>NC_142541.1:6312500-6952500 GCF_056151865.1 Erythranthe guttata
ATTTATAATAAAATTTCACTAGTACTTTTATAGAAAAAAAATATTATCATTTGTATAGTTTAATTTATAGAACAAATTTTACGAACAAGTTTTAATTTAAAAAAAAAACAAATTATTTCATATACTCCACGTTGGTGCTAACTAGGGTAGGAAAAAAAAATTACTTAAATTATAAATTAGTTAATTTATTCTACTCATTATCTATAGTTGTATTTATAATTCAGCGTAGTATACAAGACGGCGTCAACAAAGATGGAGTCTTTGTATTTTGATTAAGTCCTACTACTGTATTCGTAAAACTAAAAATTAGTAAATTTTGTTTGCAGGTCCCCGTGGATGTAGGGTACAATTGTATCCGAACCATATTAAATTTGTGTCTTGTTTATTTCTGTTTTTACGAACTGTTTCACGAACTGTTGGAACACTTGACGCAACAGTAACGAAGAATTGAATCTAACACAAATAATTTAATCTGTATGAAATAAATTCTAACAATTGGCATCAAGAGCCTGCCACTAGATACACAAATTATATAAGGACTTGTTGCACAAGTCTTTACGTATCCCTTGTTTATTAGAATCCAATTAGATTCTAACAATCTCCCCCTTTGTCATCTATTGATTGTAATCATTTTCTCCCGGTGAGTAAAATGCCTGAAAATGAAACAATAGAGGATATAAGGAAGCAATAAAACACTTGATCATCCTCAACATCAAAAGAACAACTCATCATCATCATCTCTTTCAGCAACAAGAGTGGCATGAACTGTTGTAGCAGTAAGTGCCACAGTTAGAGCAACTGTTCCAACAGTAGTGGCTTAGGCAGGTGGTTCACAACGGAGTCAGCTCCCCCTGCATGTGTTTCTCCCCATGTAGGTGGTCCTTGGGCAGCTCCTTTTGTACATGACTTCATTCTTCCCCTTTGTTTACTTGGCTTGGTAGACTTGGAGGCCGACGTGGTAAATCATCCACGTGATAAAAGACTCAGCAAATAACTTCATTAGCTCCGCCTTTTATATTCTTGTGAAGACCTAAACCAATTAATGACAATAAACACAATATTAAAAAGGTGAAATTCCTTCTATTTTGGAGATACACGTTCAGGTGATTAATATGGAGAGATAATTTATTTCTTCTCAAATTATCTAATGAGATAACTAAGGAAAATATGTTCCTCATATTAATACACATCTCCATAGAATTCCACATGGTGTTGTGGACTTAGAATCCCATCGAGATTCTAACAATATCGACACCCTAACATTTCGAGACCTATGAAGTTATATACAACCACAGCTCAACTGATACCAATCACAGTTGAACTGATTTCCATGTTGTTGTGGTTTCTGCATTATATTTTATCAGGTCACGTCTTCATAAATTGATAGTAAACTTATCAATTACACTATTTTGAATATGTAACAAACGTTTGACTCATGTTGTAATTACTGTGTGAAGAAGATATTACTTTGGCATTGAAATTATAATGTGTCCTTATTTGCCCGTTTGTCGTTTATAAAACAAATATATTTGTCTTTTCACATAATTATTCTCACGAGTTAATTGCAATTACCTCCCCCGTGTGATCTCTAATTGGCAAATACCCCCCTGTCAAAAAAAAAAAAAAAACACTCACCAACGCCCCCTCGTGTAACCAAAGTCAATGCATCTAGGACCCCTAAGGCAAATCGTGTCTCTCATTCGCGGGCTCTGCGAGTTTTTATGTTATTTCTAGGGTGAAATGTCATAGATACCCCATTGTAAATAAAAAAATCTGACTGTTTAAATTATAAATAACTATAACTTATAGGACTAAATAGTAAATTTTAAAATTTCCAAAATTGTAAAATAAGGAACAAAAATTGAAGATTTTTCAGATCTTCTTCCTCGTTCCATTCTGCCGCCCATCTCCCAACCAGGAAAAAATTCGGCATCGCCGCCGCCTTCTGGCCTGTCTAGCACCACTGCCACTCTCTGGCTCGTCTAGCACCACCTCCACCCACCTACTCCTTCAACTTTATCTCCCTCGTCACCGTCGTCTTCTGGCCCGTCTCGCACCACCGATACCCACCTACTCCTTCAAATTTCTCTCGCTTGTCACCGCCACCGTCTGGCACCACCCAATTCTTAGCGAGAGAGAGTTGTGTATAGGTAAGGTTTTTCTTCTCATGCACATAATCGCCGTCGCCGCCGCCTTTGTTCAAATTGCATATATGGGCTGCCATAGGAAGAGTGAAATTGGAGGACAAATGGTACTTCGCGAATTTGGAAAAATAAAAATCACGGTTGTGGGTTGTGGATCTAGAAAGAAGGTGGCGCTGCAACAAAGGGTGATCTGGTGGTGGGGCAGCGGCGGCCGGCGTGGGGAGAAGAAGTGTTGAGTTGGGTGGTTGGTGGTGTGGGGTGGGGTGGACCACTCTTTTTTTGGTGTTCCTTTTTTTTTTTTCTTTTTAATGTAAATTAAAATGTAATAAAAAAATATAAAACATATAAAATCTAATACAACAATATATGTTAATTTCTGTTTATATTTTATAATTACAGAATTATTAATAAATATTGTTTATAAAATTAAAAATAACTACACATCAAAAAAATAATTAAAAATAATTGTGTATTAAAATTTTGTTTAATTAAATTAATTTCAGAGTTGAGAAAATATTAAAAAATAAATATGTACAGTATATATTTTATTAATTGCTGAAAAATCCCGTAGGGCATTTTTGTCATTTCACTTTTAGTCAATGCCTAAAAACATAGAGGGTGCTGTGAGTTTTGAGTTTGATTACACGAGGGGGCGTTGGTGAGTTTTTTTTCGACAGTGGGGTATTTGCCAATTAGAGATTACACAGGGGAGGTATTTGCAATTAGCTCTTATTCTCACAGTAAAATATATATACAGATCAAACGTGAAAGAAACAATATGCTAAACACTAGAATCGAATACAAAATTGAGATGTAAATTATAATAAATTCAAACAAAGTTTTATTGTAAAGTACCATAATAAAATATACCCAAAAAGTATATTCTTTTTCCTTGGAGATTAAAGGCTACTGAAGTGGACAATAAGAGAAGCAAGACAGTAACGGTCAAATAATATGATGTAGAATCAGAAGGCGGTGGGCCAGTAGGTGGAGTCATGGTGGTCGCCTATGGGTTTCAACATATGTGGTTGGTGCACAAGCATCCGGCTGAGGAGTTGCCGACGAGGGGGTGATGGGGGTGGTCGCCGATGAATTTGCCCCGCCACAAGCCAACGAGTCTAGTACAGTTACAATTTAATTTCTGCCTGAATTGGCCAAGAGCACAGATATAGTGGTGGTCCTCGGTGCCTTATAAGCTCCTCGAGGATTGATAATGGCACGTATCTAATAACACCATAAAATTAATAACACCTCTTTTCAAATGAAATAAATCAGAACCAAAGCATAGGGTAATGATACACAACATCAACAAGAAAAGTTTTATGAATTAATGAACAAACATGGACCTTGTAATCTTGTTAGATGGTTTCATATTCCTATCGTACCATAAAAGATGAAATAAGAGTACATCAGAACATTCAACATGATATACAATACCAACGAAAAGATACGACTAATAATTATTAATAAAGCCTATTCCCTTGTTATTTTCATCGTGCTACAAATGAATGAAACCTCCAAAATATACCTGACTAATTTGACATTCCTGGAGCTTTTGCAATAGCCACAAGCTAAGAAAAAACCTCTTTATTTTTAAGAAATTTCTTTGTGTTCTTCATCTTCGTCGGAAGAGTCGCCGCCGCCGATCGGCAACACCGCTATCTGCATAAGATCGACTGGGATGGAGAGAAGTGGTTGCGTTCTTATATGAAGAATTTGGGGAGTTTTGATTTTATTTTTTCTTGTAATTTTGTTAATTGATTATGATTATTGTAATATTTGTTTAATGGATATTTTACATTTTTTGGTTGAGAGTTTAATGTTAATTAGGTAATTTATATAACTGTACAATGTGTGTATGATGGTGTACGATCTGTTTTTACTGGGTTCGTACTTTTATTTTAAATCAACGGATGAGATTAACTGATATGCCTTTTCCTCACGTATAAATTACCGTAAGTATACAATATCGCATTTTGCAGAACAGTGGTTCCGGATATCGATCCACATGGACCTTGTAGGTTCACATGCTAAGTAGTGTAATTATATTATCTAGCTGATTGAAAATAATTGGAATGGTGATAAACCCTAGTTTAAAAGCATGCAAGATCGTAAACATGCAAGTATAGAATGCACGTAAATAAAATAACGACAACTCAACACGGGAGGGCTTCGATTTAAAAGGGACTTCTAGGGCCAAATCCACCTATGTATAATCAACAACAATCTACAAATCCGTTATCTAAAGTCACATTCCTATTCGTTAACCCATACGTTAAATTACTCTAACCCCCATCTCCAATGTAGTTAGAGTCTACCCACAGGTCTGACGTCTCCGTTCAGAACCTGCTATTAAGAGAGCCTTTAGGTCAAGTCCTTAAGGGCTATCCGAAGTGGATCACGTCTCCGTTTCCACATCCCGAGCTATGTTTTCCTAACTTCAAACAAGAAATCCTCTCTCGAGTTCATTCCTATTTAATATAATTCCGAGAGCTAATCAAACAATCAGAAGCATTTAATACAGGAAAACATAAATGAAATCAAAACACGATAAATAGATAACAGAAATGACGATCGAAATTAATATATACAACTACAAGGTTTCATTACCCTAGAACAAAATGTTCTTAGTTCATAACAAACATAATGTCAAAAGAATGTACACAAGAAATGAAGAAAAAAACGTAAAGAAATTGAGTAAGAAAAACCCAAGTCGAAACCCCCATTGATGATTCCCGTGAACGACTGTCGAAAATCGTAAAAAAGTCGAAGTAGCATGAAGAATGAAAGGACCTTTTTATTTACAGTGAAATGCAAAGCTTTCTCAAGAAGCTTTGCAAAATAACTATCTTTCTCAAAAGTCGTGCCCAGATCGCGATCTGGGTTGCCTGGATCGCGATCTGGCAGCCTCGGGGAGCTGCCCACCGCCATGTGTTGGCCGAAAACCTACACGCAAGTGCACGTATCGTACAAGTAATAAAGTGGATTTTTAAGTCCAAGTATCGATCCCACAGAGAATGTTTAATTATCTAATCCTAGACGCTAAATTCTACTAATTGTTTTCAAGCCCACCCTACACAGTCGAATTTTGAGAGAATTAACTAAATTAAACTAAATTAAAAAGCAAGCAAAAATAAGAAAGCAATTAAAAATGAAGATTTAATCAAAGTAAACTATCCTAGGATTTTATTCTTCACCCTATGTGATTATTATTCCCCCAATTCCTTCAATTATGCAAGCAATTAACCCGGATTATTAACCTGAGATGCTAAAATAATCATAACCCGCTTTCGCGTGTATTACGATTCTAATACTCTAGATTCAATTACTATATTCCTATGCAATTAATTCTAGAACACAACATTAAGCACAAATCTCAATAATGGCTACCTAAGAGATTAACTATATTCCTATGTTAATACCACAAAGGCTCTTCTACCACAGTTCTAATTATTAACCCGATCTTCCGATTCATGCGATTAACAATAACATAAAAGCACATAAGTTGATCAAGTTCATGCACTTAATAAAACAAGTAGAAGAAATAATCCCGAATTAAAACTTGCATAAAATCATAGAAAAGGGTTCATAAATCCCACATATGGTTCAAAATAAAATCCTAGAAATAAAAACTTAGCTACTCGTGTTCTTATGACAAAGAAAATAAAATAAATTAAATAAGAAAAACTATGCTTGAGTCTTCGTTGATCTTCGTTCTTCGCCTTTTGTGGTGTAAAATTTCGTCCTTATGGTGTTGAGACTTGTTGCTTTTATAGGCTTTTCTTGATAAGGAAGTAGTAGAAACCTAATAGGAATCAATTTCCGCCATTTTCCTCCATCAGGATTTGTTCTTCGATTTTCGCCATGTTGGAGTCCGAATTTTGGAAGGTTGCGTAAATAAGAATTGTAGCCCTTGAAATAAGATTTCCAATGCCGCCAAAATCAGCTCATTTGGGGTTCGTATGAGAGAGAATGCTCGAAATGGTGGACACTGCCAAAGCTGTGGCGAGATTCCTTCTTCCAATTCAATTTATTTCCTTATTTGCAACTTATTCCTTTCTTTTTTATCTTTTTTCCTTCATGGACACCTAATTCTCGTTTTCACCTATAAAACACAAAATCAATCAATTAAAAGCACAAATATAATTAAATCTAAACAAAAGATCCACGTTAAGTAAACGTATTGAGCGTAAAATTTACACTCAACACACCCCCAAACTTGAACTTTTGCTTGTCCTCAAGAAAAATCTAATCGTAAGCAAATAACTCAACTACCGCATCTCATCACATAGATTAATGACCAACTTCACGTTTTCAGAACTTGTAATTATAATGAAAATTCTTAGGCATTCGCAAGCTCAAAATTCGAAAGCACTTAGTCACTTACCATAGCCAAAAACCACAAATCATGCAATTGCTTCAAGCATCCAATATTTGTAAATTAAAGATAGAAAAAAATTATACTTACATGCATATGTTTGATTCCAAATACTCACCAAATTATTCTACTCTACTAATATCGAACATCAAGCAATTGGGATCATTGGGACTTTGTGGCTTCCAATTGTTAGGCTCTTTGGTTCGAGGTAGGAAATATGGGTATATGTGGCTATTATTCTTGAATTGAGGTGATTACGCCAAAATTTGAAAGATAGGCGTTTGAAACAATGAATTCACCTCTAAATACTTTAATAAACTCGATTATGAAACGTGCAAAAGTCTCCGCTTTTGCTTTTGAGGCAATGGATCGAGCTTTCAAAAATAATTTCAACAACTAGTCCTTTCTTCTCATTTCTAGTCTCTTCTTCTTCTTCTTCTTCTCCTTTTTTTTTTTTTTATTAAATATATATAGAAGCCTATAAACTTGTTCGTCTTTTTTTTTTTAAAGAAGAAGAGAGACCTTATAAAAATTTTAGACCGAACTCCAAGGGATAATTTTTAAAAAATCTCCACTTTTCTACCTTATACACGTTGGTTAAAAGAAAGAACACCTTTTCTCCGAGGCTCAAATCAAGGTTCTACGGATAATTTCGATAAAAAGGTCTTCTTTAAAGGCTCAAACGGTTCAAAAAAGGCCCCAATCATTTCCCAAATCACTCACTACTCAATACTTCGTATCACAAATTTCCTAAGGTGAGTTCTAAAACCGAACATAGCATGATCTAGCACAAATTAATTCCAAATTTAAAATACAAAATATTCAACCAAAGCAATGCAAAAAGTGTGATTCCTAGTAATAATTCGCTTTTAAGTTCCGTTGAATCGAAAGCTAAACAAACATCTAATCCTTATCACACAAAACAAGCAATCTCATCATCAAACATTGATCATCTCTCGTCATCTTAAATCATCGATGCATTCGGCTCAAGCAATTTTTTTTTTGTTTTTTTTTTAAAGAAAACAACAAATAAACGACAACGACTAAAAAGAAAAAGAAAAATCCTAAAGCATGCAATCTAAAAAATATAAAGCACATAAAAAGTGTTTTTACACCCCCAAACTTAAAATTTTCATAGTCCTCAATGTAATTAAAACGAAGTTTAAGGATAGAATACACCTTGACTAGTCGAAACGTCCACCACGTGTTGCACCCCTCCACCATTGCTTCCTCTTTCAAGCAAACACCTTTTTTTTTTTTAACTTTTTCAAAAAAAAAAATAAAAAAAAATAAAAAAAAAATTCTTTTTTGAGGGGTGTTCCGGACGGCCGTCCCACCTTTTGCACTATTTTTGGGACGGCCGTCCCACAAACAGTAGGTTCACTACTCGTCGTAACTTCTGCGGATGGCCGTCTGGGGTTTTGGCTTGATTTTCGGACGGTCGTCGGGGCTTTTTGTGTCCGTTTTTCGACATAAAAATTCAAACATGATTAAATTATTAGATTTCACGCTTATATATATTCTAAGAAAATTAAAAACAACTAAAAATACGAAAAATATGAGAAAAAAACGATAAATGCTCGGGTTGCCTCCCAAGAAGCGCTAAATTTTAAGTCTTCAGCCGGACTTTGCTTCTTGAAATTGTTATGTCCAATCCAATGCCTTGTAGATTGCGCATCCATCCATGAGCTTTGCCACTTCAATTGCAACCGATACAGGGATAGGATTGCAATATGTCAGGGTCAACTTTAGCTTGTAATCTTTCTTGGTTGTAATCAATCGGTACGAAGCCAAGATGGGATCTTCATCACCCGCTCTCTCAAATCGGTACACAAAAACCTCAAGTCCGTGTATAACCTCCACTGCAAACACATTCGTCTTCTCATCAACCTCTATTGATGCCTTCAAAGCCACGTCGGGAACAATGATAAGATCCTTATTATGAATATTTGCACTAACCACATCCATCTCCTTCTTCTCTTGTTCCGAGACATCTTTGTAGTTTAGCTCGATTGCATTCTCATATTCATCATCCTTAAGCGTCTTCGTAATTTCTTTTTCCCTCTCATCGACACTATTTTCTAGGTCTAAAGGATTTTTCTCACTACATGTTTCAGACGGATTTTCTTTGTTGCAACCATTCTCGATATCGTCAAGAATATTTTTAAGAGACATCTTGGACTTGATCTCTTCAAACATTATTTCCAGTCTTCGGATAGATGCTTGAGTGGATTTCATAAATTCTTCAAGGACGGAGTACAAATAACACTCCTGAACAATGGGTTCTCGTGGCGTGTTGGTGTATGTGTTCCAATAACCGCCGTTGGTGTTATCTATGAAATTATTCGCTTTCGGTGCATACCAACATTGGTTAGTGTAATGATGTGCACCATATATTGAACAAAGTGACGACATATCATAGGTATTTTGGAGGTATTCGCCAGACGAAAGCCATTCATATCCCGTTTGAGGTGCGCGAAAATTGTAACCTGACATGTAACAAAGAGAAAAAAAAAATATTAAAAGAAAATAAAACGAAAAGAATAAAAATTTATTTGGGTGAATCGTGAAAATTGTTCAAATTTAGAGCTAGAATAAAATAAATAATGAAAATATTCCCCGGCAACGGCGCCAAAAACTTGTTGGCCCAAAACCTACACGCAAGTGCACGTATCGTACAAGTAATAAAGTGGATTTTAAAGTCGAAGTATCGATCCCACAGAGAATATTTAATTATCTAATCCTAGACGCTAAATTCTACTAATTGTTTTCAAGCCCACCCTACACAGTCGAATTTTGAGAGAATTAACTAAATTAAACTAAATAAAAAGCAAGCAAAAAAAAAAAAAGCAATTAAAAACGAAGATTTAATCAATGTAAACAAGCCTAGGATTTTATTCTTCCCCCTATGTGATTATTATTCCCCCAATTCCTTCAATTATGCAAGCAATTAACCCGGATTATTAACCTGAGATGCTAAAATAATCATAACCCGCTTCCGCGTGTATTACGATTCTAATACTCTAGATTCAATTACTATATTCCTATGCAATTAATTCTAGAACACAACATTAAGCACAAATCTCAATAATGGCTACCTAAGAGATTAACTATACTCCTATGTTAATACCACAAAGGCTCTTCTACCACAGTTCTAATTATTAACCCGATCTTCCGATTCATGCGATTAACAATAACATAAAAGCACATAAGTTGATCAAGTTCATGCACTTAATAAAACAAGTAGAAGAAATAATCCCGAATTAAAACTTGCATAAAATCATAGAAAAGGGTTCATAAATCCCACATAGGGTTCAAAATAAAATCCTAGAAATAAAAACTTAGCTACTCGTGTTCTTATGAGAGAAAATAAAATAAATAAAATAAGAAAAACTATGCTTGAGTCTTTATTGATCATCGTTCCTCGCGTTTTGTGGTGTATAATTTCGTCTTTATGGTGTAGGGACTTGTTGCTTTTATAGGCTTTTCTTGATAAGGAAGTAGTAGAAACCTAATAGGAATCAATTTCCGCCACTTTCCTCCACCAGGATTTGTTCTTCGATTTTCGCCATGTTGGAGTCCGAATTTTGGAAGGTTGCGTAAATAAGAATTGTAGCCCTTGAAATGAGCTTTCCAATGCCGCCAAAATCAGCTCATATGGGGTTCGTATGAGAGAGATATGCTCGAAATGGTGGACACTGCCAAAGCTGTGGCGAGATTATTCCTTCTTCGAATTCGATTTATTTCCTTATTTGCAACTTTTTCCTTTCTTTTTGATTTTTTTTCCTTCATGGACACCTAATTCTCGTTTTCACCTATAAAACACAAAATCAATCAATTAAAAGATCAAATATAATTAAATCTAAACAAAAGATCCACGTTAAGTAAACGTATTGAGCGTAAAATTTACACTCAACACACCCCCAAACTTGAACTTTTGCTTGTCCTCAAGAAAAATCTAATCGTTAGCAAATAACTCAACTACCGCATCTCATCACATAGATTAATGACCAACTTCACGTTTTCAGAACTTGTAATTATAATGAAAATTCTTAGGCATTCGCAAGCTCAAAATTCGAAAGCACTTAGTCACTTACCATAGCCAAAAACCACAAATCATGCAATTGCTTCAAGCATCCAATATTTGTAAATTAAAGATAGAAAAAATTTATACTTACATGCATATGTTTGACTCCAAATACTCACCAAATTATTCTACTCTACTAATATCGAACATCAAGCTATTGGGATCATTGGGACTTTGTGGCTTCCAATTGTTAGGCTCTTTGGTTCGAGGTAGGAAATATGGGTATATGTGGCTATTATTCTTGAATTGAGGTGATTACGCCAAAATTTGAAAGATAGGCGTTTGAAACAATGAATTCACCTCTAAAGACTTTAATAAACTCGATTATGAAACGTGCAAAAGTCTCCGCTTTTGCTTTTGAGGCAATGGATCGAGCTTTCAAAAATAATTTCAACAACTAGTCCTTTCTTCTCCTTTCTAGTCTCTTCTTCTTCTTCTTCTTCTCCTTTTTTTTTTTTTTTTTATTAAATATATATAGATGCCTATAAACTTGTTCGTCTTTTTTTTTTAAAGAAGAAGAGAGACCTTATAAAGTTCGACCGAACTCCAAGGGATAATTTTTCAAAAATCTCCACTTTTCTACCTTATACACATTGGTTAAAAGGAAGAACACCTTTTCTCCGAGGCTCAAATCAAGGTTCTACGGATAATTTCGATAAAAAGGTCGGCTTGAAAGGCTCAAACTGTTCAAAGAAGGCCCAAATTATATCCCAAATCACTCACTACTCAATACTTCGTATCACAAATTTCCTAAGGTGAGTTGTAAAACCGAACATAGCATGATCTAGCACAAATTAATTCCAAATTTAAAATACAAAACATTCAACCAAAGCAATGCAAAAAGTGTGATTCCTAGCAATAATTCGCTTCTAAGTTCCGTTGAATCGAAAGCTAAACAAACATCTAATCCTTATCACACAAAACAAGCAATCTCATCATCAAACATTGATCATCTCTCATCATCATAAATCATCGATGCATTCGACTCAAGCAATTTTTTTTTTGTTTTTTTTTTAAAGAAAACAACAAATAAACGACAACGACTAAAAAGAAAAAGAAAAATCCTAAAGCATGCAATCTAAAACATATAAAGCACATAAAAAGTGTTTTTGCACCCCCAAACTTAAAATTTACATTGTCCTCAATGTAATTAAAACGAAGTTTAAGGATAGAATACACCTTGATTAGTCGAAACGTCCACCACGTGTTGCACCCATCCATTGCTTCCTCTTTCAAGCAAACACCTTTTTTTTTTTTTTTTGTTTTTTTTTTTTGACTTTTTCGAAAAAAAAAAAAAAATATTCTTTTTTGAGGGGTGTTCCAGACGGCCGTCCCATCTTTTGCACTATTTTTGGGACGACCGTCCCACAAACAGTAGGTACACAACTCGTCGTAACTTCTCCGGACGGCCATCTAGGGTTTTGGCTTGATTTTCGGACGACCGTCTTGGCTTTTTGTGTCCGTTTTTCGACCTTAAAATTCAAACATGATTAAATTATGAGATTGCACACTTATATATATTCTAAGAAAATGAAAAACAACTAAATATACGAAAAATATGAGAAAAAAAAACGATAAATGCTCGGGTTGCCTCCCAAGAAGCACTAAATTTTAAGTCTTCAGCCGGACTTTGCTTCTTGAAATTGTTGTCCAATCCAAAGCCTTGTAGATTGCACATCCATCCATGAGCTTTGTCACTTCAATTGCAACCGATACAGGGATAGGATTGCAATATGTCAGGGTCCACTTTAGCTTGTAATCTTTCTTGGTTGTAATCAATCGGTACGAAGCCAAGATGGGATCTTCATCACCCACTCTCTCAAATCGGTACACAAAAACCTCAAGTCCGTGTATAACCTCCACTGCAAACACATTCATCTTCTCATCAACCTCTATTGATGCCTTCAAAGCCACGTCGGGAACAATGATAAGATCCTCATTTTGAATATTTCCACCAACCACATCCATCTCATTCTTCTCTTGTTCCGAGACATCTTTGTAGTTTAGCTCGATTGCATTCTCATATTCATCATCCTTAAGCGTCTTCGTAATTTCTTTTTCCCTCTCATCGACACTATTTTCTAGGTCTAAAGGATTTTTCTCACTACATGTTTCAGACGGATTTTCTTTGTTGCAACCATTCTCGATATCGTCAAGAATATTTTTAAGAGACATCTTGGACTTGATCTCTTCAAACATTATTTCCAGTCTTCGGATAGATGCTTGAGTGGATTTCATAAATTCTTTAAGGACGGAGTTCAAATAACACTCCTGAATAGTGGGTTCTCGTGGCGTGTTGGTGTATGTGTTCCAATAACCGCCATTGGTGTTATCTATGAAATTATTCGCTTTTGGTGCATACCAACATTAGTTAGTGTAATGATGTCCACCACATATTGAACAAAGTGACGACATATCATAGGTATTTTGGAGGTATTCGCCAGACGGAAGCCATTCATATCCCGTTTGAGGTGCGCGAAAATTGTAACCTGACATGTAACAAAGAGAAAAAAAAAATATTAAAAAAAATTAAAACGGAAAGAATAAAAATTTATTTGGGTGAATTGTGAAAATTGTTCAAATTTAGAGCTAGAATAAAATAAATAATTAAAATATTCCCCGGCAACGGCGCCAAAAACTTTTTGGCCGAAAACCTACCCGCAACTGCACGTATCGTACAAGTAAGATAGTGGATTGTAGCTAAATAACCCCAACAAGTTACATAAGGCAAGTATTGTAATTGTATAATTGTTCGATTTTCTGCAATTATGTCCATTTCTTTATGTAAATAACCCAATATCGGTTCACAGTCAATTAACATATCTTTCACCATCGAGAGATACGACAACGGAGGATATCTATGCTGCTCAATGTCACAACTCATAAAAGGAACAAATGACTTGCAAATTTGCAATACAAATAAGATTTTTTCGCCAATTTAATAATTAATAAAGACATGGTACAGGGTGTCTAGGAAATTATTAAACCCAATAATTGCAAGGTGGGAGGTTTTTAGGCATTTTGCCCAAGTAATATAAGATACAAACATATGCAGAAAAACGAGGATCAGAAGAGATCGAAAATATTGACCCCTTTTTACTTTAAAACGAAATTCTGGATTGATTCGCAGAAGAAATAACGTACCAATTTTTTGATGTATTCGTAAGCAAAAAACGAAACTTCGGTTGTTTGTCCAGCAAGAAGGTCAACAGACTTGCAACTAACTTTAAATCAATGAGGTGGTCATGGAATATGTTTTCTGCATGTAGAGCTAAAATACCAGAGCAAGTATTTTATGCTAAAACACAACGAGAATAGTCGGGGGAAAAAAAGATTTTTTTTTTTTTTATATCGTGTTACTCGCCAGCAAGGTTTCAGTTGAGAAAGTCAATCTGAAATCAATCAATGTACGAAATAACATCTGATTAGATGAAACCCTAAATTCCGAATCCATGTTGTGACTCCTATCATCACACATGAAGAATTAACAATCAAGTCAAAATTTAACGAATACCTGTAAAATTCACGAACATAAAGACATAGACATGAATAAAGTCCAGCTATAAAGAAAGCAAGAATTTATATGTGTGTGTGTGTGTATATATATATATATATATATATATATATATATATATATATATATATATATATATATATATATATATATATATATATATATATATATATATATATATATATATATATAGTGTTTAAGCCTATGAACATGATGTAATATATATTAATTATTAATTAATAGAAAGCAAAATATATGTTAAATAAATGAAAATAGGGGTCATTGCAAATAAGCCCATCAATATATATGTGTGTGTGTGTGTATATATATATATATATATATATATATATATATATATATAGTGTTCATCATTTGTACCAACTTATTCTATAACTTTTATTCTATCATGGCTGTTGAGAATCAATTTTTCAGTTCTCATCATTTAATCTAGTTACTGTAATTTAAGTATCAACATTTTACCATGTTACAATTTATTTGATTTCTTTAAAGTAATAGTCATATTCTAAAACAGTTTCAATCTCGTATTGTTTTCTTGTGTAATTTTGAGTTTTTATATATTTATATTGAGGAGAAAATAATGTAATATATGACAGATTCCAGGTGCTACCAAGAAGACAAAACGTTCAAGCAAAACAAACTTGTTTGGACAAATGGAAAATCCTAATTCTAAGCTTTCTCAAATCCATGGAAGTCCTTAAAACTACCAAAGTAAATGATAAAAAGGAGCCTATCAAAGATGAATCTGCAGCCACTAAGATGAAAGCGTGAAAAACTCCAAGTGAAGTTTGAAAAGAACGTTTGCCATATGGTTTCAATAGCTAACTTAAACTTGAACTTGGAGTATCTGTTTATCATTTTTAGGTGACAAGATATGAAGCCTCATATCACGTTGGTTGAGGAAAATGCACGGATACTTTTACTGAAAAGATCCGTCGATATTTGAATTTGCCAGTTAATTAAGCACAATAAGTATTTTTTGTAGCAAACAAGAAAGATTAAATTATGACCGTTTGTTCCCCTTTAAATTGCCCATTATTTTATTTAGCTTTTTGTGCAGGATTCAGATCATGCAAGCAGCATGTTATCTAATTTCCTTACAAGTGTTGTTTTAACTATGGCTATCAAATTTTATCGTATATGATAAAACAAAGTCATAGCTTATGTTGAACTGTAAAATCATGACATTATCATTCTTCGTTCAATTCATCATCGAAGGCTCTAACCTCCATAAAAAAGTAATTTTTTTTGTCAATTTCGCTAAATGGCCAAAACCTGGCTGTGGGCTCGCTTCAAAACTTGCCCTTTTGGAGGAGATTATTAGGTTTGTATCCTCTTTTTGTCTTCAAAATAAATGTGATCGACAACATTCAATAGAAAGCTTCTGATGAGGATCTTGAAAACGGGGCCATTTCGTCGAATCTATTTTAGAGATTATCACCAGCAACGGAATGAACTGGTCCAATGGACCCGAGACGGCAGTGGGAATGTCGCAACTTTTGATTTTACCGATATGGGGGGGATTTGTTTTATTTTATTTTGATGCTTGTAGTATATATAAACAAAAGGGAAAAGTTAGAACGTCAAAGTCGTGAGCTCCATAATTTATAATTTCTTGTGTGCTATTTTTTTTTTAATTTTTTGTCACAATTGAAATATGCTTCATACTTTTTATTTTCTATGTTCTTTGTTTAGAAGTTTTACTCTGAGGAGAAGTTGTACAGAGTAAAATGTCTATTTACTAACAAAATGCGATTATCGAAAGAGATTGCAACTCGAATTTAATTTCGACGAAATTCTAAGAATAAAGTGATATTAAGGATAAATAAACAGTATAGGTAAAAAGAAGAGGTTAATGTGCATTTTCACGTGCCCCACACGTGACTTTTCCATCCATACTAACGGCAATTTCAAACGGTGGACGAAAATTGTAAAAAAAAACTGGTTATTTGAGGACCAATTTCGTGCTTGAAAAAAATTATCGACCAAAATCGAAAATGGTGTATAATATAGGGACGAGAGTTGTAATTATCCCCTTCCAAACCCTAATCCTATTAATCTTTTCTCTTTTTTTCCCGTCTCACCCATCTTCTCTCTTTTCCTTTTTTTTCCTATTTTTTCTCTTCTTCCTTTTTTCGTCCACATCCTTCTTCTCTCTCACATAAGCAAGTGGTCGGACAAAGAATTGTCGGCGCCTCATATCTTCTATGCCCTCATGGCCGCGCTCCACGAGGCCTGAACCACCATGATGCTGCTGTCGTGAGCAACTGCAGCCCCTTCTCGCCATGAGAGTCGATCTATTATTGTCGTCCGAGAAGAATGAGATCAGTCTCCATGCGGGTGGAAATTAGACGGTGTTTTTGTGGTGACGATGGTGGGGATGGTGATGGTGTGGTGTGACGACGGTATGGTCACAATGGAAAGACAGATCTAGAGTTTTTTGTTAGATCCGGCGGGGCAGAGAAAGTCGCGCATGCTAGACCCCTAATCGACTATGTTAAGTTTTAATCGACTATGCTCAGTAGTCGATTAAGGTTTAATCGACTATTATCAGTAGTCGATTAAAGTTAATCATTACGTTTTTTAATTCATTTTTGAACTTTTGGTTATTGATTCCCGATTTTGCCATGTGTAGTCGGACTTGGGGCATTTAGGTAATGTGTTTTTGTTCTGTCATTGTCTATCCATCATCCAATTTCTATAAATCAATACAATTTTTGTATATCTTTTGTTTTGTAAAAAATAGCTGATTTTCATTTTCTTTTTTGTAGTTGTGTTTGTTATTTGTTTCGGTTGGTTATTGTTTGGATTCTTGTGTTAAATCGTGTTGGTTTTGATTGAATATATTACGGTTGTTGTTGTTGTTGTTGTTGTTGTTGTTGTTGTTGTTGTTGTTGTTGTTGTTGTTGTTGTTGTTACTTTTAGTAATTAATTTCATTATTCAACCACAATTTTAGTTGTTAGTTCGTTAATCAACTATTCCCTTAGTTGATTGATTCCTGACAGAGAAAAAGTATTACAAAAAAATTAAAAAAATAATAATACCAAAAAGTTATTTTTTTTTAAATTAAAAAAGATATTAAAAAATTAAAAATTAAAAACACAAATTTATTCAAAAAAAAGGAGAGGAACAAAACTGGGGATGTGTGTAGTTGGAAAAAAGATAGTGGATTATTGAGGAACGGAAAGGAGCCTGGGTTTACATCAAAGAGTGAAATATGGGTTGGACATATCCCTATTAATGAAAGTTTTTGGACGTTCTCAAAGTGCCCCATTTAATAAAGACAAAAAATCAGCCCTTTGTAATTTGGAATTACCGAAAAAATCTTCATGATAAATAAATCAACAAGGACCCTCCAATGAAAATCAGGCAAATCAAAACAGGTCCTTGACAGCTTATCGTGGACACCGCGCGCAGAGTGGGCTACCGGGGGTGACTTCTTGACCCGAAAGACCAAAATACCGTTTAAATTATAATTTCAAAAAATTACAGATTCAACCCAAAATGAAGGTTTTGAAATTTTCAATTCAATTTTTCAAATTTTCAGAAGCGCCCTCTCTCTAAATTAACTCAAAATTGGAACATCAATCTCAATTTTTAGTTCAATCCTTAACACAACATCTTATCCTCATCGAAAAATGTCTATCTTGACCTCATCGAAAAATGTCAATCTCGATTTCTATTTCCAAAACGGCTGGGGTCACCTCAGACCAAAACCCAAATTGCTCAACCAACCACGAAAACCCTCGGTTTCTTTAGTGAAATTCTAAAAGAACCCATGGCAGCGAGGCGCCGTTGGAGTTTGGAATCAGGCATGAAGAAGGAGATCTGGTCCAACCAATTTTTTTCTCTTGTTCAAAGGTTGGCAGCACGAAGTAGATCTAGGTGGGTGGCTCCGACGTATGCGACGGTGAATCTTTGTTGAGGTGCAAGCATAGTCCCACATCTGTTTAATATGCAAAATATCACTTCTTTATAAGGAGATAAGGAGGGGAGGAGGGGATAGCAACTCTATTTATGGGACCTCTTGGAAAAAAACCCAAGAGCAAAACCAAAAGGATTTGGCCCAGATCAGACAATATCATACATATGTAGAGCTTGTGGTATACCGATGGGCCCCTAACAATCTCGGCAGTGAATCTCCAATTTGAGGTCTATAACAGAGAGGTGTTGGGCTTGGGTTTAGAGACGAGATGGTGGTTGATGGGTTTGGTATGACGGTGAAGATGATGAAAATATGGGGTCGGGTGGGTGGCTTTTGTTTGACGGGAAAGATGATAGAATAATGGATATGTTTGGTGAGCTTTTGGGATTCCATTTCCATTTTATTCTGGAGAAAAGATGTTTTGAGAGAAGAATTTGAAAATAAAATAAAGGTTGTTTGTATTTTGAGATGAGACAATTTGTACTGTCGGAAGTTAAATCATGTTTTAAATGTGTTGGAAAAAGGTATTCTGAAAGAAGAATTTGAAAGATAAAGTGATTTTAGTTTGTATTTTAGTGAAAACAATTTTCACTGTAGCAGTCCTATCATGTCTGTTAGATAGAGAAATATTTGAATTATTTTTTGGGGAAGTTCTTTTAAATATTGAAGAAAGCTAATTTTATTTTGGGAAAATAATGAAAAGAATTTGAAAACCTAAACAAACATGGGGTTGTCTAGGGTCTGAGAGGGTTGTACTTCTCGGACCATAACCGACCAATACAAATGCTCCACATAGAATTAGTACATACCCACTAAAAAATAGTACGATACATACGTTACAAGTAAAATTACATTAAACACCTTTTTAATTGAACTGGAAATTTAATTAGAAAATTAATAATTTAAAACTTAATTCATATCAAATGAAAAAAAAATATTACGATCAAATCTAATAGCTTTTCTTAAACTTTAGACCCACTTACATCAATTTCCTTAATTCATAAACAATTTTTCCTCTAAAAAAAAATCATCTACGATTTTTCCATTCTTTCTGGCAAAGTTCTCTGAGCAAGAAATCATCATGTGGTTCTTCTTAACGTACGGCGTAGAGAAATGTGAGACAAATCTTTTCTTCCATACATATTGATTTTCCCATGTGTCCTATAGAACTGGACGATTGTTAATCCTTTTTTATTTTGTCGGCAATTTGATCATCTGATGTTACCAGTGTTTGTATGATTTTGTAGTGTATCTGCTAGAATCTAATTGGATTTTAATAAACAAGGGATGAGTAAAGACTTGTACAACAAGTCCTTATGTACCGTGAAACACAAAAGGGAAGTCTCCTTGTTTACTTTAATTCTTTAATTTGTCATTAATTGTTTCTTTTATATAGGAAACTATCTTATTAATTAAAAAGAGTTATTCTTAAATTAATGACTTTGTGTAGAAGTCTTGTGAAAGAAGAATTCTTTCTTTTCATATATTTCACACAGACGTGTGAGAATCAAGAGAAGGGATAATTCCTTTATTTGTTTCTTATATTATCATTAATTGGAATATTATTATTTATATGGGATCTCTCTTGTATTTTAATAATATATTATTAGATAGGTAGGTATCTTATAAATCTCCTATATCTCCTGTACGTATCTAACCTTAATTAGTTTGCTTATACATGAGTCTTTCCCAGGCTATATAAAAAAGAGAAGCATCAACAGAATACGCCATGTCTTTTGGGAGAGAAACATATCTCTCTTTTCTTTGTTGATGTTGTGTGCTTTTTGGAGAGAAAAATATTTCTCTTTTCCTTGTAGCTCTTCCTGCGACTTTTTATCGAGAGAAAAGTTCAGAGATTTTTTTTTTCTTCTCATTTTTATTGCTTCATTATGATACGTGATTTTCATAGAAAATATATCGGCTTCAAGGATTTATGGTTAAGACACCAAGATTCAAGGATTATCACAAGTTTTCTTCTTCTATACAAAAACAAGATCGGTTCTTCGGGAGAGGGGCTTAAACAGATCTCGGGAGGAGATCGATCTGCCGACTGAGGCATTCAGCGTTTAAGGGAGTTCAACCGTGCGGAGCAAGGGACGTGCTGCAAATTGAAGATTTATACTTCAGCGTAGTATACAAGAACGGCGTCAACAAAGAGGGAGTCTTTGTATTTTGATTAAGTCATACTATTGTATTCGTAAAACTAAAAATTAGTAAATTTTGTTTGCAGGTCCCCGTGGATGTAGGTTACAATTGTATCCGAACCACATTAAATTTGTGTCTCGTTTATTTCTGTTTTTACGAACTGTTTCACGAACTATTGCAACACTTGACGCAACAGTAACGAAAAACTGAATCTAACACAAATAATTTAATCTGTACGAAATAAATTATAACAATTGGTATCAAGAGCCTGTCACTAGATACACTTAGTGAGATTTTGGGATTTAATTTTTTTTTTTTTGTGCAGATATGAAGAATTATCATGAAGGCCCATTCCTACCACCTCTCTTGGGTGAATTGAACTACTCTGATTGGTAATTAAGGATGAATATTTTCATCAAATCTATTGATGAATGGGCCTGGCGCGCGATTCTAATTGGTTGGACACCTCCTGCCTCAATGAATGAGTCACACGAGATCATTCAAACGCCGAAAGAGAAGTGGAGTGATGAAGAAGTACGAATAGCAGATTATAATTCCAAGGCAACCAATGCTATCTCGAGTTGTATCGACGACGACCAATTCAAATTGATATCAATGTGCATATCCACAAAGGAGGCATGGGATGCTCTACAAGAGGCCTACGAAGGAACTACTCAGATAAGCGAGTGAAAAGAGACTATAGCTGAAACTGTTGCAACCGTTCGACAGACAGTTCAGACAAAACTTAGGTATGATAAGTTGCATTCAATACCTCATAAAGGATTAACTCCGTTAAATCTTGCAGGTGATGATGGGGATTCAGAAAATAACTGTGATGATGCCGTGTCAACCTTGGAAGAATTAAAGGAGTGATATGAAATGATGTACGAAAAATTTCTTCACGTATGTGAGTCGAATAAATTCTTAGAAAAAGAGAAGCTTGTCATAATTGAGGAAAACAAAGTATTGAAGGTAAGAATTTCTACTCTTGAACAAAATTCTATTTCTACTAGTAGAGAAACAGATAGGTTGAAGGTTAAATTTGCTCAAACCCAAGATGTTATTTCTATGTTTAATACTGGTAGGGTAACTTTGAATGAAATTTCGAACAAAAATCAGCCGAACTATGGGCAAATAGGTATAGGGGGTAATCAACTATCTAAAAAGAAAAATCAATTTTGTTAAACATTCCAGTGTTTCATAAACTGTTGCGACAGTTGCATCAACACAATCATCTCAAAGAAAAGTTTTTGTCCTTACCTGTTATTTTTGTCATGTTCTTGGTCATATACGGCCCAGGTGTTTTAAGTACTTGAAAATGGTTAAAAGAATAATGGCCCGCTGACCACTTTCTGCTAAAATTGATCACACTTTTGTGTCGTCTCAAAAACCCAAGATAAAGGTTGATTTAGTGAATAAAACTCAACAAAAAATCTGGGTAAATAAGTCTGATCTTAATTGTTTATCTACCATTACTTCTTTAAAATCATGTGATGATAGTACTAACTGTTCCAAAAGTTCTGGTGACAAAGCTAGTTTGGGGAATAAAAAACTTGGTAATTAGAATTGTGATAATCGGTATGCGAAAAATGAGTTTATGAATCCAATTCAGCATTCGAGAACTAAGCTTACTGATATTTGTCATTGTTTCATAAGGGGTTTGGTCGAAAAGGGGGTTGTCTCAATTGATTATGATGCAACGGAGAATTAATTAACTGATGCTTTTGCAAAAATCCTTGATGCACAGAGATTTGATTACTTGCGAATTTATGATGCAACGGAGAATTTATGTTGTTTAATCTGATGTTGTTGCATGAACTGTTGCAACAATCTGTGTGTCCAGACTTGCAACTTTTAGTGGTAGGACACTACATATGTTTTTGCATCTCATATAGGACCTGCATTAAGCATACTGCATATGATTGAGACAAATGTGAATTTGATACTTCGTGCACTTCTAAACTTTGTGGGGGTAGAACTTCACCAATTCCCAAAATGACTACTTAAAAGGCTCCAACTTATTTATTTCTCTGAATAATCTGGTCATGGTTGCATGTTTTTATAGGGAAAAGCTGCCTCTTTTAATGAGTGAAAGCTACTCTTGAACTACTGTTACTAATATATATATCTACAACCATTTGGTCAGTGAATAGTTCGAAGCTTTTTTGAGTCGAGTCAGTAAATCACGTGGCCGAAAGCTCACTACAAGGCTCAATTAGAAAGCCCAGGGGACTACACACTGCACGGCCAATATAAATTATATATATGGTCAATGAATAGTTCGAAGCCTATTTGAGTCGAGCCAGTAAACCACTTGACCGAACACTCACTACAAGGCTCAATTAGAAAGCCTAGGGACTACACATTGCAAGACCACCATAATCTCGTTCCTTTTAATTGCTCTGTTTTCAATGGGAAAAATCTACCATTAGACGTGTGTGTACGCTACCTAATAAGAGCATCTTTGTGTTTGACTTGGGATTATTAAGTTTATTGGTTGCATTGGGAGTCGGATTTTTGGGAATTGCGCTTATCGTGAATGTGAAGATAAATCCCATATGTTTTGTTTGTCCATGCAGTATCCTATTCACATATGTCTCTTCACTCATGTTTATTTCTCATGTTTACCTCTTGTCTTGCATTAGGCATTTAAAAAAAAAGGGACGGGATTTTTGTTTATGTGCTGGTTAAATTTAATTTTTTGTTGGATCCGGATCTATCGAGCTTACTCCTCACATTTTAACGTTTCGTATGAAGTTTGGCAAAGTTTGTAGTATTTGTTATTTAATGTCAGATTTGATATCACTATCCTTTGATTTTCGCATTGTAATTATCGTGTGGTATTGAGTTTATGAGTTTGTGATTTTGTGTGCACGTTATGTATGGTGACTCTTCTCACTTGCTTTCTAGATTCTCTCTTCGTTTGATCTTTTTGTTAAGTATTTGAGCAGATTGCTCGACACATCGAGATCAGTAGTCCATGTTGATTTATCTATATATGGTGATTTCCCATAAATGGGGAGAAAAGAACACCTACGCTGGCATGAACACAGAGGGAGTTCCCACAACTGTTGCTACAGTGCACCAGACAGTTGCTAGAACAATGCAGGAATTCAGGGGGAGATCAGAAAACTGTTGAGACAGTGCATCAGATAGCTGTTGAAATTGTGCAGAACTACATGACAAATAACGAGCATTGTGAAGAGAAGTTGTGTCTGCTACTTCTCTGATACCAATTGTTAGAATTTATTTCGTACATATTAAATCATTTGTGTTAGATTCAGTTTTTCATTACTGTTGCGCGAAGTGTTGCAACAGTTCGTGAAACAGTTCGTAAAAACAGAAATAAACGAGACACAAATTTAATGTGGTTCGGATACAATTGTACCCTACATCCACGGGGACCTGCAAACAAAATTTACTAATTTTTAGTTTTAGGAATACAATAGTAGGACTTAATCAAAATACAAAGACTCCCTCTTTGTTGATGTTGTTCTTGTATACTACACTGAATTCTTAATCTTCAATTTGTAGCACATCCCTTGCTCCGCACGGTTGAACTCCCTTCAACGATGAATCCCTCAGTCGGCAGATCGATCTCCTCCCGAGATCTGTTTAAGCCCCTCTCCCGAAGAACCGATCTTCTTTTTTTATAGAAGAAGCAAACTTGTGATAATCCTTGAATCTTGGTGTCTTCACCATAAAGCCTTGAAGCCGATATATTTTCTATGAAAATCACGTATCACAATGGAGCAATAAAAACGAGAAGAAAAAAAATATCTTCTCTGAACTCTTCTCTCGATAAAAAGTCGCCGGAAGAGCAACAAGGAAAAGAGAAAATTTTCTCTCCAAAAAGCACACAACAACAACAAAGAAAAGAGAGATATGTTTCTCTCCAAAAAGAAACGCCATATTCTGTTGCTGCTTCTCTTTTTTATATAGCCTGGGAAAGACTCCTGTATAAGCAAACTAATTAAGGTTAGATACGTACAGGAGATGTAGGAGATTTATAAGATACCTATCTAATAATATATTATTAAAATACAAGAGAGATCCCATATAAATAATAATATTCCAATTAATGACAATATAAGAAAAAAAATTAAAAGGAATTATCCCTTCTCTTGATTCCCACGCATCATTGTGAAATATATGGAAATAAAGAATTCTTCTTACACAAGACTTCTACACAAGTCATTAAGTTAAGAATAACTCTTTTTAATTAATAAGATAGTTTCCTATATAAAGGAAACAATTAATGACAAATTAAAGAATTAAAGTAAACAAGGAGACTTCCCTTTTGTGTTTCACGGTGCATAAGGACTTGTTGCACAAGTCTTTACTCACCCCTTGTTTATTAGAATCCAATTAGATTCTAAAAATCTCCCCCCTTTGTCATTGATTGATTCTAATCATTTTCTCCCCGTGAGTAAAATGCCTGAAAATGAAACAATAGAGGATAGAAGGAAGCAATAAAACCAATGATCATCCTCAACATCAAAGGAACAACTCATCATGATCTTCTCTTTCAGCAACAAGAGTGGCATGAACTGCTGTAGCAGTAAGTGCCACAGTTAGAGCAACTGTTCCAACAGTAGTCGCTTCGGCAGGTGGTTCACAACGGAGTCAGCTCCCCCTGCATGTGTTTCTCCCCATGTAGTTGGTCCTTGGGCTGCTCTTTTTGTACATGACTTCATTATTCCCTTTGTTTACTTGGCTTGGTAGACTTGGAGGCCGACGTGGTAAATCATCCACGTGATAAAAGGCTCAGCAAATAACTTTGGCATTAGCTTCTCCTTTTATATTCTTGTGAAGACCTAAACCAATTAATGAAAATAAACACAATATTAAAAAGGTAAAATTCCTTCTATTTTGGAGATACACGTTCAGGTGATTAACATGGAGAGATAATTTATTTTTTCTCAAATTATCTAATGAGATAACTAAGGAAAATATGTTCCTCATATAAATACACATCTCCATAGAATTCCACATGGTGTGGTGGACTTAGAATCCCATCAAGATTCTAACATTATCAACCCTAAAATTTCGAGACCTATGAAGTTATATACAACCACAGTTCAACTGATACCAATCACAATTGAACTGATTTCCATGTGGTTGTACTTATCAATTACACTATTTTGAATATGTAACAAACATTTGACTCATGTTGAAATTACTGTGTGAAGAAGATATTACTTTGGCATTGAAATTATAATGTGTCCTTATTTGCCTGTTTGTCGTTTATAAAACAAATATATTTCTCTTTTCACATAATTATTCTCACGAGTTAATTGCAAATACCTCCACTGTGTAATCTCTAATTGGCAAATACCCCCTTGTCAAAAAAAAAAAAACTCACCAACACCACCTCGTGTAACCAATGTCAATGCATCTAGACCACTTAAGGCAAATCGTGTCTCTCATTCGCGGGCTCTGCGAATTTTTATGTTATTTCTAGGGTGAAATGTCATAGATACCCCTGTATAAATAAAAAAAATCTGACTGGTTAAATTATAAATAACTATAACTTATAGGACTAAATTGTAATTTTAAAATTTCCAAAATTGTAAAATAAGGAACAAAAATTGAAGATTTTTCAGATCTTATTCCTTGTTCCATTCCGCCGCCCACCTCCCAACCAGGAAAAAATTCGGCATCGCCGCCGCCTTTTGGCCTTTCTAGCACCACCGCCGCTCTCTGGCTCGTCTAGCACCACCACCACCCACCTACTCCTTCAAATTTATCTCCCTCGCCACTGTCGCCTTCTGGCCCATCTCGCACCACCGATACCCACGTACTCCTTCAAATTTCTCTCGCTCGTCACCGCCACCGTCTGGCACCACCCAATTCTTAGCGAGAGAGAGTTGTGTATAGGTAAGGTTTTTCCTCTCCTGCACATAATCGCCGTCATCGCCGCCTTTGTTCAAATTGCATATATGGGCTGCTATAGGAAGAGTGACATTGGAGGAAAAATGGTACTTCGCCAATTTGGAAAAAGAAAAACCACGGTTGCGGGTTGTGGATCTACAAAGAAGGTGGGCCTGCAACAAAGGGTGATCTGGTGGTGGGGCAGCGGCGGCCGGCGTGGGGAGAAGAAGTGTTGAGTTGGGTGGTTGGTGGTGTGGGGTGGGGTGGAGCGGGGAAGAAGACGACTCTTTTTTTGCTTCTCCTTTCTTTTTCTTTTTTTCCTTTTAATGTAAATTAAAATGTAATAAAAAAAATATAAAACATATAAAATCTAATAAAACAATATATGTTTAATTTCTGTTTATATTTTATAATTACAAAATTATTAATAAATATTATTTATAAAATTAAAAATAACTAAACATCAAAAAGATAATTAAAAATAATTGTGTAATAAATTTTTGTTTAATTAAATTAATTTCAGAGTTGAGAAAATATTAAAAAATAAATCTGTACAGTATATATTTTATTAATTGCTGAAAAATCCCGTAGGGCATTTTTGTCATTTCACTTTTAGTCAATGCCTAAAAACATAGGGGAGTTTTGAGTTTGATACACGAGGGGGCGTTGGTGAGTTTTTTTTTTCTGACAGTGGGGTATTTGCCAATTAAAGATTACATAGGGGAGGTACTTGCAATTAGCTCTTATTCTCACAGTAAAATATATATACTGATCAACCGTGAAAGAAACAATATGCTAAACACTAGAATCGAATACAAAATTGAGATGTAAATTATAATAAATTCAAACAAAGTTTTATTGTAAAGTACCATAATAAAATATACCCAAAAAGTATATTTTTTTCCATTGGAGGTTAAAGGCTACTGAATTGGACAATAAGAGAAGCAAAACAGTAACGGGCAAATAATATGATGTAGAATCAGAAGGCGGTGGGCCAGTAGGTGGAGTCATGGTGGTCGCCTAGGGGTTTCAACATCTGTGGTTGGTGCACAAGCATCTGGCTGAGGAATCGCGATCTGGGTTGGCTGGATCGTGATCTGGCAGCCTCGGGGAACTGCCCACCGCCATACCAGATTGCGATCCGGATATGTGTATCGCGATTTTGATCTTGATCAAAAAGTCTTCTGTGAACACCCCCAGATCGCGATCTAGAATGTCAGATCGCGATCTGGGTCTTGATCCTTTTTCGTTATGTGAAAACCCCCAGATCGCGATACGCAGTTCCTGTATCGTGATATAGGTCTTATTGGCCCCAAAATTGGCTTGAAAATCGGTTTAGCTTTCAAATGGCTTCAACTCGGCAAAGATATCTAATAAAACCTAGAAATATAAATAAAACAAGAAACAATAATATATACAAATAAAACTGAAACTCGGAAGAACGAAGACCAAAACTCGAAGATTTGATAAGCAAAAATCGTGCAAAACGAACACTTATCATTCACAAATAGTAATTTTGTACGCACTAGATTAAATATCTTACGGTCCGAGAAGTACAACCCTCTCGGACCTTAGACAACCCCAAAAAAACATAGCTTTTTTTTTTTTTTTTTTTCAATACAATGGTTTTTGTGGCCATTAGAAATTACACAAGGATTATGTGCAAATAACTCAATTAATTAAGCATCTTGAGAAATATAAAAGAAAAAACATAAAATTATATATAGAGAAAATCGCCACGCACATGCAACACATGTGCACCTTGCTAGTATATACAAATATACAAATCTGGTGGATATATATGGTGCTTCTCTTAATACCTAGAATTCATTAACTATCGAAATATTAAACATAACTAAAGGTCCTGAGTTCTAATTACCACCATTTAGACCAAAAAAATTAAAAAAAATCATATCTACATTACATACATAATGCTGCTTCAACTATTGAACTTTGGATATAAACATGAAACTGAAGCTACTCAGATCATTAAGTCAAATAAACGAAGCTTGAATGGCCTTGCCAGCTTTTCCTAGATTAACGTTATTAATTGCGAATTTTGCAAGTTATTGAATGAGAGTGGAGGTATGCTCGATTGTACTTATATTATTTGTTGTGATCGAGTTCCTTCATTATTAATTAAAAAAAATCTACTGATCTAGTATATATATCTATACATGTGCCGATTTATTTTCATTAATTAATTTCCATTGCGATTGTTATGTGGCCAATTCATGGGACTGGACGGGCAGAACGGGAGCCACAAATGCTTGTGTCTTATTGGCGCAAAATCTTTCGGGGTATGCAGATATTAAAGGGAGTGGCAGACGACTCAACTCCCACATAATAGCTTTGATATAGCGAGCTAGCCCTTTTAGGTACGTGAATATTTCCTAGCTGTTCTTTAGATACATTTACAGTTATTGCTTATGTGAGCATTGTAGCTAAATAACCCCCAACACGTTACATAAGGCAAGTATTGTAATTGTATAATTGTTCGATTTTCTGCAATTATGTCCATTTCTTTATGTAAATAACCCAATATCGGTTCACAGTCAATTAACACATCTTTCACCATCGAGAGATACGACAACGGAGGATATCTATGCTGCTCAATGTCATAACTCATAAAAAGAACAAATGACTTGCAAATTTGCAATACAAATAAGATTTTTTCGCCAATTTAATAATTAATAAAGACATGGTACAGGGTGTCTAGGAAATTATTAAACCCAATAATTGCGAGGTGGGAGGTTTTTAGGCATTTTGCCCAAGTAATATAAGATACAAACATATGCAGAAAAACGAGGATTAGAAGAGATCGACAATATTGACCCCTTTTTACTTTAAAATGAAATTCTGGATTGATTTGCAGAAGAAATAACGTACCAAATTTTTGATGTATTCGTAAGCAAAAAACAAAACTTCGGTTGTTTGTCCAGCAAAAAGGTCAACAGACTTGCAGCTAACTTTAAATCAATGAGGTGGTCATGGAATATGTTTTCTGCATGTAGAGCTAAAATAACAGAGCAAGTATTTTATGCTAAAACACAACGAGAATAGTCGGGGAAAAGAAAGATTTTTTTTTTATATCGTGTTACTCGCCAGCAAGGTTTCAGTTGAGAAAGTCAATCTGAAATCAATCAATGTACGAAATAACATCTGATTAGATGAAACCCTAAATTCCGAATCCATGTTGTGACTCCTATCATCAAGCATCAAGAATTAACAATCAAGTCAAAATTAAATGAATACGTGTAAAATTCACGAACATACAGACATAGACATGAATAAAGTCTAGCTATTACAAAAGCAAACTAACTCCAACAAAAATAAAACAAGCACGCATGAAGTAGAAAAAATGGGTCACAACTACATGCAGAGTTCAAGAGAAACAAAACACATTCCATTGTATACTATTGGATATAAAGAAACCAAGAATTTATCAAAAATAAAATAATGGCATACACGGTACACCTAGGGAAGGCCTCTTGCAATGAGATGATAAAGGAATAAAGGAATAAAAAGATTTAAAGATAGAGAAAACCAATCAGAAAGCAAAACAAATACCAAATACAGCCTACTCCATAATTCCAAAAAAGCAAAAAGACCGAGGAAGTAAGAAAAATCGACGTCAACTAACTTTGTTCGAAATAAATTTAAAAGGAGTTTTTTGCCTGAAAGAGAAACTTTTAAGCTTTTCAATCAACGTAGAATGATAGAAGTCTTGCTTACTGTTTAAGTTCTTGCATATAGTATATAGTGTATTCTATTCTCGTCATCAAATAATGGTCATCAAATCTAATGTTATGCCACACGCAATTAGCCCACCTCAATCTACAGCCCCTCCACAAATTTTTAGACCTGATATATATGACCAACTCAATAAATGAGTAATAACACAAGACAACGTACATATACATATACACAGCCAAATTAATCTAGTCCACTTCTCATTCTATTATGTTATATATTATTAACAAGCATCTTAAATGCGGTGTTGTTATTTCGAAACTTCGACATCATAAAAAGTAATCAGCAAGTGTGTGCAAAAGGATAACAAAAACTGTTTCTTATATTCCCGAAATTATGAGAAAAAAAGAGCATTTTGGGTGCACAAAAAGTATAAATTAGGAAAACATTTCTACACACGTAAAATATTTTGAGTGACTAAAGCAATAAATAGATGCATGAATTCAACTATTAAAAATCTAGTCGATACAAGGAAAGTTATTCCTATGCAATGCTAATCTAGTAATATTTGTAAATTCTATGACAAGGCTAATTCACCTCTATATTATAACAAAAAAATAACTCGACAACGTTACAGAATCGACCCCTAAGTGATACTCATACACATACTCGAGAGAAATACATATTACATCAAACTGTTTTGGAGTTTTTATGCCTTTGAATGTTGAAAAATTATTGCAATTTCTGACAAACTAATAAACATATAACAATTAATATAGCGTAAATTACCTTGTCTTCGTATCCGGTAAATTTTCCAGTCAACGGCCTTTTGTTTACTCGTTTCACCCAGCCTTCGGGCATCCACGAGTCGTCATCCACTTCTCTTTTGTTGATTGGCTTCTGCACAAAATGTTAAATAAAATTAAAATTTCAAAAAGTGAAGCTTCCATTCACTGTTGACAGGTCATTGTTTCCATGTCCAAATCTCTAATTCTATTCAATTGCCGCAAGCAAGAATAAATTAATTTAATACAACGTAGATAGCAGGATATATACGCGACAAAATGACCCTTGCATGCAAGGATAAAATAGCTACAAGAGAAGGCATACCTTTGTTGCACCACCTAATTTCGCTTTTTTCTGCTTCGAAGGTCCATAAGGCATCACCTAACTTTCGCCGACTTTTTCTGCTTCGAAGGTCCATGATGAAGGAATAAAGGAATAAAAAGATTTAAAGATAGAGAAAACCAATCAGAAAGCAAAACAAATACCAAATACAGCCTACTCCATAATTCCAAAAAAGCAAAAAGACCGAGGAAGTAAGAAAAATCGAAGTCAACTAACTTTGTTCGAAATAAATTTAAAAGGAGTTTTTTGCCTGAAAGAGAAAGTTTTAAGCTTTTCAATCAACGCAGAATGATAGAAGTCTTGCTTACTGTTTAAGTTCTTGCATATAGTATATAGTGTATTCTATTCTCGTCATCAAATAATGGTCATCAAATCTAATGTTATGCCTCACGTAATTAGCCCACATCAATCTGCAGCCCCTCCACAAATTTTCAGACCTGATATATATGACCAACTCAATAAATGAGTAATAACACAAGACAACGTACATATACATATACACAGCCAAATTAATCTAGTCCACTTCTCATTCTATTATGTTATATATTATTAACAAGCATGTTAAATGTGGTGTTGTTATTTCGAAACTACGACATCATAAAAAGTAATCAGCAAGTGTGTGCAAAAGGATAACAAAAACTGTTTCTTATATTTCCGAAATTATGAGAAAAAAAGAGCATTTTGGGTGCACAAAAAGTATAAATTAGGAAAATATTTCTACACACGTAAAATATTTTGAGTGACTAAAGCAATAAATAGATGCATGAATTCAACTATTACAAATCTAGTCGATCCCGCTGGCCATCGGGGACCGAGTGGTAAGGCCATCGTCAAAGAACTCCTTCACTTCATGCCTTTGATAGAACGGAGATGAGATTTAGGCTGCTGTTGAAAAGCGTCTGCAAGGAAAGTTATTCCTATGCAATGCTAATCTAGTAATATTTGTAACTTCTATGACAAGGCTAATTCATCTCTATATTCTAACAAAAAAATAACTCGACAACCTTACAGAATCCACCCCTAAGTGATACTCATACACATACTCGAGAGAAATACATATTACATCAAACTGTTTTGGAGTTTTTATGACTTTGAATGTTGAAAAGTTATTGCAATTTCTGACAAACTAATAAACATATAACAATTAATATAGCGTAAATTACCTTGTCTTCGTATCCGGTAAATTTTCTAGTCAACGGCCTTTTGTTTACTCGTTTCACCCATCCTTCGGGAATCCACGAGTCGTCATCCACTTCTCTTTTGTTGATTGGCTTCTGCACAAAATGTTAAATAAAATTAAAATTTCAAAAACTTAAGCCTCCATTCACAGTTGACAGGTCATTGTTTCCATGTCCAAATCTCTAATTCTATTCAATTGCCGCAAGCAAGAATAAATTAATTTAATACAACGTAGATAGCAGGATATATACGCGACAAAATGACCCTTGCATGTGAGGATAAAATAGCTACAAGAGAAGGCATACCTTTGTTGCACCACCTAATTTCGATTTTTTGTGCTTCGAAGGTCCATAAGGCATCACATAACTTTCTCCGACTTTTTCTGCTTCGAAGGTCCATGATAAAGGAATAAAGGAATAAAAAGATTTAAAGATAGAGAAAACCAATAAGAAAGCAAAACAAATACCAAATACAGCCTACTCCTTAATTCCAAAAAAGCAAAAAGACTGAGGAAGTAAGAAAAATCGACGTCAACTAACTTTGTTCGAAATAAATTTAAAAGGAGTTTTTTGCCTGAAAGATAAACCTTTAAGCTTTTCAATCAACGCAGAATGATAGAAGTCTTGCTTACTGTTTAAGTTCTTGCATATAGTATATAGTGTATTCTATTCTCGTCATCAAATAATGGTCATCAAATCTAATGTTATGCCTCATGTAATTAGCCCACCTCAATCAGCAGCCCCTCCACAAATTTTCAGACCTGATATATATGACTAACTCAATAAATGAGTAATAACACAAGACAACATACATATACATATACACAGCCAAATTAATCTAGTCCACTTCTCATTCTATTATGTTATATATTATTAACAAGCATGTTAAATGCGGTGTTGTTATTTCGAAACTTAGACATCATAAAAAGTAATCAGCAAGTGTGTGCAAAAGGATAGCAAAAACTGTTTCTTATATTCCCGAAATTATGAGAAAAAAAGAGCATTTTGGGTGCACAAAAAGTATAAATTAGGAAAATATTTCTACACACGTAAAATATTTCGAGTGACTAAAGCAATAAATAGATGCATGAATTCAACTATTAAAAATCTAGTCGATACAAGGAAAGTTATTCTAACAAAAAAATAACTCGACAACCTTACAGAATCCACCCCTAAGTGATACTCATACACATACTCGAGAGAAATACATATTACATCAAACTGTTTTGGAGTTTTTATGCCTCTGAATGTTGAAAAATTATTGCAATTTCTGACAAACTAATAAACATATAACAATTAATATAGCGTAAATTACCTTGTCTTCGTATCCGGTAAATTTTCCAGTCAACGGCCTTTTGTTTACTCGTTTCACCCATCCTTCGGGCATCCACGAGTCGTCATCCACTTCTCTTTTGTTGATTGGCTTCTGCACAAAATGTTAAATAAAATTAAAATTTCAAAAAGTGAAGCCTCCATTCACAGTTGACAGGTCATTGTTTCCATGTCCAAATCTCTAATTCTATTCAATTGCTGCAAGCAAGAATAAATTAATTTAATACAACGTAGATAGCAGGATATATACGCGACAAAATGACCCTTGCATGCAAGGATAAAATAGCTACAAGAGAAGGCATACCTTTGTTGCACCACCTAATTTCACTTTTTTCTGCTTCGAAGGTCCATAAGGCATCACCTAACTTTCGCCGACTTTTTCTGCTTCGAAGGTCCATGATAAAGGAATAAAGGAATAAAAAGATTTAAAGATAGAGAAAACCAATCAGAAAGCAAAACAAATACCAAATACAGCCTACTCCATAATTCCAAAAAAGCAAAAAGACCGAGGAAGTAAGAAAAATCGAAGTCAACTAACTTTGTTCGAAATAAATTTAAAAGGAGTTTTTTGCCTGAAAGAGAAACTTTTAAGCTTTTCAATCAACGCAGAATGATAGAAGTCTTGCTTACTGTTTAAGTTCTTGCATATAGTATATAGTGTATTCTATTCTCCTCATCAAATAATGGTCATCAAATCTAATGTTATGCCTCACGTAATTAGCCCACCTCAATCTGCAGCCCCTCCACAAATTTTCAGACCTGATATATATGACCAACTCAATAAATGAGTAATAACACAAGACAACGTACATATACATATACACAGCCAAATTAATCTAGTCCACTTCTTATTCTATTATGTTATATATTATTAACAAGCATGTTAAATGCGGTGTTGTTATTTCGAAACTTAGACATCATAAAAAGTAATCAGCAAGTGTGTGCAAAAGGATAACAAAAACTGTTTCCAATATTCCCGAAATTATGAGAAAAAAAGAGCATTTTGGGTGCACAAAAAGTATAAATTAGGAAAATATTTCTACACACGTAAAATATTTCGAGTGACTAAAGCAATAAATAGATGCATGAATTCAACTATTAAAAATCTAGTCGATACAAGGAAAGTTATTCCTATGCAATGCTAATCTAGTAATATTTGTAAATTCTATGACAAGGCTAATTCACCTCTATATTATAACAAAAAAATAACTCGACAACCTTACAGTATCCACCCCTAAGTGATACTCATACACATACTCGAGAGAAATACATATTACATCAAACTGTTTTGGAGTTTTTATGCCTCTGAATGTTGAAAAATTATTGCAATTTCTGACAAACTAATAAACATATAACAATTAATATAGCGTAAATTACCTTGTCTTCGTATCCGGTAAATTTTCCAGTCAACGGCCTTTTGTTTACTCGTTTCACCCATCCTTCGGGCATCCACGAGTCGTCATCCACTTCTCTTTTGTTGATTGGCTTCTGCACAAAATGTTAAATAAAATTAAAATTTCAAAAAGTGAAGCCTCCATTCACAGTTGACAGGTCATTGTTTCCATGTCCAAATCTCTAATTCTATTCAATTGCCGCAAGCAAGAATAAATTAATTTAATACAACGTAGATAGCAGGATATATACGCGACAAAATGACCCTTGCATGCAAGGATAAAATAGCTACAAGAGAAGGCATACCTTTGTTGCACCACCTAATTTCACTTTTTTCTGCTTCGAAGGTCCATAAGGCATCACCTAACTTTCGCCGACTTTTTCTGCTTCGAAGGTCCATGATAAAGGAATAAAAGAATAAAAAGATTTAAACATAGAGAAAACCAATCAGAAAGCAAAACAAATACCAAATACAGCCTACTCCATAGTTCCAAAAAAGCAAAAAGACCGAGGAAGTAAGAAAAATCGACGTCAACTAACTTTGTTCGAAATAAATTTAAAAGGAGTTTTTTGCCTGAAAGAGAAACTTTTAAGCTTTTCAATTAACGCAGAATGATAGAAGTCTTGCTAACTGTTTAAGTTCTTGCATATAGTATATAGTGTATTCTATTCTCATCATCAAATAATGGTCATCAAATCTAATGTTATGCCTCACGTAATTAGCCCACCTCAATCAGCAGCCCCTCCACAAATTTTCAGACCTGATATATATGACCAACTCAATAAATGAGTAATAACACAAGACAACGTACATATACATATACACAGCCAAATTAATCTAGTCCACTTCTCATTCTATTATGTTATATATTATTAACAAGCATGTTAAATGCGGTGTTGTTATTTCGAAACTTAGACATCATAAAAAGTAATCAGCAAGTGTGTGCAAAAGGATAGCAAAAACTGTTTCTTATATTCCCGAAATTATGAGAAAAAAAGAGCATTTTGGGTGCACAAAAACTATAAATTAAGAAAATATTTCTACACACGTAAAATATTTTGAGTGACTAAAGCAATAAATAGATGCATGAATTCAACTATTAAAAATCTAGTCGATACAAGGAAAGTTATTCCTATGCAATGCTAATCTAGTAATATTTGTAAATTCTATGACAAGGCTAATTCACCTCTATATTCTAACAAAAAAATAACTCGACAACCTTACAGAATCCACCCCTAAGTGATACTCATACACATACTCGAGAGAAATACATATTACATCAAACTGTTTTGGAGTTTTTATGCCTTTGAATGTTGAAAAATTATTGCAATTTCTGACAAACTAATAAACATATAACAATTAATATAGCGTAAATTACCTTGTCTTCGTATCCGGTAAATTTTCCAGTCAACGGCCTTTTGTTTACTCGTTTCACCCATCCTTCGGGCATCCAGGAGTTGTCATCCACTTCTTTTTTGTTGATTGGCTTCTGCACAAAATGTTAAATAAAATTAAAATTTCAAAAAGTGAAGCCTCCATTCACAGTTGACAGGTCATTGTTTCCATGTCCAAATCTCTAATTCTATTCAATTGCCGCAAGCAAGAATAAATTAATTTAATACAACGTAGATAGCAGGATATATACGCGACAAAATGACCCTTGCATGCAAGGATAAAATAGCTACAAGAGAAGGCATACCATTGTTGCACCACCTAATTTCGATTTTTTCTGCTTCGAAGGTCCATAAGGCATCACATAACTTTCTCCGACTTTTTCTACTTCGAAGGTCCATGATAAAGGAATAAAAGAATAAAAAGATTTAAACATAGAGAAAACCAATCAGAAAGCAAAACAAATACCAAATACAGCCTACTCCATAGTTCCAAAAAAGCAAAAAGACCGAGGAAGTAAGAAAAATCGACGTCAACTAACTTTGTTCGAAATAAATTTAAAAGGAGTTTTTTGCCTGAAAGAGAAACTTTTAAGCTTTTCAATTAACGCAGAATGATAGAAGTCTTGCTAACTGTTTAAGTTCTTGAATATAGTATATAGTGTATTCTATTCTCATCATCAAATAATGGTCATCAAATCTAATGTTATGCCTCACGTAATTAGCCCACCTCAATCAGCAGCCCCTCCACAAATTTTCAGACCTGATATATATGACCAACTCAATAAATGAGTAATAACACAAGACAACGTACATATACATATACACAGCCAAATTAATCTAGTCCACTTCTCATTTTATTATGTTATATATTATTAACAAGCATGTTAAATGCGGTGTTGTTATTTCGAAACTTAGACATCATAAAAAGTAATCAGCAAGTGTGTGCAAAAGGATAGCAAAAACTGTTTCTTATATTCCCGAAATTATGAGAAAAAAAGAGCATTTTGGGTGCACAAAAAGTATAAATTAGGAAAATATTTCTACACACGTAAAATATTTTGAGTGACTAAAGCAATAAATAGATGCATGAATTCAACTATTAAAAATCTAGTCGATACAAGGAAAGTTATTCCTATGCAATGCTAATCTAGTAATATTTGTAAATTCTATGACAAGGCTAATTCACCTCTATATTATAACAAAAAAATAACTCGACAACCTTACAGAATCCACCCCTAAGTGATACTCATACACATACTCGAGAGAAATACATATTACATCAAACTGTTTCGGAGTATTTATGCCTTTGAATGTTGAAAAATTATTGCAATTTCTGACAAACTAATAAACATATAACAATTAATATAGCGTAAATTACCTTGTCTTCGTATCCGGTAAATTTTCCAGTCAACGGCCTTTTGTTTACTCGTTTCACCCATCCTTCGGGCATCCACGAGTCGTCATCCACTTCACTTTTGTTGATTGGCTTCTGCACAAAATGTTAAATAAAATTAAAATTTTAAAAAGTGAAGCCTCCATTCACAGTTGACAGGTCATTGTTTCCATGTCCAAATCATCAATTCTATTCAATTGCCGCAAGCAAGAATAAATTAATTTAATACAACGTAGATAGCAGGATATATACGCGACAAAATGACCCTTGCATGCAAGGATAAAATAGCTACAAGAGAAGGCATACCTTTGTTGCACCACCTAATTTCGCTTTTTTCTACTTCGAAGGTCCATAAGGCATCACATAACTTTCTCCGACTTTTTCTGCTTCGAAGGTCCATGATAAAGGAATAAAGGAATAAAAAGATTTAAAGATAGAGAAAACCAATCAGAAAGCAAAAAAAATACCAAATACAGCCTACTCCATAATTCCAAAAAAGCAAAAAGACCGAGGAAGTAAGAAAAATCGACGTCAACTAACTTTGTTCGAAATAAATTTAAAAGGAGTTTTTTGCCTGAAAGAGAAACTTTTAAGCTTTTCAATCAACGCAGAATGATAGAAGTTTTGCTTATTGTTTAAGTTCTTGCATATAGTATATAGTGTATTCTATTCTCGTCATCAAATAATGGTCATCAAATCTAATGTTATGCCTCACGTAATTAGCCCACCTCAATCTGCAGCCCCTCCACAAATTTTCAGACGTGATATATATGACCAACTCAATAAATGAGTAATAACACAAGACAACGTAATTATACATATACACAGCCAAATTAATCTAGTCCACTTCTCATTCTATTATATTATATATTATTAACAAGCATGTTAAATGCGGTGTTGTTATTTCGAAACTTTGACATCATAAAAAGTAATCAGCAAGTGTGTGCAAAAGGATAGCAAAAACTGTTTCTTATATTCCCGAAATTATGAGAAAAAAGAGCATTTTGGGTGCACAAAAAGTATAAATTAGGAAAATATTTCTACACACGTAAAATATTTTGAGTGACTAAAGCAATAAATAAATGCATGAATTCAACTATTAAAAATCTAGTCGATACAAGGAAAGTTATTCCTATGCAATGCTAATCTAGTAATATTTGTAAATTCTATGACAAGGCTATTTCACCTCTATATTCTAACAAAAAAATAACTCGACAACCTTACAGAATCCACCCCTAAGTGATACTCATACACATACTCGAGAGAAATACATATTAAATCAAACTGTTTTGGAGTTTTTATGCCTCTGAATGTTGAAAAATTATTGCAATTTCTGACAAACTAATAAACATATAACAATTAATATAGCGTAAATTACCTTGTCTTCGTATCCGGTAAATTTTCCAGTCAACGGCCTTTTGTTTACTCGTTTCACCCATCCTTCGGGCATCCACGAGTCGTCATCCACTTCTCTTTTGTTGATTGGCTTCTGCACAAAATGTTAAATAAAATTAAAATTTCATAAAGTGAAGCCTCTATTCACAGTTGACAGGTCATTGTTTCCATGTCCAAATCACTAATTCTATTCGATTGCCGCAAGCAAGAATAAATTAATTTAATACAACGTAGATAGCAGGATATATACGCGACAAAATGACCCTTGCATGCAAGGATAAAATAGCTACAAGAGAAGGCATACCTTTGTTGCACCACCTAATTTCGATTTTTTCTGCTTCGAAGGTCCATCAGGCATCACATAACTTTCTCCGACTTTTTCTACTTCGAAGGTCCATGATAAAGGAATAAAAGAATAAAAAGATTTAAACATAGAGAAAACCAATCAGAAAGCAAAACAAATACCAAATACAGCCTACTCCTTAGTTCCAAAAAAGCAAAAAGACCGAGGAAGTAAGAAAAATCGACGTCAACTAACTTTGTTCGAAATAAATTTAAAAAGAGTTTTTTGCCTGAAAGAGAAACTTTTAAGCTTTTCAATCAACGCAGAATGATAGAAGTCTTGCTTAATGTTTAAGTTCTTGCATATAGTATATAGTGTATTCTATTCTCGTCATCAAATAATGGTCATCAAATCTAATGTTATGCCTCACGTAATTAGCCCACCTCAATCAGCAGCCCCTCCACAAATTTTCAGACCTGATATATATGACTAACTCAATAAATGAGTAATAACACAAGACAACATACATATACATATACACAGCCAAATTAATCTAGTCCACTTCTCATTCTATTATGTTATATATTATTAACAAGCATGTTAAATGCGGTGTTGTTATTTCGAAACTTAGACATCATAAAAAGTAATCAGCAAGTGTGTGCAAAAGGATAGCAAAAACTGTTTCTTATATTCCCGAAATTATGAGAAAAAAAGAGCATTTTGGGTGCACAAAAAGTATAAATTAGGAAAATATTTCTACACACGTAAAATATTTTGAGTGACTAAAGCAATAAATAGATGCATGAATTCAACTATTAAAAATCTAGTCGATACAAGGAAAGTTATTCCTATGCAATGCTAATCTAGTAATATTTGTAAATTCTATGACAAGGCTAATTCACCTCTATATTATAACAAAAAAATAACTCGACAACCTTACAAAATCCACCCCTAAGTGATACTCATACACATACTCGAGAGAAATACATATTAAATCAAACTGTTTTGGAGTTTTTATGCCTCTGAATGTTGAAAAATTATTGCAATTTCTGACAAACTAATAAACATATAACAATTAATATAGCGTAAATTACCTTGTCTTCCTATCCGGTAAATTTTCCAGTCAACGGCCTTTTGTTTACTCGTTTCACCCATCCTTCGGGCATCCACGAGTCGTCATCCACTTCTCTTTTGTTGATTGGCTTCTGCACAAAATGTTAAATAAAATTAAAATTTCAAAAAGTGAAGCCTCTATTCACAGTTGACAGGTCATTGTTTCCATGTCCAAATCACTAATTCTATTCGATTGCCGCAAGCAAGAATAAATTAATTTAATACAACGTAGATAGCAGGATATATACGCGACAAAATGACCCTTGCATGCAAGGATAAAATAGCTACAAGAGAAGGCATACCTTTGTTGCACCACCTAATTTCGATTTTTTCTGCTTCGAAGGTCCATAAGGCATCACATAACTTTCTCCGACTTTTTCTACTTCGAAGGTCCATGATAAAGGAATAAAAGAATAAAAAGATTTAAACATAGAGAAAACCAATCAGAAAGCAAAACAAATACCAAATACAGCCTACTCCTTAGTTCCAAAAAAGCAAAAAGACCGAGGAAGTAAGAAAAATCGACGTCAACTAACTTTGTTCGAAATAAATTTAAAAAGAGTTTTTTGCCTGAAAGAGAAACTTTTAAGCTTTTCAATCAACGCAGAATGATAGAAGTCTTGCTTACTGTTTAAGTTCTTGCATATAGTATATAGTGTATTCTATTCTCGTCATCAAATAATGGTCATCAAATCTAATGTTATGCCTCACGTAATTAGCCCACCTCAATCAGCAGCCCCTCCACAAATTTTCAGACCTGATATATATGACCAACTCAATAAATGAGTAATAACACAAGACAACGTACATATACATATACACAGCCAAATTAATCTAGTCCACTTCTCATTCTATTATGTTATATATTATTAACAAGCATGTTAAATGCGGTGTTGTTATTTCGAAACTTAGACATCATAAAAAGTAATCAGCAAGTGTGTGCAAAAGGATAGCAAAAACTGTTTCTTATATTCCCGAAATTATGAGAAAAAAAGAGCATTTTGGGTGCACAAAAAGTATAAATTAGGAAAATATTTCTACACACGTAAAATATTTTGAGTGACTAAAGCAATAAATAGATGCATGAATTCAACTATTAAAAATCTAGTCGATACAAGGAAAGTTATTCCTATGCAATGCTAATCTAGTAATATTTGTAAATTCTATGACAAGGCTAATTCACCTCTATATTATAACAAAAAAATAACTCGACAACCTTACAGAATCCACCCCTAAGTGATACTCATACATATACTCGAGAGAAATACATATTACATCAAACTTTTTGGAGTTTTTATGCCTTTGAATGTTGAAAAATTATTGCAATTTCTGACAAACTAATAAACATATAACAATTAATATAGCGTAAATTACCTTGTCTTCGTATCCGGTAAATTTTCCAGTCAACGGCCTTTTGTTTACTCGTTTCACCCATCCTTCGGGCATCCACGAGTCGTCATCCACTTCACTTTTGTTGATTGGCTTCTGTACAAAATGTTAAATAAAATTAAAATTTTAAAAAGTGAAGCCTCTATTCACAGTTGACAGGTCATTGTTTCCATGTCCAAATCTCTAATTCTATTCAATTGCCGCAAGCAAGAATAAATTAATTTAATACAACGTAGATAGCAGGATATATACGCGCGACAAAATGACCCTTGCATGCAAGGATAAAATAGCTACAAGAGAAGGCATACCTTTGTTGCACCACCTAATTTCGCTTTTTTCTGCTTCGAAGGTCCATAAGGCATCACATAACTTTCTCCGACTTTTTCTGCTTCGAAGGTCCATGATAAAGGAATAAAGGAATAAAAAGATTTAAAGATAGAGAAAACCAATCAGAAAGCAAAACAAATACCAAATACAGCCTACTCCATAATTCCAAAAAAGCAAAAAGACCGAGGAAGTAAGAAAAATCGATGTCAACTAACTTTGTTCGAAATAAATTTAAAAGGAGTTTTTTGCCTGAAAGAGAAACTTTTAAGCTTTTCAATCAACGCAGAATGATAGAAGTCTTGCTTACTGTTTAAGTTCTTGCATATAGTATATAGTGTATTCTATTCTCGTCATCAAATAATGGTCATCAAATCTAATGTTATGCCTCACGTAATTAGCCCACCTCAATCTGCAGCCCCTCCACAAATTTTAAGACGTGATATATATGACCAACTCAATAAATGAGTAATAACACAAGACAACGTAATTATACATATACACAGCCAAATTGATCTAGTCCACTTCTCATTCTATTATGTTATATATTATTAACAAGCATGTTAAATGCGGTGTTGTTATTTCGAAACTTTGACATCATAAAAAGTAATCAGCAAGTGTGTGCAAAAGGATAGCAAAAACTGTTTCTTATATTCCCGAAATTATGAGAAAAAAAGAGCATTTTGGGTGCACAAAAAGTATAAATTAGGAAAATATTTCTACACACGTAAAATATTTTGAGTGACTAAAGCAATAAATAGATGCATGAATTCAACTATTAAAAATCTAGTCGATACAAGGAAAGTTATTCCTATGCAATGCTAATCTAGTAATATGTGTAAATTCTATGACAAGGCTATTTCACCTCTATATTCTAACAAAAAAATAACTCGACAACCTTACAAAATCCACCCCTAAGTGATACTCATACACATACTCGAGAGAAATACATATTACATCAAACTGTGTTGGAGTTTTTATGCCTTTGAATGTTGAAAAATTATTGCAATTTCTGACAAACTAATAAACATATAACAATTAATATAGCGTAAATTACCTTGTCTTCGTATCCGGTAAATTTTCCAGTCAACGGCCTTTTGTTTACTCCTTTCACCCATCCTTCGGGCATCCACGAGTCGTCATCCACTTCTCTTTTGTTGATTGGCTTCTGCACAAAATGTTAAATAAAATTAAAATTTCAAAAAGTGAAGCCTCCATTCACAGTTGACAGGTCATTGTTTCCATGTCCAAATCTCTAATTCTATTCAATTGCCGCAGGCAAGAATAAATTAATATAATACAACGTAGATAGCAGGATATATACGCGCGACAAAATGACCCTTGCATGCAAGGATAAATAGCTACAAGAGAAGGCATACCTTTGTTGCACCACCTAATTTCGCTTTTTTCTGCTTCGAAGGTCCATAAGGCATCACATAACTTTCTCCGACTTTTTCTGCTTCGAAGGTCCATGATAAAGGAATAAAGGAATAAAAAGATTTAAAGATAGAGAAAACCAATCAGAAAGCAAAACAAATACCAAATACAGCCTACTCCATAATTCCAAAAAAGCAAAAAGACCGAGGAAGTAAGAAAAATCGACGTCAACTAACTTTGTTCGAAATAAATTTAAAAGGAGTTTTTTGCCTGAAAGAGAAACTTTTAAGCTTTTCAATCAACGCAGAATGATAGAAGTCTTGCTTACCTTTTAAGTTCTTGCATATAGTATATAGTGTATTCTATTCTCGTCAATGGTCATCAAATCTAATGTTATGCCTCACGTAATTAGCCCACCTCAATCTGCAGCCCCTCCACAAATTTTCAGACGTGATATATATGACAAACTCAATAAATGAGTAATAACACAAGACAACGTAATTATACATATACACAGCCAAATTAATCTAGTCCACTTCTCATTGTTATATATTATTAACAAGCATGTTAAATGCGGTGTTGTTATTTCGAAACTTTGACATCATAAAAAGTAATCAGCAAGTGTGTGCAAAAGGATAGCAAAAACTGTTTCTTATATTCCCGAAATTATGAGAAAAAAAGAGCATTTTGGGTGCACAAAAAGTATAAATTAGGAAAATATTTCTACACACGTAAAATATTTTGAGTGACTAAAGCAATAAATAGATGCATGAATTCAACTATTAAAAATCTAGTCGATACAAGGAAAGTTATTCCTATGCAATGCTAATCTAGTAATATTTGTAAATTCTATGACAAGGCTATTTCACCTCTATATTCTAACAAAAAAATAACTCGACAACCTTACAGAATCCACCCCTAAGTGATACTCATACACATACTCGAGAGAAATACATATTACATCAAACTGTGTTGGAGTTTTTATGCCTTTGAATGTTGAAAAATTATTGCAATTTCTGACAAACTAATAAACATATAACAATTAATATAGCGTAAATTACCTTGTCTTCGTATCCGGTAAATTTTCCAGTCAACGGCCTTTTGTTAACTCGTTTCACCCATCCTTCGGGCATCCACGAGTCGTCATCGACTTCTCTTTTGTTGATTGGCTTCTGCACAAAATGTTTAATAAAATTAAAATTACAAAAAGTGAAGCCTCCATTCACAGTTGACAGGTCATTGTTTCAATGTCCAAATCTCTAATTCTATTCAATTGCCGCAAGCAAGAATAAATTAATTTAATACAACGTAGATAGCAGGATATATACGCGACAAAATGACCCTTGCATGCAAGGATAAAATAGCTACAGGAGAAGGCATACCTTTGTTGCACCACCTAATTTCGCTTTTTTCTGCTTCGAAGGTCCATAAGGCATCACATAACTTTCTCCGACTTTTTCTGCTTCGAAGGTCCATGATAAAGGAATAAAGGAATACAAAGATTTAAAGATAGAGAAAACCAATAAGAAAGCAAAACAAATACCAAATACAGCCTACTCCATAATTCCAAAAAAGCAAATAGACCGAGGAAGTAAGAAAAATCGACGTCAACTAACTTTGTTCGAAATAAATTTAAAAGGAGTTTTTTGCCTGAAAGAGAAACTTTTAAGCTTTTCAATCAACGCAGAATGATAGAAGTCTTGCTTACTGTTTAAGTTCTTGCATATAGTATATAGTGTATTCTATTCTCGTCATCAAATAATGGTCATCAAATCTAATGTTATGCCTCACGTAATTAGCCCACCTCAATCTGCAGCCCCTCCACAAATTTTCAGACCTGATATATATGACCAACTCAATAAATGAGTAATAACACAAGACAACGTACATATACATATACACAGCCAAATTAATCTAGTCCACTTCTCATTCTATTAAGTTATATATTATTAACAAGCATGTTAAATGCGGTGTTGTTATTTCGAAACTTGGACATCATAAAAAGTAATCAGCAAGTGTGTGCAAAAGGATAGCAAAAACTGTTTCTTATATTCCCGAAATTATGAGAAAAAAAGAGCATTTTGGGTGCACAAAAAGTATAAATTAGGAAAATATTTCTACACACGTAAAATATTTTGAGTGACTAAAGCAATAAATAGATGCATGAATTCAACTATTAAAAATCTAGTCGATACAAGGAAAGTTATTCCTATGCAATGCTAATCTAGTAATATGTGTAAATTCTATGACAAGGCTATTTCACCTCTATATTCTAACAAAAAAATAACTCGACAACCTTACAAAATCCACCCCTAAGTGATACTCATACACATACTCGAGAGAAATACATATTACATCAAACTGTGTTGGAGTTTTTATGCCTTTGAATGTTGAAAAATTATTGCAATTTCTGACAAACTAATAAACATATAACAATTAATATAGCGTAAATTACCTTGTCTTCGTATCCGGTAAATTTTCCAGTCAACGGCCTTTTGTTTACTCCTTTCACCCATCCTTCGGGCATCCACGAGTCGTCATCCACTTCTCTTTTGTTGATTGGCTTCTACACAAAATGTTAAATAAAATTAAAATTTCAAAAAGTGAAGCCTCCATTCACAGTTGACAGGTCATTGTTTCCATGTCCAAATCTCTAATTCTATTCAATTGCCGCAGGCAAGAATAAATTAATATAATACAACGTAGATAGCAGGATATATACGCGCGACAAAATGACCCTTGCATGCAAGGATAAATAGCTACAAGAGAAGGCATACCTTTGTTGCACCACCTAATTTCGCTTTTTTCTGCTTCGAAGGTCCATAAGGCATCACATAACTTTCTCCGACTTTTTCTGCTTCGAAGGTCCATGATAAAGGAATAAAGGAATAAAAAGATTTAAAGATAGAGAAAACCAATCAGAAAGCAAAACAAATACCAAATACAGCCTACTCCATAATTCCAAAAAAGCAAGAAGACCGAGGAAGTAAGAAAAATCGACGTCAACTAACTTTGTTCGAAATAAATTTAAAAGGAGTTTTTTGCCTGAAAGAGAAACTTTTAAGCTTTTCAATCAACGCAGAATGATAGAAGTCTTGCTTACTGTTTAAGTTCTTGCATATAGTATATAGTGTATTCTATTCTCGTCAATGGTCATCAAATCTAATGTTATGCCTCACGTAATTAGCCCACCTCAATCTGCAGCCCCTCCACAAATTTTCAGACGTGATATATATGACAAACTCAATAAATGAGTAATAACACAAGACAACGTAATTATACATATACACAGCCAAATTAATCTAGTCCACTTCTCATTGTTATATATTATTAACAAGCATGTTAAATGCGGTGTTGTTATTTCGAAACTTTGACATCATAAAAAGTAATTAGCAAGTGTGTGCAAAAGGATAGCAAAAACTGTTTCTTATATTCCCGAAATTATGAGAAAAAAAGAGCATTTTGGGTGCACAAAAAGTATAAATTAGGAAAATATTTCTACACACGTAAAATATTTTGAGTGACTAAAGCAATAAATAGATGCATGAATTCAACTATTAAAAATCTAGTCGATACAAGGAAAGTTATTCCTATGCAATGCTAATCTAGTAATATTTGTAAATTCTATGACAAGGCTATTTCACCTCTATATTCTAACAAAAAAATAACTCGACAACCTTACAGAATCCACCCCTAAGTGATACTCATACACATACTCGAGAGAAATACATATTACATCAAACTGTGTTGGAGTTTTTATGCCTTTGAATGTTGAAAAATTATTGCAATTTCTGACAAACTAATAAACATATAACAATTAATATAGCGTAAATTACCTTGTCTTCGTATCCGGTAAATTTTCCAGTCAACGGCCTTTTGTTTACTCCTTTCACCCATCCTTCGGGCATCCACGAGTCGTCATCCACTTCTCTTTTGTTGATTGGCTTCTGCACAAAATGTTAAATAAAATTAAAATTTCAAAAAGTGAAGCCTCCATTCACAGTTGACAGGTCATTGTTTCCATGTCCAAATCTCTAATTCTATTCAATTGCCGCAGGCAAGAATAAATTAATATAATACAACGTAGATAGCAGGATATATACGCGACAAAATGACCCTTGCATGCAAGGATAAAATAGCTACAAGAGAAGGCATACCTTTGTTGCACCACCTAATTTCGCTTTTTTCCGCTTCGAAGGTCCATAAGGCATCACATAACTTTCTCCGACTTTTTCTGCTTCGAAGGTCCATGATAAAGGAATAAAGGAATAAAAAGATTTAAAGATAGAGAAAACCAATCAGAAAGCAAAACAAATACCAAATACAACCTACTCCATAATTCCAAAAAAGCAAAAAGACCGAGGAAGTAAGAAAAATCGACGTCAACTAACTTTGTTCGAAATAAATTTAAAAGGAGTTTTTTGCCTGAAAGAGAAACTTTTAAGCTTTTCAATCAACGCAGAATGATAGAAGTCTTGCTTACTGTTTAAGTTCTTGCATATAGTATATAGTGTATTCTATTCTCGTCATCAAATAATGGTCATCAAATCTAATGTTATGCCTCACGTAATTAGCCCACCTCAATCTGCAGCCCCTCCACAAATTTTCAGACGTGATATATATGACCAACTCAATAAATGAGTAATAACACAAGACAACGTAATTATACATATACACAGCCAAATTAATCTAGTCCACTTCTCATTCTATTATGTTATATATTATTAACAAGCATGTTAAATGCGGTGTTGTTATTTCGAAACTTTGACATCATAAAAAGTAATCAGCAAGTGTGTGCAAAAGGATAGCAAAAACTGTTTCTTATATTCCCGAAATTATGAGAAAAAAAGAGCATTTTGGGTGCACAAAAAGTATAAATTAGGAAAATATTTCTACACACGTAAAATATTTTGAGTGACTAAAGCAATAAATAGATGCATGAATTCAACTATTAAAAATCTAGTCGATACAAGGAAAGTTATTCCTATGCAATGCTAATCTAGTAATATTTGTAAATTCTATGACAAGGCTATTTCACCTCTATATGCTAACAAAAAAATAACTCGACAACCTTACAGAATCCACCCCTAAGTGATACTCATACACATACTCGAGAGAAATACATATTACATCAAACTGTGTTGGAGTTTTTATGCCTTTGAATGTTGAAAAATTATTGCAATTTCTGACAAACTAATAAACATATAACAATTAATATAGCGTAAATTACCTTGTCTTCGTATCCGGTAAATTTTCCAGTCCACGGCCTTTTGTTTACTCCTTTCACCCATCCTTCGGGCATCCACGAGTCGTCATCCACTTCTCTTTTGTTGATTGGCTTCTGCACAAAATGTTAAATAAAATTAAAATTTCAAAAAGTGAAGCATCCATTCACATTTGACAGGTCATTGTTTCCATGTCCAAATCTCTAATTCTATTCAATTGCCGCAAGCAAGAATAAATTAATTTAATACAACGTAGATAGCAGGATATATACGCGACAAAATGACCCTTGCATGCAAGAATAAAATAGCTACAAGAGAAGGCATACCTTTGTTGCACCACCTAATTTCGCTTTTTTCTGCTTCGAAGGTCCATAAGGCATCACATAACTTTCTCCGACTTTTTCTGCTTCGAAGGTCCATGATAAAGGAATAAAGGAATAAAAAGATTTAAAGATAGAGAAAACCAATCAGAAAGCAAAACAAATACCAAATACAGCCTACTCCATAATTCCAAAAAAGCAAATAGACCGAGGAAGTAAGAAAAATCGACGTCAAATAACTTTGTTCGAAATAAATTTAAAAGGAGTTTTTTGCCTAAAAGAGAAACTTTTAAGCTTTTCAATCAACGCAGAATGATAGAAGTCTTGCTTACTGTTTAAGTTCTTTCATATAGTATATAGTGTATTGTATTCTCGTCATCAAATAATGGTCATCAAATCTAATGTTATGCCTCACGTAATTAGCCCACCTCAATCTGCAGCCCCTCCACAAATTTTCAGACCTGATTTATATGACCAACTCAATAAATGAGTAATAACACAAGACAACGTACATATACATATACACAGCCAAATTTATCTAGTCCACTTCTCATTCTATTATGTTATATATTATAAACAAGCATGTTAAATGCGGTGTTGTTATTTCGAAACTTGGACATCATAAAAAGTAATCAGCAAGTGTGTGCAAAATGATAGCAAAAATTGTTTCTTATATTCCCGAAATTATGAGAAAAAAAGAGCATTTTGGGTGCACAAAAAGTATAAATTAGGAAAATATTTCTACACACGTAAAATATTTTGAGTGACTAAAGCAATAAATAGATGCATGAATTCAACTATTAAAAATCTAGTCGATACAAGGAAAGTTATTCCTTGCAATGCTAATCTAGTAATATTTGTAAATTCTATGACTACGCTAATTCACCTCTATATTCTCACAAAAAAATAACTCGACAACCTTACAGAATCCACCCCTAAGTGATACTCATACACATATTCGAGAGAAATACATATTAAATCAAATTGTTTTGGAGTTTTTATGCCTTTGAATGTTGAAAAATTATTGCAATTTCTGACAAACTAATAAACATATAACAATTAATATAGCGTAAATTACCTTGTCTTCGTATCCGGTAAATTTTCCAGTCAACGGCCTTTTGTTAACTCGTTTCACCCATCCTTCGGGCATCCACGAGTCGTCATCGACTTCTCTTTTGTTGATTGGCTTCTGCACAAAATGTTTAATAAAATTAAAATTACAAAAAGTGAAGCCTCCATTCACAGTTGACAGGTCATTGTTTCAATGTCCAAATCTCTAATTCTATTCAATTGCCGCAAGCAAGAATAAATTAATTTAATACAACGTAGATAGCAGGATATATACGCGACAAAATGACCCTTGCATGCAAGGATAAAATAGCTACAGGAGAAGGCATACCTTTGTTGCACCACCTAATTTCGCTTTTTTCTGCTTCGAAGGTCCATAAGGCATCACATAACTTTCTCCGACTTTTTCTGCTTCGAAGGTCCATGATAAAGGAATAAAGGAATACAAAGATTTAAAGATAGAGAAAACCAATAAGAAAGCAAAACAAATACCAAATACAGCCTACTCCATAATTCCAAAAAAGCAAATAGACCGAGGAAGTAAGAAAAATCGACGTCAACTAACTTTGTTCGAAATAAATTTAAAAGGAGTTTTTTGCCTGAAAGAGAAACTTTTAAGCTTTTCAATCAACGCAGAATGATAGAAGTCTTGCTTACTTTTTAAGTTCTTGCATATAGTATATAGTGTATTCTATTCTCGTCATCAAATAATGGTCATCAAATCTAATGTTATGCCTCACGTAATTAGCCCACCTCAATCTGCAGCCCCTCCACAAATTTTCAGACCTGATATATATGACCAACTCAATAAATGAGTAATAACACAAGACAACGTACATATACATATACACAGCCAAATTAATCTAGTCCACTTCTCATTCTATTAAGTTATATATTATTAACAAGCATGTTAAATGCGGTGTTGTTATTTCGAAACTTGGACATCATAAAAAGTAATCAGCAAGTGTGTGCAAAAGGATAGCAAAAACTGTTTCTTATATTCCCGAAATTATGAGAAAAAAAGAGCATTTTGGGTGCACAAAAAGTATAAATTAGGAAAATATTTCTACACACGTAAAATATTTTGAGTGACTAAAGCAATAAATAGATGCATGAATTCAACTATTAAAAATCTAGTCGATACAATGAAAGTTATTCCTATGCAATGCTAATCTAGTAATATTTGTAAATTCTATGACAAGGCTAATTCACCTACATATTCTAACAAAAAAATAACTCGACAACCTTACATAATCCACCCCTAAGTGATACTCATACACATACTCGAGAGAAATACATATTACATCAAACTGTTTTGGAGTTTTTATGCCTTTGAATGTTGAAAAATTATTGCAATTTCTGACAAACTAATAAACATATAACAATTAATATAGCGTAAATTACCTTGTCTTCGTATCCGGTAAATTTTCCAGTCAACGGCCTTTTGTTTACTCCTTTCACCCATCCTTCGGGCATCCACGAGTCGTCATCCGCTTCTCTTTTGTTGATTGGCATCTGCACAAAATGTTAAATAAAATTAAAATTTCAAAAAGTGAAGCCTCCATTCACATTTGACAGGTCATTGTTTCAATGTCCAAATCTCTAATTCTATTCAATTGCCGCAAGCAAGAATAAATTAATTTAATACAACGTAGATAGCAGGATATATACGCGACAAAATGACCCTTGCATGCAAGGATAAAATAGCTACAGGAGAAGGCATACCTTTGTTGCACCACCTAATTTCGCTTTTTTCTGCTTCGAAGGTCCATAAGGCATCACATAACTTTCTCCGACTTTTTCTGCTTCGAAGGTCCATGATAAAGGAATAAAGGAATAAAAAGATTTAAAGATGGAGAAAACCAATAAGAAAGCAAAACAAATACCAAATACAGCCTACTCCATAATTCCAAAAAAGCAAATAGACCGAGGAAGTAAGAAAAATCGACGTCAACTAACTTTGTTCGAAATAAATTTAAAAGGAGTTTTTTGCCTGAAAGAGAAACTTTTAAGCTTTTCAATCAACGCAGAATGATAGAAGTCTTGCTTACTGTTTAAGTTCTTGTATATAGTATATAGTGTATTCTATTCTCGTCATCAAATAATGGTCATCAAATCTAATGTTATGCCTCACGTAATTAGCCCACCTCAATCTGCAGCCCCGCCACAAATTTTCAGACCTGATATATATGACCAACTCAATAAATGAGTAATAACACAAGACAACGTACATATACATATACACAGCCAAATTAATCTAGTCCACTTCTCATTCTATTAAGTTATATATTATTAACAAGCATGTTAAATGCGGTGTTGTTATTTCGAAACTTGGACATCATAAAAAGTAATCAGCAAGTGTGTGCAAAAGGATAGCAAAAACTGTTTCTTATATTCCCGAAATTATGAGAAAAAAAGAGCATTTTGGGTGCACAAAAAGTATAAATTAGGAAAATATTTCTACACACGTAAAATATTTCGAGTGACTAAAGCAATAAATAGATGCATGAATTCAACTATTAAAAATCTAGTCGATACAAGGAAAGTTATTCCTATGCAATGCTAATCTAGTAATATTTGTAAATTCTATGACAGGGCTAATTCACCTCTATATTCTAACAAAAAAAGAACTCGACAACCTTACAGAATCCACCCCTAACTGATACTCATACACATACTCGAGAGAAATACATATTACATCAAACTGTTTTGGAGTTTTTATGCCTTTGAATGTTGAAAAATTATTGCAATTTCTGACAAACTAATAAACATATAACAATTAATATAGCGTAAATTACCTTGTCTTCGTATCCGGTAAATTTTCCAGTCAACGGCCTTTTGTTTACTCTTTTCACCCATCCTTCGGGCATCCACGAGTCGTCATCGACTTCTCTTTTGTTGATTGGCTTCTGCACAAAATGTTTAATAAAATTAAAATTACAAAAAGTGAAGCCTCCATTCACAGTTGACAGGTCATTGTTTCCATGTCCAAATCTCTAATTCTATTCAATTACCGCAAGCAAGAATAAATTAATTTAATACAACGTAGATAGCAGGATATATACGCGACAAAATGACCCTTGCATGCAAGGATAAAATAGCTACAGGAGAAGGCATACCTATGTTGCACCACCTAATTTCGCTTTTTTCTGCTTCGAAGGTCCATAAGGCATCACATAACTTTCTCCGACTTTTTCTGCTTCGAAGGTCCATGATAAAGGAATAAAAGAATAAAAAGATTTAAAGATAGAGAAAACCAATCAGAAAGCAAAACAAATACCAAATACAGCCTACTCCATAATTCCAAAAAAGCAAATAGACCGAGGAAGTAAGAAAAATCGACGTCAAATAACTTTGTTTGAAATAAATTTAAAAGGAGTTTTTTGCCTGAAAGAGAAACTTTTAAGCTTTTCAATCAACGCATAATGATAGAAGTCTTGCTTACTGTTTAAGTTCTTGCATATAGTATATAGTGTATTCTATTCTCGTCATCAAATAATGGTCATCAAATCTAATGTTATGCCTCACGTAATTAGCCCACCTCAATCTGCAGCCCCTCCACAAATTTTCAGACTTGATATATATGACCAACTCAATAAATGAGTAATAACACAAGACAACGTACATATACATATACACAGCCAAATTAATCTAGTCCACTTCTCATTCTATTATGTTATATATTATTAACAAGCATGTTAAATGCGGTGTTGTTATTATGAAACTTAGACATCATAAAAAGTAATCAGCAAGTGTGTGCAAAAGGATAGCAAAAATTGTTTCTTATGTTCCCGAAATTATGAGAAAAAAATAGCATTGTGGGTGCACAAAAAGTATAAATTAGGAAAATATTTCTACACACGTAAAATATTTCGAGTGACTAAAGCAATAAATAGATGCATGAATTCAACTATTAAAAATCTAGTCGATACAAGGAAAGTTATTCCTATGCAATGCTAATCTAGTAATATTTGTAAATTCTATGACAGGGCTAATTCACCTCTATATTCTAACAAAAAAAGAACTCGACAACCTTACAGAATCCACCCCTAACTGATACTCATACACATACTCGAGAGAAATACATATTACATCAAACTGTTTTGGAGTTTTTATGCCTTTGAATGTTGAAAAATTATTGCAATTTCTGACAAACTAATAAACATATAACAATTAATATAGCGTAAATTACCTTGTCTTCGTATCCGGTAAATTTTCCAGTCAACGACCTTTTGTTTACTCGTTTCACCCATCCTTCGGGCATCCACGAGTCGTCATCCACTTCTCTTTTGTTGATTGGCTTCTGCACAAAATGTTAAATAAAATTAAAATTTCAAAAAGTGAAGCCTCCATTCACAGTTGACAGGCAATTGTTTCCATGTCCAAATCTCTAATTCTATTCAATTGCCGCAAGCAAGAATAAAATAATTTAATACAATGTAGATAACAGGATATATACGCGACAAAATGACCCTTGCATGCAAGGATAAAATAGCTACAGGAGAAGGCATACCTTTGTTGCACCACCTAATTTCGCTTCTTTCTGCTTCGAAGGTCCATAAGGTATCACATAACTTTCTCCGACTGTTTCTGCTTCGAAGGTCCATGATAAAGCAATAAAGGAATAAAAAGATTTAAAGATAGAGAAAACCAATCAGAAAGCAAAACAAATACCAAATACAGCCTACTCCATAATTCCAAAAAATCAAAAAGACCGAGGAAGTAAGAAAAATCGACGTCAACTAACTTTGTTCGAAATAAATTTAAAAGGATTTGTTTGCCTGAAAGAGAAACTTTTAAGCTTTTCAATCAACGCAGAATGATAGAAGTCTTGCTTATTGTTTAAGTTCTTGCATATAGTATATAGTGTGTTCTATTCTCGTCATCAAATAATGGTCATCAAATCTAATGTTATGCCTCACGTAATTAGCCCACCTCAATCTGCAGCCCCTCCACAAATTTTCAGACTTGATATATATGACCAACTCAATAAATGAGTAATAACACAAGACAACGTACATATACATATACACAGCCAAATTAATCTAGTCCACTTCTCATTCTATTATGTTATATATTATTAACAAGCATGTTAAATGCGGTGTTGTTATTTTGAAACTTAGACATCATAAAAAGTAATCAGCAAGTGTGTGCAAAAGGATAGCAAAAACTGTTTCTTATGTTCCCGAAATTATGAGAAAAAAAGAGCATTGTGGGTGCACAAAAAGTATAAATTAGGAAAATATTTCTACACACGTAAAATATTTCGAGTGACTAAAGCAATAAATAGATGCATGAATTCAACTATTAAAAATCTAGTCGATACAAGGAAAGTTATTCCTATGCAATGCTAATCTAGTAATATTTGTAAATTCTATGACAGGGCTAATTCACCTCTATATTCTAACAAAAAAAGAACTCGACAACCTTACAGAATCCACCCCTAACTGATACTCATACACATACTCGAGAGAAATACATATTACATCAAACTGTTTTGGAGTTTTTATCCCTTTGAATGTTGAAAAATTATTGCAATTTCTGACAAACTAATAAACATATAACAATTAATATAGCGTAAATTACATTGTCTTCGTATCCGGTAAATTTTCCAGTCAACGGCCTTTTGTTTACTCTTTTCACCCATCCTTCGGGCATCCACGAGTCGTCATCGACTTCTCTTTTGTTGATTGGCTTCTGCACAAAATGTTTAATAAAATTAAAATTACAAAAAGTGAAGCCTCCATTCACAGTTGACAGGTCATTGTTTCCATGTCCAAATCTCTAATTCTATTCAATTACCGCAAGCAAGAATAAATTAATTTAATACAACGTAGATAGCAGGATATATACGCGACAAAATGACCCTTGCATGCAAGGATAAAATAGCTACAGGAGAAGGCATACCTATGTTGCACCACCTAATTTCGCTTTTTTCTGCTTCGAAGGTCCATAAGGCATCACATAACTTTCTCCGACTTTTTCTGCTTCGAAGGTCCATGATAAAGGAATAAAAGAATAAAAAGATTTAAAGATAGAGAAAACCAATCAGAAAGCAAAACAAATACCAAATACAGCCTACTCCATAATTCCAAAAAAGCAAATAGACCGAGGAAGTAAGAAAAATCGACGTCAAATAACTTTGTTTGAAATAAATTTAAAAGGAGTTTTTTGCCTGAAAGAGAAACTTTTAAGCTTTTCAATCAACGCATAATGATAGAAGTCTTGCTTACTGTTTAAGTTCTTGCATATAGTATATAGTGTATTCTATTCTCGTCATCAAATAATGGTCATCAAATCTAATGTTATGCCTCACGTAATTAGCCCACCTCAATCTGCAGCCCCTCCACAAATTTTCAGACTTGATATATATGACCAACTCAATAAATGAGTAATAACACAAGACAACGTACATATACATATACACAGCCAAATTAATCTAGTCCACTTCTCATTCTATTATGTTATATATTATTAACAAGCATGTTAAATGCGGTGTTGTTATTTTGAAACTTAGACATCATAAAAAGTAATCAGCAAGTGTGTGCAAAAGGATAGCAAAAACTGTTTCTTATGTTCCCGAAATTATGAGAAAAAAAGAGCATTGTGGGTGCACAAAAAGTATAAATTAGGAAAATATTTCTACACACGTAAAATATTTCGAGTGACTAAAGCAATAAATAGATGCATGAATTCAACTATTAAAAATCTAGTCGATACAAGGAAAGTTATTCCTATGCAATGCTAATCTAGTAATATTTGTAAATTCTATGACAGGGCTAATTCACCTCTATATTCTAACAAAAAAAGAACTCGACAACCTTACAGAATCGACCCCTAACTGATACTCATACACATACTCGAGAGAAATACATATTACATCAAACTGTTTTGGAGTTTTTATGCCTTTGAATGTTGAAAAATTATTGCAATTTCTGACAAACTAATAAACATATAACAATTAATATAGCGTAAATTACCTTGTCTTCGTATCCGGTAAATTTTCCAGTCAACGACCTTTTGTTTACTCTTTTCACCCATCCTTCGGGCATCCACGAGTCGTCATCGACTTCTCTTTTGTTGATTGGCTTCTGCACAAAATGTTTAATAAAATTAAAATTACAAAAAGTGAAGCCTCCATTCACAGTTGACAGCTCATTGTTTCCATGTCCAAATCTCTAATTCTATTCAATTACCGCAAGCAAGAATAAAATAATTTAATACAACGTAGATAGCAGGATATATACGCGACAAAATGACCCTTGCATGCAAGGATAAAATAGCTACAGGAGAAGGCATACCTTTGTTGCACCACCTAATTTCGCTTTTTTCTGCTTCGAAGGTCCATAAGGCATCACATAACTTTCTCCGACTTTTTCTGCTTCGAAGGTCCATGATAAAGGAATAAAAGAATAAAAAGATTTAAAGATAGAGAAAACCAATCAGAAAGCAAAACAAATACCAAATACAGCCTACTCCATAATTCCAAAAAAGCAAATAGACCGAGGAAGTAAGAAAAATCGACGTCAACTAACTTTGTTCGAAATAAATTTAAAAGGAGTTTTTTGCCTGAAAGAGAAACTTTTAAGCTTTTCAATCAACGCATAATGATAGAAGTCTTGCTTATTGTTTAAGTTCTTGCATATAGTATATAGTGTGTTCTATTCTCGTCATCAAATAATGGTCATCAAATCTAATGTTATGCCTCACGTAATTAGGCCACCTCAATCTGCAGCCCCTCCACAAATTTTCAGACCTGATATATATGACCAACTCAATAAATCAGTAATAACACAAGACAACGTACATATAGATATACACAGCCAAATTAATCAAGTCCACTTCTCATTCTATTATGTTATATATTATTAACAAGCATGTTAAATGCGGTGTTGTTATTTTGAAACTTAGACATCATAAAAAGTAATCAGCAAGTGTGTGCAAAAGGATAGCAAAAACTGTTTCTTATGTTCCCGAAATTATGAGAAAAAAAGAGCATTGTGGGTGCACAAAAAGTATAAATTAGGAAAATATTTCTACACACGTAAAATATTTCGAGTGACTAAAGCAATAAATAGATGCATGAATTCAACTATTAAAAATCTAGTCGATACAAGGAAAGTTATTCCTATGCAATGCTAATCTAGTAATATTTGTAAATTCTATGACAGGGCTAATTCACCTCTATATTCTAACAAAAAAAGAACTCGACAACCTTACAGAATCCACCCCTAACTGATACTCATACACATACTCGAGAGAAATACATATTACATCAAACTGTTTTGGAGTTTTTATGCCTTTGAATGTTGAAAAATTATTGCAATTTCTGACAAACTAATAAACATATAACAATTAATATAGCGTAAATTACCTTGTCTTCGTATCCGGTAAATTTTCCAGTCAACGGCCTTTTGTTTACTCTTTTCACCCATCCTTCGGGCATCCACGAGTCGTCATCGACTTCTCTTTTGTTGATTGGCTTCTGCACAAAATGTTTAATAAAATTAAAATTACAAAAAGTGAAGCCTCCATTCACAGTTGACAGGTCATTGTTTCCATGTCCAAATCTCTAATTCTATTCAATTACCGCAAGCAAGAATAAATTAATTTAATACAACGTAGATAGCAGGATATATACGCGACAAAATGACCCTTGCATGCAAGGATAAAATAGCTACAGGAGAAGGCATACCTATGTTGCACCACCTAATTTCGCTTTTTTCTGCTTCGAAGGTCCATAAGGCATCACATAACTTTCTCCGACTTTTTCTGCTTCGAAGGTCCATGATAAAGGAATAAAAGAATAAAAAGATTTAAAGATAGAGAAAACCAATCAGAAAGCAAAACAAATACCAAATACAGCCTACTCCATAATTCCAAAAAAGCAAATAGACCGAGGAAGTAAGAAAAATCGACGTCAAATAACTTTGTTTGAAATAAATTTAAAAGGAGTTTTTTGCCTGAAAGAGAAACTTTTAAGCTTTTCAATCAACGCATAATGATAGAAGTCTTGCTTACTGTTTAAGTTCTTGCATATAGTATATAGTGTATTCTATTCTCGTCATCAAATAATGGTCATCAAATCTAATGTTATGCCTCACGTAATTAGCCCACCTCAATCTGCAGCCCCTCCACAAATTTTCAGACTTGATATATATGACCAACTCAATAAATGAGTAATAACACAAGACAACGTACATATACATATACACAGCCAAATTAATCTAGTCCACTTCTCATTCTATTATGTTATATATTATTAACAAGCATGTTAAATGCGGTGTTGTTATTTTGAAACTTAGACATCATAAAAAGTAATCAGCAAGTGTGTGCAAAAGGATAGCAAAAACTGTTTCTTATGTTCCCGAAATTATGAGAAAAAAAGAGCATTGTGGGTGCACAAAAAGTATAAATTAGGAAAATATTTCTACACACGTAAAATATTTCGAGTGACTAAAGCAATAAATAGATGCATGAATTCAACTATTAAAAATCTAGTCGATACAAGGAAAGTTATTCCTATGCAATGCTAATCTAGTAATATTTGTAAATTCTATGACAGGGCTAATTCACCTCTATATTCTAACAAAAAAAGAACTCGACAACCTTACAGAATCCACCCCTAACTGATACTCATACACATACTCGAGAGAAATACATATTACATCAAACTGTTTTGGAGTTTTTATGCCTTTGAATGTTGAAAAATTATTGCAATTTCTGACAAACTAATAAACATATAACAATTAATATAGCGTAAATTACCTTGTCTTCGTATCTGGTAAATTTTCCAGTCAACGACCTTTTGTTTACTCGTTTCACCCATCCTTCGGGCATCCAGGAGTCGTCATCCACTTCTCTTTTGTTGATTGGCTTCTGCACAAAATGTTAAATAAAATTAAAATTTCAAAAAGTGAAGCCTCCATTAACAGTTGACAGGCAATTGTTTCCATGTCCAAATCTCTAATTCTATTCAATTGCCGCAAGCAAGAATAAAATAATTTAATACAATGTAGATAACAGGATATATATGCGACAAAATGACCCTTGCATGCAAGGATAAAATAGCTACAAGAGAAGGCATACCTTTGTTGCACCACCTAATTTCGCTTTTTTCTGCTTCGAAGGTCCATAAGGCATCACATAACTTTCTCCGACTTTTTCTGCTTCGAAGGTCCATGATAAAGGAATAAAGGAATAAAAAGATTTAAAGATAGAGAAAACCAATCAGAAAGCAAAACAAATACCAAATACAGCCTACTCCATTATTCCAAAAAAGCAAAAAGACCGAGGAAGTAAGAAAAATCAACGTCAACTAACTTTGTTCGAAATAAATTTAAAAGGAGTTTTTTGCCTGAAAGAGTAACTTTTAAGCTTTTCAATCAACGCAGAATGATCGAAGTCTTGCTTACTGTTTAAGTTCTTGCATATAGTATATAGTGTATTCTATTCTCGTCATCAAATAATGGTCATCAAATCTAATGTTATGCCTCACGTAATTAGCCCACCTCAATCTGCAGCCCCGCCACAAATTTTCAGACCTGATATATATGAACAACTCAATAAATGAGTAATAACACAAGACAACGTACATATACATATACACAGCCAAACTAATCTAGTCCACTTCTCATTCTATTATGTTATATATTATTAACAAGCATGTTAAATGTGGTGTTGTTATTTCGAAACTTGGACATCATAAAAAGTAATCAGCAAGTGTGTGCAAAAGGATAGCAAAAACTGTTTCTTATATTTCCGAAATTATGAGAAAAAAAGAGCATTTTGGGTGCCCAAAAAGTATAAATTAGGAAAATATTTCTACACACGTAAAATATTTTGAGTGACCAAAGCAATAAATAGATGCATGAATTCAACTATTACAAATCTAGTCGATCCTGCTGGCCATCGGGGACCGAGTGGTAAGGCCATCGTTAAAGAACTCCTTCACTTCATGCCTTTGATAGAACGTAGATGAGATTTAGGCTGCTGTTGAAAAGCGTCTGCAAGGAAAGTTATTCCTATGCAATGCTAATCTAGTAATATTTGTAAATTCTATGACATGGCGTATTCACCTCTATATTCTAACAAAAAAATAACTCGACAACCTTACCGAATCCACCCCTAAGTGATACTCATACACATACTCGAGAGAAATACATATTACATCAAATTGTTTTGGAGTTTTTATGCCTTTGAATGTTGAAAAATTATTGCAATTTCTGACAAACTAATAAACATATAACAATTAATATAGCGTAAATTACCTTGTCTTCGTATCCGGTAAATTTTCTAGTCAACGGCCTTTTGTTTACTCATTTCACCCATCCTCCGGGCATCCACGAGTCGTCATCCACTTCTCTTTCGTTGATTGGCTTCTGCACAAAATGTTAAATAAACTTATAATTTCAAAAAGTGAAGCCTCCATTCACAGTTGACAGGTCATTGTTTCCATGTCCAAATCTCTAATTCTATTCAATTGCCGCAAGCAAGAATAAATTAATTTAATACAACGTAGATAGCAAAATATATACGCGACAAAATGACCCTTGCATGCAAAGATAAAATAGCTACAAGAGAAGGCATACCTTTGTTGCACCACCTAATTTCGCTTTTTCCTTCTTCGAAGGTCCATAAGGCATCACATAACTTTCTCCGACTTTTTCTGCTTCGAAGGTCCATGATAAGGAATAAAGGAATAAAAAGATTTAAAGATAGAGAAAACCAATCAGAAAGCAAAACAAATACCAAATACAACCTACTCCATAATTCCAAAAAAGCAAAAAGACCGAGGAAGTAAGAAAAATCGACGTCAACTAACTTTGTTCGAAATAAATTTAAAAGGAGTTGTTTGCCTGAAAGAGAAACTTTTAAGCTTTTCAATCAACGCAGAATGATAGAGGTCTTGCTTACTGTTTAAGTTCTTGCATATAGTATATAGTGTATTCTATTCTTGTCATCAAATAATGGTCATCAAATCTAATGTTATGCCTCACGTAATTAGCCCACCTCAATCTGCAGCCCCTCCACAAATTTTCAGACCTGATATATATGACCAACTCAATAAATCAGTAATAACACAAGACAACGTACATATACATATACACAGCCAAATTAATCAAGTCCACTTCTCATTCTATTATGTTATATATTATTAACAAGCATGTTAAATGCGGTATTGTTATTTCGAAACTTAGACATCATAAAAAGTAATCAGCAAGTGTGTGCAAAAGGATAGCAAAAACTGTTTCTTATATTTCCGAAATTATGAGAAAAAAAGAGCGTTCTGGGTGCACAAAAAGTATAAATTAGGAAAATATTTCTACACACGTAAAATATTTTGAGTGACTAAAGCAATAAATATATGCATGAATTCAACTATTAAAAATCTAGTCGATACAAGGAAAGTTATTCCTATGCAATGCTAATCTAGTAACATTTCTAAATTCTATGACAAGGCTAATTCACCTCTATATTCTAACAAAAAAATAACTCAACAACCTTACAGAATCCACCCCTAAGTGATACTCATACACATACTCGAGAGAAATACATATTACACTAAATTATTTTAGAGTTTTCATGCCTTTGAATGTTGAAAAATTATTGGAATTTCTGACAAACTAATAAACATATAACAATTAATATAGCGTAAATTACCTTGTCTTCGTATCCGGTAAATTTTCCAGTTAACGGCCTTTTGTTTACTCGTTTCACCCATCCTTCTGGCATCCACGAGTCGTCATCCACTTCTCTTTTGTTGATTGGCTTCTGCACCAAAATGTTAAATAAAATTAAAATTTCAAAAAGTGAAGCCTCCATTCACAGTTGACAGGTCATTGTTTCCATGTCCAAATCTCTAATTCTATTCAATTGCAGCAAGGAAGAATAAATTAATTTAATACAACGTAGAGAGCAGGATATATATGCGACAAAATGACCCTTGCATGCAAGGATAAAATAGCTACAAGAGAAGGCATACCTTTGTTGCACTACCTAATTTCGTTTTTTTCTGCTTCGAAGGTCCATAAGGCATCACATAACTTTCTCCGACTTTTTCTGCTTCGAAGGTCCATGATAAAGGAATAAAGGAATTAAAAGATTTAAAGATAGAGAAAACCAATCAGAAAGCAAAACAAATACCAAATACAGCCTACTCCATAATTCCAAAAAAGCAAAAAGACCGAGGAAGTAAGAAAAATCGACGTCAACTAAGTTTGTTCGAAATAAATTTAAACGGAGTTTTTTGCCTGAAAGAGAAACTTTTAAGCTTTTCAATCAACGCAGAATGATAGAAGTATTGCTTACTGTTTAAGTTCTTGCATATAGTATATAGTGTATTCTATTATCGTCATCAAATAATGGTCATCGAATCTATTGTTATGCCTCACGTAATTAGCCCACCTCAATCTGCAGCCCCTCTACAAATTTTCAGACCTAATATATATGACCAACTCAATAAATGAGTAATAACACAAGACAACGTACATATACATATACATAGCCAAATTAATCTAGTCCACTTCTCATTCAATTATGTTATATATTATTAACAAGCATGTTAAATGTGGTGTTGTTATTTCGAAACTTGGACATCATAAAAAGTATTCAGCAAGTGTGTGCAAAAGGATAGCAAAAACTGTTTCTTATATCTCCGAAATTATGAGAAAAAAGAGCATTTTGGGTGCACAAGAAGTATAAATTAGGAAAATATTTCTACACACGTAAAATATTTTGAATGACTAAAGCAATAAATAGATGCATGAATTCAACTATTATAAATCTAGTCGATACAAGGAAAGTTATTCCTATGCAATGCTAATCTAGTAATATTTGTAAATTCTATGACAAGGCTAATTCACCTCTATATTCTAACAAAAAAATAACTCGACAACCTTACAGAATCCACCCCTAAGTGATACTCATACACATACTCGAGAGAAATACATATTACATCAAACTATTTTGGAGTTTTTTATGCCTTTGAATGTTGAAAAATTATTGCAATTTCTGACAAACTAATTAACATATAACAATTAATATACCGTAAATTACCTTATCTTCGTATCCGGTAAATTTTCCAGTCAACGGCCTTTTGTTTACTCGTTTCACCCATCCTTCGGGCATCCACGAGTCGTCATCCACTTCTCTTTTGTTGATTGGCTTATGCACAAAATGTAAAATAAAATTAAAATTTCAAAAAGTGAAGCCTCCATTCACAGTTGACAGGTCATTGTTTCCATGTCCAAATCTCTAATTCTATTCAATTGCCGCAAGCAAGAATAAATTAATTTAATACAACGTAGATAGCAGGATATATACGCGACAAAATAACCCTTGCATGCAAGGATAAAATAGCTACACGAGAAGGCATACCTTTGTTGCACCACCTAATTTCGCTTTTTTCTGCTTCGAAGGTCCATAAGGCATCACATAACTTTCTCCGACTTTTTCTGCCTCGAAGGTCCATGATAAAGGAATAAAGGAATAAAAAGATTTAAAGATAGAGAAAACCAATCAAAAAGCAAAACAAATACAAAATACAACCTACTCCATAATTCCAAAAAAGCAAAAAGACCGAGGAAGTAAGAAAAATCGACGTCAACTAACTTTGATCGAAATAAATTTAAAAGGAGTTTTTTGCCTGAAAGAGAAACTTTTAAGGTTTTCAATCAACGCAGAATGATAGAAGTCTTGCTTACTGTTTAAGTTCTTGCATATAGTATATTGTGTATTCTATTCTCGTCTTCAAATAATGGTCATCAAATCTAATGTTATGCCTCACGTAATTATCCCACCTCAATCTGCAGCCCCTCCACAAATTTTCAGACCTGATATATATGACCAACTCAATAAATGAGTAATAACACAAGACAACGTACATATACATATACACAGCCAAATTTATCTAGTCCACTTCTCATTCTATTATGTTATATATTATTAACAAGCATGTTAAATGTGGTGTTGTTATTTCGAAACTTGGACATCATAAAAAGTAATCAGCAAGTGTGTGCAAAAGGATAGCAAAAACTGTTTCTTATATTTCCGAAATTATGAGAAAAAAAGAGCATTTTGGGTGCACAAAAAGTATAAATTAGGAAAATATTTCTACACACGTAAAATATTTTGAGTGACTAAAGCAATAAATAGATGCATGAAATTAACTATTACAAATCTAGTCGATACAAGGAAAGTTATTCCTATGCAATGATAATCTAGTAATATTTGTAAATTCTATGACAAGGCTAATTCACCTCTATATTCGAACAAAAAAATAACTCGACAACCTTACAGAATCCACCCCTAAGTGATACTCATACACATACTCGAGAGAAATACATATTACATCAAACTGTTTTGGAGTTTTTATGCCTTTGAATGTTGAAAAATTATTGCAATTTCTGACAAACTAATAAACATATAACAATTAATATAGCGTAAATTACCTTGTCTTCGTATCCGGTAAATTTTCCAGTCAACGGCCTTTTGTTTACTCGTTTCACCCATCCTTCGGGCATCCACGAGTCGTCATCCACTTCTCTTTTGTTGATTGGCTTCTGCACAAAATGTTTAATACAATTAAAATTTTAAAAAGTGAAGCCTCCATTCACAGTTGACAGGTCATTGTTTCCATGTCCAAATCTCTAATTCTATTCAATTGCCGCAAGCAAGAATAAATTAATTTAATACAACGTAGATAGCAGGCGACAAAATAACCCTTGCATGCAAGGATAAAATAGCTACACGAGAAGGCATACCTTTGTTGCACCACTTAATTTCGCTTTTTTTCTGCTTCGAAGGTCCATAAGGCATCACATAACTTTCTCCGACTTTTTCTGCTTCGAAGGTCCATGATAAAGGAATAAAGGAATTAAAAGATTTAAAGATAGAGAAAACCAATCAGAAAGCAAAACAAATACCAAATACAGCCTACTCCATAATTCCAAAAAAGGAAAAAGACCGAGGAAGTAAGAAAAATCGACGTCAACTAACTTTGTTCGAAATAAATTTAAACGGAGTTTTTTGCCTGAAAGAGAAACTTTTAAGCTTTTCAATCAACGCAGAATGATAGAAGTATTGCTTACTGTTTAAGTTCTTGCATATAGTATATAGTGTATTCTATTCTCGTCATCAAATAATGGTCATCAAATCTAATGTTATGCCTCACGAAATTAGCCCACCTCAATCTGCAGCCCCTCCACAAATTTTCAGACCTGATATATATGACCAACTCAATAAATGAGTAATAACACAAGACAACGTACATATACATATACACAGCCAAATTTATCTAGTCCACTTCTCATTCTATTATGTTATATATTATTAACAAGCATGTTAAATGTGGTGTTGTTATTTCGAAACTTGGACATCATAAAAAGTAATCAGCAAGTGTGTGCAAAAGGATAGCAAAAACTGTTTCTTATATTTCCGAAATTATGAGAAAAAAAGAGCATTTTGGGTGCACAAAAAGTATAAATTAGGGAAATATTTCTACACACGTAAAATATTTTGAGTGACTAAAGCAATAAATAGATGCATGAAATTAACTATTACAAATCTAGTCGATACAAGGAAAGTTATTCCTATGCAAAGCTAATCTAGTAATATTTGTAAATTCTATGACAAGGCTAATTCACCTCTATATTATAACAAAAAAATAACTCGACAAGCTTACAGAATCCACCTCTAAGTGATACTCATACAACATTATTGCAATTTCTGACAAACTAATAAACATATAACAATTAATATAGCGTAAATTACCTTGTCTTTGTATCCGGTTAATTTTCCAGTCAACGGCCCTTGTTTACTCATTTCACCCATCCTTCGGGCATCCACGAGTCGTCATCCACTTCTCTTTTGTTGATTGGCTTCTGCACAAAATGTTTAATACAATTAAAATTTCAAAAAGTGAAGCCTCCGTTCACAGTTGACAGGTCATTGTTTCCATGTCCAAATCTCTAATTCTATTCAATTGCCGCAAGCAAGAATAAATTAATTTAATACAACGTAGATAGCAGGATATATACGCGACAAAATGACCCTTGCATGCAAGGATAAAATAGCTACAAGAGAAGGCATACCTTTGTTGCACCACCTAATTTCGCTTTTTTCTGCTTAGAAGGTCCATAAGGCATCACATAACTTTCTCCGACTTGTTCTCGCTCCATGTTCTGTTCCCAAATAAGTTGAAAGTACAAAAGTTGATTAAAATTATGCAAAACCGTATATCAAAATCTATGGTAACAGCATGATAAAGTCCATGATACAACAAATAAATAAAAACATTCCACAAAATTATATATATATATATATATATATATATATATATATATATATATATATATATATATATATATACACACACACGTATACATATATACATATATATGTATGTATATCTATATGTATATGTGTGTATATATATACACATCTAGATCATCTACTTTACCTCTCGAGGTTGATTTGCTGCGGAAATTCACAAAACCAACGAGGGTTGTTGAAGCAGCTGCGGGTTAGGCATAGGGTCTATGCCTTCTCCATCTTGTCTGTGGTCAGAGAAGGATGGAGTTATAATTACTTCATATGGCCATAAATTCGCTCGATTACTTGAGTGAATAGTAACTTAAGACAACAAATTAACATGTGATTAAAACAATTTTTCAAGATGACACAAATAGTAGAGGTTGAAACTTGGACATCATAAAAATAAATCAGCAGGTGTGTGCAAAAGGATAGCAAAAACTGTTTCTTATATAACCGAAATTATGAGAAAAAAAGAGCATTTTGGGTGCACAAAAAGTATAAATTAGAAAGATATTTCTACACACGTAAAATAGGTAGAGTTAGTAAAGCAATAAATAGATGCATGAATTCTACTTTTACGCCTCTAGTCGATACAAGGAAAGTTATTCCTATGCAATGTCAATCTAGTAATATTTATAAATTCAATGACAAAGCTAATTCACCTCTATATTCTAACGAAAAACTTACTTCCTCAAATATGAGCACCCTCAACATAGTTTTCCATAAGAAAGAAAATGAACATTAAAAGCCAGGCAATGAAATGATTCAACGCCAATATATACCTGTGGCCGTAGTATTTTTACTGTTGCTCTATGTATTTTAGAGCTTCAGCTTTTGACCGGAATGCTCTTGAAACACCTGGTGCGTAGTATTTATGCATAAAAATAAAAACATCAATTCATCATTTACTTTCCATGTTGCACATCAATTATATTGATGATATATCGTTGGATAGCCATTTACTTTTTGGTACCCCTCTAAGTTTGGAAAGAAATTAATTCCTTTCAGTGGAACCTCATTACACTAGTTATACCTACTAAAACAAGGAGACATGGAAAAAATAAAACAAGACAAAACAGCGAAAAGTGAAGGCTAAGAGATTATGCAATGCTTCCACCGCTATAATATACCAGCCACAAATTACCGAAAAATAACCAAAAGAATGGTTACCATAATATTCGGTACGGAATTACTACCGTACCGCTATCATACAGTACGATAGTGGTATTGTATTTTCAATACCACGGTAATACTGTACCATACCATAATTCATATATTTTTATGGGGTTTTTGTGCATAAGTCCAACCAAGCATCTTTATTATTCTAGGTTTAGGGGTTATATCTCTTTCACTAATAAGCCCATCCTTTTAATATTCTATACTACTTATAAAAGTGGGAATGTTAGGGGAGGTTTCTTCCCTTTATTGTGATGACCAAAATGCCCCTATCAAAATTAAAATAATTAATATTAATTTATAATTTGTCTTTTAATTTATGTTTATGAAAATAATTGATATATTTTAGAGTTCAATGTATAAAGGCACCTGAAAAGATGAACTCATGTATCTATTAAATGTTAGTCATATAAGAAATTCAAAGAAACTCAATGGTTTCGATAATTCAATATGAATTTCAATTTTGCATCAGTTACACCAAAGAAATCAAAGAAAATGATCGTAACTTCCAGTTTCAAGTTCTCTTTCATCTTTTCTTTCTCTTCTCGATTTTTTTTTCGTCTTCTTCTTTTTTCTTTTTCCTTTTTTTTTTTCAGTTCTATGTTTAATAGTTTGAACCCTAAATTTTGAGAAATTGATAAACTTTTCTAGATTAATGAAGGAATAAATCCTCCATATCAAGACAGGATTGAGCCTCTGTTAATAAAGTTCGTAAGTTATTTTGCATATTTTTCCCACTTCTATGTACTAAGTTAATTTTCTTTATTCATTTGAGTTAATTGACCTAATAAAATATGTATGGGTTATATGCATGGGGATTATTGTTTTACATGGGGATTATTGATTTAAACTTATTTCTACTCAGGTAATTCAAAACACGTGTCAGTTTCATAAAATTAATGGTCTATGCATGGGGATTATTGATTTAACTTTTATCTACTAAATTTACTTGCAATTACATTTTATTTTTTCCATTCAATTCTTTATTTATGTATTGGCAGGTAAGATTCATTGTGATATAGTTTGTGACTAAGAATGTTATATGTGAAGTTTGTAAGCACTTTCTATTTCAATTGGCTTCTTCTTGTCATCTCAAATTCATGTATTTACAATATCAGGGACTCATAACAAAAGAAATAAAATGTATTGATCCTGCTTTATTTGCTTAATCCAAAGGTGATGTTGCATGACTTTGGGATTAGCCAGGGATCTAATCTCATCAAAGTTGTTAGTCTTTCTCCAACAAGACTAAGCTATACATTTTATGGAAATCATAATTTAATTTTTGATTTACGTGGCTCTTGGTATTCCACATCCCGTATATGAAAATATGAATTGAACTGCCATGTTATTAATCTTTGTTAATGTTATGAATTGTGAGTGGATAAATAGGAAATAATCTAATATATGGGCTTTATATTGCTATTGTAGTTTTGCATTACATGATTATATTGGATTGTCATGTTACATTTTATAGACATATAGACATATAGTTTAGACTAAGCTATACATTTTCTGGAAACTATAATTTAATTTTTGATTTACGTGGCTCTTGGTATTCCACATCCCGTTTATGAAAATAGGAATTGAACTGCCATGTTATTAATATTTGTTAATGTTATGCATTGTGAGTGGATAAATAGGAAATAATCTGTTATATGGACTTTATATTGCTATTGTAGTTTTGCATTAGATGATTATATTGGATTGTCATGTTTTAATTACACCGAGACTTTAATTTTGGTGGCTTGACTATCTCTATTGGTTAGTGATATAAATTTTAGGGGAAATTTCACTTTCCCCCTTTTACTTTGGCTCGGTATCACTTTACCCCCTTCTATTCATTTGCCCCTCTATACTTGAAAAATTGTCTCAACGTGGTCCTCGTTGTTAGTTGTCTGACATTTGACCTTAACGCCGTTTGATCTAAGCTCTAAAATTACAAAACTGCCACCCCTCCCAATTTAAATAATTATTCAAGACCGAGAAAACATAGTCAACGACGTCTGCCACCATTTATTTGTTTTTTTATTTTTTTGGATTTCTTAATAATTATTTAAGCTAGGAGGAGTGGTTTTTTTTTTTTTTTTTTTTTTTTTTGTAATTTCCAGACTTAGATCAAATGGTGTTAAGGTCAAAGGTCTGAAAACTAACGGCGAGGGCCATATTGAGACAAATTTTCAAGGAAAGTCATATTCAACCAAAGTACAAGGGGGAAAGTGGAATTTACACTAAATGTTATGCACTTGACTAATGGTTTTATGTTGTCTAATGGTAGACAAATATAACATGGAATTAAAAGTTACATGTAATTTATTTATATAAACTTGTTTTCGTGATTTTTATTTCGATGGCGAAAATTTTAATGCACCTTGTTTGTTTTATCTTCTATATTATTTGAATTTTTAGTGATTTTATTTGTTCATGAACTTCTTATATTTTTCAATTCATATTTTTTCCCTCTAAATGTTAGGGTCCAGTGGCTATAGATAGTTTCTTTTTCAATTTAGTAAGTTTTGTGTTTACTCCAAATTAAAAATCATGAGTTAAGTTTTAGGCTCTGATTGAATCACCAGTCTCCTTCTCCTTCCGGCGGAAAATACCTCCCACCTTATGTAAAACACTTATATTCGCTGTCGTGCTCTCATAAAAAAAATTAATGTTATTAGATATTAAATTCCTTTAACACAAATCTTCGATCTGGTTCCCGTTACTATTCAGGTGAGTTTCAGGGAGATATTAGTATAGAAAATCTACGAGCCATTCAAAAGGATACTAGAGTGAATTATACCAGTATACTTTATATGCTTTATCACTGTTATTATTGGAGATATTAGTAACAAATGATACACTTCACGAATAGCTTAAGCTTTTGGTTGAGGTAGTCATTTCAAATATTTCAAGTGCAAGGCTTCAAATGTAATTTGCTTGAACTTTACGGGGCGAATTGGAGATATTAGTATTAAATAATAATAGCTTAAGTTTTTTGTTGAGGTGGTCATTCAACAGTTATATTTGGTTTTTTTTTTCCTCTCTATAGCAAGTCGATGTGATCCGTCAAAACAATAAGATAAGGATGTTGGATGTACATCATATTTCTTAGACATAACAGGCATGGGAGGTACAACCGTACACGTGAAGTAAAAAACAAATAGATTCTCCGATCCATGGTGTAGTCACAAGATGATGAAACTGATAGCTAAAGGACAAAATGAAGCCACCCAAAATGCATAGGCAGAAATTTCAGCTCAATCTTGTATTCTCGAATGGTTTTACTAAATAGTTAGTTTAAGGAAGCTAAGTGAAGAAATGGTTGTGCATGTAGTCTGTTCTTTGTTTTGATATTTCATGACATGCCAATGGCTGAAGACAAACTGTTTTAGTTTCATTAATATATTTCATTGTTTTATTTACAATTGTAGCATGTTTTACTGTATTAAGGTCAAGATTATGCTCTTTATACGCTCTTTTAGAATGCATTCAAATAGAGAATCAACTCAGTGCTCTAGAAGAAAGAAGACACATTTTACTACCCTTGAGATACAAGTTCACTTGAGATATATCTTTCAATCTTTGTAACATATCAAATATATCATTGTATGCAAACTTATGGACAATATCTAAAGTTCTTCCATGAATTATTTATTCTTTATAATTAGACATAGTTTCACTTTGTGAAATTATTATGTCATTACTTTGACAGGATGATGGTGTGGTACATAATATGTCAAACTCAAAATACCCTGAGGTATGTTATTAAAATATGCAAGTCTTTTTTTTGTTTATAAGAAGCTCTTTTCTTCTACATTTCGCATTTATCTAAATTATCTAACTCTTAAACGATCGAGATCATTATAGAGCTACTCTAGACTTGCGTTCATGTGGAGTGATACTCTTTGTAAAGCTTGCACGAACCTAACCTTTTCTTTACACTACTGTGAAGCATATAGACCAATTAAATTGGTGTAGAGTATGTTTGGAACATAATTTACATTCATGCTCATTGCTAGCTGGAATTTATGTTAATGCACCAAGATTCTGAGTTTTTTGTTTATTTTTTTTATGTATGTTTCATCGTTCAATAAGGAAAAAAAAATGGAATTGGTTAAAGAGCGGGTAATCCGTAATAATTAGACCCTGTTGCATAAGGACTAGGTGTGCCATGAGGAACATTGCGATTGGATGATGCATTTTGGTTATTAGGAGTACATTGCTGTCCCACCAGAGAGTTATAAGAGTTGTATTAATTTTCAATGATTTCACATAGACATCATTAACTTCAACAACTATCATATTATAATAGCAATACTAAACAAAATCTCGTAATTGACTGCAAATTTGATCATAAATCTCGAAAAATATGTTTTCCTAGGATTCACCTGAATTTCAATGAATATGCAATACAAAGAAGATAAGAGAGGCATTTTAAGTTTGATTTGATGTAGTTTACACTTCTGAATTTCAATGTATATGCAATACAAAGAAGATAAGAGAGGCATTTTAAGTTTGATTTGATGTAGTTTACACTTCTCCAATACTTACAGAAGTAGCAATATGTTTTTGGCCTAAAACCAATTGATTCGTATTTTATAAAAGGCATCTTGCAACCTAATATGGATAAAGAAAAATTATTTTCACCATATAATAATATTACGACGCGTGCAACGCACGAGCACCTTGCTAGTTATTATAAATAAAGGAAACATTCATGTATATGCCAATATTACCCTCAACCCTTTATACCCAATTCTTAATTGTAACCCCAATTTAATCAATTTTGTCCACAAAAATCCGATTTTGACCACAAAAATTCAATTTTGACTTTTTTTGGAGCACACTTTAATATGCTCCAATTTCATCCATAATTTAATTTAATCTCAATTTGACCCCACATTTCACAAATTATTCAATTTTGACCCAAAGCTTTATTTTTTCAAAAAAAAAAAATTCGGCAAAAAAAAAGAAAATTGCCGCCAGTTTCCGGCGTTGACCGGCGGTCAACGCCAATCTCCGGTGTTGACTTTTCTTTCTTCTTCTTTTTTCTTTTCTTTTCTTCCGGATTTTTTTGCCAGTTTCCGGCGTCGACCGGTGGTCTCCGACGTTTACTTTTTTTAGGGTTTTTTTAAGTTTTTTTTTGTTTGTTTGTTCTTTTGTTTTTTTTTTTTACGTCCTCCGCTAAACGTTGACCGTAATTGTGCTGTCACTGACAGTAACTTAATATAATTATACTGTAATGATAGTTAATTAACGTAATTGTACTGTCGTTGACAATACATTTATGTAATTGTGCTGCCGTTGACACTAAATTAATGTAATATTATTATTTTTTATTTTTTGTTGTTTTTTTTTTTATTTTGTTTGATTTGTTGACAAGTGAACGTGATTATATTATTGTCGTTGACAGTAAAATAACTGTAAACACAATAATATTACTGTCAACAACATCAATATTATTTTTTTTTTGGAGTTTTTGTTTTGTTTGAGTTATTCACGGAGTAACGTAATAATATTACTGTCTATTATTGTAATATTACTGTAAACACAATAATATTATTGTGGTTGACGGTAATATTACTGTTGTTATAGTAATATTGTTGTCAACCACATAAATATTATTATTTTTTTTTTTATTTTTTGTTTGTTTTAGTTATTCACGGAGTAACGTAATAATATTATTGTCTATTATTGTAATATTACTGTGGTTGACGGTAATATTAGTGTTGTAGTAATATTACTGTCACTCACAGTAATATTAATTTCTTTGGTTTTTTTATTATGTTTACATTTGTTGAAAGGTCAACATAGTAATATTACTTTATTATACAATAATAATGAGTTTTGTTGTGTTAATATTACTGTGCTAGAGATTATTATAGCAATATTACTGTGTTAAACTTTAGTTTAGTTAGTTTTATTGTGTTTAACAGTAATATAGTTAATATTACTGTCAATCACAGCAATATTGCTGTTTAAACGAAAAAAAAGTTATAGAAAGTAAGAAAAGAAGAAAAAAATAAAGAAAGAAAGAAAATTCAAAAAAGTCAACGCTGGAGATCGGCGTTGACCGTCGGAATCCGGCAGGAAAAAAAAGTTTTTGAAATTTTTTTTTTTAAAAAAGTTATAGATATACATATATATATATATATATATATATATATATATATATATATATATATATATATATATATATATATATATATATATATATATATATATATATATATATATATATATATATATATATATATCATTTGTACCAACTTATTCTATAACTTTTATTCTATCATGGCTGTTGTGAATCAACTTTTCAGTTCTCATCATTTAATCTAGTTACTGTAATTTAAGTATCAGTATTTTTCCATGTTACAATTTATTTGATTTCTTTAAAGTAATAGTCATATTCTAAAACAGTTTCAATCTCTTATTGTTTTCTTGTGTAATTTTGAGGTTTGATATATTTATTTTGAGGAGAAAATAATGTAATATATGACAGATTCCAGGTGCTACCGAGAAGACAAAACGTTCAAGCAAAACAAACTTGTTTGGACAAAATGGAAAATCTTAATTCTAAGCTTTCTCAAATCCATGGAAGTCCTTAAAACTACCAAAGTAAATGATAAAAAGGAGCCTATCAAAGATGAATCTGCAGCCACTAAGATAAAAGCGTGAAAAAACTCCAAGTGAAGTTTGAAAAGAACGTTTGTCATATGATATCAATAGCTAACTTAAACTTGAACTTGGAGTATCAGTTTATCATGTTTAGGTGACAAGATATGAAGCCTCATATCATGTTGGTTGAGGAAAATGCACGGATAATGTTACTAAAAAGATCCGTCGATATTTGAATTTGCCAGTTAATTAAGCACAATAAGTATTTTTTGTAGCAAACAAGAAAGATTAAATTCTGACCGTTTGTTCCCCTTTAAATTTGCCATTATTTTATTTAGCTTTTTGTGCAGGATTCAGATCATGCAAGCAGCATGTGATCTAATTTCCTTACACGTGTTGTTTTAACTATGGATATCAAATTTTACGGTATATGATAAAACAAAGTCATAGCTCATGTTGAACTGTAAAATCATGACATTATCATTCTTCGTTCAATTCATCATCGAAGGCTCTAACCTCCATAAAAAAGTAAATTTTTTGTCAATTTCGCTAAATGGCCAAAACCTGGCTGTGGGCTCGCTTCAAAACTTGCACTCTTGAAGGAGATTATTAGGTATATATCCTCTTTTTCTCTTCAAAATAAATGTGATCGACAACATTCAATAGAAAACTTATAATGAGGATTTTGAAAACGGGGCCATTTGGTCGAATCCATCTTAGAGATTATCACCAACAACGGAATGAACTGGTCCAATGGACTCCAGACGGCAGTGGGAATGTCGAAACTTTTGATTTCACCGATGTGCGAGGGATTTGTTTTATTTTATTTTGATGCTTGTAGTATATATAAACAAAAGGGAAAAGTTAAAACGTCGAAGTCGTGAGCTCCATAATTTATAATTTCTTGTGTGCTATTTTTTTTTTAATTTTTTGTCACAATTGAAATTTCATGCTTCATACTTTTTATTTTCTATGTTCTTTGTTCAGAAGTTTTACTATGATGAGAAGTTGTACAGAGTAAAATGTCTATTTACTAACATAATGCTATTATCGAAAGAGATTGCAACTCGAATTTAATTTGGACGAAATTCTAAGAATAAAGTGATATTAAGGATACATAAACAGTATAGGTCAAAAGAGGAGGTTAATGTGCATTTTTCACGTGCCTCACACGTGACTTTTCCATCCAAACTAACGGCAATTTCAAACGGTGGACGAAAATTGTAAAAAATTTGGTTATTTGAGGACCAATTTGGTGCTAGAAAAAATTTATCGACGAAAATCGAAAATGGTGTATAATATAGCGACGAGAGTTGTAATTATCCCCTCCCAAACCCTACTCCTATTAATCTTTTCTCTTTTTTTCCCATCTCACCCATCTTCTCTCTTGTCCCTTTTTTTCTATTTTTTCTCTTCTTCCTTTTTTCGTCCACATCCTTCTTCTCTCTCACAAAAGCAAGAAGTCGGACAAAGAATTGTCGGCGCCCCATATCTTCTACGCCCTCATGGCTGCGCTCCACGAGGCCTGAACCACCACGATGCTGCTGTCGTGAGCAACAGCAGCCCCTTCTCGCCATGAGAGTCGATCTACTATTGTCGTCCGAGAAGAATGAGATCACTCTCCATGCGGGTGGAAATTAGACGGTGTTTTTGTGGTGATGATGGTGGGGATGGTGATGGTGTGGTGTGACGACAGTATGGTGACAATGGAAAGACAGATCTAGAGTTTTTGGTTAGATCCGGCGGGGCGGAGAAAGTCGCGCATGCTAGACCCCTAATCGACTATGTTAAGTTTTAATCGACTATGCTCAGTAGTCGATTAAAGTTAATCATTACGTTTTTTAATTTATTTTTGAACTTTTGGTTATTGATTCCCGATTTTTCCATGTGTAGTCGGACTTGGGGCATTTAGGTAATGTGTTTTTGTATCCATCATCTAATTTCTATAAATCAATACAATTTTTGTATATCTTGTGTTTTGTAAAAAATAGCTGATTTTCATTTACTTTTTTGTATTTGTTTTTGTTATTTGTTTCGGTTGGTTATTGTTTTGATTCTTTTGTTGAATCATGTTGGTTTTGATTGAATATATTACGGTTGTTGTTGTTGTTGTTGTTACTTTTAGTAATTAATTTCATTTTTCAACCACAGTTTTAGTTATTAGTTTGTTAATCAACTATTCCCTTAGTCGATTGATTCCTGACAGAGAAAAAGTATTACAAAAAATTAAAAAAAATAATAATAAAAAAAGTTATTTTTTTAAATTAAAAAAGATATTAAAAAAATAAAAATTAAAAACAAAAATTAATTAAAAAAAAGGGGAGGAACAAAACTGGGGATGTGTGGAGTCGGAAAAAAGATAGTAAATTATTGAGGAACAGAAAGGAGCCTGGGTTTACATCAAAGAGTGAAATATGGGTTGGACATATCCCTATTAATGGAAGTTTTTGGACGTGATCAAAGTGTCCCATTTAATAAAGGCAAAAAATCAGCCCTTTGTAATTTGGAATTACCGAAAAAATCCTCATGTTAAATAAATTAACAAGGACCCTCCAATGAAAATCAGGCAAATCAAAATAGGTCCTTGACAGCTTATCGTGGACACCGCGCGCAGATTGGGCTACCGGGGGTGACTTTTTGACCCGAAAGACCAAAATACCGTTTAAATTATAATTTTATAAAATTACAGATCCAACCCAAAATGAAGTTTTTGAAATTTTCAATTCAATTTTTCAAATTTTCAGAAGCGCCCTCTCTCTAAATTAACTCAAAATTGGAACACCAATCTCAATTTTTAAGTCAATCCTTAACACCTCATCGAAAAATATCAATCTCGATTTCTATTTCCAAAACTGCAGGGGTCACCTCCGACCAAAACCCGAATTCCTCAACCAGCCACGAAAACCCTCGGTTGCTTTAGTGATATTCTAAAATAACCCATGGCAGCGAGGCGCCGTTGGAGTTTGGAAGCAGGCATGAAGAAGGAGATCTGGTCCAGCCAAACTTTTTTCTCTTGTTCAAAGGTTGGCAGCACGAAGTAGATCTAGGTGGGTAGCTCCGACGTATGCGACGGTGAATCACTGTTGAGGTGCAAGCATAGTCCCACATCCGTTTAATATGGAAAATATCACTTCTTTATAAGGAGATAAGGAGGGGAGGAGGGGATAGCAACTCTATTTATGGGACCTTTTAGAAAAAAACCCAAGAGCAAAACCAATAGGATTTGGCCCAGATTAGACAATATCATACATATGTAGAGCTTGTGGTATACCGATGGGCCCCTAACAATCTCAGCGGTGAATCTCCAATTTGAGGTCTATAACAGAGAGGAGTTGGGCTTGGGTTTAGAGACGGGATGGTGGTTGATGGGTTTGGTATGACGGTGAAGATGATGAAAATGTGGGGTCCGGTGGGTGGCTTTTGTTTGACGGGAAAGATGAAAGAATAATGGATATGTTTTGTGAGCTTTTGGGCTTCCATTTCCATTTTATTATGGAGAAAAGATGTTTTCGGAGAAGAATTTGAAAATAAAATAAAGGTTGTTTGTATTTTGAGATGAGACAATTTGAACTGTAGCGAGTTAAATCATGTTTAAAATGTGTTGGAAAAATGTATTTTGAAAGAAGAATTTGAAAGATAGAGTGATTTTAGTTCGTATTTTAGTGAAAACAATTTTCACTGTAGCAGTCAAATCATGTCTGTTAGATAGAGAAATATTTGAATTATTTTTTGGGGAAGTTTTTCAAAATATTTGAGAAAGATAATTTTATTTTGGGAAAATAATGAAAAGAATTTGAAAACCTAAACAAACATGGGATTGTCTAAGGTCCGAGAGGGTTGTACTTCTCGGACCATAACCGGCCAATACAAATGCTCCACATAGCAAATGAAAAAAAAATATTACGATCAAATCTAATAGCTTTCCTTAAACTTAAGACCCACTTACATCAATCTCATTAATTCATAAACAATTTTACCTCTAAAAAAAATCATCATCGATTTTTTCCTTCTTTCTGGCAAAGTTCTCTGAGCAAGAAATCATCATGTAGTTCTTCTTATCGTACGGCGTAGAGAAATGTGAGACAAATCTTTTCTTCCATACATATTGATTTTCCCATGTGTCCTGTAGAACTGGATGATGGTTAATCCATTTTTATTTTGTCGGCAATTTGATCATCTGATGGTAACAGTGTTTGTATGATTTTGTAATGTATCTGCTAGAATCTAATTGGATTCTAATAAACAAGGGAGGAGTAAAGACTTGTACAACAAGTCCTTATGTACCGTGAAACACAAAAGGGAAGTCTCCTTGTTTACTTTAATTCTTTAATTTATCATTAATTGTTTCTTTTATATGGAAAACTATCTTATTAATTAAAAGAGTTATTCTTAACTTAATGACTTGTGTACAAGTCTTGTGAAAGAAGAATTCTTTCTTTCAATATATTTCACACACTCGTGTGAGAATCAAGAGAAGGGATAATTCCTTTTTATTTTTTCTTATATTATCATTAATTGGAATATTATTATTTATATGGGATCTCTCTTGTATTTTAATAATATATTATTAGATAGGTATCTTATAAATCTCCTATATCTCCTGTACGTATCTAACCTTTATTAGTTTGCTTATACAGGAGTCTTTCCGAGGCTATATAAAAAGGAGAAGTAGCAACAGAATACGGCGTGTCTTTTTGGAGAAAAACAGATCTCTCTTTTCTTTTTTGCTGTTGTGTGCTTTTTGGAGAGAAAATATTTCTCTTTTCCTTGTTTCTCTACCGGCGACTTCTTATCGAGGGTAGAGTTCAGAGAAAATACTTTTTTTCTTCTCGTTTTTATTACTCCATTGTGATACGTGATTTTCATAGAAAATATATCGGCTTCAAGGCTTTATGATGAAGACACCAATATTCAAGGATTATCACAAACAATTTGTCATTAATTGTTTGTTTTTATTGCTCCGCACGGTTGGACTCCCTTCAACGCTGAATCCCTCAGTCGGCAGATCGATCTCCTCCCGAGATTTGTTTAAGCCCCTCTCCCGAAGAACCGATCTTCTTTTTGTATAGAAGAAGCAAACTTGTGATAATCCTTGAATCTTGGTGTCTTCACCACAAAGCCTTGAAGCCGATATATTTTCTATGAAAATCACGTATCACAATGGAGCAATAAAAACGAGAAGAATTTTTTTTTTTCTCTGAACTCTTCTCTCGATAAAGATTTGCCGGAAGAGCAACGTGGAAAAGAGAAATATTTTTCTCTCCAAAAAGCACACAATAACAACAAAGAAAAGAGAGATCTGTTTCTCTCCAAAAAGACACGCCATAAGCAAACTAATTAAGGTTAGATACGTACAGGAGATGTAGGAGATTTATAAGATACCTATCTAATAATATATTATTAAAATACAAGAGAGATCCCATAAAAATAATAATATTCCAATTAATGACAATATAAGAAAAAAAAATTAAAAGCAATTATCCCTTCTCTTGATTGCCACACGTCTGTGAAATATATGGAAAGAAAGAATTCTTCTTTCACATGACTTCTACACAACTCATTAAGTTAAGAATAACTCTTTTTAATTAATAATATAGTTTCCTATATAAAACAAACAATTAATGACAAATTAAAGAATTAAAGTAAACAAGGAGACTTCCCTTTTGTGTTTCACGGTACATAAGAACTTGTTGCACAAGTCTTTACTCATCCCTTGTTTATTAGAATCCAATTAGATTCTAACAATCCCCCCCTTTGTCATTGATTGATTCTAATCATTTTCTCCCCGTGAGTTAAATGCCTAAAAATGAAACAATAGAGGATAGAATGAAGCAATAAAACCAATGATCATCCTCAACATCAAAGGAACAACTCATCATCATCATCTCTTTCAGCAACAAGAGTGGCATGAACTGTTGTAGCAGTAAGTGCCACAGTTAGAGCAACTGTTCCAACAATAGTGGCTTCGGCAGGTGGTTCACAACGGAGTCACCTCCCCATGCATGTGTTTTTCCTCCTGTAGGTGGTCCTTGGGCAGCTCCTTTTGTACATGACTTCATTCTTCCCCTTTGTTTACTTGGCTTGGTAGACTTCGAGGCCGGCGTGGTAAATCATCCACGTGATAAAAGACTCAGCAAATAACTTTGGCATTAGCTCCTCCTTTTATATTCTTGTGAAGACCTAAACTAATTAATGAAAATAAACACAATATTAAAAAGGTTAAATTCCTTTTATTTTGGAGATCCACGTTCAGGTGATTAATTTGGAGAGATAATTTATTTCTTCTCAAATTATCTAATGAGATAACTAAGGAAAATATGTTCCTCATATTAATACACATCTCCATAGAATTCCACATGGTGTTGTGGACTTAGAATCCCATCGAGATTCTAACAATATCGACACCCTAACATTTCGAGACCTATGAAGTTATATACAACCACAGTTCAACTGATACCAATCACAGTTGAACTGATTTCCATGTGGTTGTGTTTGCTGCATTATATTATATCAGGTCACGTTTCGTCTTCATAAATTGATAGTAAACTTATCAATTACACTATTTTGAATATGTTACAAACATTTGACTCATGTTGTAATTACTGTGTGAAGAAGATATTACTTTGGCATTGAAATTATAATGTGTCCTTATTTGCCCGTTTGTCGTTTATAAAACAAATATATTTGTCTTTTCACATAATTATTCTCACAAGTTAATTTCAAATACCTCCCATGCGTAATCTCTATTTGGCAAATACCTCCCTGTCAAAAAAAAAAAAAAACTCAACAACGCCCCCTCGTGTAACCAAAGTCAATGCATCTAGACCCCTTAAGGCAAATCGTGTCTCTCATTCGCGGGCTCTGCGAATTTTTATGTCATTTCTAGGGTGAAATGTCATAGATACCCCTGTATAAATAAAAAAAAATCTGACTGGTTAAATTATAAATAACTATAACTTATAGGACTAAATTGTAAATTTTAAAATTTCCAAAATTGTAAAATAAGGAACAAAAATTGAAGATTTTTCAGATCTTCTTCCTCGTTCCATTCCGCCGCCCACCTCCCAACCATGAAAAAATTCGGCATCGCCGCCGCCTTCTGGCCTGTCTAGCACCACCGCCGCTCTCTGGCTCGTCTAGCACCACTGCCACCCACCTACTCCTTCAAATGTATCTCCCTCGTTACCGTCGTCTTCTGGCCCGTCTCGCACCACCGATACCCACCTACTCCTTCAAATTTCTCTCGCTCGTCACCGCCACCGTCTGGCACCACCCAATTCTTAGCGAGAGAGAGAGTTGTGTATAGGTAAGGTTTTTCTTCTCGTGCACATAATCGCCGTCGTCGCCGCCTTTGTTCAAATTACATATATGGGCTGCCATAGGAAGAGTGAAATTGGAGGACAAATGGTACTTTGCGAATTCGGAAAAAAAAAAATCACGGTTGTGGGTTGTGGATCCAGAAAGAAGGTGGGGCTGCAACAAAGGGTGATCTGGTGGTGGGGCAGCAACGGCCGGCGTGGGGAGAAGAAGTGTTGAGTTGGGTGGTTGGTGGTGTGGGGTGGGGTGGAGCATGGAAGAAGACAACTATTTTTTTGTTGTTCCTTTCGTTTTCTTTTTTTCTTCTTAACGTAAATTAAAATGTAATAAAAAAAATATAAAACATATAAAATCTAATACAACAATATATGTTTAATTTATGTTTATATTTTATAATTACAATAAAATTATTAATAAGTATTGTTTATAAAATTAAAAATAACTACACATCAAAAAAACAATTAAAAATAATTGTGTAGTAAAATAATGCCTAAAAACATATTGGGTGCTGTGAGTTTTGAGTTTGATTACACGAGGGGGCGTTGGTGAGTTGTTTTTTGACAGTGGGGTATTTGCCAATTAGAGATTACATAGGGGAGGTATTTGCAATTAGTTCTTATTCTCACAGTAAAATATATATATACTGATCAACCGTGAAAGAAACAATATGCGAAACACTAGAATCGAATACAAAATTGAGATGTAAATTATAATAAGTTCAAACAAAGTTTTATTGTAAAGTACCATAGTAAAATATACCCAAAAAGTATATTTTTTTCCCTTGGAGATTAAAGGCTACTGAAGTGGACAATAAGAGAAGCAAGACGGTAACAGTCAAATAAACTGATGCAGAATCAGAAGGCGGTGGGCCAGTAGGTGGAGTCATGGTGGTCGCCTAGGGGTTTCAACATCTGTGGTTGGTGCACAAGCATCCGGCTGAGGAGTTGCCGACGAGGGGGTGATGGGGGTGGTCGCCGATGGATTTGGCCCGCCACCTGCCAACGAGTCTAGTACAGTTACAATTTAATTTCTGCCGGAATTGGCCAAGAGTCCAGATATAGTGGTGGTCCTCGGTTCCTTATTAGCTCCTCGAGGATTGATAATGGCACTTATCTGATAACACCATAAAATTACTAACACCTCATTTCAAATGAAATAAATCATAACCAAAGTATAGGGTAATGATACACAACATCAACAAGAAAAGTTTTATGAATTAATGAACAAACATGGACCTCGTAATCTCGTTAGATGATTTCATATTCTTATCGTACCAAAAAAGATGAAATAAGAGTACATCAGAACATTCAAAATGATATACAATACCAAAGAAAAGATTCGACTAATAATGATTAATAAAGCCTATTCCCCTGTTATTTTCATCGTGCTACAAATGAATGAAACCTCCAAAATATACCTGACTAATTCGACATTCTTGGATCTTTAGCAATAGCCACAAGCTAAGAAAAAACCTCTTTATTTTTAAGAAATTTCTTTGTGTTCTTCATCTTTGTCGGAAGAGTCGCCGCGGCCGACCCGCAACACCGCTATCTGCATAAGATCGGCTGGGATGGAGACAAGTGGTTGCGTTCTTATATGAAGAATTTGGGGAGTGTTGATTTTATTTTTTATTGTAATTTTGTTAATTGATTATGATTATTGTAATATTTTTTTAATGGATATTTCACATTTTTTTGTTGAGTTTGTAACGTTAATTAGGTAATTTATATAACTGTACAATGTGTGTATGATCTGTTATTACTGGGTTCGTACTTTTATTTTAAAAATCCCAGTATCGTACTAGATCGTACTAGGTCGTACAAAAAAAATCAACGGATGAGATTAACTGATACGCGTTTTCCTAACGTATAAATTTCCGCAAGTATACAATATCGCATTTTACATAACAGTGGTTCCGGATATCGATCCACATGGACCTTGTAGATTCACATGCTAAGTAGTGTAATTATATTATCTAGCCGATCGTAAATAATTGGAATGGTGATAAACCCTAGTTTAAAAGCATGCAAGATCATAAACATGCAAGTATAGAATGTACGTAAACAAAATAACGGCAACTCAATACGGGAGGGCTTCGATTTAAAAGGGACCTTCTAGGGCCAAATCCACCTATGTATAATCAACAACGATCTACAAATCCGTTATCTAAAGTCACATTCCTATTCGTTAACCCAGACGTTAAAGTACTTTAACACCCATCTCCAATGTAGTTAGAGTCTACCCACAGGTCCGACGTCTCCGTTCAGAACCTGCTATTAAGAGAGTATTTAGGTCAAGTCCTTAAGGGCTATCCGAAGTGGATCACGTCTCCGTTTCCACACCCCGAGCTATGTTTTCCTAACTTCAAACAAGAAATACTCTCTCGAATTCATTTCTATTTAATATCAATCCGAGAGCTGATCAAACAATCAGAAGCATTTAATACGGGAAAACATAAACGAAATCAAAACACGATAAATATATAACAGAAATGACAATCGAAATCAATATATACAAGGTTTCATTACCCTAGAAGAAAATGTTCTTAATTCATTTTCCCTTGTGGTTCTCTTCTTCTTCTTTCTTTCTCTCTTTCTTTCTTTCTTTTTTTTTTCTTTTTTTTTTTTAATTTGAGAAGAGGAAGAAAAACGTAACAAATTTTCAACCAAACTCCAAGGGATAATTTATAAGAAATCTCCATCTAATCTACCCTCTTTATTTTGGCTAAAAGAAAGAACACCGTTTCTCCAAGGCACAATCAAGGTTCTAGGGAAAATTTCAATAAAATGTCGGCTTGAAAGGCTCAAACGGTTCAAAGAAAGCCCAAATCACATCCCAAATCACTCAACGACTCAATACTTTACTTTGCAAATTCCTAAGGTGAGTTCTAAAACCGAACATCACATGATATAGCATAAATTAACTCCATGTTTAAAAAAAAAAAAAATTTCAATAAAAGCAACACATAATTCATGATTCTCAACAATGACTCGCTCCTAAATTACTTTGAATCAAAAGCTCAACAAAATTCAACTATAGCTACAACAAAGCAAGTAATATCATCATCAAACATTGGCTATCTTTCATCATCAAAATCCATTAATGCATTTAACTCGAACATTATTTTTTAAAGAAAACAATAAATAAACGAAAACGACTAAAAGAAAAAAAAATCCTAAAGCATGCAATCTAAAACATATAAAGCACATAAAAAGTGTTTTTCCACCCCCAAACATAAAATTTACATTGTCCTCAATGTAATTAAAACGAAGTTTAAGGATATAATACACCTTGATTAGTCAAAACGTCCTCCACATGTTGCACTCCTCCATCTCTTTCTCTTTCAACCAAACTATTGTTTTTTCAATTTTCGAAAAAAAAAATTAAATAAATAAATAAATAAATTTCAAGGGTGTTCCGGACGGCCGTCTCAACTTTTGCACTGTTTTTTAGACGGCCGTCTCAATTCTAGAAGGTTCACAACTCATCGTAACTTCTCCGGACGTCCGTCTGCAGTTTTGGCTTGACTTTCGGACGGCCGTTTGGGCTTTGTGCGTCCTTTTGTTGACCTAAAAATTCAAACATGATTTAATTATTAGATTACAAGCTTATATATATTCTAAGAAAATTAAAAACAACTAAAAATACGAAAAATATGGGGGAAAAAAACGATAAATGCTCGGGTTGCCTCCCGAGAAGCGCAAAATTTTAAGTCTCCAGCCAGACTTTGTTTCTTGAAATTGTTATGTTCAATCCAATGCCTTGTAGATTGCGCATCCATCCATTAGCTTTATAACTTTAATTGGAATCAATGCAAGGATAGTATTGCAATATGCCAGGGTCCACCTTAACTTGTTGTCTTTTTTGGTTGTAATCAATCGGTACGAAGCCAAGTGGATCTTCATCACCCGCTCCCTCAAAGCAGTACACAAAAACCTCAAGTCTGCGTATAAAGTCCACATCAAACTCGTTCGCTTTCTCATCAACCTCTATTGATGCCTTCAAAGCCACGCCAGGAACAATGATAAGATCCTCAATTTCAATATTTGCACTAACCACATCCATCTCCTTATTCTCTTGCTCCCAGACATCTTTGGAGTTTAGCTCGATCGCATTCTCATATTAATCATCCTTAAGCGTCTTCTAAATTTATTTTTCCCTCTCATCGACACTTTTCTCACTATATGTTTCAGACGAATTTTCTTTGTTGTAACCATTCTCTATATCGGTTGGAATATTTTCAATAGGCATCTTGAACTTCATCTCTTCCAACTGTATTTCCAGTCTTCGGATAGATGCTTGAGTGGATTTCATAAAATCTCCAAGGACGGAGTTCAAATAACACTCCTGAATAGTGGGTTCTCGTGGCGTATTGGTTTATGTGTTCCAATAACCTCCTTTAGTATTATCTATGAAATTGTTCGCTTTCGGTGCATACCAACATTGGTTAGTGTAATGATCTCCACCACATATTGAACAAAAGAACGGCATATCATAGGTATATTTGGAGGTATTCGCCAGACGGAAGCCATTCATATCCCGTTTGAGGTGCACGAGAATTGTAACCCGACATGTAACCAAAGAGAAGAAATATTAAAAAAAATCAAACTATAAATAAAAATAAAAATAAAATTAATTTGGGTGAATCGTGAAAATTGTTCAAATCTAGAGCTAGAATAGAATAAATAATTAAAATATTGCCCGGCAACGGGGCCAAAAACTTGTTGGTTGTAATACCTACACGCAAGTGCACGTATCGTACAAGTAATAAAGTGGATTTTTAAGTCCAAGTATCGATCCCACTGAGAATATTTAATTATATAATCTTAGACGCTAAATTCTACCAATTGTTATCAAGCCCACCCTACACGGTCAAAAGATACACAATTATACTAAATTATCCAAAGCAAATTTAAAGGAGAAAAGCAAGAAACAAATAAAAACGAAGATTTAATCAAATTAAACGAGCCTAGGATTTTATGTCCCCCTATGTGATCATCGATCCCCCAAGTCCCTCAATTATGCAAGTAAATAATTCGGATTACTAACCTGAGATGCTAATTTAATCATAACCCGCTTCCGCGTGTATTACGATTCTATTATTCAAAACAATATTATTGTATTCCTACACAATTCAATCAAGAATAAAGCATTAAGAACAAATCTCAATAATGGCTACCTAGGAGGTTAACTATATTTCTACGATAACACCACAAAGGCTCTTCGACCACAAATTGTTAAACCGATCTTCCGATTCAATGATTCAACAATAGAAATAAATCACATAATGTGATCAAGTTCATGCACTTAATCAATCAAGTAGAGGAAATAATCTAAATTAATACTTGCATAAAATCATGGAATTGAGTTCACAAATCCCACATAGGATTCAAATAAAATCCTAGAAATAAAGACTTAGCTACTCGTAATTCTTATGATAAAGAAAATAAACTAAATAAATTAAACAAAAAAACTATGGTTCAATCTTCATTGATCTTCGTTCCTCGCGTTTTGTGGTGTATAATTCCGTGTTTATGGTGTAGAGACTTGTTGCTTTTATAGGTTTTTCTTGATAAAGAAGTAGTGGAAACCTAATAGGAATCAATTTCCGCCACTTTCCCCCATCAGGATTTCTTCTTCAATTTTCGCCATGTTGGAGTCCGAATTTTGGAATGTTGCATGAATAAGAATTGTAGCCCTTGCAATTAGCATGGCTGTTGTAAATCAACTTTTCACTTCTCATCATTTAATCTATTTACTTTAATTTAAGTATCAATATTTTACCATGTTATAATTTATTTGATTTCATTAAAGTAATAGTCATATTTTAAAACAGTTTCAATCTCGTATTGTTTTCTTGTGTAATTTTGAGGTCTGATATATTTATTTTGAGTAATATATGACGGATTCTAGGTGCTACAAAGAAGACAAAACGTTCATGCAAACAAACTTGTTTGGACAAATGGAAGATCCTAATTCCAAGGTTTCTCAAATCCATAGAAGTCCTTAAAACTACCAAAGTAAATGATAAAAAAGGAACCTATCAAAGATGAATCTGTTGCCACAAAGATGAAAGCATGAAAAAACTCCAAGTGAAGTTTGAAAAGAACTTTTGCCATATGGTATCAATAGCTAACTTAAACATGAACTTGAAGTATCTGTTTATCATTTTTAGGTGACAAGATATGATGCCTTATGTCACGTTGGTTGAGGAAAATGCATGGATACTTACACTGAAAAGATCCCTCGATATTTGAATTCGCCAGTTAATTAAGCACAATAAGTAGTTTTTGTAGCAAACAAGAAAGATTAAATTATGTCTGTTTGTTCCCCTTTAAATTGGCCATTATTTTATTTAGTTTTTTGTGCAGGATTCAGATCATGCAAGCAGCATGTGATCTAATTTCCTTACACGTATTGTTTTAACTATGGCTATCAAATTTTATGGTATATGATAAAACAAAGTCATATCTGGTGTTGAACTGTAAAATCATGACATTATCATTTTTAGTTCAATTCATCATCGAAGGCTCTAACCTCCATAAAAACGTTTTTTTTTTTTGTTGTCAAGTTTGCTAAATGGCCAAAACCTGGCTATGGGTTGGCTTCAAAACTTGCGTACACTCATTTCTGCTACCACACAAGGGTTCGAGTACTAGACTTTAACGTACTAATTGTTGTGGGCAATATTGCTTCTTTATATATATCATCACATGATTTTAAAGAAGTAATGGCAGATAAACAATTAAGATCACACTTCTTTACCCAGATTTTTTGTTGAGTTTTGTTCACTTAATCAACCTTTATCTTGGGTTTTTGAGACGACACAAAAGTGTGATCAATTTTAGCGGAAAGTGGTGAGCGGGCCCCATTATTCTTTTAACCATTTTCAAGTACTTAAAACACTTGGGTTGTATATGACCAAGAACATGACAAAAATGACAGGTAGGGACAAAAACTTTTCTTTGAGATGATTGTGTTGATGAAACTGTCGCAACAGTTTGTGAAACACTGGATTGTTTAACAAAATTGATTTTTCTTTTTGGATCCTCTTTCTGTTTCAATGCATCATTAGATAGTTGATTACCCCCTATACCTATACGACCATAGTTCGGCTGATTTTTGTTCAAAATTTCATTCAAGGTTACCCTACCAGTATTAAACTTAGAAATAATATCTTGGGTTTGAGCTAATTTGACCTTCAACCTATCTGTTTCTCTACTAGTAGAAATAGCATTTTGTTCAAGAGTAGAAATTCTCACATTCAATACTTTGTTTTCCTCAATTAGGACAAGCTTCTCTTTTTCTAAGAATTTATTCGACTCGCATACCTGAAGAAATTTTTCGTACATCCTTTCATAGCACTCCTTGAATTCTTCCAAGGTTGACACGTCATCATCGATGTTGTTTTCTGAATCCCCATCATCACCTGCAAGATTTAACGGAGTTAACCCTTTATCAGGTATTGAATGCAACTTATCATACCTAAGTTCTGTCTGAACTGTCTGTCCAACGGTTGCAACAGTTTCAGCGGTAGTCTCTTTGTACTCGCTTATCTGAGTAGTTCCTTCGTAGGCCTCTTGTAGAACATCCCATGCCTCCTTTGTTGATTTTCACATTGATATCAATTTGAATTTGTCGTCATCGATAAAACTCAAGATAGCATTGGTTGCCTTGTTATTATAATCTGCTATTCGTACTTCTTCATCACTCCACTTCTCTTTTGGCGTTTGAATGATCTCGTGTGACTCATTCATTGAGGTAGGACGTATCCAACCAATTAGAATTGCGCGCCAGGCCCATTCATCAATAGATTTGATGAACATCTCCATCCTTATTTTCCACTCAAAGTAGTTCCATTCAGCCAAGAGAGGTGGTAGGAATGCGCATTCACGATGATTATTCATCTCTGCACAAAAAAATAAAATAAATAAATCCCAAAATCTCACTAAATGTATCTAGTGACAGTCTCTTGATGCCAATTTTTGGAATTTATTTCGTACAGAGATCGATCTCCTACTGAGATCTGTTTAAGCCCCTCTCCCGAAGAACCGATCTTCTTTTTGTATAGAAGAAGCAAACTTGTGATAATGCTTGAATCTTGGTTTCTTCACCATAAAGCCTTGAAGCCGATATATTTTCTATGAAAATCACGCATCACAATGGAGCAATAAAAACAAGAAGAAAAAAAAATATTTTCTCTGAACTCTTCTCTCGATAAAAAGTCGCCGGAAGAACAACAAGGAAAAGAGAAATATTTTCTCTCCAAAAAGCACACAACAGCAAAAAAGAAAAGAGAGATCTGTTTTTCTCCAAAAAGACACGCCGTATTCTGTTGCTACTTCTCCTTTTTATATAGCCTCGGAAAGACTCCTGTATAAGCAAACTAATAAAGGTTAGATACGTACAGGAGATATAGGAGATTTATAAGATACCTATCGAATAATATATTATTAAAATACAAGAGAGATCCCATATAAATAATAATATTCCAATTAATGATAATATAAGAAAAAAAATAAAAAGGAATTATCCCTTCTCTTGATTCTCACACGTCTGTACATAAGGACTTGTTGTACAAGTCTTTACTCATACCTTGTTTATTAGAATCCAATTAGATTCTAGTAGATACATTACAAAATCATACAAACACTGTTACCATCAGATGATCAAATTGCCGACAAAATAAAAATGGATTAACAATCATCCAGTTCTACAGGACACATGGGAAAATCAATATGTATGGAAGAAAAGATTTGTCTCACATTTCTCTACGCCGTACGATAAGAAGAACCACATGATGATTTCTTGCTCAGAGAACTTTGCCATAAAGAAGGAAAAAATCGATGATGATTTTTTTTAGAGGAAAAATTGTTTATGAATTAAGGAGATTGATGTAAGTGGGTCTAACGTTTAAGGAAAGCTATTCGATTTGATCGTAATATTTTTTTTTCATTTGATATGAATTAAGTTTTAAATTATTAATTTTCTAATTAAATTTCCAGTTTAATAAAAAATGTGTTTAATGTAATTTTACTTGTAACGTATGTATCGTACTATTTTTTAGTGGGTACGTACTAATCCTATGTGGAGCATTTGTATTGGCCGGTTATGGTCCGAGAAGTACAACCCTCTCGGACCCTAGACAATCCCATGTTTGTTTAGGTTTTCAAATTCTTTTCATTATTTTCCCAAAATAAAATTATCTTTCTCAAATATTTTGAAAAACGTCCCCAAAAAATAATCAAATATTTCTCTATCTAACAAACATGATTTGACTGCTATAGTAAAAATTGTTTTCACTAAAATACAAACTAAAATACAAACTAAAATCTTTCAAATTCTTCTTTCAGAATACCTTTTTCCAACACTTTTTAAACATGATTTAACTTGCTACAGTACAAATTGTCTCATCTCAAAATACAAACAACCTTTATTTTATTTTACAATTCTTCTCCCAAAACATCTTTTCTCCAGAATAAAATGGAAATAGAAGCCCAAAAGGTGACCATACATATCCAATTTATTCTTTCATCTTTCCCGTCAAACAAAAGCCACCCACCCGACCCCACATTTTCATCATCTTCACCGTCATACCAAACCCATCAACCACCATCCCGTGTCTAAACCCAAGCCCAACACCTCTCTGTTATAGACCTCAAATTGGAGATTCACCGCCGAGATTGTTAGGGGCCCATCGGTATACCACAAGCTCTACATATGTATGATATTGTCTAATCTGGGCCAAATCCTATTGGTTTTGCTCTTAGGGTTTTTTTTTTCCAAAAGGTCACATAAATAGAGTTGCTATCCCCTCCTCCCCTCCTTGTCTCTTTATAAAGAAGTGATATTTTCCATATTAAACGAATGTGGGACTATGCTTGCACCTCAACAGAGATTCACCGTCGCATACGTCGGAGCCACCCACCTAGATCTACTTCGTGCTGCCAACCTTTGAACAAGAGATACAAATTGGCTGGACCAGATCTCCTTCTTCATGCTTGCTTCCAAACTCCAACGGTGCCTCGCTGCCATGGGTTCTTTTGGAATTTCACTAAAGAAACCGAGGGTTTTCGTGGCTGGTTGAGGAATTCGGGTTTTGGTCGGAGGTGACCCCAGACGTTTTTTAAATAGAAATCGAGATTGACATTTTTCGATGAGGTCAAGATAGACATATTTCGATGAGGAGAAGATGTTGTGTTAAGGATTGAATTAAACATTGAGATTGATGTTCCAATTTTGAGTTAATTTAGAGAGAGGGCGCTTCTGAAAATTTGAAAAATTGAATTGAAAATTTCAAAATTTGAATTGAAAATTTCAAAAACTTCATTTTGGGTTGAATCTGTAATTTTTTAAAATTATAATTTAAAGGATATTTTGGTCTGTCGAGTCAAAAAGTCACCCCCGGTAGCCCACTCTGCGCGCAGTGTCCACGATAAGTTGTCAAGGACCTATTTTGATTTGACTGATTTTCATTGGAGTGTCCTTGTTGATTTATTTAACATGAGGATTTTTTCGGTAATTCCAAATTACAAAGGGCTCATTTTTGCCTTTATTAAATGGGGCACTTTGAGAACGTCCAAAAACTTTCATTAATAGGGATATGTCCAACCCATATTTCACTCTTTGATGTAAAGCCAGGCTCCTTTCCATTCCTCAATAATCTACTATCTTTTTTTCCAACTACACACATCCCCAGTTTTGTTTTCCCCCTTTTTTTAATTAATTTTTGCTTTTAATTTTTAATTTTTTAATTTATTAAAAATAACTTTTTTTAAAATTTTTTAATTTTTTTTTATACTTTTTTTCCGTCAGGAATCAATCGACTAAGGGAATAGTTGATTAATGAACTCACAACTAAAATTGTGGTTGAATGATGAAATTAACTACTAAAAGTAACAACAACAAAAACCGTAATATATTCAATCAAAACCAACACGATTAAACAAAAGAATCCAAACAATAACCAACCGAAACAAATAACAAAAACAAGTACAAAAACGAAAATATAAATCAATTTTTTTCTACAAAACAACAAATATACAAAAATTGTATTGATTTATAGAAATTGGATGATGGATTGACAATGACAGAACAAATACACACTGCCGAAATGCCCCAAGTCCGACTACACGTGGCAAAATCGGGAATCAAGAACCAAAAGTTCTAAAATGAATTAAAAAATGTAATGATTAACTTTAATCGACTACTGATCACAGTCGATTAAACCTTAATCCACTACTGAGCATAGTCGATTAAAACTTAACATAGTCGATTAGGGGTCTAGCATGTGCGACTTTCTCCGACCCTGCCGGATCTAACCAAAAACTCTAGATCTGTCTCTCCATTGTCACCATACCGTCGTCACACCACACCATCACCAACCCCCACCATCGCCACCACAAAGACACCGTCTAATTTCCACCCGCATGGAGACTGATCTCATTCTTCACGGACGACAATTCTCATGGCAAGAAGGGGTTGTTGTTCCTCACGGCAGCAACATCGTGGTGGTTCAGGCCTCGTGGAGTGCCGCCATGAGGGCATAGAAGGTAGGGGGCGCCGACGATTCTTTGTTTGACCACCTGCTTCTGTGAGAGAGAATAAGGATTTGGACAGAAAAAGAAAGAAGAGAAAACATAGAAAAAAAAAGGACAAGAGAGAAGATGGGTGAGACGGGAAAAAAAGAGAAAAGATCAATAGGATTAGGGTTTGGAAGGGGATAATTACAACTCTCGTCCCTATATTATATACACCATTTTTTATTTTGGCCCTTAAACTTTTTCTAGCACGCAATTGGTCCTCAGATAACCAGTTTGTTTTTTCAATTTTCGTCCACCGTTTTAAATTGCCGTTAGTTAGGATGGAAAAGCCACGTGTGTGGCACGTGAAAATGGGGGTCTAGTACTAACTGTGGCACGTGCTCCACTTTGGATAGCCCACAGTTAGACTCGTTGCTCCAGTTGCTCCATGTTTTATTGCTTCTTTCTATCCTCTATTGTTTCATTTTCAGGCATTTTACTCACGGGGAAAAAATGATTACAATCAATCAATGACAAAGGGGGAGATTGTTAGAATCTAATTAGATTCTAATAAACAAGGGATGAGTAAAAACTTGTGCAACAAGTCCTTATGTACCGTGAAACACAAAAGGGAAGTCTCCGTGTTTACTTTAATTCTTTAATTTGTCTTTTTTTGTTATATATAGGAAACTATCTTATTAATTAAAAAGAGTTATTCTTAACTTAATGACTTGTGTAGAAGTCTTGTGAAAGAAGAATTCTTTCTTTCCATATATTTCACACAGGCGTGTGGGAATCAAGAGAAGGGATAATTCCTTTTTATTTATTTTTTCTTATATTGTCACTAATTGGAATATTATCATTTATATGGGATCTCTCTTTTATTTTAATAATATATTATTAGATAGGTATCTTATAAATCTCCTATATCTCCTGTACGTATCTAACCTTAATTAGTTTGCTTATAAAGGAGTCTTTCCCAGGCTATATAAAAAAGAGAAGCAGCAACAGAATATGGCGTGTCTTTTTGGAGAGAAACAGATGTCTCTTTTCTTTGTTGTTGTTGTGTGCTTTTTGGAGACAAAAATATTTCTCTTTTCCTTGTTGCTCTTCCGGCGACTTTTTATCGAGAGAAGAGTTAAGAGAAAATATTGTTTTTTCTCCTCGTTTTTATTGCGCCATTGTGATACGTGATTTTCATAGAAAATATATTGGCTTCAAGGCTTTGGGGTGAAGACACCAAGATTCAAGGATTATCACAAGTTTGCTTCTTTTATACCAAAACAAGATCGGTTCTTCGGGAGAGGGGCTTAAACAGAACGCGGGAGAAGATCAATCTGCCGACTGAGGGATTCAGCGGTTAAGGGAGTTCAACCGTGCGGAGCAAGGGACGTGCTACAAATTGAAGATTTATAATTTAGCGTAGTATACAAGAACGACGTCAACAAAGAGGGAGTCTTTGTATTTTGATTAAGTCCTACTATTGTATTCGTAAAACTAAAAATTAGTAAATTTTGTTTGCAGGTCCCCGTGGATGTAGGGTGCAATTGTATCCGAACCACATTAAATTTGTGTCTCGTTTATTTCTGTTTTTACGAACTGTTTCATGAACTGTTGCAACACTGCACGCAACGGTAACGAAAAACTGAATCTAACACAAATAATTTAATCTGTACAAAATAAATTCTAACAATTGGTATCAAAGCAGTAGCAGAAATAACTTCTCCTCACAATGTTCGTTATTTGTCCTATATTTCTGCACAATTTCAACAACTGTCTGATGCACTTTCTCAACAGTTGTCTGAACTCGCCCTGTAAACAGATCACGGGAGGAGATCGATCTGCTGACTGAGGGATTCAGCATTGAATGGAGTTCAACCGTGCAGAGCAAGGGACGTGCTACAAATTGAAGATTTATAATTCAGCGTAGTATACAAGAACGGCGTCAACAAAGAGGGAGTCTTTGTATTTTGATTAAGTCTTACTATTGTATTCGTAAAACTAAAAATTAGTAAATTATGTTTGCATGTCCCCGTGGATGTAGGGTACAATTGTATCCGAACCACATTAAATTTGTGTCTCGTTTATTTCTGTTTTTACGAACTGTTTCACGAACTGTTGCAACACTGCACGCAAGAGTAACGAAAAACTGAATCTAACACAAATAATTTAACGTGTACGAAATAAATTCTAACAATTGGTATCAGAGCAGTAGCAGAAAAAACTTCTCCTCACAATGTTCGTTAGTTGTCCTATATTTCTGCACAATTTCAACAACTGTCTGATGAACTGTCTCAACAGTTCTCTGAACTCGCCCTGTAAATAGATATCGGGAGGAGATCGATCTGCTGACTGAGGGATTCAGCATTGAATGGAGTTCAACCGTGCAAAGCAAGGGACGTGCTACAAATTGAAGATTTATAATTCAGCGTAGTATACAAGAACGGCGTCAACAAAGAGGGAGTCTTTGTATTTTGATTAAGTCTTACTATTGTATTCGTAAAACTAAAAATTAGTAAATTTTGTTTGCATGTCCCCGTGGATGTAGGGTACAATTGTATCCGAACCACATTAAATTTGTGTCTCGTTTATTTCTGTTTTTACGAACTGTTTCACGAACTGTTGCAACACTGCACGCAACAGTAACGAAAAACTGAATCTAACACAAATAATTTAATCTGTACGAAATAAATTCTAACAATTAGTATCAGAGCAGTAGCAGAAACAACTTCTCTTCACAATGTTCGTTATTTGTCCTATATTTCTGCAAAATTTCAACAACTGTCTGATGCACTGTCTCAACAGTTGTCTGAACTCGCCCTGCATTCCTGCACTGTTCCAGCAACTGTCTGATGCAGTGTAGCAACAGTTGTCGGAACTCCCCCTGTGTTCATGCCAGCGTAGCTGTTCTTTTCTCCCCCTTTCTGGGCAATCACCATGCCTAGATAAATCAACATGGACTACTGATCTCGATGTGTCGAGCAATCTGCTCAAACACTTAACAAAAAGATCAAACGAAGAGAGAATCTAGAAAGCAAGTGAGAAGAGTCACCATACATAACGTGCACACAAAATCACAAACTCATAAACTCAATACCACACGATAATTACAATGCGAAAATCAAAGGATAGTGATATCAAATCCGACATTAAATAACAAATACTACAGACTTTGCCAAACTTCATACGAAACGTGGAAATGTGAGGAGTAAGCTCAATAGATCTGGATCCAACAAAAAATTAAATTTAACCGACATATAAACAAAAATCCCGTCCCTTTTTTTTTAAATGCCTAATGCAAGACAAGAGGTAAACATGAGAAATAAACATGAGGGAAGAGACAAATGTGAATAGGATACTGCATGGACAAACAAAACATATGGGATTTATCTTCACATTCACGATAAGCGCAATTCCCACAAATCCGACTGCCAATGCAACCAATAAACTTAATAATCCCAAGTCAAACACAAAGATGCTCTTATTAGGTAGCGTACACACACGTCTAATGGTAGCTTTTTCCCATTGAAAACAGAGCAATTAAAAGGAACGAGATTATGGTGGTCGTGCAATGTGTAGTCCCCTGGGCTTTCTAATTGAGCCTTGTAGTGAGTGTTCGGTCAAGTGGTTTACTGGCTCGACACAACTAGGCTTCGAACTATTCCATGACCATATATATAATTTATATTGGCCGTGCAATGTGTAGGCCCCTGGGCTTTCTAAATATTGAGCCTTGTAGCGAGCTTTCGGCCACGTGGTTTACTGACTCGACTCGAAAAAACTTCGAACTATTCACTGACCAAATGGTTGTAGATATATATATTAGTAACAGTAGTTCAAGAGTAGCTTTCACTCACTAAAAGAGGCAGTTTTTCCCTATAAAAACATCCAACCATGACAAGACTATTCAGAGAAATAAGTAAGTTGGAGCCTTTTAAGTAAACATTTTGGAAATTGGTGAAGTTCTACCCCCACAAAGTTTAGAAGTGCACGAAGTATCAAATTCACATTTGTCTCAATCATATGCATTATGCTTAATGCAGGTCCTATATGAGATGAAAAAACATATGAAGTGTCCTACCACTAAAAGTTGCAAGTCTGGACACACAGACTGTTGCAACATTTCACGCAACTGCATCAGATTAAACAACATAAATTCCGAGCGATTTTTGCTAGGAATCAAATATCTGTGCATCAAGGGTTTTTGCAAAAGCATCAGTTAATTCATTCTCCGTTGCAGCATAATCAATTGAGACAACCCCCTTTTCGACCAAGCCCCTTATGAAACAATGACAAATATCTGTAAGCTTAGTTCTCGAATGCTGAATTGGATTCATAAATTCATTTTTCGCATAAAGATTTTTACAATTCAGATTACCAAGTTTTTTTATTCCCCAAACTAGCTTTGTCACCAGAACTGTTGGAACAGTTAGTTCGCGACTTTGCATAATTGTTTGATCAATATATATATTCTGGTTTACTGCTACACCAGACTCGTTGTTTAACCCCCATCTCTCTCCATGTTCTGTACTAGACTCGTTGGCTGGTGGCGGGGCAAATCCATCGGCGACCACCCCCATCACCCTCTCGTCGGCAACTCCTCAGCCGGATGCTTGTGCACCAACCACAGATGTTGAAACCCCTAGGCGACCACCATGACTCCATCCACTGGCCCACCGCCTTCTGATTCTACATCAGTTTATTTGACCGTTACCGTCTTGCTTCTCTTATTGTCCACTTCAGTAGCCTTTAATCTCCAAGGGAAAAAAGTATACTTTTTGGGTATATTTTATTATGGTACTTTACAATAAAACTTTGTTTGAATTTAATATAATTTACATCTCAATTTTGTATTCGATTCTACTGTTTAGCATATTGTTTCTTTCACGGTTGATCAGTATACATATTTTACTGCGAGAATAAGAGCTAATTCCAAATACCTCCCCTATGTAATCTCTAATTGGCAAATACCCCACTGTCAAAAAAAAAACTCACCAACGCCCTCTCGTGTAATCAAACTCAAAACTCGCAGCACCCTCTATGTTTTTAGGCATTAACTAAAAGTGAAATGACAAAAATGCCCTACGGGATTTTTCAGCAATTAATAAAATGTATATTGTACATATTTATTTTTTTTAATATAAGTTCAAGTATTTATAATTTAACCAGTCAGAGTTTTTTTATTTATACAGGGGTATTTATGACATTTCACCCTAGAAATAACATAAAAATTCGCAGAGCCCGCGAATGAGTGACACGATTTGCCTTAAGAGGTCTAGATGCATTGACTTTGGTTACACGAGGGGGCGTTGGTGAGTTTTTTTTAGAGGGGGGAATTTGCCAATTAGAGATTACACAGGGGAGGTATTTGCAATTAACTCGTGAGAATAATTATGTGAAGAGACAAATATATTTGTTTTATAAACGACAAACGGGCAAATAAGGACACATTATAATTTCAATGCTAAAGTAATATCTTCTTGACACAGTAATTACAACATGAGTCAAATGTTTGTTACATATTCAAAATAGTGTAATTGATAAGTTTACTATCAATTTATGAAGACAAAACGTGACCTGATAAAATATAATACAGCAAACACAACCACATGAAAATCAGTTCAACTGTGATTGGTATCAGTTGAACTGTGGTTTTATATAACTTCATAGGTCTCGAAATGTTAGGATCGATACTGTTAAAATCTCGATGGGATTCTAAGTCCACAAGACCATGTGGAATTCTATGGAGATGTGTATTAATATGAGGAACATATTTTCCTTAGTTATCTCATTAGATAATTTGAGAAGAAATAAATTATCTCTCCATATTAATCACCTGAACGTGTATCGCCAAAATAGAAGTAATTTCACCTTTTTAATATTGTGTTTATTGTCATTAATTGGTTTAGGTCTTCACAAGAATATAAAAGGAGGAGCTAATGCCGAAGTTATTTGCTGAGTCTTTTATCACGTGGATGATTTACCACGTCGGCCTCCAAGTCTACCAAGCCAAGTAAACAAAGGGGAAGAATGAAGTAATGTACAAAAGGAGCTGCCCAAGGACCACCTACAGGGGGAGAAACACATGCATGGGGAGCTGACTCCGTTGTGAACCACCTGCCGAAGCCACTACTGTTGGAACAGTTGCTCTAACTGTGGCACTTACTGCTACCGCAGTTCATGCCACTCTTGTTGCTGAAAGAGATGATGAATATATATGTAGCTTCTTTACTCAAACAATTAACGGAAATGAGTGGGCAATACTGCCAAAACACAAGAGTGGGCAATACTGCCAAAACCACTTTAAATCCATGCCCACAACGTGCCACACAACAGTTAGTACGTTAAAGTCTAGTACTCTAACCCTTGCATAATTTTAATCAACTTTTGTACTTTCAACTTATTTGGGAACAAAACATGGAGCGAGAACAAGTCGGAGAAGGATCTGCGACGCCTTGTGGACCTTCGAAGCAGAAAAAAGCAAAATTAGGTGGTGCAGCAAAGATATGCCTTCTCTTGTAGCTATTTTATCCTCGCATGCAAGGGTCATTTTGTCGCGTATATATCTTGCTATCCACGTTGTATTAAATTAATTAATTCTTGCTTGCGGCAATTGAATAGAATTAGAGATTTGGACATGGAGACTTCAGTTTTTGAAATTTTAATTTTATTTATCATTTTGTGCAGGAGCCAATCAACAAAAGAGAAGTGGATGACGACTCGTGGATGCCCGAAGGATGGGTGAAACGAGTAAACATAAGGCAGTTGACTGGAAAATTTACCGGATACGAAGACAAGGTAATTTAGGCTATATTAATTGTTATATGTTTATTAGTTTGTCAGAAATTGCAATAGTTTTTCTACATTCAAAGGCATTAAAACTCCAAAACATTTTGATAAAATATGTATCTCTCTCGAGTATGTGTATGAGTATCACTTACGGGTGGATTATGTACGGTTGCCGAATATTTGGCGCAGTACTGCGTACCTAACATATCTTATGGTATTGAATAATTTAATACTATTGCCTTACCAAAAATTGCGGTATGCTAATGTTCGATGTACCGTTACTTTCGGTATGGCATAATCGGTACATGGTACTCTACCATCAATTCATTATAGGTGGGCTTAGAGTGATTTAAACTAAAAATGTGAGAGAAAATTATATTTTTTGGTTCTTAAAAATAAATATATCAAACCTCAAAATTACACAAGAAAATAATACGAGATTGAAACTGTTTTAAAATATGACTATTACTTTAAAGAAATCGAATAAATTGTTACATGGTAAACAGTTGATACTTAAATTACAGTACCTAGATTAAATGATGAGAACTGAAAAGTTGATTCACAACATAACTAAAAAATTATGATATCGAAAAAATTATCGACGACCATGATAGAATAAGAGTCAATGATGAATTGAAGTGTGCTCATATTTGTGGAAGTAAGTTATTTTTTTGTTAGAATATATAAATGACTTAGCCTTGTCATAGAATTTAAAAATATTACTAGATTGGCATTGCATAGGAAGAACTTTTTGTATCGACTAGATTCGTAAAAGTTTATTCATGCATCCATTTATTGCTTTAGTCACTCAAACTATTTTACGTGTGTAGAAATATTTTCCTAATTGATATATATATATATATATATATATATATATATATATATATATATATATATATATATATATATGAAAATATATTAAAGAAAGCCCCGCCTACTATCCGAAAGGGCAACACCACATTTAACATGATTGTTAATAATATATAACATAATAGAATGAGAAGTGGACTAGATTAATTTGGGTGTGTATATGTGTATGTACGTTGTCTTGTGTTATTACTCATTTATTGAGTTGGTCGTATATACTAGGTCTGAAAATTTGTGGAGGGGCTGCAGATTGAGGTGGGCTAATTACGTGAGGCATAATATTAGATTTGATGACCATTATTTGATGACGAGAATAGAACACATTGTATACTATATGCAAGAACTTAAACAATAAGCAAGACTTCTATCATTCTGCTTTGATTGAAAAGCTTAAAAGTTTTTCCTTCAGGCAAAAAACAGCTTTTAAATTTGTTTCGAACAAAGTTAGTTCCCGTCGATTTTTCTTACTTCCTCGGTCTTTTTGCTTTTTTGGAATTATGGATTAGGCTGTATTTGGTATTTGTTTTGCTTTCTGATTGGTTTTCTCTATCTTTAATTCTTTTTATTCCTTTATTCCTTTATCATCTCATTGCAAGAAGCCTTCCCTAGGTGTACCGTGTATGCCATTATTTTCTTTTTGATAAATTCTTGCTTTCTTTATATCCAATGGTATACAACGGAATGTGTTTTATTTCTCTTGAACTCTGCATGTAGTTGTGACCCGTTTTTTCTAATTCATGCGTGTTTGTTTTATTTCTGTTGGAGTTAGTTTGCTTTTGTAATAGCTAGACATTATTGATGTCTATGTCTGTATGTTCGTGAATTTTACACGTATTCATTTAATTTTGACTTGATTGTTAATTCTTGATGTGTGATGATAGTAGTCACAACATGGGTTTGGAATTTAGGGTTTCATCTAATCAGATGTTATTTCGTACATTGATTGAATTCAGATTGAGTTTCTCAACTGAAACCTTGTTGGCGAGTAACACGATATAAAATTACTATTTTTTTTCTTCTTTTTTGTCCCCCGACTATTCTGGTTGTGTTTTAGCATAAAATAATTGCTCTGGTATTTTATCTCTACATGTAGAAAACATATTACAAGACCACCTCATTGATTTAAAGTTAGCTGCAAGTCTGTTGACCTTCTTGCTGGACAAACAACCGAAGTTTCGGTTTTTTGCTTACGAATAAATCAAAAAATTGGTACGTTATTTCTTCTGCAAATCAATCCAGAATTTCATTTTAAAGTAAAAAGGGTTCAATATTGTAGAACTCTTCTGATCCTCGTTTTTCTACATATGTTTGTATCTTATATTACTTGGGCAAAATGCCTAAACACCTCCCACCTTGCAATTATTGGGTTTAATAATTTCCTAGACACCATGTACCATGTATTTATTAAATATTAAATTGGCGAAAAAATGTTATTTGTATTGCAAATTTGCAAGTCATTTGGTCTGTTTATGAGTTATGACATTGGGCAACATAGATATCCTCTGTTGTCGTATCTCTCGATGGTGAAAGATGTGTTAATTGACTGTGAACCGATATTGGGTTATTTACATAAAGAAATGGACATAATTGTAGAAAATCGAACAATTATACAATTACAATACTTGCATTATGTAACACGTTGGGGTTATTTAGCTACAATGTTCACATAAGCAATAACTGTAAATATATCCGAAGAACAGCTAGGAAATATTCACGTACCTAAAAGGGCTAGCTAGCTATATCAAAGCTATTATATTGGAGTTGAGTCGTCTGCTACTCCGTTCAATATCTGCATACCCCGAAATATTTTACGGCCATAAGACACAAGCATTTGTGGCTCCCGTTCTGCCCGTCCAGTCCCCTGAATTGGCCACATAACAATCGCAATGGAAATTAATTAATGAAAATAAATCGGTACATGTATAGATATATATACTAGATTAGAAGATTTTTGTTAATTAATAATGAAGGAACTCGATCAAACAAATAATATAAGTACAATCGAGCATACCTCCACTCTCATTCAATAACTTGCAAAATTCGCAATTAATAACGTCAATCTAGGAAAAGCTGGAAAGGCCATTCAAGCTTCGATTATTTGACTTAATGATCTGAGTAGCTTCAGTTTCATGTTTATCTCCAAAGTTCAATAGTTGAAACAGCATTATGCATGTAATGTAGATATGAATTTTTTTAATTTTTTTGGTCTAAATGGTGGTAATTAGAACTCATGACCTTTAGTTATGTTTAATATTTCGATAGTTAATGAATTCTAGGTATTAATAAAAGCACCATATATATCCACCAGATTTGTATATTTGTATATACTAGCAAGGTGCACATGTGTTGCACGTGCGTGGTGATTTTCTCTATATCTTATTTTATATTTTTTCTTTTATATTTCTCAAGATGTTTTATTAATTGGGTTATTTGCACATAATCCCTAAGTAATTTCGAATGGCCACAAAAACCATTGTATTGAAAAAAAAAAGAGAGAAAATAAGCGATGTTTGTTGGGGTTGTCTAAGGTTCGAGAGGGTTGTACTTCTCGGACCGTAAGATATTTAATCCAGTGCGTACAAAATTACTATTTGTTAATGATAAGTGTTTGTTGAGCACGATTTTTGCTTATCAAATCTTTGAGATTTGGTCTTCTTTCGTACGAGTTTCGGCTTTATTTGTATATATTATTGCGTTTCTTGTTTTATTTCTATTTCTAGGTTTTATTAGATATTTTTTCCGAGTCGAAGCCTTTTGAAAGCGAAACCGAATTTTCAAGCCAATTTTGGGGCCATGAAGACCCACATCGCGATCTAGCCAACCTAGATCGCGATCTGGGCACGACTTTTGAGAAAGATAGTTATTTTGCAAAGCTTCTTGAGGAAGCTTTACATATCACTACAAATAGAAAGGCTCTTTCATTCTTCATGCTACTTCGATTTTTTTACGATTTCGACAGTCCTTCACGAGAATCATCAATGGGGGTTTCGACTTGGGTTTTTCTTACGCAATTTCTTTACGTTTTTTTCTTCATTTCTTGTGTACATTCGTTTTACATTATGTTTGATTTCTTATGTACATTCTTCTAGGGTAATGAAACCTTGTATATATTGATTTTGATCGTCATTTCTGTTATCTATTTATCGTGTTTTGATTTCGTTTATATTTTCCTGTATTAAATGCTTCTGATTGTTTGATCAGCTCTCGGATTGATATTAAATAGGAATGAACTCGAGAGAGGATTTCCTGTTTGAAGTTAGGAAAACATAGCTCTGTTAGAGTAGGTGACCAGCAAGACAACTTGTGGCTGTGGTCTTTCTCTTTTTCTTTGAATAAAACAATCGTTTTTCGTTCGTAATAATAAAATATTTCATTTGGCATTCTATATCTCTTATCCCATGCAAGCAGCATAGATATAGTCCTAACGAGTTACTCTATTACTGTGAGTTGGTCTAGTAGAATCGTGAGATAACTCAGCAATGTAATGTAACTGTTAAACCTTGTTCCTAGTCGATGGGTTACGCCAATAATGAGGATACGGGTCTTTCCCTTTTGAGACTAGCACTTAGTGTATGTGTACTGCGTCTCATCAGTCCTCGGTGTTGTGACATCGGCATACTTGAGTGGGTGCTCATACTAGATGAGTTCACTGAACTCTCTCGCCCTAGAAATCTATAAGTGGTTCTCATTCATCGAGTAATAGGTTTCTAAGATATAGTTGTACACCATTAGTCCTTAAGACCCAGACATCACCGTGACTTCACTAGAGGACCGATTGTATCGTGACCTGTCCCTGAGTCCCACAGCGGACCACTCCAAGGGCCAACGTTCGTGCAATCCGAAATCTAGTATGAAGTCTGTGCATTGTAGTAGGGGATTCGAGCGCTTGAGTAGTCATGGATGTCCTGTGTGTTATGACGGTTTATAATCCAAGGAATCTCTGGCCAGAGTTGATAGTGGGGTGATTAGAGAAATGTGTTTCCTAAGTCGCACACGAACGGATTTATAATACCTAGAACGTTCGCACGGTTATTGAACCTTATAAGAGGTCTCGGTGAACCAATGCCTCTAGTTCAATCGGGACATGTGCTGCGAAGGGATCGTACTGTACGCTAACTATATCATAAGGTTCTTGCAGGCACTTCACTTGTATCTAGGGAATCATGATGCGTAGTTGCTAAACGCCAATCTTGATTCGTTGGGCACCGATTTGATCGGGGATTAGGTAAAAGGAGTTTTACTCTAATCGGGACTCTTGGGAGGAGTTCGTATAAGAACAATGTGTTGTTCGAATCACAAAGAGTTGTGACCCCACGGCTAGCATACACCTGAACCATTGAGGGTCACACTTCTCGTGTAATATAGATCCTTGATAACAACAAGCATATATTAATGTGTTAATCTTCGAACGATTGGATGTCGATATGATTGAATCCAATATTCGTAATTGTGGATTGCGAATCGGAATAAACGTAGAGAAAGAGAGACATGCGGAATTTAGTGAACTTTCTAAATTGGGAAGTTTCCCGATTTAGCAAGTCCACTGAAGTGGAAGTTTCCAATTTCGGAAATTGGAAATTTCGAAGAGGCACTCGTATCGACGAGGACTTTGAGCTCGTCACAAATATAATTTTGTTATAATTTTGTGAACGATCGTTTATTAGAAACGAGGCCGACGAGGGAATGGGCTTAATACATCAGTGGGTCAAGCCCAATGACTTAAACCCACTAGGGTTGAAAACCCTAAGTATAAATAGACCTCAAACAAGAGTTTGAGATCAGATTTTTTGCACCAAACCCTAGCCGCCCAAGCCCTAGCCGCTCATCCCTTCGGCCGTTGCTTCCCCGCCGCACCACCGCCGATCACCGCCAGTTTTCTCCTCTCTTCTCCTTCGTTTACTTGTTGTTTATCTAACTCGTTCACATCTAGTGCTGTAGTTCGAGTGGGTCGAAAATACGAGGTGAAACCTAATTGGAGAGGAGCTGCTGCCCCGACGAATCCACGCACCGCCGTACGCGCCGCTACGCCGCCCACGCGGCGCCGCTGCTGCTGCCACACACCGCCGTTCGTCGCTTGCTGGATCAGCTTGTTCCAGCCGTGAGTTGCAGCCCCGAGGATTGGTAATTTGCAGCTTGTACGTGATTGGTTCTAGGTTTCGATTCGTCGAAATCTCACGCTACAAGAGGTAAATAAATCGAAACTTTCGTAAATTAATTCGAGCATGTTTTTATGAATTATAATTTATGATTATGAGTAATATGTGATTACGTGTTTCGATTTTATTGAATGATGAACAAGCATGTTTCGTAATTTTCGGTTTTACGTGTTTTTCAATAAAATCGATAATTACCATATGTATGGCGGAAGCGTTAAGGTACGTTGAATATGTGATTAGTTTATGCATGTAATCGAAATTAGTTCGATCTAAAATTTTTAAATTCCGCTGCGTATACATGCACAATCCCCAACAAGCTCGGGGTGTGGAAAGGGAGACGTGATCCACTTTGGATAGCCCATAAGGACTTGACCTAAATGCTCTCTTAATAGTAGGTTCTAAACGGAGACGTCGGACCTGTGGGTACATATATATACATATATATGTATGTATATGTATATGTGTGTGTATATATATACACATCTTGATCATCTACTTTACCTCTCGAGAGTGATTTGCTGCGGCAATTCGCAAAACCAGCGAGGGTTGTTGAAGTAGCTGAGGGTTAGCCATAGGTTCTATGCCTTCTACATCTTGTCTGTGGTCAGAAAAATGATGGAGTTATAATTACTTCATATGGCCATAAATTTGCTCGATTACTTGAGTAAATAGTAACTTAAGACAACAAATTAACATGTGATGAAAACAATTTGTCAAGATGACACAAATAGTAGAGGTTGGAACTTGGACATCATAAAAATAAATCAGCATGTGTGTGCAAAAGGATAGCAAAAACTGTTTCTTCTACATCAATTCATCATTTACTTTCCATGTTGCACATCAATTATATTGATGATATATCGTTGGGTAGCCATTTACTTTTTGGCACCCCTCTTAGTTTGGAAAGAAATTAATTTCTTTCAGTGGAACCTCATTACACTAGCTATACCTACTAAAACAAGGAGACGTGGAAAAAATAAAACAAGACAAAACAACGAAAAGTGAAGGCTAAGAGATTATGCAATGCTGCCATTGCTATAATATACCAGCCACAAATTACCTAAAAATAACCAAAATAATGGTAACCACAATATTCGGTACGGAATTACTACCGTACTGCTATCATACAGTACGATAGTGGTATTGTATTTTCAATACCACGGTAATACTGTACCATACCATAATTCATATATTGTTATTGGTTTTTTGTGCATAAGTCCCCAACCAAGCATCTTTATTATGGGGTTTAAGGGTTATATCTCTTTCACTAATAAGCTCATCCCTTTAATATTTATTATAAATAAAGGAAACATTCATGTATATGCCAATATTACCCTCAACCCTTTATACCCAATTCTTAATTGTAACCCCAATTTAATCAATTTTGTCCACAAAAATCCGATTTTGACCACAAAAATTCAATTTTGACTTCTTTTTGGAGCATACTTTAATATGCTCCAATTTCATCCTTAATTTCATTTAATCTCAATTTGACCCCAAATTTCACAAATTATTTAATTTTGACCCAAAACATTTTTTTTTCAAAAAAAAAAAAATTTGAAAAAAAAAAAATTTTTGACGCCGGATTTCGGCATTGACGGCGGTCAACGCCGGTCTCCGGCGTTGACTTTTCATATTTTTTATTTATTTTTTCTTTCTTTCATTCGGATTTTTTCGCCGATTTCCGTCGTTAACCCGCGGTCAACGCCAGTCTCCGGCGTTGACTTTTTTTTCTTCTTCTTTTATCTTTTCTTTTCTTCCGCATTTTTTCGCCAGTTTCCGGCGTTGACTGGCGGTCTCTGGCGTTGACTTTTTTTAGTGTCTTTTTAAGTTTTTTTTTTTGTTTGTTTTTTTTTTACGTCCTCCGCTAAACGTTGACCGTGATTGTGCTGTCACTGACAATAAATTAACGTAATTATAATGTAATGACAGTTAATTAACGTAATTGTACTGTCGTTGACAATACATTTATGTAATTGTGTTGTCGTTGACAGTAAATTAATGTAATATTATTATTTTTTATTTTTTGTTGTTTTTTTTTAATTTTTTTTTATTTGTTGACAAGTCAGCATAATTATATTACTGTCGTTGACAGTAAAATACCTGTAAACACAATTATATTACTGTCAACAACATCAATATTGTTTTTTTTTGGGTTTTTTGTTTTGTTTGAGTTATTCACGGAGTAACGTAATAATATTACTGTCTATTATTGCGATATTACTGTCAACACAATAATATTACTGTGGTTGACGGTGATATTACTGTTGTTATAGTAATATTGTTGTCAACCACATCAATATTATTATTTTGTTTGGTTTTTTTGTTTGTTTGAGTTATTCACGGAGTAACGTAATAATATTACTGTCTATTATTGTAATATTACTGTGGTTGACGGTAATATTATTGTTGTAGTAATATTACTGTCACTCACAGTAATATTAATTCTTTTGGTTTTTTATTATGTTTACATTTGTTGAACGGTCAACATAGTAATATTACTCTATTACACAATAATAATGAGTTTTGTTGTGTTGACTTACTGTGCTAGAGATTAATATAGCAATATTACTGTGTTAAACTGTAGTTTAGTTAATTTTATTGTGTTTAACAGTAATATAGTTAATATTATGTCAATCACTGCAATATTGCTATGTAAACGAAAAATAAAAGTTACAGAAAGAAAGAAAAGAAGAAAAAAAAAGAAAGAAAATTCAAAAAAGTCAACGCCGGAAATTGGCGAAAAAATCCGGAAGAAAAAAGAAATTGAATAGTCAACGCCAGAGACCGGCATTGACCACCGTAATCCGGCGGAAAAAAAAAAGTTTTTGAAAAAACAAAAAAATTTGAAAAAAAATTTTTTGGGGCAAAATTGAATAATTTGTGAAATTTGGGGTCAAATTGAGGTTGAATTAAGTTAATGATGAAATTGGAGCATATTAAAGTATGAGGGGTTATTTTAGTCTTTTACAAAAATCAGGACCACGTGTGGACTTATTGGTAAAGGAGTTTTTTGTCTGGATCTCTTTATGAATAAGTACCCATTGATGGGCTTATTTGCAATGACCCCTATTTTTATTTATTTAACATACATTTTGCTTTCTATTAATAGACTTAAACTAGATCACAATTAAAAAGTCAAATGATATTTTACATTTAATATCGATTTTCCTTGCTCTTATCCCATATATATATATATATATATATATATATATCTCGTCGGTGGATTTAAGAAACCTCGCGAATTGACTTGGGTTACAGGTGTGGTTATATATTGGAGTGGCATTATTGCCCACATCTTGTGTGGCACTTTATATTCCCCACTCTTGTGTACGCAAGTGCTAGTGTGGCACTTCAAAACGTTCCTCTCTCGAGTTCATTCCTATTTAATATCAATCCGAGAGCTGATCAAACAATCAGAAGCATTTAATATAGGAAAACATAAACGAAACCAAAACACGATAAATAGATAACGGAAATGACGATCAAAATCAATATATACAAGGTTCATTACCCTAGAAGAAAATGTTCTTAGTTTAACAAAAACGTAATTTCAAAAGAATGTACACAAGAAATGAAGAATAAAACGTAAAGAAGTTGCGTAAGAAAAACCCAAGTCGAAACCCCCATTGATGATTCCCGTGAAGGACTGTCGAAAATCGTAAAAAAGTCCATGTAGCATGAAGAATGGAAGGACCTTTCTATTTATAGTGAAATGCAAAGCTTCCTCAAGAAGCTTAGAAAAATAACTATCTTTCTCAAAAGTCGTGCCTAGATCGCGATCTGGGTTGGCTGGATTGCAATCTGGCAGCCTCGGGGAGCTGCCCACCGCCATGCCAGATCGCGATCCGGATATGTGTATCGCGATCTGGATCTTGATCCAAAAGTATTTTGTGAACATCCCTAGATCGCGATCTGGGTCTTGATCCTTTTTCGTTCTGTGACAACCCCTAGATCGCGATACGCAGTTCCAGTATCGCGATCTAGGTCTTCTTGGGCCCAACATTGGCTTGAAAATTCGATTTCGCTTTCAAATGGCTTCGACTCGGCAAAAATATCTAATATAACCTAGAAATAGAGATAAAACAAGAAACACAATAATATATACAATAAAGCCGAAACTCGGACGAACGAAGACCAAAACTCGAAGATTTGATAAGCAAAAATCGTGCAAAACGAACACTTATCATTAACAAATAGTAATTACGGTCCGAGAAGTACAACCCTCTCGGACCTTAGACAACCACAACAAACATAGCTTATTTTCTCTCTTTTTTTTTTCAATACAATCGTTTTAGTGGCCATTCGAAATTACACAGGGATTATGTGCAAATAACTCAATTAATAAAGCATCTTGAGAAATATAAAAGAAAAAACATAAAATAATATATAAAGAAAATCACCACGCACGTGCAACACATGTGCACCTTACTAGTATATTCAAATATACAAATCTGGTGGATATATATGGTGCTTCTCTTAATACCTAGAATTCATTAACTATCGAAATATTAAACATAACTAAAGGTCCTGAGTTCTAATTACCACCATTTAGACCAAAAAAAAATAAAAAAAATTCATATCTAAATTACATGCATAATGCTGCTTCAACTATTGAACTTTAAAGATAAACATGAACTGAAGCTACTCAGATCATTAAGTCAAATAATCGAACCTTTAATGGCCTTGCCAGCTTTTCCTAGATTAACGTTATTAATTGCGAATTTTGCAAGTTATTGAATGAGAGGGGAGGTAAGCTCGATTGTACTTATATTATTTTTTGTGATCGAGTTCCTTCATTATTATTTAAAAAAAATCTACTGATCTAGTATATATATCTATACATGTGCCGATTTATTTTCATTAATTAATTTCCATTGCGATTGTTATGTGGCCAATTCAGGGGACTGGACGGGCAGAACGGGAGCCACAAATGCTTGTGTCTTATTGGCGCAAAATATTTCGGGGTATGCAGATATTGAACGGAGTAGCAGACGACTCAACTCCAACATAATAGCTTTGATATAGAGCTAGCCCTTTTAGGTACGTGAATATTTCCTAGCTGTTCTTCGGATACATTTACAGTTATGGCTTATGTGAACATTGTAGCTAAATAACCCCACCCCGTTACACAAGGCAAGTATTCTAATTGTATAATTGTTCGATTATCTGCAATTATGTCCATTTCTTTATGTAAATAACCCAATATCGGTGCACAGTCAATTAACACATCTTTCACCATCGAGAGATACGACAACGGAGGATATCTATGCTGCTCAATGTCGTAACTCATAAAAAGAACAAATGACTTGCAAATTTGCAAAACAAATAAGATTTTTTCGCCAATTTAATAATTAATAAAGACATGGTACAGGGTGTCTAGTAATATTTCTAAATTCTATGACAGAGCTAATTCATCTCTATATTCTAACAAAAAAATAACTCGACAACCTTACAGAATCCACCCCTAAGTGATACTCATACACATACTCGAGAGAAATACATATTACATCAAACTGTTTTGGAGTTTTTATGCCTTTGAATGTTGAAAAATTATTGCAATTTCTAACAAACTAATAAACATATAACAATTAATATAGCGCAAATTACCTTGTCTTCGTATCCGGTAAATTTTCCAGTCAACGGCCTTTTGTTTACTCGTTTCACCCATCCTTCGGGCATCCACGAGTCGTCATCCACTTTTCTTTTGTTGATTGGCTTCTGCACAAAATGTTAAATAAAATTAAAATGTCAAAAAGTGAAGCCTCCATTCACAGTTGACAGGTCATTGTTTCCATGTCCAAATCTCTAATTCTATTCAATTGCCGCAAGGAAGAATAAATTAATTTTATACAACGTAGATAGCAGGATATATACGCGACAAAATGACCCTTGCATGCAAGGATAAAATAGCTACAAGAGAAGGCATACCTTTGTTGCACCACCTAATTTCGCTTTTTTCTGCTTCGAAGGTCCATAAGGCATCACATAACTTTCTCCGACTTTTTCTGCTTCGAAGGTCCATGATAAAGGAATAAATGAATAAAAAGATTTAAAGATAGAGAAAACCAATCAGAAAGCAAAACAAATACCAAATACAACCTACTCCATAATTCCAAAAAAGTAAAAAGACCGAGGAAGTAAGAAAAATCGACGTCAACTAACTTTGTACGAAATAACTTTAAAAGGAGTTTTTTGCCTGAAAGAGAAACTTTTAAGCTTTTCAATCAACGCAGAATGATAGAAGTCTTGCTTACTGTTTAAGTTCTTCAATATAGTATATAGTGTATTCTATTCTCGTCATCAAATAATAGTCATCAAATCAAATGTTATGCCTCACCTAATTAGCCCACCTTAATCTGCAGCCCCTCCACAAATTTTCAGACCTGATATATATGACCAACTCAATAAATGAGTAATAACACAAGACAACGTACATATACATATACACAGCCAAATTAATCTAGTCCACTTCTCATTCTATTATGTTATATATTATTAACAAGCATGTTAAATGTGGTGTTGTTATTTTGAAACTTGGACATCATAAAAAGTAATCAGCAAGTGTGTGCAAAAGGATAGCAAAAACTGTTTCTTATATTTCCGAAATTATGAGAAAAAAAGAGCATTTTGGGTGCACAAAAAGTATAAATTAGGAAAATATTTCTACACACGTAAAAAATTTTGAGTGACTAAAGCAATAAATAGATGCATGAATTCAACTATTAAAAATCTAGTCGATACAAGGAAAGTTATTCCTATGCAATGCTAATCTAGTAATATTTATAAATTCTATGACAAGGCTAATTCACCTCTATATTCTAACAAAAAAATAACTCGACAACCTTACAGAATCCACCCCTAAGTGATACTCATACACATACTCGAGAGAAATACATATTACATCAAACTGTGTTGGAGTTTTTATGCCTTTGAATGTTGAAAAATTATTGCAATTTCTGACAAACTAATAAACATATAACAATTAATATAGCGTAAATTACCTTGTCTTCGTATCCGGTAAATTTTCCAGTCAACGGCCTTTTGTTTACTCGTTTCACCCATCCTTCGGGCATCCACGAGTCGTCATCCACTTCTCTTTTGTTGATTGGCTTCGGCACAAAATGTTAAATAAAATTAAAATTTCAAAAAGTGAAGCCTCCATTCACAGTTGACAGGTCATTGTTTCCATGTCCAAATCTCTAATTCTATTCAATTGCCGCAAGCAAGAATAAATTAATTTAATACAACTTAGATAGCAGGATATATACGCGACAAAATGACCCTTGCATGCAAGGATAAAATAGCTACACGAGAAGGCATACCTTTGTTGCACCACCTAATTTCGCTTTTTTCTGCTTCGAAGGTCCATAAGGCATCACATAACTTTCTCCGACTTTTTCTGCTTCGAAGGTCCATGATAAAGGAATAAAGGAATAAAAAGATTTAAAGATAGAGAAAACCAATCAGAAAGCAAAACAAATACCAAATACAGCCTACTCCATAATTCCAAAAAAGCAAAAAGACCGAGGAAGTAAGAAAAATCGACGTCAACTAACTTTGTTCGAAATAAATTTAAAAGGAGTTTTTTGCCTGAAAGAGAAACTTTTAAGCTTTTCAATCAACGCAGAATGATAGAAGTCTTGCTTACTGTTTAAGTTCTTGCATATAGTATATAGTGTATTCTATTCTCGTCATCAAATAATGGTCATCAAATCTAATGTTATGCCTCACGTAATTAGCCCACCTCAATCTTCAGCCCCTCCACAAATTTTCAGACTGGATATATATGACCAACTCAATAAATGAGTAATAACACAAGACAACGTAATTATACATATACACAGCCAAATTAATCTAGTCCACTTCTCATTCTATTATGTTATATATTATTAACATGCATGTTAAATGCGGTGTTGTTATTTCGAAACTTTGACATCATAAAAAGTAATCAGCAAGTGTGTGCAAAAGGATAGCAAAAACTGTTTCTTATATTCCCGAAATTATGAGGAAAAAAGAGCATTTTGGGTGCACAAAAAGTGTAAATTAGGAAAATATTTCTACACACGCAAAATATTTTGAGTGACTAAAGCAATAAATAGATGCATGAATTCAACTATTAAAAATCTAGTCGATACAAGGAAAGTTATTCCTATGCAATGCTAATCTAGTAATATTTGTAAATTCTATGACAAGGCTAATTCACCTCTATATTCTAACAAAAAAATAACTCGACAACCTTACAGAATCCACCCCTAAGTGATACTCATACACATACTCGAGAGAAATACATATTACATCAAACTGTGTTGGAGTTTTTATGCCTTTGAATGTTGAAAAATTATTGCAATTTCTGACAAACTAATAAACATATAACAATTAATATAGCGTAAATTACCTTGTCTTCGTATCCGGTAAATTTTCCAGTCAACGGCCTTTTGTTTACTCGTTTCACCCATCCTTCGGGCATCCACGAGTCGTCATCCACTTCTCTTTTGTTGATTGGCTTCGGCACAAAATGTTAAATAAAATTAAAATTTCAAAAAGTGAAGCCTCCATTCACAGTTGACAGGTCATTGTTTCCATGTCCAAATCTCTAATTCTATTCAATTGCCGCAAGCAAGAATAAATTAATTTAATACAACTTAGATAGCAGGATATATACGCGACAAAATGACCCTTGCATGCAAGGATAAAATAGCTACACGAGAAGGCATACCTTTGTTGCACCACCTAATTTCGCTTTTTTCTGCTTCGAAGGTCCATAAGGCATCACATAACTTTCTCCGACTTTTTCTGCTTCGAAGGTCCATGATAAAGGAATAAAGGAATAAAAAGATTTAAAGATAGAGAAAACCAATCAGAAAGCAAAACAAATACCAAATACAGCCTACTCCATAATTCCAAAAAAGCAAAAAGACCGAGGAAGTAAGAAAAATCGACGTCAACTAACTTTGTTCGAAATAAATTTAAAAGGAGTTTTTTGCCTGAAAGAGAAACTTTTAAGCTTTTCAATCAACGCAGAATGATAGAAGTCTTGCTTACTGTTTAAGTTCTTGCATATAGTATATAGTGTATTCTATTCTCGTCATCAAATAATGGTCATCAAATCTAATGTTATGCCTCACGTAATTAGCCCACCTCAATCTGCAGCCCCTCCACAAATTTTCAGACTGGATATATATGACCAACTCAATAAATGAGTAATAACACAAGACAACGTAATTATACATATACACAGCCAAATTAATCTAGTCCACTTCTCATTCTATTATGTTATATATTATTAACATGCATGTTAAATGCGGTGTTGTTATTTCGAAACTTTGACATCATAAAAAGTAATCAGCAAGTGTGTGCAAAAGGATAGCAAAAACTGTTTCTTATATTCCCGAAATTATGAGGAAAAAAGAGCATTTTGGGTGCACAAAAAGTGTAAATTAGGAAAATATTTCTACACACGCAAAATATTTTGAGTGACTAAAGCAATAAATAGATGCATGAATTCAACTATTAAAAATCTAGTCGATACAAGGAAAGTTATTCCTATGCAATGCTAATCTAGTAATATTTGTAAATTCTATGACAAGGCTAATTCACCTCTATATTCTAACAAAAAAATAACTCGACAACCTTACAGAATCCACCCCTAAGTGATACTCATACACATACTCGAGAGAAATACATATTACATCAAACTGTGTTGGAGTTTTTATGCCTTTGAATGTTGAAAAATTATTGCAATTTCTGACAAACTAATAAACATATAACAATTAATATAGCGTAAATTACCTTGTCTTCGTATCCGGTAAATTTTCCAGTCAACGGCCTTTTGTTTACTCGTTTCACCCATCCTTCGGGCATCCACGAGTCGTCATCCACTTCTCTTTTGTTGATTGGCTTCGGCACAAAATGTTAAATAAAATTAAAATTTCAAAAAGTGAAGCCTCCATTCACAGTTGACAGGTCATTGTTTCCATGTCCAAATCTCTAATTCTATTCAATTGCCGCAAGCAAGAATAAATTAATTTAATACAACTTAGATAGCAGGATATATACGCGACAAAATGACCCTTGCATGCAAGGATAAAATAGCTACACGAGAAGGCATACCTTTGTTGCACCACCTAATTTCGCTTTTTTCTGCTTCGAAGGTCCATAAGGCATCACATAACTTTCTCCGACTTTTTCTGCTTCGAAGGTCCATGATAAAGGAATAAAGGAATAAAAAGATTTAAAGATAGAGAAAACCAATCAGAAAGCAAAACAAATACCAAATACAGCCTACTCCATAATTCCAAAAAAGCAAAAAGACCGAGGAAGTAAGAAAAATCGACGTCAACTAACTTTGTTCGAAATAAATTTAAAAGGAGTTTTTTGCCTGAAAGAGAAACTTTTAAGCTTTTCAATCAACGCAGAATGATAGAAGTCTTGCTTACTGTTTAAGTTCTTGCATATAGTATATAGTGTATTCTATTCTCGTCATCAAATAATGGTCATCAAATCTAATGTTATGCCTCACGTAATTAGCCCACCTCAATCTGCAGCCCCTCCACAAATTTTCAGACTGGATATATATGACCAACTCAATAAATGAGTAATAACACAAGACAACGTAATTATACATATACACAGCCAAATTAATCTAGTCCACTTCTCATTCTATTATGTTATATATTATAAACATGCATGTTAAATGCGGTGTTGTTATTTCGAAACTTTGACATCATAAAAAGTAATCAGCAAGTGTGTGCAAAAGGATAGCAAAAACTGTTTCTTATATTCCCGAAATTATGAGGAAAAAAGAGCATTTTGGGTGCACAAAAAGTGTAAATTAGGAAAATATTTCTACACACGCAAAATATTTTGAGTGACTAAAGCAATAAATAGATGCATGAATTCAACTATTAAAAATCTAGTCGATACAAGGAAAGTTATTCCTATGCAATGCTAATCTAGTAATATTTGTAAATTCTATGACAAGGCTAATTCACCTCTATATTCTAACAAAAAAATAACTCGACAACCTTACAGAATCCACCCCTAAGTGATACTCATACACATACTCGAGAGAAATACATATTACATCAAACTGTGTTGGAGTTTTTATGCCTTTGAATGTTGAAAAATTATTGCAATTTCTGACAAACTAATAAACATATAACAATTAATATAGCGTAAATTACCTTGTCTTCGTATCCGGTAAATTTTCCAGTCAACGGCCTTTTGTTTACTCGTTTCACCCATCCTTCGGGCATCCACGAGTCGTCATCCACTTCTCTTTTGTTGATTGGCTTCGGCACAAAATGTTAAATAAAATTAAAATTTCAAAAAGTGAAGCCTGCATTCACAGTTGACAGGTCATTGTTTCCATGTCCAAATCTCTAATTCTATTCAATTGCCGCAAGCAAGAATAAATTAATTTAATACAACTTAGATAGCAGGATATATACGCGACAAAATGACCCTTGCATGCAAGGATAAAATAGCTACACGAGAAGGCATACCTTTGTTGCACCACCTAATTTCGCTTTTTTTCTGCTTCGAAGGTCCATAAGGCATCACATAACTTTCTCCGACTTTTTCTGCTTCGAAGGTCCATGATAAAGGAATAAAGGAATAAAAAGATTTAAAGATAGAGAAAACCAATCAGAAAGCAAAACAAATACCAAATACAGCCTACTCCATAATTCCAAAAAAGCAAAAAGACCGAGGAAGTAAGAAAAATCGACGTCAACTAACTTTGTTCGAAATAAATTTAAAAGGAGTTTTTTGCCTGAAAGAGAAACTTTTAAGCTTTTCAATCAACGCAGAATGATAGAAGTCTTGCTTACTGTTTAAGTTCTTGCATATAGTATATAGTGTATTCTATTCTCGTCATCAAATAATGGTCATCAAATCTAATGTTATGCCTCACGTAATTAGCCCACCTCAATCTGCAGCCCCTCCACAAATTTTCAGACTGGATATATATGACCAACTCAATAAATGAGTAATAACACAAGACAACGGAATTATACATATACACAGCCAAATTAATCTAGTCCACTTCTCATTCTATTATGTTATATATTATTAACATGCATGTTAAATGCGGTGTTGTTATTTCGAAACTTTGACATCATAAAAAGTAATCAGCAAGTGTGTGCAAAAGGATAGCAAAAACTGTTTCTTATATTCCCGAAATTATGAGGAAAAAAGAGCATTTTGGGTGCACAAAAAGTATAAATTAGGAAAATATTTCTACACACGCAAAATATTTTGAGTGACTAAAGCAATAAATAGATGCATGAATTCAACTATTAAAAATCTAGTCGATACAAGGAAAGTTATTCCTATGCAATGCTAATCTAGTAATATTTGTAAATTCTATGACAAGGCTAATTCACCTCTATATTCTAACAAAAAAATAACTCGACAACCTTACAGAATCCACCCCTAAGTGATACTCATACACATACTCGAGAGAAATACATATTACATCAAACTGTGTTGGAGTTTTTATGCCTTTGAATGTTGAAAAATTATTGCAATTTCTGACAAACTAATAAACATATAACAATTAATATAGCGTAAATTACCTTGTCTTCGTATCCGGTAAATTTTCCAGTCAACGGCCTTTTGTTTACTCGTTTCACCCATCCTTCGGGCATCCACGAGTCGTCATCCACTTCTCTTTTGTTGATTGGCTTCGGCACAAAATGTTAAATAAAATTAAAATTTCAAAAAGTGAAGCCTCCATTCACAGTTGACAGGTCATTGTTTCCATGTCCAAATCTCTAATTCTATTCAATTGCCGCAAGCAAGAATAAATTAATTTAATACAACTTAGATAGCAGGATATATACGCGACAAAATGACCCTTGCATGCAAGGATAAAATAGCTACACGAGAAGGCATACCTTTGTTGCACCACCTAATTTCGCTTTTTTCTGCTTCGAAGGTCCATAAGGCATCACATAACTTTCTCCGACTTTTTCTGCTTCGAAGGTCCATGATAAAGGAATAAAGGAATAAAAAGATTTAAAGATAGAGAAAACCAATCAGAAAGCAAAACAAATACCAAATACAGCCTACTCCATAATTCCAAAAAAGCAAAAAGACCGAGGAAGTAAGAAAAATCGACGTCAACTAACTTTGTTCGAAATAAATTTAAAAGGAGTTTTTTGCCTGAAAGAGAAACTTTTAAGCTTTTCAATCAACGCAGAATGATAGAAGTCTTGCTTACTGTTTAAGTTCTTGCATATAGTATATAGTGTATTCTATTCTCGTCATCAAATAATGGTCATCAAATCTAATGTTATGCCTCACATAATTAGCCCACCTCAATCTTCAGCCCCTCCACAAATTTTCAGACGAGATATATATGACCAACTCAATAAATGAGTAATAACACAAGACAACGTAATTATACATATACACAGCCAAATTAATCTAGTCCACTTCTCATTCTATTATGTTATATATTATTAACAAGCATGTTAAATGCGGTGTTGTTATTTCGAAACTTTGACATCATAAAAAGTAATCAGCAAGTGTGTGCAAAAGGATAGCAAAAACTGTTTCTTATATTCCCGAAATTATGAGGAAAAAAGAGCATTTTGGGTGCACAAAAAGTATAAATTAGGAAAATATTTCTACACACGCAAAATATTTTGAGTGACTAAAGCAATAAATAGATGCATGAATTCAACTATTAAAAATCTAGTCGATACAAGGAAAGTTATTCCTATGCAATGCTAATCTAGTAATATTTGTAAATTCTATGACAAGGCTAATTCACCTCTATATTCTAACAAAAAAATAACTCGACAACCTTACAGAATCCACCCCTAAGTGATACTCATACACATACTCGAGAGAAATACATATTACATCAAACTGTGTTGGAGTTTTTATGCCTTTGAATGTTGAAAAATTATTGCAATTTCTGACAAACTAATAAACATATAACAATTAATATAGCGTAAATTACCTTGTCTTCGTATCCGGTAAATTTTCCAGTCAACGGCCTTTTGTTTACTCGTTTCACCCATCCTTCGGGCATCCACGAGTCGTCATCCACTTCTCTTTTGTTGATTGGCTTCGGCACAAAATGTTAAATAAAATTAAAATTTCAAAAAGTGAAGCCTCCATTCACAGTTGACAGGTCATTGTTTCCATGTCCAAATCTCTAATTCTATTCAATTGCCGCAAGCAAGAATAAATTAATTTAATACAACTTAGATAGCAGGATATATACGCGACAAAATGACCCTTGCATGCAAGGATAAAATAGCTACACGAGAAGGCATACCTTTGTTGCACCACCTAATTTCGCTTTTTTCTGCTTCGAAGGTCCATAAGGCATCACATAACTTTCTCCGACTTTTTCTGCTTCGAAGGTCCATGATAAAGGAATAAAGGAATAAAAAGATTTAAAGATAGAGAAAACCAATCAGAAAGCAAAACAAATACAAAATACAGCCTACTCCATAATTCCAAAAAAGCAAAAAGACCGAGGAAGTAAGAAAAATCGACGTCAACTAACTTTGTTCGAAATAAATTTAAAAGGAGTTTTTTGCCTGAAAGAGAAACTTTTAAGCTTTTCAATCAACGCAGAATGATAGAAGTCTTGCTTACTGTTTAAGTTCTTGCATATAGTATATAGTGTATTCTATTCTCGTCATCAAATAATGGTCATCAAATCTAATGTTATGCCTCACGTAATTAGCCCACCTCAATCTTCAGCCCCTCCACAAATTTTCAGACGAGATATATATGACCAACTCAATAAATGAGTAATAACACAAGACAACGTAATTATACATATACACAGCCAAATTAATCTAGTCCACTTCTCATTCTATTATGTTATATATTATTAACAAGCATGTTAAATGCGGTGTTGTTATTTCGAAACTTTGACATCATAAAAAGTAATCAGCAAGTGTGTGCAAAAGGATAGCAAAAACTGTTTCTTAAATTCCTTAAATTATGAGAAAAAAAGAGCATTTTGGGTGCACAAAAAGTATAAATTAGGAAAATATTTCTACACACGTAAAATATTTTGAGTGACTAAAGCAATAAATAGATTCATGAATTCAACTATTAAAAATCTAGTCGATACAAGGAAAGTTATTCCTATGCAATGCTAATCTAGTAATATTTGTAAATTCTATGACAAGGCTAATTCACCTCTATATTCTAACAAAATAATAACTCGACAACCTTACAGAATCCACCCCTAAGTGATACTCATACACATACTCGAGAGAAATACATATTACATCAAACTGTGTTGGAGTTTTTATGCCTTTGAATGTTGAAAAATTATTGCAATTTCTGACAAACTAATAAACATATAACAATTAATATAGCGTAAATTACCTTGTCTTCGTATCCGGTAAATTTTCCAGTCAACGGCCTTTTGTTTACTCGTTTCACCCATCCTTCGGGCATCCACGAGTCGTCATCCACTTCTCTTTTGTTGATTGGCTTCGGCACAAAATGTTAAATAAAATTAAAATTTCAAAAAGTGAAGCCTCCATTCACAGTTGACAGGTCATTGTTTCCATGTCCAAATCTCTAATTCTATTCAATTGCCGCAAGCAAGAATAAATTAATTTAATACAACGTAGATAGCAGGATATATACGCGACAAAATGACCCTTGCATGCAAGGATAAAATAGCTACAAGAGAAGGCATACATTTGTTGCACAACCTAATTTCGCTTTTTTTTGCTTCGAAGATCCATAAGGCATCACATAACTTTCTCCGACTTTTTCTGCTTCGAAGGTCCATGATAAAGGAATAAAGGAATAAAAAGATTTAAACATAGAGAAAACCAATCAGAAAGCAAAACAAATACCAAATACAGCCTACTCCATAATTCCAAAAAAGCAAAAAGACCGAGGAAGTAAGAAAAATCTACGTCAACTAACTTTGTTCGAAATAAATTTAAAAGGAGTTTTTTGCCTGAAAGAGAAACTTTTAAGCTATTCAATCAACGCCGAATGATAGAAGTCTTGCTTACTTTTTAAGTTCTTGCATATAGTATATAGTGTATTCTATTCTCGTCATCAAATAATGGTCATCAACTCTAATGTTATGCCTCACGTAATTAGCCCACCTCAATCTGCAGCCCCTCCACAAATTTTCAGACCTGATATATATGACCAACTCAATAAATGAGTAATAACACAAGACAACGTACATATACATATATACAGCCAAATTAATCTAGTCCACTTCTCATTCTATTATGTTATATATTATTAACAAGCATGTTAAATGCGGTGTTGTTATTTCGAAACTTGGACATCATAAAAAGTAATCAGCAAGTGTGTGCAAAAGGATAGCAAAAACTGTTTCTTATATTCCCGAAATTATGAGAAAAAAAGAGCATTTTGGGTGCACAAAAAGTATAAATGAGGAAAATATTATTGTAATAAACGAACCTTTATTTCGTATTTATTATTGTAATAAACGAACCTTTATTCGTATTAATGATAAAACACCTTGGCATTCTATATCTTTGTCCCTTTGTCACAAGCATAGATATAGTCCTTACAGTTATTACAAGTACTAGTAATTGATCGTAAGGATCGTGAGATATTTACTTAAGTATTATAACTGTTAAACGTGTTCCTAGTCAAAGGGTTACGCCACTAATGAGGATATCGGCCTTTCCCATTAAGACTAGCACTTAGTGTATGTGTACTGCATCTCATCAGTAAACGGTATTGTGATATCGGCATGCATAAGTGGGTGCTCGTAAGTTGACGAGTTCACTGAACTCCCTCACCCTAGAAATCTCTAAGTGGTTCCCAATAATCGAGTAAAGATATCTATGGTATAGTTGTACACCATTAGTCCTTATGACCTAGACATCACCGTGACTTCACTAGAGGACCAGATGTATCGTGACCTGTCCCTGAGTTCCACCGAGGACCATCCCAAGGGCCAGTGTTCGTGCAGTCCGAAATCTAGTGGGAGGTCTGTGCATTGTAGTCGGGGATTCGATCGCTAGAATAGTCTTGGATGTCCTGTGTGTTCTGAAAGTTTGTAATCATTCTAAGTCTCTGGCCAGAGCTGACTAAGTGATGATTAGAGAATTCGATTCTCTAAGTCATGCACGTGACGATTACAACACTTGGAACGATCGCACCGTCATCGAACTTATAAAGAGGTCTCGATGAACCAATGCCTCTAGTTCGATCGGGACATATGTATCGAAGGGACCGTACTGTACGTTAACTATATCTGAAGGTTCTTGCAGGCACTTCATTTGTATCTAGGGAATCATGACGCGTAGTTGCTAGACGCCAATCTTGATTCGTTGGGTGATTAAGGTGAAACGAGCTTCATCTTAATCGTGACTCGAAGGGGACGAGTTTTGACCACAAAGAGTTGTGGGCCCACGGCTAGCTTACACCTGAACCATCGAGGGTCACACTGCTCGTGCACATGAGATCTTTGAATAAACGGTCAGAGATAAAGTGGTTTATCTTTGCATGATTGGAAGTCAATATGATTGAGTCCAACATTCGTAATTTGGAATTATGAATGAAAAATAAGAAAAGGGAAAGAATAGGCGAACGTGTTAGTGAACTTTCTAAATCGGGAAGTTTCCGAATTTAGAAAGTGCACTGAACTAGGGTTTCCACTTTTGGAAAGTTGGAAATTGAAAGATGGCACTCGTAATGACGAGGGAATTATAATGATTCCGAAAATGTAATCGTTGCAATTTTTCGGTCATTGAATTAAGAGAGACGAGCAAGAGAAAGTACTAACGGACTTAAGCTGTTGGGCCCGGTCCAACTTAAGCCCGCTAGGGTTTTATGCAAGGGACTATAAATACATGATTTATAGGCCTTGCACACAAAACACAAAAAACCCTAACCCTAAGCGGCCGACCCCTCTCTCTCTCGGCCTCTCTTTCCGCGGCCACCACCGCGCCGCCGTCGCCTCTCCGTCGTCGGAATCGGCCGTTTCTTTTCGGTACTCTTTCCTCTTTTCGTTTCTTCCGTTTTATTCTAACTACTTCGTGTCTAGTGCCACGTTTTAGTAGATCGAAGTTTACGAGGTGAAATCCGAGAGGAGGAAGACTGTAGATCGAAGAATCGAGAAGCAGCGCACGAGCCGAAGCCGCACGCTGCCCCACGCGCCGCGCCGAAGACCGCGCGTGTACCTCACGCGCCGCCGTGACCTCACGCGCCGCTGCTGCCGCTGCACCACTGCTGCCCCGATTGTACGGATTGGTTTCCGTAGCAATCTCGACTTGCTAAACACTCCTACCTCACGCGTCGAGAGGTAAACACACGAAACCCTAGTTTCGATTCATTTTCGTTTAAACCTATGTATAAGTATTCATGTTTGTTTCGTATGATTTTATGTGATTATGTGTAATCGATTTAAATCATTGCAAGCATGTTATTTGGTTTAAACGCGAGCATGTTAATTGATTTAAATTCAGTTAAATTATTAGCATGTATGTTGTTGTTTTATTTCGCTGGAAGCGCAAAGGTACGCAATTAATTGATTTAATTTGTCAGGCATGTACTTGTGTGTTTTAAAGTCGTTTAAATCACATTAAATTTTTGTTTTCCGCTGCGTATGCGTGCCCGAAACCCAACAGTGGTATCAGAGCTCGTTGCGCAATTAATTGCGTTTCGTTTTAATATGCATGTTCGATTTATTAAAGTAGCGATTGTCGTATTATATAATTGGGAGTTTTCGTAAGTTTAAAATATTTTTGAAATATTGTTTAGAATTTTTCCACTTCTCTTTTGTTGATTGGCTTCTGCACAAAATGTTTAATAAAATTAAAATTACAAAAAGTGAAGCCTCCATTCACAGTTGACAGGTCATTGTTTCCATGTCCAAATCTCTAATTCTATTCAATTGCCGCAAGCAAGAATAAATTAATTTAATACAACGTAGATAGCAGGATATATACGTGACAAAATGACCCTTGCATGCAAGGATAAAATAGCTACAGGAGAAGGCATACCTTTGTTGCACCACCTAATTTCGCTTTTTTCTGCTTCGAAGGTCCATAAGGCATCACATAACTTTCTCCGACTTTTTCTACTTCAAAGGTCCATGATAAAGGAATAAAGGAATAAAAAGATTTAAAGATAGAGAAAACCAATCAGAAAGCAAAACAAATACCAAATACAGCCTACTCCATAATTCCAAAAAAGTAAAAAGACCGAGGAAGTAAGAAAAATCGACGTCAACTAACTTTGTTCGAAATAACTTTAAAAGGAGTTTTTTGCCTGAAAGAGAAACTTTTAAGCTTTTCAATCACCACAGAATGATAGAAGTCTTGCTTACTGTTTAAGTTCTTGCATATAGTATATAGTGTATTCTATTCTCGTCATCAAATAATGGTCATCAAATCTAATGTTATGCCTCACGTAATTAGCCCACCTCAATCTGCAGCCCCTCCACAAATTTTCAGACCTGATATATATGACCAACTCAATAAATGAGTAATAACACAAGACAACGTACATATACATATACACAGCCAAATTAATCTAGTCCACTTCTCATTCTATTATGTTATATATTATTAACAAGCATGTTAAATGCGGTGTTGTTATTTCGAAACTTGGACATCATAAAAAGTAATCAGCAAGTGTGTGCAAAAGGATAGCAAAAACTGTTTCTTATATTCCCGAAATTATGAGAAAAAAAGAGCATTTTGGGTGCACAAAAAGTATAAATTAGGAAAATATTTCTACACACGTAATATATTTTGAGTGACTAAAGCAATAAATAGATGCATGAATTCAACTATTAAAAATCTAGTCGATACAAGGAAAGTTATTCCTTGCAATGCTAATCTAGTAATATTTGTAAATTCTATGACAAGGCTAATTCACCTCTATATTCTCACAAAAAAATAACTCGACAACCTTACAGAATCCACCCCTAAGTGATACTCATACACATACTCGAGAGAAATACATATTAAATCAAACTGTTTTGGAGTTTTTATGCCTTTGAATGTTGAAAAATTATTGCAATTTCTGACAAACTAATAAACATATAACAATTAATATAGCGTAAATTACCTTGTCTTCGTATCCGGTAAATTTTCCAGTCAACGGCCTTTTGTTTACTCGTTTCACCCATCCTTCGGGCATCCACGAGTCGTCATCGACTTCTCTTTTGTTGATTGGCTTCTGCACAAAATGTTTAATAAAATAAAAATTACAAAAAGTGAAGCCTGCATTCACAGTTGACAGGTCATTGTTTCCATGTCCAAATCTCTAATTCTATTCAATTGCCGCAAGCAAGAATAAATTAATTTAATACAACGTAGATAGCAGGATATATACGCGACAAAATGACCCTTGCATGCAAGGATAAAATAGCTACAGGAGAAGGCATACCTTTGTTGCACCACCTAATTTCGCTTTTTTCTGCTTCGAAGGTCCATAAGGCATCACATAACTTTCTCCGACTTTTTCTACTTCGAAGGTCCATGATAAAGGAATAAAGGAATAAAAAGATTTAAAGATAGAGAAAACCAATCCGAAAGCAAAACAAATACCAAATACAGCCTACTCCATAATTCCAAAAAAGTAAAAAGACCGAGGAAGTAAGAAAAATCGACGTCAACTAACTTTGTTCGAAATAACTTTAAAAGGAGTTTTTTGCCTGAAAGAGAAACTTTTAAGCTTTTCAATCAACGCAGAATGATAGAAGTCTTGCTTACTGTTTAAGTTCTTGCATATAGTATATAGTGTATTCTATTCTCGTCATCAAATAATGGTCATCAAATCTAATGTTATGCCTCACGTAATTAGCCCACCTCAATCTGCAGCCCCTCCACAAATTTTCAGACCTGATATATATGACCAACTCAATAAATGAGTAATAACACAAGACAACGTACATATACATATACACAGCCAAATTTATCTAGTCCATTTCTCATTCTATTATGTTTTATATTATTAACAAGCATGTTAAATGCGGTGTTGTTATTTCGAAACTTGGACATCATAAAAAGTAATCAGCAAGTGTGTGCAAAAGGATAGCAAAAACTGTTTCTTATATTCCCGAAATTATGAGAAAAAAAGAGCATTTTGGGTGCACAAAAAGTATAAATTAGGAAAATATTTCTACACACGTAATATATTTTGAGTGACTAAAGCAATAAATAGATGCATGAATTCAACTATTAAAAATCTAGTCGATACAAGGAAAGTTATTCCTTGCAATGCTAATCTAGTAATATTTGTAAATTCTATGACAAGGCTAATTCACCTCTATATTCTCACAAAAAAATAACTCGACAACCTTACAGAATCCACCCCTAAGTGATACTCATACACATACTCGAGAGAAATACATATTAAATCAAACTGTTTTGGAGTTTTTATGCCTTTGAATGTTGAAAAATTATTGCAATTTCTGACAAACTAATAAACATATAACAATTAATATAGCGTAAATTACCTTGTCTTCGTATCCGGTAAATTTTCCAGTCAACGGCCTTTTTTTTACTCGTTTCACCCATCCTTCGGGCATCCACGAGTCGTCATCGACTTCTCTTTTGTTGATTGGCTTCTGCACAAAATGTTTAATAAAATTAAAATTACAAAAAGTGAAGCCTCCATTCACAGTTGACAGGTCATTGTTTCCATGTCCAAATCTCTAATTCTATTCAATTGCCGCAAGCAAGAATAAATTAATTTAATACAACGTAGATAGCAGGATATATACGCGACAAAATGACCCTTGCATGCAAGGATAAAATATCTACAGGAGAAGGCATACCTTTGTTGCACCACCTAATTTCGCTTTTTTCTGCTTCGAAGGTCCATAAGGCATCACATAACTTTCTCCGACTTTTTCTGCTTCGAAGGTCCATGATAAAGGAATAAAGGAATAAAAAGATTTAAAGATAGAGAAAACCAATCAGAAAGCAAAACAAATACCAAATACAGCCTACTCCATAATTCCAAAAAAGCAAATAGACTGAGGAAGTAAGAAAAATTGACGTCAAATAACTTTGTTTTAAATAAATTTAAAAGGAGTTTTTTGCCTGAAAGAGAAACTTTTAAGCTTTTCAATCAACGCAGAATGATAGAAGTCTTGCTTACTGTTTAAGTTCTTGCATATAGTATATAGTGTATTCTATTCTCGTCATCAAATAATGGTCATAAAATCTAATGTTATGCCTCACGTAATTATCCCACCTCAATCTGCAGCCCCTCCACAAATTTTCAGACCTGATATATATGACCAACTCAATAAATGAGTAATAACACAAGACAACGTACATATACATATACAAAGCCAAATTAATCTAGTCCACTTCTCATTCTATTATGTTATATATTATTAACAAGCATGTTAAATGCTGTGTTGTTATTTCGAAACTTGGACATCATAAAAAGTAATCAACAAGTGTGTGCAAAAGGATAGCAAAAACTGTTTCTTATATTTCCGAAATTATGAGAAAAAAAGAGCATTTTGGGTGCACAAAAAGTATAAATTAGGAAAATATTTCTACACACGTAAAATATTTTGAGTGACTAAAGCAATAAATAGATGCATGAATTCAACTATTATAAGTGTAGTCGATCCCGCTGGCCATCGGGGACCGAGTGGTAACGCCATCGTTAAAGAACTTCTTCACTTCATGCCATTGATAGAACGTAGATGAGATTTAGGCTGCTGTTGAAAAGCGTCTGCAAGGAAAGTTATTCCTATGCAATGCTAAACTAGTAATATTTGTAAATTCTATGACAAGGCTAATTCACCTCTATATTCTAACAAAAAAATAACTCGACAACCTTACAGAATCCACCCCTAAGTGATACTCATACACATACTCGAGAGAAATACATATTACATCAAACTGTTTTGGAGTTTTTATGCCTTTGAATGTTGAAAAATTATTGCAATTTCTGACAAACTAATAAACATATAACAATTAATATAGCGTAAATTACCTTGTCTTCGTATCCGGTAAACTTTCCAGTCAACGGCCTTTTGTTTACTCGTTTCACCCATCCTTCGGGCATCCACGAGTCGTCATCCACTTCTCTTTTGTTGATTGGCTTCTGCACAAAATGTTAAATAAAATTAAAATTTCAAAAAGTGAAGCCTCCATTCACAGTTGACAGGTCATTGTTTCCATGTCCAAATCTCTAATTCTATTCAATTGCCGATTAATTTAATACAACGTAGATAGCAGGATATATACGCGACAAAATGACCCTTGCCTGCAAGGATAAAATAGCTACAAGAGAAGGCATACCTTTGTTGCACCACCTAATTTCGCTTTTTTCTGCTTCGAATGTCCATAAGGCATCACATAACTCTCTCCGACTTTTTCTGCTTCGAAGGTCCATGATAAAGGAATAAAAGAATAAAAAGATTTAAAGATAGAGAAAACCAATCAGAAAGCAAAACAAATACCAAATACAGCCTACTCCATTATTCCAACAAAGCAAAAAGACCGAGGAAGTAAGAAAAATCGACATCAACTAACTTTGTTCGAAATAAATTTAAAACGAGTTTTTTGCCTGATAGAGAAACTTTTAAGCTTTTCAATCAACGCAGAATGATAGAAGTCTTGCTTACTGTTTAAGTTCTTGCATATAGTATATAGTGTATTCTATTCTCGTCATCAAATAATGGTCATCAAATCTAATGTTATGCCTCACGTAATTAGCCCACCTCAATCTGCAGCCCCGCCACAAATTTTCAGACCTGATATATATGACCAACTCAATAAATGAGTAATAACACAAGACAACGTACATATACATATACACAGCCAAATTAATCTAGTCCACTTCTCATTCTATTATGTTATATATTATTAACAAGCATGTTAAATGTGGTGTTGTTATTTCGAAACTTGGACATCATAAAAAGTAATCAGCAACTGTGTGCAAAAGGATAGCAAAAAATGTTTCTTATATTTCCGAAATTATGAGAAAAAAAGAGCATTTTGGGTGCACAAAAAGTATAAATTAGGAAAATATTTCTACACGCGTAAAATATTTTGAGTGACTAAAGCAATAAATAGATGCATGAATTCAACTATTACAAATCTAGTCGATACAAGGAAAGTTATTCCTATGCAATGCTAATCTAGTAATATTTGTAAATTCTCTGACAAGGCTAATTCACCTCTATATTCTAACAAAAAAATAACTCGACAACCTTACTGAATCCACCCCTAAGTGATACTCATACACATACTCGAGAGAAATACATATTACATCAAACTATTTTGGAGTTTTTATGCCTTTGAATGTTGAAAAATTATTGCAATTTCTGACAAACTAATAAACATATAACAATTTATATAGCGTACATTACCTTGTCTTCGTATCCGGTAAATTTTCCAGTCAACGGCCTTTTGTTTACTCGTTTCACCCATCCTTCGGGCATCCACGAGTCGTCATCCACTTCTCTTTTGTTGATTGGCTTATGCACAAAATGTAAAATAAAATTAAAATTTCAAAAAGTGAAGCCTCCATTCACAGTTGATAGGTCAGTGTTTCCATGTCCAAATCTCCAATTCTATTCAATTGCCGCTAGCAAGAATAAATTAATTTAATACAACGTAGATAGCAGGATATATACGCGACAAAATAACCCTTGCATGCAAGGATAAAATAGCTACACGAGAAGGCATACCTTTGTTGCACCACCTAATTTCGCTTTTTTCTGCTTCGAAGGTCCATAAGGCATCACATAACTTTCTCCGACTTTTTCTGCTTCGAAGGTCCATGATAAAGGAATAAAGGAATAAAAATATTTAAAGATAGAGAAAACCAATCAGAAAGCAAAACAAATACAAAATACAGCCTACTCCATAATTCCAAAAAAGCAAAAAGACCGAGGAAGTAAGAAAAATCGACGTCAACTAACTTTGATCGAAATAAATTTAAAAGGAGTTTTTTGCGTGAAAGAGAAACTTTTAAGGTTTTCAATCAACGCAGAATGATAGAAGTCTTGCTTACTGTTTAAGTTCTTGCATATAGAATATAGTGTATTCTATTCTCGTCTTCAAATAATGGTCATCAAATCTAATGTTATGCCTCACGTAATTATCCCACCTCAATCTACAGCCCCTCCACAAATTTTAAGACCTGATATATATGACCAACTAAATAAATGAGTAATAACACAAGACAACGTACATATACATATACACAGCCAAATTAATCTAGTCCACTTCTCATTCTATTATGTTATATATTATTAACAAGCATGTTAAATGTGGTGTTGTTATTTCGAAACTTGGACATCATAAAAAGTAATCAGCAAGTGTGTGCAAAAGGATAGCAAAAACTGTTTCTTATATTTCCGAAATTATGAGAAAAAAAGAGCATTTTGGGTGCACAAAAAGTATAAATTAGGAAAATATTTCTACACGCGTAAAATATTTTGAGTGACTAAAGCAATAAATAGATGCATGAATTCAACTATTACAAATCTAGTCGATACAAGGAAAGTTATTCCTATGCAATGCTAATCTAGTAATATTTGTAAATTCTCTGACAAGGCTAATTCACCTCTATATTCTAACAAAAAAATAACTCGACAACCTTACAGAATCCACCCCTAAGTGATACTCATACACATACTCGAGAGAAATACATATTACATCAAACTGTTTTGGAGTTTTTATGCCTTTGAATGTTGAAAAATTATTGCAATTTCTGACAAACTAATAAACATATAACAATTAATATAGCGTAAATTACCTTGTCTTCGTATCCGGTAAATTTTCCAGTCAACGGCCTTTTGTTTACTCGTTTCACCCATCCTTCGGGCATCCACGAGTCGTCATCCACTTCTCTTTTGTTGATTGGCTTATGCAGAAAATGTAAAATAAAATTAAAATTTCAAAAAGTGAAGCCTCCATTCACAGTTGACAGGTCGTTGTTTCCATGTCCAAATCTCTAATTCTATTCAATTGCCGCAAGCAAGAATAAATTAATTTAATACAACGTAGATAGCAGGATATATACGCGACAAAATAACCCTTGCATGCAAGGATAAAATAGCTACACGAGAAGGCATACCTTTGTTGCACCACCTAATTTCGCTTTTTTCTGCTTCGAAGGTCCATAAGGCATCACATAACTTTCTCCGACTTTTTCTGCTTCCAAGGTCCATGATAAAGGAATAAAGGAATAAAAAGATTTAAAGATAGAGAAAACCAATCAGAAAGCAAAACAAATACAAAATACAGCCTACTCCATAATTCCAAAAAAGCAAAATGACCGAGGAAGTAAGAAAAATCGACGTCAACTAACTTTGATCGAAATAAATTTAAAAGGAGTTTTTTGCGTGAAAGAGAAACTTTTAAGCTTTTCAATCAACGCAGAATGATAGAAGTCTTGCTTACTGTTTAAGTTCTTGCATATAGTATATAGTGTATTCTATTCTCATCTTCAAATAATGGTCATCAAATCTAATGTTATGCCTCACGTAATTATCCCACCTCAATATGCAGCCCCTCCACAAATTTTAAGACCTGATATATATGACCAACTCAATAAATGAGTAATAACACAAGACAACGTACATATACATATACACAGCCAAATTAATCTAGTCCACTTCTCATTCTATTATGTTATATATTATTAACAAGCATGTTAAATGTGGTGTTGTTATTTCGAAACTTGGACATCATAAAAAGTAATCAGCAAGTGTGTGCAAAAGGATAGCAAAAACTGTTTCTTATATTTCCGAAATTATGAGAAAAAAAGAGCATTTTGGGTGCATAAAAAGTATAAATTAGGAAAATATTTCTACACGCGTAAAATATTTTGAATGACTAAAGCAATAAATAGATGCATGAATTCAACTATTACAAATCTAGTCGATACAAGGAAAGTTATTCCTATGCAATGCTAATCTAGTAATATTTGTAAATTCTCTGACAAGGCTAATTCACCTCTATATTCTAACAAAAAAATAACTCGACAACCTTACAGAATCCACCCCTAAGTGATACTCATACACATACTCGAGAGAAATACATATTACATCAAACTGTTTTGGAGTTTTTATGCCTTTGAATGTTGGAAAATTATTGCAATTTCAGACAAACTAATAAACATATAACAATTAATATAGCGTAAATTACCTTGTCTTCGTATCCGGTAAATTTTCCAGTCAACGGCCTTTTGTTTACTCGTTTCACCCATCGTTCGGGCATCCACGAGTTGTCATCCACTTCTCTTTTGTTGGTTGGCTTCTGCACCAAAATGTTAAATAAAATTAAAATTTCAAAAAGTGAAGCCTCCATTCACAGTTGACAGGTCATTGTTTCCATGTCTAAATCTCTAATTCTATTAAATTGCAGCAAGCAAGAATAAATTAATTTAATACAACGTAGACAGCAGGATATATATGCGACAAAATGACCCTTGCATGCAAGGATAAAATAGCTACAAGAGAAGGCATACCTTTGTTGCACCCCCTAATTTCGCTTTTTTTCTGCTTCGAAGGTCCATAAGGCATCACATAACTTTCTCCTACTTTTTCTGCTTCGAAGGTCCATGATAAAGGAATAAAGGAATTAAAAGATTTAAAGATAGTGAAAACCAATCAGAAAGCAAAACAAATACCAAATACAGCCTACTCCATAATTCCAAAAAAGCAAAAAGACGGAGGAAGTAAGAAAAATCGACGTCAACTAACTTTGTTCGAAATAAATTTAAACGGAGTTTTTTGCCTGAAAGAGAAACTTTTAAGCTTTTCAATCAACGCAGAATGATAGAAGTATTGCTTACTGTTTAAGTTCTTGCATATAGTATATAGTGTATTCTATTCTCGTCATCAAATAATGGTCATCAAATCTAATGTTATGCCTCACGTAATTAGCCCACCTCAATCTGCAGCCCCTCCAAAAATTTTCAGACCGGATATATATGACGAACTCAATAAATGAGTAATAACACAAGACAACGTACATATACATATACACAGCCAAATTAATTTAGTCCACTTCTCATTCTATTATGTTATATATTATTAACAAGCATGTTAAATGTGGTGTTGTTATTTCGAAACTTGGACATCATAAAAAGTAATCAGCAAGTGTGTGCAAAAGGATAGCAAAAACTGTTTCTTATATCTCCGAAATTATGAGAAAAAAGAGCATTTTGGGTGCACAAGAAGTATAAATTAGGAAAATATTTCTACACACATAAAATATTTTGAATGACTAAAGCAATAAATAGATGCATGAATTCAACTATTACAAATCTAGTCGATACAAGGAAAGTTATTCCTATGCAATGCTAATCTAGTAATATTTGTAAATTCTATGACAAGGCTAATTCACCTCTATATTCTAACAAAAAAAATAACTCGACAACCTTACATAATTCACCCCTAAGTGATACTCATACACATACTCGAGAGAAATACATATTACAACAAACTGTTTTGGAGTTTTTATGCCTTTGAATTTTGAAAAATTATTGCAATTTCTGACAAACTAATAAACATATAACAATTAATATAGCGTAGATTACCTTGTCTTCGTATCCGGTAAATTTTCCAGTCAACGGCCTTTTGTTTACTCGTTTCACCCATCCTTCGGGCATCCACGAGTCGTCATCCCCTTCTCTTTTGTTGATTGGCTTCTGCACAAAATGTTAAATAAAATTAAAATTTCAAAAAGTGAAGCCTCCATTCACAGTTGACAGGTTATTGTTTCCATGTCCAAATCTCTAATTATATTCAATTGCCGCAAGCAAGAATAAATTAATTTAATACAACGTAGATAGCAGGATATATGCGCGACAAAATGACCGTTGCATGCAAGGAAAAATTAGCTACAGGAGAAGGCATACCTTTGTTGCACCACCTAATTTCGCTTTTTTCTGCTTCGAAGGTCCATAAGGCATCACATAACTTTCTCCGACTTTTTCTGCTTCCAAGGTCCATGATAAAGGAATAAAGGAATAAAAAGATTTAAAGATAGAGAAAACCAATCAGAAAGCAAAACAAATACAAAATACAGCCTACTCCATAATTCCAAAAAAGCAAAAAGACCGAGGAAGTAAGAAAAATCGACGTCAACTAACTTTGATCGAAATAAATTTAAAAGGAGTTTTTTGCCTGAAAGAGAAACTTTTAAGCTTTTCTATCAACGCAGAATGATAGAAGTCTTGCTTACTGTTTAAGTTATTGCATATAGTATATAGTGTATTCTATTCTCGTATTCAAATAATGGTCATCAAATCTAATGTTATGCCTCACGTAATTATCCCACCTCAATCTGCAGCCCCTCCACAAATTTTCAGACCTGATATATATGACCAACTCAATAAATGAGTAATAACACAAGACAACGTACATATACATATACACATCCAAATTAATCTAGTCCACTTCTCATTCTATTATGTTATATATTATTAACAAGCATGTTAAATGTGGTGTTGTTATTTCGAAACTTGGACATCATAAAAAGTAATCAGCAAGTGTGTCCAAAAGGATAACAAAAACTGTTTCTTATATTTCCGAAATTATGAGAAAAAAAGAGCATTTTGGGTGCACAAAAAGTATAAATTAGGAAAATATTTCTACACGCGTAAAATATTTTGAGTGACTAAAGCAATAAATAGATGCATGAATTCAACTATTACAAATCTAGTCGATACAAGGAAAGTTATTCCTATGCAATGCTAATCTAGTAATATTTGTAAATTCTATGACAAGGCTAATTCACCTCTATATTCTAACAAAAAAATAACTCGACAACCTTACAGAATCCACCCCTAAGTGATACTCATACACATACTCGAGAGAAATACATATTACATCAAACTGTTTTGGAGTTTTTATGCCTTTGAATGTTGAAAAATTATTGCAATTTCTGACAAACTAATAAACATATAACAATTAATATAGCGTAAATTACCTTGTCTTCGTATCCGGTAAATTTTCCAGTCAACGGCCTTTTGTTTACTCGTTTCACCCATCCTTCGGGCATCCACGAGTCGTCATCCACTTCTCTTTTGTTGATTGGCTTATGCACAAAATGTAAAAAAAAATTAAAATTTCAAAAAGTGAAGCCTCCATTCACAGTTGACAGGTCGTTGTTTCCATGTCCAAATCTCTAATTCTATTCAATTGCCGCAAGCAAGAATAAATTAATTTAATACAACGTAGATAGCAGGATATATACGCGACAAAATAACCCTTGCATGCAAGGATAAAATAGCTACACGAGAAGGCATACCTTTGTTGCACCACCTAATTTCGCTTTTTTCTGCTTCGAAGGTCCATAAGGCATCACATAACTTTCTCCTACTTTTTCTGCTTCCAAGGTCCATGATAAAGGAATAAAGGAATAAAAAGATTTAAAGATAGAGAAAACCAATCAGAAAGCAAAACAAATACAAAATACAGCCTACTCCATAATTCCAAAAAAGCAAAATGACCGAGGAAGTAAGAAAAATCGACGTCAACTAACTTTGATCGAAATAAATTTAAAAGGAGTTTTTTGCGTGAAAGAGAAACTTTTAAGCTTTTCAATCAACGCAGAATGATAGAAGTCTTGCTTACTGTTTAAGTTCTTGCATATAGTATATAGTGTATTCTATTCTCATCTTCAAATAATGGTCATCAAATCTAATGTTATGCCTCACGTAATTATCCCACCTCAATATGCAGCCCCTCCACAAATTTTAAGACCTGATATATATGACCAACTCAATAAATGAGTAATAACACAAGACAACGTACATATACATATACACAGCCAAATTAATCTAGTCCACTTCTCATTCTATTATGTTATATATTATTAACAAGCATGTTAAATGTGGTGTTGTTATTTCGAAACTTGGACATCATAAAAAGTAATCAGCAAGTGTGTGCAAAAGGATAGCAAAAACTGTTTCTTATATTTCCGAAATTATGAGAAAAAAAGAGCATTTTGGGTGCATAAAAAGTATAAATTAGGAAAATATTTCTACACGCGTAAAATATTTTGAATGACTAAAGCAATAAATAGATGCATGAATTCAACTATTACAAATCTAGTCGATACAAGGAAAGTTATTCCTATGCAATGCTAATCTAGTAATATTTGTAAATTCTCTGACAAGGCTAATTCACCTCTATATTCTAACAAAAAAATAACTCGACAACCTTACAGAATCCACCCCTAAGTGATACTCATACACATACTCGAGAGAAATACATATTACATCAAACTGTTTTGGAGTTTTTATGCCTTTGAATGTTGAAAAATTATTGCAATTTCTGACAAACTAATAAACATATAACAATTAATATAGCGTAAATTACCTTGTCTTCGTATCAGGTAAATTTTCCAGTCAACGGCCTTTTGTTTACTCGTTTCACCCATCGTTCGGGCATCCACGAGTTGTCATCCACTTCTCTTTTGTTGGTTGGCTTCTGCACCAAAATGTTAAATAAAATTAAAATTTCAAAAAGTGAAGCCTTCATTCACAGTTGACAGGTCATTGTTTATATGTCCAAATCTCTAATTCTATTAAATTGCAGCAAGCAAGAATAAATTAATTTAATACAACGTAGACAGCAGGATATATATGCGACAAAATGACCCTTGCATGCAAGGATAAAATAGCTACAAGAGAAGGCATACCTTTGTTGCACCCCCTAATTTCGCTTTTTTTCTGCTTCGAAGGTCCATAAGGCATCACATAACTTTCTCCTACTTTTTCTGCTTCGAAGGTCCATGATAAAGGAATAAAGGAATTAAAAGATTTAAAGATAGTGAAAACCAATCAGAAAGCAAAACAAATACCAAATACAGCCTACTCCATAATTCCAAAAAAGCAAAAAGACGGAGGAAGTAAGAAAAATCGACGTCAACTAACTTTGTTCGAAATAAATTTAAACGGAGTTTTTTGCCTGAAAGAGAAACTTTTAAGCTTTTCAATCAACGCAGAATGATAGAAGTATTGCTTACTGTTTAAGTTCTTGCATATAGTATATAGTGTATTCTATTCTCGTCATCAAATAATGGTCATCAAATCTAATGTTATGCCTCACGTAATTAGCCCACCTCAATCTGCAGCCCCTCCAAAAATTTTCAGACCGGATATATATGACCAACTCAATAAATGAGTAATAACACAAGACAACGTACATATACATATACACAGCCAAATTAATTTAGTCCACTTCTCATTCTATTATGTTATATATTATTAACAAGCATGTTAAATGTGGTGTTGTTATTTCGAAACTTGGACATCATAAAAAGTAATCAGCAAGTGTGTGCAAAAGGATAGCAAAAACTGTTTCTTATATTTCCGAAATTATGAGAAAAAAACAGCATTTTGGGTGCACAAAAAGTATAAATTAGGAAAATATTTCTACACACGTAAAATATTTTGAGTGACTAAAGCAATAAATAGATGCATGAAATTAACTATTACAAATCTAGTCGATACAAGGAAAGTTATTCATATGCAATGCTAATCTAGTAATATTTGTAAATTCTATGACAAGGCTAATTCACCTCTATATTATAACAAAAAAATAACTCGACAAGCTTACAGAATCCACCCCTAAGTGATACTCATACAACATTATTGCAATTTCTGACAAACTAATAAACATATAACAATTAATATAGCGTAAATTACCTTGTCTTCGTATCCGGTAAATTTTCCAGTCAACGGCCTTTGTTTACTCATTTCACCCATCCTTTGGGCATCCACGAGTCGTCTTCCACTTCTCTTTTGTTGATTGGCTTCTGCACAAAATGTTTAATACAATTAAAATTTCAAAAAGTGAAGCCTCCGTTCACAGTTGACAGGTCATTGTTTCCATGTCCAAATCTCTAATTCTATTCAATTGCCGCAAGCAAGAATAAATTAATTTAATACAACGTAGATAGCAGGATATATACGCGACAAAATGACCCTTGCATGCAAGGATAAAATAGCTACAAGAGAAGGCATACCTTTGTTGCACCACCTAATTTCGCTTTTTTCTTCTTAGAAGGTCCATAAGGCATCACATAACTTTCTCCGACTTGTTCTCGCTCCATGTTCTGTTCCCAAATAAGTTGAAAGTACAAAAGTTGATTAAAATTATGCAAAACCATATATCAAAATCTATGGTAACAGCATGATAAAGTCCATGATACAACAAATAAATAAAAACATTCCACAAAATTATATATATATATATATATACACACACGTATACATATATACATATATATGTATGTATATCTATATGTATATGTGTGTATATATATACACATCTAGATCATCTACTTTACCTCTCGAGGTTGATTTGCTGCGGAAATTCACAAAACCAACGAGGGTTGTTGAAGCAGCTGCGGGTTAGGCATAGGGTCTATGCCTTCTCCATCTTGTCTGTGGTCATAGAAGGATGGAGTTATAATTACTTCATATGGCCATAAATTCGCTCGATTACTTGAGTGAATAGTAACTTAAGACAACAAATTAACATGTGATTAAAACAATTTTTCAAGATGACACAAATAGTAGAGGTTGAAACTTGGACATCATAAAAATAAATCAGCAGGTGTGTGCAAAAGGATAGCAAAAACTGTTTCTTATATAACCGAAATTATGAGAAAAAAAGAGCATTTTGGGTGCACAAAAAGTATAAATTAGGAATATATTTCTACACACATAAAATAGATAGAGTTAGTAAAGCAATATATAGATGCATGAATTCTAGTTTAAGGCATCTAGTCGATAAAAGGAAAGTTATTCCTATGCAATGTCAATCTAGTAATATTTGTAAATTCAATGACAAAGCTAATTCACCTATATATTCTAACGAAAAACTTACTTCCTCAAATATGAGCACCCTCAACATAGTTTTCCATAAGAAAGAAAATGAACATTAAAAGCCAGGCAATGAAATGATTCAACGCCAATATTTACCTGTGGCCGTAGTATTTTTACTGTTGCTCTATGTATTTTAGAGCTTCAGCTTTTGACCGGAATGCTCTTGAAACACCTGGTGCGTAGTATTTATGCATAAAAATAAAAACATCAATTCATCATTTACTTTCCATGTTGCACATCAATTATATTGATGATATATCGTTGGATAGCCATTTACTTTTTGGTACCCCTCTTAGTTTGGAAAGAAATTAATTCCTTTCAGTGGAACCTCATTACACTAGTTATACCTACTAAAACAAGGAGACATGGAAAAAATAAAACAAGAACAAAACAGCGAAAAGTGAAGGCTAAGAGATTATGCAATGCTTCCATCGCTATATTATACCAGCCACAAATTACCGAAAAATAACCAAAAGAATGGTTACCATAATATTCGGTACGGAATTACTACCGTACCGCTATCATACAGTACGATAGTGGTATTGTATTTTCAATACCACGGTAATACTGTACCATACCATAATTCATATATTTTTATGGGGTTTTTGTGCATAAGTCCAACCAAGCATCTTTATTATTCTAGGTTTAGGGGTTATATCTCTTTCACTAATAAGCCCATCCTTTTAATATTCTATACTACTTATAAAAGTGGGAATGTTAGGGGAGGTTTCTTCCCTTTATTGTGATGACCAAAATGCCCCTATCAAAATTAAAATAATTAATATTAATTTATAATTTGTCTTTTAATTTATGTTTATGAAAATAATTGATATATTTTAGAGTTCAATGTATAAAGGCAACTGAAAAGATGAACTCATGTATCTATTAAATGTTAGTTATATAAGAAATTCAAAAAAACTCAATGGTTTCGATAATTCAATATGAATTTCAATTTTGCATCAGTTACACCAAAGAAATAAAAGAAAATGATCGTAACTTCCAGTTTCAAGTTCTCTTTCATCTTTTCTTTCTCTTCTCGATTTCTTTTTCGTCTTCTTCTTTTTTCTTTTTTCTTTTTTTTTTCAGTTCTATGTTTAATAGTTTGAACCCTAAATTTTGAGAAATTGATAAACTTTTCTAGATTAATGAAGGAATAAATCCTCCATATCAAGACAGGATTGAGCCTCTGTTAATAAAGTTCGTAAGTTATTTTGCATATTTTTCCCACTTCTATGTACTAAGTTAATTTTCTTTATTCATTTGAGTTAATTGACCTAATAAAATATGTATGGGTTATATGCATGGGGATTATTGTTTTACATGGGGATTATTGATTTAAACTTATTTCTACTCAGGTAATTCAAAACACGTGTCAGTTTCATAAAATTAATGGTCTATGCATGGGGATTATTGATTTAACTTTTATCTACTAAATTTACTTGCAATTACATTTTATTTTTTCCATTCAATTCTTTATTTATGTATTGGCAGGTAAGATTCATTGTGATATAGTTTGTGACTAAGAATGTTATATGTGAAGTTTGTAAGCACTTTCTATTTCAATTGGCTTCTTCTTGTCATCTCAAATTCATGTATTTACAATATCAGGGACTCATAACAAAAGAAATAAAATGTATTGATCCTGCTTTATTTGCTTAATCCAAAGGTGATGTTGCATGACTTTGGGATTAGCCAGGGATCTAATCTCATCAAAGTTGTTAGTCTTTCTCCAACAAGACTAAGCTATACATTTTATGGAAATCATAATTTAATTTTTGATTTACGTGGCTCTTGGTATTCCACATCCCGTATATGAAAATATGAATTGAACTGCCATGTTATTAATCTTTGTTAATGTTATGAATTGTGAGTGGATAAATAGGAAATAATTTGTTATATGGGCTTTATATTGCTATTGTAGTTTTGCATTACATGATTATATTGGATTGTCATGTTACATTTTATAGACATATAGACATATAGTTTAGACTAAGCTATACATTTTCTGGAAACTATAATTTAATTTTTGATTTACGTGGCTCTTGGTATTCCACATCCCGTTTATGAAAATAGGAATTGAACTGCCATGTTATTAATATTTGTTAATGTTATGAATTGTGAGTGGATAAATAGGAAATAATCTGTTATATGGACTTTATATTGGTATTGTAGTTTTGCATTAGATGATTATATTGGATTGTCATGTTTTAATTACACCGAGACTTTAATTTTGGTGGCTTGACTATCTCTATTGGTTAGTGATATAAATTTTAGGGGAAATTTCACTTTCCCCCTTTTACTTTGGCTCGGTATCACTTTACCCCATTCTATTCATTTGCCCCTCTATACTTGAAAAATTGTCTCAACGTGGTCCTCGTTGTTAGTTGTCTGACATTTGACCTTAACGCCGTTTGATCTAAGCTCTAAAATTACAAAACAGCCACCCCTCCCAATTTAAATAATTATTCAAGACCGAGAAAACATAGTCAACGACGTCTGCCACCATTTATTTGTTTTTTTATTTTTTTGGATTTTTTAATAATTATTTAAGCTAGGAGGAGTGGTTTTTTTTTTTTTTTTTTTTTTGTAATTTCCAGACTTAGATCAAATGGTGTTAAGGTCAAAGGTCTGAAAACTAACGGCGAGGGCCATATTGAGACAAATTTTCAAGGAAAGTCATATTCAACCAAAGTACAAGGGGGAAAGTGGAATTTACACTAAATGTTATGCACTTGACTGATGGTTTTATGTTGTCTAATGGTAGACAAATATAACATGGAATTAAAAGTTACATGTAATTTATTTATATAAACTTGTTTTCGTGATTTTTATTTCGATGGCGAAGATTTTAATGCACCTTGTTTGTTTTATCTTCTATATTATTTGAATTTTTAGTGATTTTATTTGTTCATGAACTTCTTATATTTTTCAATTCATATTTTTTCCCTCTAAATGTTAGGGTCCAGTGGCTATAGATAGTTTCTTTTTCAATTTAGTAAGTTTTGTGTTTACTCCAAATTAAAAATCATGAGTTAAGTTTTAGGCTCTGATTGAATCACCAGTCTCCTTCTCCTTCCGGCGGAAAATACCTCCCACCTTATGTAAAACACTTATATTCGCTGTCGTGCTCTCATAAAAAAAATTAATGTTATTAGATATTAAATTCCTTCAACACAAATCTTCGATCTGGTTCCCGTTACTATTCAGGTGAGTTTCAGGGGGATATTAGTATAGAAAATCTACGAGCCATTCAAAGGGATACTAGAGTGAATTATACCAGTATACTTTATATGCTTTATCACTGTTATTATTGGAGATATTAGTAACAAATGATACACTTCACGAATAGCTTAAGCTTTTGGTTGAGGTAGTCATTCAACATGGTATCAGAGTCAGACCAAATGAAAGGTCATGAGTTCGAATCCCACCGCCATCCATTTCAAATATTTCAAGTGCAAGGCTTCAAATGTAATTTGCTTGAACTTTACGGGGCGAATTGGAGATATTAGTATTAAATAATAATAGCTTAAGTTTTTTGTTGAGGTGGTCATTCAACAGTTATATTTGGTTTTTTTTTTTCCTCTCTATAGCAAGTCGATGTGATCCGTCAAAACAATAAGATAAGGATGTTGGATGTACATCATATTTCTTAGACATAACAGACATGGGAGGTACAACCGTACACGTGAAGTAAAAAACAAATAGATTCTCCGATCCATGGTGTAGTCACAAGATGATGAAACTGATAGCTAAAGGACAAAATGAAGCCACCCAAAATGCATAGGCAGAAATTTCAGCTCAATCTTGTATTCTCGAATGGTTTTACTAAATAGTTAGTTTAAGGAAGCTAAGTGAAGAAATGGTTGTGCATGTAGTATGTTCTTTGTTTTGATATTTCATGACATGCCAATGGCTGAAGACAAACTGTTTTAGTTTCATTAATATATTTCATTGTTTTATTTAGAATTGTAGCATGTTTTACTGTATTAAGGTCAAGATTATGCTCTTGATACGCTCTTTTAGAATGCATTCAAATAGAGAATCAACTCAGTGCTCTAGAAGAAAGAAGACACATTTTAGTACCCTTGAGATACAAGTTCACTTGAGATATATCTTTCAATCTTTGTAACATATCAAATATATCATTGTATGCAAACTTATGGACAATATCTAAAGTTCTTCCATGAATTATTTATTCTTTATAATTAGACATAGTTTCACTTTGTGAAATTATTATGTCATTACTTTGACAGGATGATGGTGTGGTACATAATATGTCAAACTCAAAATACCCTGAGGTATGTTATTAAAATATGCAAGTCTTTTTTTTGTTTATAAGAAGCTCTTTTCTTCTACATTTCGCATTTATCTAAACTATCTAACTCTTAAACGATCGAGATCATTATAGAGCTACTCTAGACTTGCGTTCATGTGGAGTGATACTCTTTGTAAAGCTTGCACGAACCTAACCTTTTCTTTACACTACTGTGAAGCATATAGACCAATTAAATTGGTGTAGAGTATGTTTGGAACATAATTTACATTCATGCTCATTGCTAGCTGGAATTTATGTTAATGCACCAAGATTCTGAGTTTTTTGTTTATTTTTTTTATGTATGTTTCATCGTTCAATAAGGAAAAAAAATGGAATTGGTTAAAGAGCGGGTAATCCGTAATAATTAGACCCTGTTGCATAAGGACTAGGTGTGCCATGAGGAACATTGCGATTGGATGATGCATTTTGGATATTATAAGTATATTGCTGTCCCACCAGAGAGTTATAAGAGTTGTATTAATTTTCAATGATTTCACATAGACATCATTAACTTCAACAACTATCATATAATAATAGCAATACTAAACAAAATCTCGTAATTGACTGCAAATTTGATCATAAATCTCGAAAAATATGTTTTCCTAGGATTCACCTGAATTTCAATGTATATGCAATACAAAGAAGATAAGAGAGGCATTTTAAGTTTGATTTGATGTAGTTTACACTTCTGAATTTCAATGTATATGCAATACAAAGAAGATAAGAGAGGCATTTTAAGTTTGATTTGATGTAGTTTACACTTCTCCAATACTTACAGAAGTAGCAATATGTTTTTGGCCTAAAACCAATTGATTCGTATTTTATAAAAGGCATCTTGCAACCTAATATGGATACAGAAAAATTATTTTCACCATATAATAATATTACGACACGTGCAACGCACGAGCACCTTGCTAGTTATTATAAATAAAGGAAACATTCATGTATATGCCAATATTACCCTCAACCATTTATACCCAATTCTTAATTGTAACCCCGATTTAATCAATTTTGTCCACAAAAATCCGATTTTGACCACAAAAATTCAATTTTGACTTTTTTTGGAGCACACTTTAATATGCTCCAATTTCATCCATAATTTAATTTAATCTCAATTTGACCCCAAATTTCACAAATTATTCAATTTTGACCCAAAGCTTTCTTTTTTCAAAAAAAAAAAATTCGGCAAAAAAAAAAAATTTGCCGCCAGTTTCCGGCGTTGACCGGCGGTCAACGCCAATCTCTGGTGTTGACTTTTCTTTCTTCTTCTTTTTTCTTTTCTTTTCTTCCGGATTTTTTTGCCAGTTTCCGGCGTTGACCGGTGGTCTCCGACGTTGACTTTTTTTAGGGTTTTTTTAAGTTTTTTTTTTGTTTGTTTGTTCTTTTGTTTGTTTTTTTTTTTACGTCCTGCGCTAAACGTTGACCGTAATTGTGCTGTCACTGACAGTAACTTAATATAATTATACTGTAATGATAGTTAATTAACGTAATTGTACTGTCGTTGACAATACATTTATGTAATTGTGCTGCCGTTGACACTAAATTAATGTAATATTATTATTTTTTATTTTTTGTTGTTTTTTTTTATTTTGTTTGATTTGTTGACAAGTGAACGTAATTATATTATTGTCGTTGACAGTAAAATAACAGTAAACACAATAATATTACTGTCAACAACATCAATATTATTTTTTTTTGGATTTTTTGTTTTGTTTGAGTTATTCACGGAGTAACGTAATAATATTACTGTCTATTATTGTAATATTACTGTAAACACAATAATATTATTGTGGTTGACGGTAATATTACTGTTGTTATAGTAATATTGTTGTCAACCACATAAATATTATTATTTTTGTTTTGGATTTTTTGTTTGTTTTAGTTATTCACGGAGTAACGTAATAATATTATTGTCTATTATTGTAATATTACTGTGGTTGACGGTAATATTAGTGTTGTAGTAATATTACTGTCACTCACAATAATATTAATTTCTTTGGTTTTTTTATTATGTTTACATTTGTTGAAAGGTCAACATAGTAATATTACTTTATTATACAATAATAATGAGTTTTGTTGTGTTAATATTACTGTGCTAGAGATTATTATAGCAATATTACTGTGTTAAACTTTAGTTTAGTTAGTTTTATTGTGTTTAACAGTAATATAGTTAATATTACTGTCAATCACAGCAATATTGCTGTTTAAACGAAAAAAAAAGTTATAGAAAGTAAGAAAAGAAGAAAAAAAAAAAGAAAGAAAGAAAATTCAAAAAAGTCATCGCTGGAGATCGGCGTTGACCGTCGGAATCCGGCAGGAAAAAAAAGTTTTTGAAATTTTTTTTTTTGAAAAAAGTTATAGATATACATATATATATATATATATATATATATATATATATATATATCATCATTTGTACCAACTTATTCTATAACTTTTATTCTATCATGGCTGTTGTGAATCAACTTTTCAGTTCTCATCATTTAATCTAGTTACTGTAATTTAAGTATCAGTATTTTTCCATGTTACAATTTATTTGATTTCTTTAAAGTAATAGTCATATTCTAAAACAGTTTCAATCTCGTATTGTTTTCTTGTGTAATTTTGAGGTTTGATATTTTTATTTTGAGGAGAAAATAATGTAATATATGACAGATTCCAGGTCCTACCGAGAAGACAAAACGTTCAAGCAAAACAAACTTGTTTGGACAAAATGGAAAATCTTAATTCTAAACTTTCTCAAATCCATGGAAGTCCTTAAAACTACCAAAGTAAATGATAAAAAGGAGCCTATCAAAGATGAATCTGCAGCCACTAAGATAAAAGCGTGAAAAAACTCCAAGTGAAGTTTGAAAAGAACGTTTGTCATATGATATCAATAGCTAACTTAAACTTGAACTTGGAGTATCAGTTTCTCATGTTTAGGTGACAAGATATGAAGCCTCATATCATGTTGGTTGAGGAAAATGCACGGATAATGTTACTAAAAAGATCCGTCGATATTTGAATTTGCCAGTTAATTAAGCACAATAAGTATTTTTTGTAGCAAACAAGAAAGATTAAATTCTGACCGTTTGTTCCCCTTTAAATTTGCCATTATTTTATTTAGCTTTTTGTGTAGGATTCAGATCATGCAAGCAGCATGTGATCTAATTTCCTTACACGTGTTGTTTTAACTATGGATATCAAATTTTACGGTATATGATAAAACAAAGTCATAGCTCATGTTGAACTGTAAAATCATGACATTATCATTCTTCGTTCAATTCATCATCGAAGGCTCTAACCTCCATAAAAAAGTAATTTTTTTGTCAATTTTGCTAAATGGCCAAAACCTGGTTGTGGGCTCGCTTCAAAACTTGCACTCTTGAAGGAGATTATTAGGTATATATCCTCTTTTTCTCTTCAAAATAAATGTGATCGACAACATTCAATAGAAAATTTATAATGAGGATTTTGAAAACGGGGCCATTTGGTCGAATCCATCTTAGAGATTATCACCAACAACGGAATGAACTGGTCCAATGGACTCCAGACGGCAGTGGGAATGTCGAAACTTTTGATTTCACCGATGTGCGGGGGATTTGTTTTATTTTATTTTGATGCTTGTAGTATATATAAACAAAAGGGAAAAGTTAAAACGTCGAAGTCGTGAGCTCCATAATTTATAATTTCTTGTGTGCTATTTTTTTTTTAATTTTTTGTCACAATTGAAATTTCATGCTTCATACTTTTTATTTTCTATGTTCTTTGTTCAGAAGTTTTACTATGATGAGAAGTTGTACAGAGTAAAATGTCTATTTACTAACATAATGCTATTATCGAAAGAGATTGCAACTCGAATTTAATTTGGACGAAATTCTAAGAATAAAGTGATATTAAGGATACATAAACAGTATAGGTCAAAAGAGGAGGTTAATGTGCATTTTTCACGTGCCTCACACGTGACTTTTCCATCCAAACTAACGGCAATTTCAAACGGTGGACGAAAATTGTAAAAAAACTGGTTATTTGAGGACCAATTTGGTGCTAGAAAAAATTTATCGACGAAAATCGAAAATGGTGTATAATATAGCGACGAGAGTTGCAATTATCCCCTCCCAAACCCTACTCCGATTAATCTTTTCTCTTTTTTTTCCCATCTCACCCATCTTCTCTCTTGTCCCTTTTTTTCTATTTTTTCTCTTCTTCCTTTTTTCGTCCACATCCTTCTTCTCTCTCACAAAAGCAAGAAGTCGGACAAAGAATTGTCGGCGCCCCATATCTTCTATGCCCTCATGGCTGCGCTCCACGAGGCCTGAACCACAACGATGCTGCTGTCGTGAGCAACAGCAGCCCCTTCTCGCCATGAGAGTCGATCTACTATTGTCGTCCGAGAAGAATGAGATCACTCTCCATGCGGGTGGAAATTAGACGGTGTTTTTGTGGTGATGATGGTGGGGATGGTGATGGTGTGGTGTGACGACGGTATGACAATGGAAAGACAGATCTAGAGTTTTTGGTTAGATCCGGCGGGGCGGAGAAAGTCGCGCATGCTAGACCCCTAATCGACTATGTTAAGTTTTAATCGACTATGCTCAGTAGTCGATTAAAGTTAATCATTACGTTTTTTAATTTATTTTTGAACTTTTGGTTATTGATTCCCGATTTTTCCATGTGTAGTCGGACTTGGGGCATTTAGGTAATGTGTTTTTGTATCCATCATCTAATTTCTATAAATCAATACAATTTTTGTATATCTTGTGTTTTGTAAAAAATAGCTGATTTTCATTTACTTTTTTGTATTTGTTTTTGTTATTTGTTTCGGTTGGTTATTGTTTTGATTCTTTTGTTGAATCATGTTGGTTTTGATTGAATATATTACGTTTGTTGTTGTTGTTGTTACTTTTAGTAATTAATTTCATTATTCAACCACAGTTTTAGTTATTAGTTCGTTAATCAACTATTCCCTTAGTCGATTGATTCCTGACAGAGAAAATGTATTACAAAAAATTAAAAAAAATAATAATAAAAAAATTTATTTTTTTAAATTAAAAAAGATATTAAAAAAGTAAAAATTAAAAACAAAAATTAATTAAAAAAAAGGGGAGGAACAAAACTGGGGATGTGTGGAGTTGGAAAAAAGATAGTAGATTATTGAGGAACAGAAAGGAGCCTGGGTTTACATCAAAGAGTGAAATATGGGTTGGACATATCCCTATTAATGGAAGTTTTTGGACGTTATCAAAGTGTCCCATTTAATAAAGGCAAAAATCAGCCCTTTGTAATTTGGAATTACCGAAAAAATCCTCATGTTAAATAAATTAACAAGGACCCTCCAATGAAAATCAGGCAAATCAAAATAGGTCCTTGACAGCTTATCGTGGACACCGCGCGCAGATTGGGCTACCGGGGGTGACTTTTTGACCCGAAAGACCAAAATACCGTTTAAATTATAATTTTATAAAATTACAGATCCAACCCAAAATGAAGTTTTTGAAATTTTCAATTCAATTTTTTAAATTTTCAGAAGCGCCCTCTCTCTAAATTAACTCAAAATTGGAACACCAATCTCAATTTTTAATTTAATCCTTAACACCTCATCGAAAAATATCAATCTCGATTTCTATTTCCAAAACTGCAGGGGTCACCTCCGACCAAAACCCGAATTCCTGAACCAGCCACGAAAACCCTCGGTTGCTTTAGTGAAATTCTAAAATAACCCATGGCAGCGAGGCGCCGTTGGAGTTTGGAAGCAGGCATGAAGAAGGAGATCTGGTCCAGCCAAACTTTTTTCTCTTGTTCAAAGGTTGGCAGCACGAAGTAGATCTAGGTGGGTAGCTCCGACGTATGCGACGGTGAATCACTGTTGAGGTGCAAGCATAGTCCCACATCCGTTTAATATGGAAAATATCACTTCTTTATAAGGAGATAAGGAGGGGAGGAGGGGATAGCAACTCTATTTATGGGACCTTTTAGAAAAAAACCCAAGAGCAAAACCAATAGGATTTGGCCCAGATTAGACAATATCATACATATGTAGAGCTTGTGGTATACCGATGGGCCCCTAACAATCTCAGCGGTGAATCTCCAATTTGAGGTCTATAACAGAGAGGAGTTGGGCTTGGGTTTAGAGACGGGATGGTGGTTGATGGGTTTGGTATGACGGTGAAGATGATGAAAATGTGGGGTCCGGTGGGTGGCTTTTGTTTGACGGGAAAGATGAAAGAATAATGGATATGTTTTGTGAGCTTTTGGGCTTCCATTTCCATTGTCTTATGGAGAAAAGATGTTTTCGGAGAAGAATTTGAAAATAAAATAAAGGTTGTTTGTATTTTGAGATGAGACAATTTGAACTTTAGCGAGTTAAATCATGTTTAAAATGTGTTGGAAAAATGTATTTTGAAAGAAGAATTTGAAAGATAGAGTGATTTTAGTTCGTATTTTAGTGAAAACAATTTTCACTGTAGCAGTCAAATCATGTCTGTTAGATAGAGAAATATTTGAATTATTTTTTGGGGAAGTTTTTCAAAATATTTGAGAAAGATAATTTTATTTTGGGAAAATAATGAAAAGAATTTGAAAACCTAAACAAACATGGGATTGTCTAAGGTCCGAGAGGGTTGTACTTCTCGGACCATAACCGGCCAATACAAATGCTCCACATAGGATTAGTACGTAGCCACTAAAAAAAAAGTATGATACATATGTTACAAGTAAAATTACATTAAACACCTTTTTAATTAAAATGGAAATTTAATTAGAAAATTAATAATATAAAACTTAATTCATATCAAATGAAAAAAAAATATTACGATCAAATCTAATAGCTTTCCTTAAACTTTAGACCCACTTACATCAATCTCATTAATTCATAAACAATTTTACCTCTAAAAAAAATCATCATCGATTTTTTCCTTCTTTCTGGCAAAGTTCTCTGAGCAAGAAATCATCATGTAGTTCTTCTTATCGTACGGCGTAGAGAAATGTGAGACAAATCTTTTCTTCCATACATATTGATTTTCCCATGTGTCCTGTAGAACTGGATGATTGTTAATCCATTTTTATTTTGTCGGCAATTTGATCATCTGATGGTAACAGTGTTTGTATGATTTTGTAATGTATCTGCTAGAATCTAATTGGATTCTAATAAACAAGGGATGAGTAAAGACTTGTACAACAAGTCCTTATGTACCATGAAACACAAAAGGGAAGTCTCCTTGTTTACTTTAATTCTTTAATTTATCATTAATTGTTTCTTTTATATCGAAAACTATCTTATTAATTAAAAGAGTTATTCTTAACTTAATGACTTGTGTACAAGTCTTGTGAAAGAAGAATTCTTTCTTTCCATATATTTCACACACTCGTGTGAGAATCAAGAGAAGGGATAATTCCTTTTTATTTTTTCTTATATTATCAGTAATTGGAATATTATTATTTATATGGGATCTCTCTTGTATTTTAATAATATATTATTAGATAGGTATCTTATAAATCTCCTATATCTCATGTACGTATCTAACCTTTATTAGTTTGCTTATACAGGAGTCTTTCCGAGGCTATATAAAAAGAAGAAGTAGCAACAGAATACGGCGTGTCTTTTTGGAGAAAAACAGATCTCTCTTTTCTTTTTTGCTGTTGTGTGCTTTTTGGAGAGAAAATATTTCTCTTTTCCTTGTTTCTCCACCGGCGACTTCTTATCGAGAGTAGAGTTCAGAGAAAATACTTTTTTTCTTCTCGTTTTTATTACTCCATTGTGATACGTGATTTTCATAGAAAATATATCGGCTTCAAGGCTTTATGGTGAAGACACCAATATTCAAGGATTATCACAAACAATTTGTCATTAATTGTTTGTTTTTATTGCTCCGCACGGTTGGACTCCCTTCAACGCTGAATCCCTCAGTCGGCAGATCGATCTCCTCCCGAGATTTGTTTAAGCCCCTCTCCCGAAGAACCGATCTTCTTTTTGTATAGAAGAAGCAAACTTGTGATAATCCTTGAATCTTGGTGTCTTCACCACAAAGCCTTGAAGCCGATATATTTTCTATGAAAATCACGTATCACAATGGAGCAATAAAAACGAGAAGAAATTTTTTTTTTCTCTGAACTCTTCTCTCTATAAAAATTTGCCGGAAGAGCAACGTGGAAAAGAGAAATATTTTTCTCTCCAAAAAGCACACAATAACAACAAAGAAAAGAGAGATCTGTTTCTCTCCAAAAAGACACGCCATAAGCAAACTAATTAAGGTTAGATACGTACAGGAGATGTAGGAGATTTATAAGATACCTATCTAATAATATATTATTAAAATACAAGAGAGATCCCATAAAAATAATAATATTCCAATTAATGACAATATAAGAAAAAAAAATAAAAAGCAATTATCCCTTCTCTTGATTGCCACACATCTGTGTGAAATATATGGAAAGAAAGAATTCTTCTTTCACATGACTTCTACACAACTCATTAAGTTAAGAATAACTCTTTTTAATTAATAATATAGTTTCCTATATAAAACAAACAATTAATGACAAATTAAAGAATTAAAGTAAACAAGGAGACTTCCCTTTTGTGTTTCACGGTACATAAGAACTTGTTGCACAAGTCTTTACTCATCCCTTGTTTATTAGAATCCAATTAGATTCTAACAATCCCCCCCTTTGTCATTGATTGATTCTAATCATTTTCTCCCCGTGAGTTAAATGCCTAAAAATGAAACAATAGAGGATAGAATGAAGCAATAAAACCAATGATCATCCTCAACATCAAAGGAACAACTCATCATCATCATCTCTTTCAGCAACAAGAGTGGCATGAACTGTTGTAGCAGTAAGTGCCACAGTTAGAGCAACTGTTCCAACAATAGTGGCTTCGGCAGGTGGTTCACAACGGAGTCACCTCCCCATGCATGTGTTTTTCCCCCTGTAGGTGGTCCTTGGGCAGCTCCTTTTGTAAATGACTTCATTCTTTCCCTTTGTTTACTTGGCTTGGTAGACTTCGAGGCCGGCGTGGTAAATCATCCACGTGATAAAAGACTCAGCAAATAACTTCGGCATTAGCTCCTCCTTTTATATTCTTGTGAAGACCTAAACTAATTAATGAAAAGAAACACAATATTAAAAATGTTAAATTCCTTTTATTTTGGAGATCCACGTTCAGGTGATTAATTTGGAGAGATAATTTATTTCTTCTCAAATTATCTAATGAGATAACTAAGGAAAATATGTTCCTCATATTAATACACATCTCCATAGAATTCCACATGGTGTTGTGGACTTAGAATCCCATCGAGATTCTAACAATATCGACACCCTAACATTTCGAGACCTATGAAGTTATATACAACCACAGTTCAAGTGATACCAATCACAGTTGAACTGATTTCCATGTGGTTGTGTTTGCTGCATTATATTATATCAGGTCACGTTTCGTCTTCATAAATTGATAGTAAACTTATCAATTACACTATTTTGAATATGTTACAAACATTTGACACATGTTGTAATTACTGTGTGAAGAAGATATTACTTTGGCATTGAAATTATAATGTGTCCTTATTTGCCCGTTTGTCGTTTATAAAACAAATATATTTGTCTTTTCACATAATTATTCTCACAAGTTAATTTCAAATACCTCCCATGTGTAATCTCTATTTGGCAAATACCTCCCTGTCAAAAAAAAAAAAAACTCACCAACGCCCCCTCGTGTAACCAAAGTCAATGCATCTAGACCCCTTAAGGCAAATCGTGTCTCTCATTCGCGGGCTCTGCGAATTTTTATGTCATTTCTAGGGTGAAATGTCATAGATACCCCTGTATAAATAAAAAAAAATCTGACTGGTTAAATTATAAATAACTATAACTTATAGGACTAAATTGTAAATTTTAAAATTTCCAAAATTGTAAAATAAGGAACAAAAATTGAAGATTTTTCAGATCTTCTTCCTCGTTCCATTCCGCCGCCCACCTCCCAACCATGAAAAAATTCGGCATCGCCGCCGCCTTCTGGCCTGTCTAGCACCACCGCCGCTCTCTGGCTCGTCTAGCACCACTGCCACCCACCTACTCCTTCAAATTTATCTCCCTCGTTACCGTCGTCTTCTGGCCCGTCTCGCACCACCGATACCCACCTACTCCTTCAAATTTCTCTCGCTCGTCACCGCCACCGTCTGGCACCACCCAATTCTTAGCGAGAGAGAGAGTTGTGTATAGGTAAGGTTTTTCTTCTCGTGCACATAATCGCCGTCGTCGCCGCCTTTGTTCAAATTACATATATGGGCTGCCATAGGAAGAGTGAAATTGGAGGACAAATGGTACTTTGCGAATTCGGAAAAAAAAATCACGGTTGTGGGTTGTGGATCCAGAAAGAAGGTGGGGCTGCAACAAAGGGTGATCTGGTGGTGGGGCAGCAACGGCCGGCGTGGGGAGAAGAAGTGTTGAGTTGGGTGGTTGGTGGTGTGGGGTGGGGTGGAGCATGGAAGAAGACAACTATTTTTTTGTTGTTCCTTTCGTTTTCTTTTTTTCTTCTTAACGTAAATTAAAATGTAATAAAAAAAATATAAAAAATATAAAATCTAATACAACAATATATGTTTAATTTATGTTTATATTTTATAATTACAATAAAATTATTAATAAGTATTGTTTATAAAATTAAAAATAACTACACATCAAAAAAACAATTAAAAATAATTGTGTAGTAAAATAATGCCTAAAAACATATTGGGTGCTGTGAGTTTTGAGTTTGATTACACGAGGGGGCGTTGGTGAGTTGTTTTTTGACAGTGGGGTATTTGCCAATTAGAGATTACATAGGGGAGGTATTTGCAATTAGTTCTTATTCTCACAGTAAAATATATATACTGATCAACCGTGAAAGAAACAATATGCGAAACACTAGAATCGAATACAAAATTGAGATGTAAATTATAATAAGTTCAAACAAAGTTTTATTGTAAAGTACCATAATAAAATATACCCAAAAAGTATATTTTTTTCCCTTGGAGATTAAAGGCTACTGAAGTGGACAATAAGAGAAGCAAGACGGTAACAGTCAAATAAACTGATGCAGAATCAGAAGGCGGTGGGCCAGTAGGTGGAGTCATGGTGGTCGCCTAGGGGTTTCAACATGTGTGGTTGGTGCACAAGCATCCGACTGAGGAGTTGCCGACGAGGGGGTGATGGGGGTGGTCGCCGATGGATTTGGCCCGCCACTAGCCAACGAGGCTAGTACAGTTACAATTTAATTTCTGCCGGAATTGGCCAAGAGTGCAGATATAGTGGTGGTCCTTGGTGCCTTATAAGCTCAATCCTCGCCGACGAAGGGGTGATGGGGGTGGTCGCCGATGGATTTGGCCCGCCACCTGCCAACGAGTCTAGTACAGTTACAATTTAATTTCTGCCGGAATTGGCCAAGAGTGCAGATATAGTGGTGGTCCTCGGTTCCTTATTAGCTCCTCGAGGATTGATAATGGCACTTAACTGATAACACCATAAAATTACTAACACCTCATTTCAAATGAAATAAATCATAACCAAAGCATAGGGTAATGATACACAACATCAACAAGAAAAGTTTTATGAATTAATGAACAAACATGGACCTCGTAATCTCGTTAGATGATTTCATATTCTTATCGTACCAAAAAAGATGAAATAAGAGTACATCAGATGTGACACCCCCTAGTATACGTATAGCAAACCGAGAGGGCTTGCCAGGCACGGAAGCTTTGAAGGTATTATTTAAGTATTTGGGTATGTGGGTAATGGATTTAGAAAACCGATTTCATACTATTACTATTTTCTTTGAGGTTCGGGATTTAAGGATGGGGACGGTTCCGGAAAATGATTCGGCGAAGTGATTTAGTGGGATGGTGGAGTATACGCCTAATTACCCAATAATTACGTAATATAGACTTCTATGTGGTGTCACCTTGATAAAACATAGGAAAAGAGTTAAAGTCCATAATTAAAACTACATATTAATAAATGGACCATAGTTTAACAAAAAGGGTCCACACTTGGAGAACATAGTCTCCTTTACCACGGATAATAATACACGTGAGCTACTATAGAAATCGTAATTGTCCTAAGGACAATGTACACAAAAGACAACACTACAAGCATTATAAGTAGATCCTCCATACGAACAAAAACCCGGAATCGTCCTCTCGAAACGTCGACTAGTCCAATCCGGTGGAGTGAGTAGTACTAGTACCTGCAAACGGAGAATATCTATATGAGCTAACAAAGCTCAGTAAGGTTATCGAAAGATAACAAGAATTTAAAAATATAGTTGTACTACATATACTATATAATAATAGCACAAGTACCACAACAATTAACACAATTTACATTCTAGTACGTATAGTTCATTAACATAAGAAATCTTTATTTTTTTTTTTATCGGATCCGATGAGAAATCAACTTCTTTACTTAGAACACGAGAAAATTATTCTGAGCCCGTTTTGGTGGAATCAAACCACCCAACTATAGTATCTATGGTTGGAATACCGGCCCCCCCGTATCCTTTCTCATCTTTTCTAAGTATTCCATTAATTCCCCAATTTATTTCATTTAATTACAAAATGGCACGGCCGAAGTATTAAGAATTTCGGTTGAGTACATAAAGTTATCAATATTCCACAATAGCCCATAAGAAATGTAAAAGTCACAAAACATCACAAATATCAATCAAGTGACAATTAAACACATATTTCACAAAAGACTAACCATGATCAAATTGTGAATTCACACATATTTATCCAAGAATATGACACACACTTAGTGAGGATCAACCTATCTTCTATCTTTCCTTAAGTTACCTAATATCAATTAAAATTCAAGATCAAGGGACCATATTAGGTTTCGGGTTTTCAGCACAACACCCCTGAACTTCTGAAAATTACGGTTCTTCCCCCAAGGTTCAAGACTCACACATGCAAGATACCCTAAAGTTCAAAAATTCATACTTTCATGAAAATCGACCCTTAACTTACTTAAATTTCAGATTAATGCAGAAAACTCAGTTGAAATTGATTTGATGTAAAACTTTCGGAATTTACATAATTCACCCTAGTTTCTCTAGATTTAGACATGCAAGACCTCTAAAACGCACAACTTCCCTTTTCTAGTGAGACCCCTTTAAAACTGAATTTTACACTTTACTAATTGCTGGAAAACAGACCTGGAAGTTAATTTGAAACCAATTTCTCGAAAATTACAGATTTACCCCAAAACTATTCCAAATTACACATGCAACACACTATGATTTCAAAATCCACCTTTTCATGAAAGATCCCCAAAAATTCGAAACCTTTATTCAAAATATGCAGAAACGGAATTGAGATCTTAATGCATGCAATAACTTTGAAAGTTCCATTTTCCACCACAAAACTTTTAGATCTATACATATAAGGCCACTAGAAGTTCAAAAATTACTCTTTTCTTAAAAACCCTTCTCAAGCTGAAATTTTAGTTCACAAATGTTAAAAACCAGTTTTGAAAACTTATATGAGACTGACTTTTCACAAATTACAGATCTGACCCGAAAGTATGCCGATTTACACATGCAACCCCAAAACTTTTTCAATTTCAATCTTTTTCACAATTCTTCGAAAGAACCGAAACATTTATGAAGGAAATCAACTCAATATACCATTTAAGACATCTGATCATACATGCAATAACATAAATCATATGAACTAACAAAGAGGAACAAGCAAATACAAGAATCAACATAAAACAAGAATTAGGGGTGTCTTTTAATTAATTTCGAAATTTGTTCTTGATACTTTGATACCTCCATTTGCAGCAAGGATTTCGATTCCTTACCTTAAAAATAGAAAAGAAATAAAGGCTAGATGAAAAGGGAAAGGTTCTTGGGAGCCTTCAAGGAAAAACCGAAAGTTAGAAAGGGAAAACAAAGAAGAAGAAGAAGTGGGAGAACTTGAAAATGGCGGAGTCTTACCTTCTTCAAGCTTGCAGATTTAACCAAGCTACCTTAATGTGGAAAGATACCGTGTAGATTTCTAGGTGAGAAGTGTTTTCATTTGTGAAGGGGCACCATGTATTTATAGTGTTCTTGGAGTATTCTAGAGCAAGGGTGAGATAGGGAATTCTCATCTTGGCTTGAGAAATATCTTGTTGATTTGGAGAAGGGTTCAAGCTTGGTGGTGTTGATGGCAATGGTGGCTTCGGTGGTTGGAGAAAGAAAGAAACAATGGAGGGAGAGGGGAATATGTGGCAGCCGAAATGGGGAGGGGAGAAGGGACTCTTGGCCTTCTTAAGTGGGCATGCTTGACATGGAGTGTAGGAATGGTTTAGTAGGGGTTAGGCTAGGCTTTAGGATAATCATTTTAATTTCAAATTATTTAATAATCCACCCCTAATTACACACACACACATACACGGCACACACATACACATATATATATATATTATGATAATTCCTAATATGCATGCATAATTACCGAAACACATAGGCACATAAGGTCACGTAGATAAATTTGATATCTAATAATTCGGATATCAAAAATTCACGTATAGCCCTAATTTTTTTGTAAAATCTAGCATTTACGTTACTAGAGGTTTTTCGGTTTAGAAATTATCGTGTTGTGAACACGTGGGGTGTTACAATCTTCCCCCCTTAAAAATTTTGTCCCCAAAATTTGTTACCTGTCCCGAATAATTCGGGATGGAGACTTCTCATTTCTGATTCGCGTTCCCATGTAGCTTCTTCGGGTGTGTGGTTGTGCCACTGCACTTTGACTAGGTGAATCTCGCGGTTTCGGAGTGTCTTGGTTTTGGAGTCGAGAATTCGGAGGGGTTTTTCTTCGTAGGAAAGGTTTGGGTTTAGCTCAATAGGTTCGGCCTTGAGAACGTGTTCGGGGCTGGGAATGTATTTACGAAGCATGGAGACGTGGAATACGTTATGGATTCGGGATAGGTTAGGCGGAAGTGCTAGACGGTAAGCGCGATTGCCTATTCTTTCGAGTATTTCGAACGGTCCGATATATCGTGGGGATAATTTGCCTCGGTTTCCGAATCGCAAAATTCCTTTAAAAGGGGCTACTTTTAGGAATACTAAACTTCCGACTTCGAATTCCAAATCTCGCCTCCTATTATTAGCGTAGCTTTGTTGTCGGTTTTGGGCAACTCGCATATTTTCTCGGATGTCTCGAACTAGATTCACCGTTTGTTGAACTAAGTCGGGTCCGAGAAGTTTTCTCTCCCCAACTTCATCCCAGTAAAGGGGAGATCGGCACTTGCGTCCATAAAGTGCTTCGTAGGGCGCCATTCCGATTGATGATTGAAAGCTATTATTATACGCAAATTCGATCAACGGTAGTCGAGATTCCCAGTTGCCTCCAAAGTCGAGTATACAGGCTCGAAGTAGGTCCTCAAGGGTTTTAATCGTGCGTTCCGACTGGCCATCGGTTTGGGGATGAAAGGCTGTGCTGAATGATAACTTGGTTCCAAGAGTTCCGTGCAAACTCTTCCAGAACCTTGAGGTGAACCGTGGGTCTCGATCCGAAATAATGGCCGTCGGAATTCCGTGGAGTCGGACGATTTCTCGCATATAGAGTTCTGCGAGTCTATCTAGGCTAAACGTCTTGCGGATTGGAAGAAAATGGGCTGATTTGGTTAGCCGATCGATGATTACCCAAATCGAGTCGGATCCGCGCTGGGTCTTTGGGAATCCTTGAACAAAGTCCATCGTTATTACTTCCCATTTCCATTCGGGAATTTGGTTCGATTGAAGTAATCCTCCGGGTCGTTGGTGTTCGGTCTTGATTTGTTGGCAGGTGAGGCATTGAGCAACGAATCGAGCTATATCATTCTTCATTTTCGGCCACCAATATAGTTTCTTCAGGTCTTGGTACATTTTGGTTGAGCCGGGGTGACATGTATATGTGGTTTGATGTGCCTCGGCTAATATGAGTCGTTTAATTTCGGCATCGTCGGGAATGCAAGTGCGGTTTTGGAATAGAAGAATTCCGTCTTTGGAAATTCGGAAATTAGGGTTTGCTTCGAGATTTGTGCGAATTTTCTGAAGTTGGGGGTCCTGATCTTGAGCTGTCCTCACGCGGTCTCGGAAATCTGATTCAACTACTAGGGCGTTCATTGATTTCCGGCTAAGAGCATCTGCTACGACATTCGCCTTCCCGGGGTGATATAGGAATTCGCAGTCATAGTCTTTAACTAGATCGAGCCATCTTCGCTGCCTCATGTTTAGTTCCTTCTGTGTGAAGAAATACTTCAGGCTTTTGTGGTCGGTGTAAACGGTGCACTTATCGCCGTATAGGTAGTGACGCCAGATTTTAAGTGCAAAGACTACTGCTGCGAGCTCCAGATCGTGAGTTGGATAATTTTTCTCGTATTCCTTGAGTTGGCGGGACGCGTAAGCTATCACCTTTCCATTTTGCATGAGTACGGCACCTAGTCCGAGTTTGGATGCGTCGCTGTAAATCACAAATCCCCCCGATCCCGTTGGTAGTGACAGAATTGGAGCGGTGGTCAAACGCTTCTTCAGTTCTTGGAAACTAGCCTCGCGGTCTGGGGTCCACTGGTAAGTGACTCCTTTCTTCGTGAGTTGAGTGAGGGGTGATGCGATTTTTGAAAAATCTTGAACGAACTTGCGATAGTATCCGGCTAAACCAAGGAAACTCCGTATTTCTCTTACGTTCCTTGGGGTTGGCCATGTTGAGATTGCTTCTATTTTGCTGGGGTCAACAGAAAGTCCTTCGGCGGAGATGATGTGGCCAAGGAAAGTGACTCGGGATAGCCAAAATTCACATTTACTGAACTTGGCGTAGAGCTGATGATCTTGGAGTGTGTGGAGTACTATTCGCAATTGAGAGGCATGTTCTTCTTGGGTCTTGGAGTATATAAGAATATCATCGATAAAGACGATGACAATCTTGTCGAGGTACTGATGAAAAACTCGGTTCATAAGGTCCATGAAAGCGGCTGGTGCGTTGGTTAACCCGAACGGCATTACTACGAATTCATAATGGCCGTACCGAGTTCGGAAAGCCGTCTTCGGAATGTCTGTTTCTTTGACTTTCAGCTGGTGGTAACCTGACCGGAGGTCGATTTTGGAGAAGACGGACGACCCTTGAAGTTGGTCAAATAGATCGTCGATGCGGGGTAGCGGATATTTATTCTTTATGGTCACCTTATTCAGCTCTCGATAGTCGATGCAAAGGCGGAAAGATCCGTCTTTCTTCTTAACGAATAGTACCGGGGCTCCCCATGGAGAGTGACTGGGGCGGATGTAACCCTTATCGAGTAACTCTTGAACTTGATTCTTCAATTCTTTGAGTTCCACAGGAGCCATGCGGTACGGAGCCTTTGAGATTGGTTCTGTTCCCGGAATAAGATGAATTTCGAATTCGATTTCGCGATCAGGCGGTAGCCCGGGTAGATCATCGGGGAAAAACGTCGGGAAATTCTTGGACAACGGGAAGTTCGGACATCACCGGTTGAGGTTTTGAGCTAGTCTCCAGAAGGTCGACTAGGTAGCCGATATGTCCTTTGTTGATGAGTTTGGTGGCTTTGATTGCGGATATTATGGGAATTAGAATCTCGGCGTCGCTTTGAAATTCTAATAGGGTGTGATTTGGGAGAGAAAAGCTTACGGTCTTCAGGGCGCAGTTGATTTGAGCCTTGAATTTGGTCAACCAATCCATTCCCATTATGAGGTCGAAGTTTTCGATTGCTAGCACGATGAGGTCGAACCTCATGGGTTGAGATTTAATTTGGATGGGGCAATCCTTCACTACCTTGTTAGTGATCATTTCCTCGCCCGAGGGCATAGAGATGCGATATTCATGGCTTACTTGAGTTGGTAGTAGGTCAAGACGTACGCACGCATCGGAGGAAATAAAGGAATGTGTCGAGCCGGAATCGATCAAAGCATACACGGGTTTTCCAAGAATAATAACGGTACCTGCGATCATTGTCGGGTCTTGACGCGCTTGCTCTCGGGTCATGGCAAATGTGCGGCCTGGGACTCGAGTTTGGGCGTTGGGGCAGTCTCTCGCCTTATGGCCGGGCTTTTTGCATCGAAAGCACAGCTCGGTATCTCTTACGCAGATCCCAAAGTGAGCCTTTCCGCAGTTCGAGCAGGTTGGCTTGGTTGTTGATGCTGTTGGTTTAGGGTTCGAATCCTGGACCTTCTTTCCCTTGAACTTGTGATTTCCAAAGTTGGCCTTCTTCCAAGGTCGTGGCGTGGGTGGCTGGGGTCGCTTCCCTTGCTGAATTTCACTTTCGTCTTGAGCGGCTGTTAGTGCCTTGTCCACCATTTGGCGAAAGGTAGTGGCGTCGGACATGCGGATATCCCTTCGGATTTCAGGTTGTAGCCCCCTTGTGAAGTGATTTTTCTTTTCTTCGGCGTCCTTGGCGATGAATGGGGCGTACAAGCACCCTCGCTCGAATAACCGAACGTATTCTGTCATGGTAAGATTCCCTTGGCGAAGCTCCAAGAATTCCTTGAGTTTGTTGGCCCGGACGTCCTTGGAAAAGTATTTCTCGAAGAACTGGACTTTGAATGCTTCCCATGACAAGTTCTCGAGTTCAACACCTTCCTTAGCTCCTTCCCACCAGTTCCGGGCTTCGTTGCGAAGTAGAAAGAGGGCACAGTGCACTCGTTCACGGTCATTCATTTGCATGTAATCAAAGATCACCTCCAAGGATTTGATCCACTCCTCGGCTACGACCGGGTCGGGATCACCGTGGAACTCAGAGGGCTTCATGCGAAGGAATCGTTCGTACAGACTTTGGGGATTTGGTTGAGGCGTAGGTGGGGCTTGTCGGCTTTGAAGGAGTTGTTGAATTTGATCGTGATGATTCTGCGCTTGCTCGCGGATAAGGTTGGAAAGACCGAGAATAACGTTAGCGGTGTTATTTGTGGCGGCGGTGTTCCGAGATGGTCTTCCTGCCATATCTTAGTATGTGTGTTGCAAAATATTTTTAGAACAACAGAAAATATAACATAAGTATGCAAATAATTACCGGACTGACTGAGTCTTCTCGCTTCGAGGCTTCCGAATTCCGGTTTGATGCTCGTATAAAGTTTCTACAAATTTTGCTCTGATACCATGTCTGTGACACCCCCTAGTATACGTATAGCAAACCGAGAGGGCTTGCCAGGCACGGAAGCTTTGAAGGTATTATTTAAGTATTTGGGTATGTGGGTAATGGATTTAGAAAACCGATTTCATACTATTACTATTTTCTTTGAGGTTCGGGATTTAAGGATGGGGACGGTTCCGGAAAATGATTCGGCGAAGTGATTTAGTGGGATGGTGGAGTATACGCCTAATTACCCAATAATTACGTAATATAGACTTCTATGTGGTGTCACCTTGATAAAACATAGGAAAAGAGTTAAAGTCCATAATTAAAACTACATATTAATAAATGGACCATAGTTTAACAAAAAGGGTCCACACTTGGAGAACATAGTCTCCTTTACCACGGATAATAATACACGTGAGCTACTATAGAAATCGTAATTGTCCTAAGGACAATGTACACAAAAGACAACACTACAAGCATTATAAGTAGATCCTCCATACGAACAAAAACCCGGAATCGTCCTCTCGAAACGTCGACTAGTCCAATCCGGTGGAGTGAGTAGTACTAGTACCTGCAAACGGAGAATATCTATATGAGCTAACAAAGCTCAGTAAGGTTATCGAAAGATAACAAGAATTTAAAAATATAGTTGTACTACATATACTATATAATAATAGCACAAGTACCACAACAATTAACACAATTTACATTCTAGTACGTATAGTTCATTAACATAAGAAATCTTTATTTTTTTTTTTATCGGATCCGATGAGAAATCAACTTCTTTACTTAGAACACGAGAAAATTATTCTGAGCCCGTTTTGGTGGAATCAAACCACCCAACTATAGTATCTATGGTTGGAATACCGGCCCCCCCGTATCCTTTCTCATCTTTTCTAAGTATTCCATTAATTCCCCAATTTATTTCATTTAATTACAAAATGGCACGGCCGAAGTATTAAGAATTTCGGTTGAGTACATAAAGTTATCAATATTCCACAATAGCCCATAAGAAATGTAAAAGTCACAAAACATCACAAATATCAATCAAGTGACAATTAAACACATATTTCACAAAAGACTAACCATGATCAAATTGTGAATTCACACATATTTATCCAAGAATATGACACACACTTAGTGAGGATCAACCTATCTTCTATCTTTCCTTAAGTTACCTAATATCAATTAAAATTCAAGATCAAGGGACCATATTAGGTTTCGGGTTTTCAGCACAACACCCCTGAACTTCTGAAAATTACGGTTCTTCCCCCAAGGTTCAAGACTCACACATGCAAGATACCCTAAAGTTCAAAAATTCATACTTTCATGAAAATCGACCCTTAACTTACTTAAATTTCAGATTAATGCAGAAAACTCAGTTGAAATTGATTTGATGTAAAACTTTCGGAATTTACATAATTCACCCTAGTTTCTCTAGATTTAGACATGCAAGACCTCTAAAACGCACAACTTCCCTTTTCTAGTGAGACCCCTTTAAAACTGAATTTTACACTTTACTAATTGCTGGAAAACAGACCTGGAAGTTAATTTGAAACCAATTTCTCGAAAATTACAGATTTACCCCAAAACTATTCCAAATTACACATGCAACACACTATGATTTCAAAATCCACCTTTTCATGAAAGATCCCCAAAAATTCGAAACCTTTATTCAAAATATGCAGAAACGGAATTGAGATCTTAATGCATGCAATAACTTTGAAAGTTCCATTTTCCACCACAAAACTTTTAGATCTATACATATAAGGCCACTAGAAGTTCAAAAATTACTCTTTTCTTAAAAACCCTTCTCAAGCTGAAATTTTAGTTCACAAATGTTAAAAACCAGTTTTGAAAACTTATATGAGACTGACTTTTCACAAATTACAGATCTGACCCGAAAGTATGCCGATTTACACATGCAACCCCAAAACTTTTTCAATTTCAATCTTTTTCACAATTCTTCGAAAGAACCGAAACATTTATGAAGGAAATCAACTCAATATACCATTTAAGACCTCTGATCATACATGCAATAACATAAATCATATGAACTAACAAAGAGGAACAAGCAAATACAAGAATCAACATAAAACAAGAATTAGGGGTGTCTTTTAATTAATTTCGAAATTTGTTCTTGATACTTTGATACCTCCATTTGCAGCAAGGATTTCGATTCCTTACCTTAAAAATAGAAAAGAAATAAAGGCTAGATGAAAAGGGAAAGGTTCTTGGGAGCCTTCAAGGAAAAACCGAAAGTTAGAAAGGGAAAACAAAGAAGAAGAAGAAGTGGGAGAACTTGAAAATGGCGGAGTCTTACCTTCTTCAAGCTTGCAGATTTAACCAAGCTACCTTAATGTGGAAAGATACCGTGTAGATTTCTAGGTGAGAAGTGTTTTCATTTGTGAAGGGGCACCATGTATTTATAGTGTTCTTGGAGTATTCTAGAGCAAGGGTGAGATAGGGAATTCTCATCTTGGCTTGAGAAATATCTTGTTGATTTGGAGAAGGGTTCAAGCTTGGTGGTGTTGATGGCAATGGTGGCTTCGGTGGTTGGAGAAAGAAAGAAACAATGGAGGGAGAGGGGAATATGTGGCAGCCGAAATGGGGAGGGGAGAAGGGACTCTTGGCCTTCTTAAGTGGGCATGCTTGACATGGAGTGTAGGAATGGTTTAGTAGGGGTTAGGCTAGGCTTTAGGATAATCATTTTAATTTCAAATTATTTAATAATCCACCCCTAATTACAAACACACACATACACGGCACACACATACACATATATATATATATTATGATAATTCCTAATATGCATGCATAATTACCGAAACACATAGGCACATAAGGTCACGTAGATAAATTTGATATCTAATAATTCGGATATCAAAAATTCACGTATAGCCCTAATTTTTTTGTAAAATCTAGCATTTACGTTACTAGAGGTTTTTCGGTTTAGAAATTATCGTGTTGTGAACACGTGGGGTGTTACATCAGAACATTCAAAATGATATACAATACCAAAGAAAAGATTTGACTAATAATGATTAATAAAGCCTATTCCCCTGTTATTTTCATCGTGCTACAAATGAATGAAACCTCCAAAATATACCTGACTAATTCGACATTCTTGGAGCTTTAGCAATAGCCACAAGCTAAGAAAAAACCTCTTTATTTTTAAGAAATTTCTTTGTGTTATTCATCTTTGTCGGAAGAGTCGCCGCGGCCGACCCGCAACACCGCTATCTGCATAAGATCGGCTGGGATGGAGACAAGTGGTTGCGTTCTTATATGAAGAATTTGGGGAGTGTTGATTTTATTTTTTATTGTAATTTTGTTAATTGATTATGATTATTGTAATATTTTTTTAATGGATATTTCACATTTTTTTGTTGAGTTTGTAACGTTAATTAGGTAATTTATATAACTGTACAATGTGTGTATGATCTGTTATTACTGGGTTCGTACTTTTATTTTAAAAATCCCAGTATCGTACTAGATCGTACTAGGTCGTACAAAAAAAATCAACGGATGAGATTAACTGATACGCGTTTTCCTAACGTATAAATTTCCGCAAGTATACAATATCGCATTTTACATAACAGTGGTTCCGGATATCGATCCACATGGACCTTGTAGATTCACATGCTAAGTAGTGTAATTATATTATCTAGCCGATCGTAAATAATTGGAATGGTGATAAACCCTAGTTTAAAAGCATGCAAGATCATAAACATGCAAGTATAGAATGTACGTAAATAAAATAACGGCAACTCAATACGGGAGGGCTTCGATTTAAAAGGGACCTTCTAGGGCCAAATCCACCTATGTATAATCAACAACGATCTACAAATCCGTTATCTGAAGTCACATTCATATTCGTTAACCCAGACGTTAAAGTACTCTAACACCCATCTCCAATGTAGTTAGAGTCTACCCACAGGTCCGACGTCTCCGTTCAGAACCTGCTATTAAGAGAGTATTTAGGTCAAGTTCTTAAGGGCTATCCGAAGTGGATCACGTCTCCGTTTCCTCACCCCGAGCTATGTTTTCCTAACTTCAAACAAGAAATACTCTCTCGAATTCATTTCTATTTAATATCAATCCGAGAGCTGATCAAACAATCAGAAGCATTTAATACGGGAAAACATAAACGAAATCAAAACACGATAAATATATAACAGAAATGACAATCGAAATCAATATATACAAGGTTTCATTACCCTAGAAGAAAATGTTCTTAATTCATTTTCCCTTCTGGTTCTCTTCTTCTTCTTTCTTTCTCTCTTTCTTTCTTTCTTTTTTTTTTTCTTTTTTTTTTTAATTTGAGAAGAGGAAGAAAAACGTAACAAATTTTCAACCAAACTCCAAGGGATAATTTATCAGAAATCTCCATCTAATCTACCCACTTTATTTTGGCTAAAAGAAAGAACCCCGTTTCTCCAAGGCACAATCAAGGTTCTAGGGAAAATTTCAATAAAATGTCGGCTTGAAAGGCTCAAACGGTTCAAAGAAAGCCCAAATCACATCCCAAATCACTCAACGACTCAATACTTTACTTTGCAAATTCCTAAGGTGAGTTCTAAAACCGAACATCACATGATATAGCATAAATTAACTCCATGTTTAAAAAAAAATAAAATTTTCAATAAAAGCAACACATAATTCATGATTCTCAACAATGACTCGCTCCTAAATTACTTTGAATCAAAAGCTCAACAAAATTCAACTATAGCTACAACAAAGCAAGTAATATCATCATCAAACATTGGCTATCTTTCATCATCAAAATCCATTAATGCATTTAACTCGAACATTATTTTTTAAAGAAAACAATAAATAAACGAAAACGACTAAAAGAAAAAAAAATCCTAAAGCATGCAATCTAAAACATATAAAGCACATAAAAAGTGTTTTTCCACCCCCAAACATAAAATTTACATTGTCCTCAATGTAATTAAAACGAAGTTTAAGGATATAATACACCTTGATTAGTCGAAACGTCCTCCACATGTTGCACTCCTCCATCTCTTTCTCTTTCAACCAAACTATTGTTTTTTCAATTTTCGAAAAAAAAAATTAAATAAATAAATAAATAAATTTCAAGGGTGTTCCGGACGGCCGTCTCAACTTTTGCACTGTTTTTTAGACGGCCGTCTCAATTCTAGAAGGTTCACAACTCATCGTAACTTCTCCGGACGTCCGTCTGCAGTTTTGGCTTGACTTTCGGACGGCCGTTTGGGCTTTGTGCGTCCTTTTGGTGACCTAAAAATTCAAACATGATTTAATTATTAGATTACAAGCTTATATATATTCTAAGAAAATTAAAAACAACTAAAAATACGAAAAATATGGGGGAAAAAAACGATAAATGCTCGGGTTGCCTCCCGAGAAGCACAAAATTTTAAGTCTCCAGCCAGACTTTGTTTCTTGAAATTGTTATGTTCAATCCAATGCCTTGTAGATTGCGCATCCATCCATTAGCTTTATAACTTTAATTGGAATCAATGCAAGGATAGTATTGCAATATGCCAGGGTCCACCTTAACTTGTTGTCTTTTTTGGTTGTAATCAATCGGTACGAAGCCAAGTGGATCTTCATCACCCGCTCCCTCAAAGCAGTACACAAAAACCTCAAGTCTGCGTATAAAGTCCACTTCAAACTCGTTCGCTTTCTCATCAACCTCTATTGATGCCTTCAAAGCCACGTCAGGAACAATGATAAGATCCTCAATTTGAATATTTGCACTAACCACATCCATCTCCTTATTCTCTTGCTCCCAGACATCTTTGGAGTTTAGCTCGATCGCATTCTCATATTAATCATCCTTAAGCGTCTTCTTAATTTATTTTTCCCTCTCATCGACACTTTTCTCACTATATGTTTCAGACGGATTTTCTTTGTTGTAACCATTCTCTATATCGGTTGGAATATTTTCAATAGGCATCTTGAACTTCATCTCTTCCAACTGTATTTCCAGTCTTCGGATAGATGCTTGAGTGGATTTCATAAAATCTCCAAGGACGGAGTTCAAATAACACTCCTGAATAATGGGTTCTCGTGGCGTATTGGTTTATGTGTTCCAATAACCTCCGTTAGTATTATCTATGAAATTGTTCGCTTTCGGTGCATACCAACATTGGTTAGTGTAATGATCTCCACCACATATTGAACAAAAGAACGGCATATCATAGGTATATTTGGAGGTATTCGCCAGACGGAAGCCATTCATATCCCGTTTGAGGTGCGCGAGAATTGTAACCCGACATGTAACCAAAGAGAAGAAATATTAAAAAAAAATCAAACTATAAATAAAAATAAAAATAAAATTAATTTGGGTGAATCGTGAAAATTGTTCAAATCTAGAGCTAGAATAGAATAAATAATTAAAATATTCCCCGGCAACGGGGCCAAAAACTTGTTGGTTGTAATACCTACACGCAAGTGCACGTATCGTACAAGTAATAAAGTGGATTTTTAAGTCCAAGTATCGATCCCACAGAGAATATTGAATTATATAATCTTAGACGCTAAATTCTACCAATTGTTATCAAGCCCACCCTACACGGTCAAAAGATACACAATTATACTAAATTATCCAAAGCAAATTTAAAGGAGAAAAGCAAGAAACAAATAAAAACGAAGATTTAATCAAATTAAACGAGCCTAGGATTTTATGTCCCCCTATGTGATCATCGATCCCCCAAGTCCCTCAATTATGCAAGTAAATAATTCGGATTACTAACCTGAGATGCTAATTTAATCATAACCCGCTTCCGCGTGTATTACGATTCTATTATTCAAAACTATATTATTGTATTCCTACGCAATTCAATCAAGAATAAAGCATTAAGAACAAATCTCAATAATGGCTACCTAGGAGGTTAACTATATTTCTACGATAACACCACAAAGGCTCTTCTACCACGGTTGAAATTGTTAAACCGATCTTCCGATTCATGCATTCAACAATAGAAATAAATCACATAATGTGATCAAGTTCATGCACTTAATCAATCAAGTAGAGGAAATAATCTAAATTAATACTTGCATAAAATCATGGAATTGAGTTCACAAATCCCACATAGGATTCGAATAAAATCCTAGAAATAAATACTTAGCTACTCGTAATTCTTATGATAAAGAAAATAAACTAGATAAATTAAACAAAAAAACTATGGTTCAATCTTCATTGATCTTCGTTCCTCGCGTTTTGTGGTGTATAATTCCGTGTTTATGGTGTAGAGACTTGTTGCTTTTATTGGCTTTTCTTGATAAAGAAGTAGTGGAAACCTAATAGGAATCAATTTCCGCCACTTTCCCCCATCAGGATTTCTTCTTCAATTTTCGCCATGTTGGAGTCCGAATTTTGGAATGTTGCATGAATAAGAATTGTAGCCCTTGCAATTAGCATGGCTGTTGTAAATCAACTTTTCACTTCTCATCATTTAATCTATTTACTTTAATTTAAGTATCAATATTTTACCATGTTATAATTTATTTGATTTCTTTAAAGTAATAGTCATATTTTAAAACAGTTTCAATCTCGTATTGTTTTCTTGTGTAATTTTGAGGTCTGATATATTTATTTTGAGTAATATATGACGGATTCTAGGTGTTACCAAGAAGACAAAACGTTCATGCAAACAAACTTGTTTGGACAAATGGAAGATCATAATTCCAAGCTTTCTCAAATCCATAGAAGTCCTTAAAACTACCAAAGTAAATGATAAAAAAGGAACCCATCAAAGATGAATCTGTTGCCACAAAGATGAAAGCATGAAAAAACTCCAAGTGAAGTTTGAAAAGAACTTTTTGCCATATGGTATCAATAGCTAACTTAAACATGAACTTGAAGTATCTGTTTATCTGTTTATGATAAAACAAAGTCATATCTGGTGTTGAACTGTAAAATCATGACATTATCATTTTTAGTTCAATTCATCATCGAAGGCTCTAACCTCCATAAAAACGTTTTTTTTTTGTTGTCAAGTTTGCTAAATGGCCAAAACCTGGCTATGGGTTGGCTTCAAAACTTGCGTACACTCATTTCTGCTACCACACAAGGGTTCGAGTACTAGACTTTAACGTACTAACAGTTGTGGGCAATATTGCTTCTTTATATATATCATCACATGATTTTAAAGAAGTAATGGCAGATAAACAATTAAGATCAGACTTCTTTACCCAGATTTTTTGTTGAGTTTTGTTCACTAAATCAACCTTTATCTTGGGTTTTTGAGACGACACAAAAGTGTGATCAATTTTAGCGGAAAGTGGTGAGCGGGCCCCATTATTCTTTTAACCATTTTCAAGTACTTAAAACACCTGGGTTATATATGACCAAGAACATGACAAAAATGACAGGTAGGGACAAAAACTTTTCTTTGAGATGATTGTGTTGATGAAACTGTCGCAACAGTTTGTGAAACACTGGATTGTTTAACAAAATTGATTTTTCTTTTTGGATCCTCTTTCTGTTTCAATGCATCATTAGATAGTTGATTACCCCCTATACCTATACGACCATAGTTCGGCTGATTTTTGTTCAAAATTTCATTCAAGGTTACCCTACCAGTATTAAATTTAGAAATAACATCTTGGGTTTGAGCAAATTTGACCTTCAACCTATCTGTTTCTCTACTAGTAGAAATAGCATTTTGTTCAAGAGTAGAAATTCTCACATTCAATACTTTGTTTTCCTCAATTAGGACAAGCTTCTCTTTTTCTAAGAATTTATTCGACTCGCATACCTGAAGAAATTTTTCGTACATCCTTTCATAGCACTCCTTGAATTCTTCCAAGGTTGACACGTCATCATCGCTGTTGTTTTATGAATCCCCATCATCACCTGCAAGATTTAACGGAGTTAACCCTTTATCAGGTATTGAATGCAACTTATCATACCTAAGTTATGTCTGAACTGTCTGTCCAACGGTTGCAACAGTTTCAGCGATAGTCTCTTTGTACTCGCTTATCTGAGTAGTTCCTTCGTAGGCCTCTTGTAGAACATCCCATGCCTCCTTTGTTGATTTTCACATTGATATCAATTTGAATTTGTCGTCATCGATAAAACTCAAGATAGCATTGGTTGCCTTGTTATTATAATCTGCTATTTGTACTTCTTCATCACTCCACTTCTCTTTTGGCGTTTGAATGATCTCGTGTGACTCATTCATTGAGGTAGGAGGTATCCAACCAATTAGAATTGCGCGCCAGGCCCATTCATCAATAGATTTGATGAACATCTCCATCCTTATTTTCCACTCAAAGTAGTTCAATTCAGCCAAGAGTGGTGGTAGGAATGCGCATTCACGATGATTATTCATCTCTGCACAAAAAAAATAAAAAAAATAAATCCCAAAATCTCACTAAGTGTATCTAGTGACAGTCTCTTGATGCCAATTGTTGGAATTTATTTCGTACAGATTCAATTAATTGTGTTAGATTCAGTTTTTCGTTACTGTTGCGTCAAGTGTTGCAACAGTTCGTGAAACAGTTCGTAAAAACAGAAATAAAAAAGACACAAATTTAATGTGGTTCGGATACAATTGTACCCTACATCCACGGGGACCTACAAACAAAATTTACTAATGTTTAGTTTTACGAATACAATAGTAGAACTTAATCAAAATACAAAGACTCCCTCTTTGTTGACGCCGTTCTTGTATACTACGCTGAATTATAAATCTTCAATTTGCACCACGTCCCTTGCTCCGCACGGTTGAACTCCCTTCAACGTTGAATCCCTCAGTCGGCGGATCGATCTCCTATCGAGATCTGTTTAAGCCCCTCTCCCGAAGAACCGATCTTCTTTTTGTATAGAAGAAGCAAACTTGTGATAATGCTTGAATCTTGGTGTCTTCACCATAAAGCCTTGAAGCCGATATATTTTCTATGAAAATCACGCATCACAATGGAGCAATAAAAACAAGAAGAAAAAAAAATATTTTCTCTGAACTCTTCTCTCGATAAAAAGTCGCCGGAAGAACAACAAGGAAAAGAGAAATATTTTCTCTCCAAAAAGCACACAACAGCAAAAAAGAAAAGAGAGATCTGTTTTTCTCCAAAAAGACACGCCGTATTCTGTTGCTACTTCTCCTTTTTATATAGCCTCGGAAAGACTCCTGTATAAGCAAACTAATAAAGGTTAGATACGTACAGGAGATATAGGAGATTTATAAGATACCTATCGAATAATATATTATTAAAATACAAGAGAGATCCCATATAAATAATAATATTCCAATTAATGATAATATAAGAAAAAAAATAAAAAGGAATTATCCCTTCTCTTGATTCTCACACGTCTGTGTGAAATATATGGAAAGAAAGAATTATTCTTTCACAAGACTTCTACACAAGTCATTACGTTAAGAATAACTCTTTTTAATTAATAAGATAGTTTCATATATAAAAGAAACTATTAATGACAAATTAAAGAGTTAAAGTAAACAAGGAGACTTCCCTTTCGTGTTTTACGGTACATAAGGACTTGTTGTACAAGTCTTTACTCATACCTTGTTTATTAGAATCCAATTAGATTCTAGTAGATACATTACAAAATCATACAAACACTGTTACCATCAGATGATCAAATTGTTGACAAAATAAAAATGGATTAACAATCATCCAGTTCTACAGGACACATGGGAAAATCAATATGTATGGAAGAAAAGATTTGTCTCACATTTCTCTACGCCGTACGATAAGAAGAACCACATGATGATTTCTTGCTCAGAGAACTTTGCCAGAAAGAAGGAAAAAATCGATGATGGTTTTTTTTAGAGGAAAAATTGTTTATGAATTAAGGAGATTGATGTAAGTGGGTCTAACGTTTAAGGAAAGCTATTCGATTTGATCGTAATATTTTTTTTCATTTGATATGAATTAAGTTTTAAATTATTAATTTTCTAATTAAATTTCCAGTTTAATAAAAAATGTGTTTAATGTAATTTTACTTGTAACGTATGTATCGTACTATTTTTTAGTTGGTACGTACTAATCCTATGTGGAGCATTTGTATTGGCCAGTTATGGTCCGAGAAGTACAACCCTCTCGGACCCTAGACAATCCCATGTTTGTTTAGGTTTTCAAATTCTTTTCATTATTTTCCCAAAATAAAATTATCTTTCTCAAATATTTTTAAAAACGTCCCCAAAAAATAATCAAATATTTCTCTATCTAACAAACATGATTTGACTGCTATAGTAAAAATTGTTTTCACTAAAATACAAACTAAAATACAAACTAAAATCTTTCAAATTCTTCTTTCAGAATACCTTTTTCCAACACTTTTTAAACATGATTTAACTTGCTACAGTACAAATTGTCTCATCTCAAAATACAAACAACCTTTATTTTATTTTACAATTCTTCTCCCAAAATATCTTTTCTCCAGAATAAAATGGAAATAGAAGCCCAAAAGGTGACCATACATATCCAATTTATTCTTTCATCTTTCCCGTCAAACAAAAGCCACCCACCCGACCCCACATTTTCATCATCTTCACCGTCATACCAAACCCATCAACCACCATCCCGTGTCTAAACCCAAGCCCAACACCTCTCTGTTATAGACTTCAAATTGGAGATTCACCGCCGAGATTGTTAGGGGCCCATCGGTATACCACAAGCTCTACATATGTATGATATTGTCTAATCTGGGCCAAATCCTATTGGTTTTGCTCTTAGGGTTTTTTTTTTTCCAAAAGGTCACATAAATAGAGTTGCTATCCCCTCCTCCCCTCCTTGTATCTTTATAAAGAAGTGATATTTTCCATATTAAACGAATGTGGGACTATGCTTGCACCTCAACAGAGATTCACCGTCGCATACGTCGGAGCCACCCACCTAGATCTACTTCGTGCTGCCAACCTTTGAACAAGAGATAAAAATTGGCTGGACCAGATCTCCTTCTTCATGCTTGCTTCCAAACTCCAACGGTGCCTCGCTGCCATGGGTTCTTTTGGAATTTCACTAAAGAAACCGAGGGTTTTCGTGGCTGGTTGAGGAATTCGGGTTTTGGTCGGAGGTGACCCCAGCCGTTTTTTAAATAGAAATCGAGATTGACATTTTTCGATGAGGTCAAGATAGACATTTTTCGATGAGGAGAAGATGTTGTGTTAAGGATTGAATTAAAAATTGAGATTGATGTTCCAATTTTGAGTTAATTTAGAGAGAGGGCGCTTCTGAAAATTTGAAAAATTGAATTGAAAATTTCAAAAATTGAATTGAAAATTTCAAAAACTTCATTTTGGGTTGAATCTGTAATTTTTTAAAATTATAATTTAAAGGATATTTTGGTCTTTCGAGTCAAAAAGTCACCCCCGGTAGCCCACTATGCGCGCGGTGTCCACGATAAGTTGTCAAGGACCTATTTTGATTTGACTGATTTTCATTGGAGTGTCCTTGTTGATTTATTTAACATGAGGATTTTTTCGGTAATTCCAAATTACAAAGGGCTCATTTTTGCCTTTATTAAATGGGGCACTTTGAGAACGTCCAAAAACTTTCATTAATAGGGATATGTCCAACCCATATTTCACTCTTTGATGTAAAGCCAGGCTCCTTTCCATTCCTCAATAATCCACTATCTTTTTTTCCAACTACACACATCCCCAGTTTTGTTTTCCCCCTTTTTTTAATTATTTTTTGCTTTTAATTTTTAATTTTTTAATTTATTAAAAATAACTTTTTTTTAAATTTTTAAATTTTTTTTTTATACTTTTTTTTCCGTCAGGAATCAATCGACTAAGGGAATAGTTGATTAATGAACTCACAACTAAAATTGTGGTTGAATGATGAAATTAACTACTAAAAGTAACAACAACAAAAACCGTAATATATTCAATCAAAACCAACACGATTAAACAAAAGAATCCAAACAATAACCAACCGAAACAAATAACAAAAACAAGTACAAAAACGAAAATATAAATCAACTTTTTTCTACAAAACAACAAATATACAAAAATTGTATTGATTTATAGAAATTGGATGATGGATTGACAATGACAGAACAAATACACACTGCCGAAATGCCCCAAGTCCGACTACACGTGGCAAAATCGGGAATCAAGAACCAAAAGTTCTAAAATGAATTAAAAAATGTAATGATTAACTTTAATCGACTACTGATCACAGTCGATTAAACCTTAATCTACTACTGAGCATAGTCGATTAAAACTTAACATAGTCGATTAGGGGTCTAGCATGCACGACTTTCTCCGACCCTGCCGGATCTAACCAAAAACTCTAGATCTGTCTCTCCATTGTCACCATACCGTCGTCACACCACACCATCACCAACCCCCACCATCGCCACCACAAAGACACCGTCTAATTTCCACCCGCATGGAGACTGATCTCATTCTTCACGGACGACAATTCTCATGGCAAGAAGGGGTTGTTGTTCCTCACGACAGCAACATCGTGGTGGTTCAGGCCTCGTGGAGTGCCGCCATGAGGGCATAGAAGGTAGGGGGCGCCGACGATTCTTTGTTTGACCACCTGCTTCTGTGAGAGAGAATAAGGATTTGGACAGAAAAAGAAAGAAGAGAAAACATAGAAAAAAAAAGGACAAGAGAGAAGATGGGTGAGACGGGAAAAAAAGAGAAAAGATCAATAGGATTAGGGTTTGGAAGGGGATAATTACAACTCTCGTCCCTATATTATACACCATTTTTTATTTTGGCCCTTAAACTTTTTCTAGCACGCAATTGGTCCTCAGATAACCAGTTTCTTTTTTCAATTTTCGTCCACCGTTTTAAATTGCCGTTAGTTAGGATGGAAAAGCCACGTGTGTGGCACGTGAAAATGGGGGTCTAGTACTAACTGTGGCACGCGCTCCACTTTGGATAGCCCACAGTTAGACTCGTTGCTCCAGTTGCTCCATGTTTTATTGCTTCTTTATATCCTCTATTGTTTCATTTTCAGGCATTTTACTCACGGGGAGAAAATGATTAGAATCAATCAATGACAAAAGGGGAGATTGTTAGAATCTAATTAGATTCTAATAAACAAGGGATGAGTAAAAACTTGTGCAACAAGTCCTTATGTACCGTGAAACACAAAAGGGAAGTCTCCGTGTTTACTTTAATTCTTTAATTTGTCTTTTTTTGTTATATATAGGAAACTATCTTATTAATTAAAAAGAGTTATTCTTAACTTAATGACTTGTGTAGAAGTCTTGTGAAAGAAGAATTCTTTCTTTCCATATATTTCACACAGACGTGTGGGAATCAAGAGAAGGGATAATTCCTTTTTATTTATTTTTTCTTATATTGTCACTAATTGGAATATTATCATTTATATGGGATCTCTCTTTTATTTTAATAATATATTATTAGATAGGTATCTTATAAATCTCCTATATCTCCTGTACGTATCTAACCTTAATTAGTTTGCTTATACAGGAGTCTTTCCCAGGCTATATAAAAAAGAGAAGCAGCAACAGAATATGGCGTGTCTTTTTGGAGAGAAACAGATGTCTCTTTTCTTTGTTGTTGTTGTGTGCTTTTTGGAGACAAAAATATTTCTCTTTTCCTTGTTGCTCTTCCGGCGACTTTTTATCGAGAGAAGAGTTAAGAGAAAATATTGTTTTTTCTTCTCGTTTTTATTGCGCCATTGTGATACGTGATTTTCATAGAAAATATATTGGCTTCAAGGCTTTGGGGTGAAGACACCAAGATTCAAGGATTATCACAAGTTTGCTTCTTTTATACCAAAACAAGATCGGTTCTTCGGGAGAGGGGCTTAAACAGAACGCGGGAGAAGATCAATCTGCCGACTGAGGGATTCAGCGGTTAAGGGAGTTCAACCGTGCGGAGAAAGGGACGTGCTACAAATTGAAGATTTATAATTTAGCGTAGTATACAAGAACGACGTCAACAAAGAGGGAGTCTTTGTATTTTGATTAAGTCCTACTATTGTATTCGTAAAACTAAAAATTAGTAAATTTTGTTTGCAGGTCCCCGTGGATGTAGGGTGCAATTGTATCCAAACCACATTAAATTTGTGTCTCGTTTATTTCTGTTTTTACGAACTGTTTCATGAACTGTTGCAACACTGCACGCAACAGTAACGAAAAACTGAATCTAACACAAATAATTTAATCTGTACAAAATAAATTCTAACAATTGGTATCAAAACAGTAGCAGAAACAACTTCTCCTCGCAATTTTCGTTATTTGTCCTATATTTCTGCACAATTTCAACAACTGTCTGATGCACTTTCTCAACAGTTGTCTGAACTCGCCCTGTAAACAGATCTCGGGAGGAGATCGATCTCCTGACTGAGGGATTCAGCATTGAATGGAGTTCAACCGTGCAGAGCAAGGGACGTGCTACAAATTGAAGATTTATAATTCAGCGTAGTATACAAGAACGGCGTCAACAAAGAGGGAGTCTTTGTATTTTGATTAAGTCTTACTATTGTATTCGTAAAACTAAAAATTAGTAAATTTTGTTTGCATGTCCCCATGGATGTAGGGTACAACTGTATCCGAACCACATTAAATTTGTGTCTCGTTTATTTCTATTTTTACGAACTGTTTCACGAACTGTTGCAACACTGCACGCAACAGTAACGAAAAACTGAATCTAACACAAATAATTTAACCTGTACGAAATAAATTCTAACAATTGGTATCAGAGCAGTAGCAGAAACAACTTCTCCTCACAATGTTCGTTAGTTGTCCTATATTTCTGCACAATTTCAACAACTGTCTGATGAACTGTCTCAACAGTTGTCTGAACTCGCCCTGTAAATAGATCTCGGGAGGAGATCGATCTGCTGACTGAGGGATTGAGCATTGAATGGAGTTCAACCGTGCAAAGCAAGGGACGTGCTACAAATTGAAGATTTATAATTCACCGTAGTGTACAAGAACGACGTCAACAAAGAGGGAGTCTTTGTATTTTGATTAAGTCTTACTATTGTATTCGTAAAACTTAAAATTAGTAAATTTTGTTTGCATGTCCCCGTGGATGTAGGGTACAATTGTATCCGAACCACATTAAATTTGTGTCTCGTTTATTTCTGTTTTTACGAACTGTTTCACGAACTGTTGCAACACTGCACGCAACAGTAACGAAAAACTGAATCTAACACAAATAATTTAATCTGTACGAAATAAATTCTAACAATTAGTATCAGAGCAGTAGCAGAAACAACTTCTCTTCACAATGTTCGTTATTTGTCCTATATTTCTGCAAAATTTCAACAACTGTTTGATGCACTGTCTCAACAGTTGTCTGAACTCGCCCTGCATTCCTGCACTGTTCCAGCAACTGTCTGATGCAGTGTAGCAACAGTTGTCGGAACTCCCCCTGTGTTCATGCCAGCGTAGCTGTTCTTTTCTCCCCCTTTCTGGGCAATCACCATGCATAGATAAATCAACATGGACTACTGATCTCGATGTGTCGAGCAATCTGCTCAAACACTTAACAAAAAGATCAAACGAAGAGAGAATCTAGAAAGCAAGTGAGAAGAGTCACCATACATAACGTGCACACAAAATCACAAACTCATAAACTCAATACCACACGATAATTACAATGCGAAAATCAAAGGATAGTGATATCAAATCCGACATTAAATAACAAATACTACAGACTTTGCCAAACTTCATACGAAACGTGGAAATGTGAGGAGTAAGCTCAATAGATCTGGATCCAACAAAAAATTAAATTTAACCGACATATAAACAAAAATCCCGTCCCTTTTTTTTTTAATGCCTAATGCAAGACAAGAGGTAAACATGAGAAATAAACATGAGGGAAGAGACAAATGTGAATAGGATACTGCATGGACAAACAAAACATATGGGATTTATCTTCACATTCACGATAAGCGCAATTCCCATAAATCCGACTGCCAATGCAACCAATAAACTTAATAATCCCAAGTCAAACACAAAGATGCTCTTATTAGGTAGCGTACACACACGTCTAATGGTAGCTTTTTCCCATTGAAAACAGAGCAATTAAAAGGAACGAGATTATGGTGGTCGTGCAATGTGTAGTCCCCTGGGCTTTCTAATTGAGCCTTGTAGTGAGTGTTCGGTCAAGTGGTTTACTGGCTCGACACAACTAGGCTACGAACTATTCCATGACCATATATATAATTTATATTGGCCGTGCAATGTGTAGGCCCCTGGGCTTTCTAAATATTGAGCCTTGTAGCGAGCTTTCGGCCACGTGATTTACTGACTCGACTCGAAAAAACTTCGAACTATTCACTGACCAAATGGTTGTAGATATATATATTAGTAACAGTAGTTCAAGAGTAGCTTTCACTCACTAAAAGAGGCAGTTTTTCCCTATAAAAACATCCAACCATGACAAGACTATTCAGAGAAATAAGTAAGTTGGAGCCTTTTAAGTAATCATTTTGGGAATTGGTGAAGTTCTACCCCCACAAAGTTTAGAAGTGCACGAAGTATCAAATTCACATTTGTCTCAATCATATGCATTATGCTTAATGCAGGTCCTATATGAGATGCAAAAACATATGAAGTGTCCTACCACTAAAAGTTGCAAGTCTGGACACACAGACTGTTGCAACATTTCACGCAACTGCATCAGATTAAACAACATAAATTCCAAGCGATTTTCGCTAGGAATCAAATATCTGTGCATCAAGGGTTTTTGCAAAAGCATCAGTTAATTCATTCTCCGTTGCAGCATAATCAATTGAGACAACCCCCTTTTCGACCAAGCCCCTTATGAAACAATGACAAATATCTGTAAGCTTAGTTCTCGAATGCTGAATTGGATTCATAAATTCATTTTTCGCATAAAGATTTTTACAATTCAGATTACCAAGTTTTTTATCCCCCAAACTAGCTTTGTCACCAGAACTGTTGGAACAGTTAGTTCGCGACTTTGCATAATTGTTTGATCAATATATATATTCTGGTTTACTGCTACACCAGACTCGTTGTTTAACCCCCATCTCGCTCCATGTTCTGTACTAGACTAGTTGGCTGGTGGCGGGGCAAATCCATCGGCGACCACCCCCATCACTCTCTCGTCGGCAACTCCTCAGCCGGATGCTTGTGCACCAACCACAGATGTTGAAACCCCTAGGCGACCACCATGACTCCATCCACTGGCCCACCGCCTTCTGATTCTACATCAGTTTATTTGACCGTTACCGTCTTGCTTCTCTTATTGTCCACTTCAGTAGCCTTTAATCTCCAAGGGAAAAAAGTATACTTTTTGGGTATATTTTATTATGGTACTTTACAATAAAACTTTGTTTGAATTTAATATAATTTACATCTCAATTTTGTATTCGATTCTAGTGTTTAGCATATTGTTTCTTTCACGGTTGATCAGTATACATATTTCACTGCGAGAATAAGAGCTAATTCCAAATACCTCCCCTATGTAATCTCTAATTGGCAAATACCCCACTGTCAAAAAAAAACTCACCAACGCCCTCTCGTGTAATCAAACTCAAAACTCGCAGCACCCTCTATGTTTTTAGGCATTAACTAAAAGTGAAATGACAAAAATGCCCTACGGGATTTTTTTCAGCAATTAATAAAATGTATATTGTACATATTTATTTTTTTATATTTTCTCAACTCTGGAATTAATTTAATTAAACAAAATTTTTTTACACAATTATTAATACTTATTTTTTTGCTGTGTAGGTATTTTTAATTTTATAAACAATATTTATTAATAATTTTGTAATTATAAAATATAAACAGAAATTAAACATATATTGTTGTATTAGATTTTATATGTTTTATATTTCTTTTATTACATTTTAATTTACATTAAAAAGAAAAAAAAGAAAAAGAAATGAGCAGCAAAAAAAGAGTTGTCTTCTTCCCTCCTCCACCCCACCCCACACCACCAACCACCCAACTCAACACTTCTTCTCCCCACGCCGGCCGCCGCTGCCCCACCACCAGATCACCCTTTGTTGCAGCCCCACCTTCTTTCTAGATCCACAACCCACAACCGTGATTTTTTTTCCAAATTCGCGAAGTACCATCTGTCCTCCAATTTCACTCTTCCTATGGCAGCCCATATATGCAATTTGAACAAAGGCGGAGATGACGGCGATTATGTGCAGGAGAAGAAAAACCTTACCTATACACAACTCTTTCTCGCTAAGAATTGGGTGGTGCCAGACGGTGGCAGTGACGAGCGAGAGAAATTTAAAGAAGTAGGTGGGTATCGGTGGTGCGAGACGGGCCAGAAGACGACGTTGACGAGGGAGATAAATTTGAAGGAGTAGGTGGGTGGCGGTGGTACTAGACGAGCCAGAGAGCGGCGGTGGTGCTAGATAGGCCAGAAGGCGGCGGCGATGCCGAAATGTTTCCTGGTTCGGAGGTGGGCGGCGCAATGGTACGAGGAACAAGATCTGAAAAATCTTCAATTTTTGTTACTTATTTTACAATTTTGGAAAATTTAAAATTTACAATTTAGTCCTATAAGTTCAAGTATTTATAATTTAACCAGTCAGAGTTTTTTTATTTATACAGGGGTATTTATGACATTTCACCCTATAAATAACATAAAAATTCGCAGAGCCCGCGAATGAGTGACACGATTTGCCTTAAGAGGTCTAGATGCATTGACTTTGGTTACACGAGGGGGCGTTGGTGAGTTTTTTTTTAGAGGGGGGAATTTGCCAATTAGAGATTACACAGGGGAGGTATTTGCAATTAACTCGTGAGAATAATTATGTGAAGAGACAAATATATTTGTTTTATAAACGACAAACGGGCAAATAAGGACACATTATAATTTCAATGCTAAAGTAATATCTTCTTGACACAGTAGTTACAACATGAGTCAAATGTTTGTTACATATTCAAAATAGTGTAATTGATAAGTTTACTATCAATTTATGTAGACGAAACGTGACCTGATAAAATATAATACAGCAAACACAACCACATGAAAATCAGTTCAACTGTGATTGGTATCAGTTGAACTGTGGTTGTATATAACTTCATAGGTCTTGAAATGTTAGGATCGATACTGTTAAAATCTCGATGGGATTCTAAGTCCACAAGACCATGTGGAATTCTATGGAGATGTGTATTAATATGAGGAACATATTTTCCTTAGTTATCTCATTAGATAATTTGAGAAGAAATAAATTATCTCTCCATATTAATCACCTGAACGTGTATCGCCAAAATAGAAGTAATTTCACCTTTTTAATATTGTGTTTATTGTCATTAATTGGTTTAGGTCTTCACAAGAATATAAAAGGAGGAGCTAATGCCGAAGTTATTTGCTGAGTCTTTTATCACGTGGATGATTTACCACGTCGGCCTCCAAGTCTACCAAGCCAAGTAAACAAAGGGGAAGAATGAAGTCATGTACAAAAGGAGCTGCCCAAGGACCACCTACAGGGGGAGAAACACATGCATGGGGAGCTGACTCCGTTGTGAACCACCTGCCGAAGCCACTACTGTTGGAACAGTTGCTCTAACTGTGGCACTTACTGCTACCGCAGTTCATGCCACTCTTGTTGCTGAAAGAGATGATGAATATATATATAGCTTCTTTACTGAAACAATTAACGGAAATGAGTGGGCAATACTGCCAAAACACAAGAGTGGGCAATACTGCCAAAACCACTTTAAATCCATGCCCACAACGTGCCACACAACAGTTAGTACGTTAAAGTCTAGTACTCTAACCCTTGCATAATTTTAATCAACTTTTTTACTTTCAACTTATTTGGGAACAGAACATGGAGCGAGAACAAGTCGGAGAAGGATCTGCGACGCCTTGTGGACCTTCGAAGCAGAAAAAAGCAAAATTAGGTGGTGCAGCAAAGATATGCCTTCTCTTGTAGCTATTTTATCCTCGCATGCAAGGGTCATTTTGTCGCGTATATATCTTGCTATCCACTTTGTATTAAATTAATTAATTCTTGCTTGCGGCAATTGAATAGAATTAGAGATTTGGACATGGAAACAATGACCTGTCAACTGTGAATGGAGACTTCAGTTTTTGAAATTTTAATTTTATTTATCATTTTGTGCAGGAGCCAATCAACAAAAGAGAAGTGGATGACGACTCGTGGATGCCCGAAGGATGGGTGAAACGAGTAAACATAAGGCAGTTGACTGGAAAATTTACCGGATACGAAGACAAGGTAATTTAGGCTATATTAATTGTTATATGTTTATTAGTTTGTCAGAAATTGCAATAGTTTTTCTACATTCAAAGGCATTAAAACTCCAAAACATTTTGATAAAATATGTATCTCTCTCGAGTATGTGTATGAGTATCACTTACGGGTGGATTATGTACGGTTGCCGAATATTTGGCGCAGTACTGCGTACCTAATATATCTTATGGTATTGAATAATTTAATACTATTGCCTTACCAAAAATTGCGGTATGCTAATGTTCGATGTACCGTTACTTTCGGTATGGCATAATCGGTACATGGTACTCTACCATCAATTCATTATAGGTGAGCTTAGAGTGATTTAAACTAAAAATGTGAGAGAAAATTATATTTTTTGGTTCTTAAAAATAAATATATCAAACCTCAAAATTACACAAGAAAATAATACGACATTGAAACTGTTTTAAAATATGACTATTACTTTAAAGAAATCGAATAAATTGTTACATGGTAAACAGTTGATACTTAAATTACAGTACCTAGATTAAATGATGAGAACTGAAAAGTTGATTCACAACAGCCATGATAGAATGAGAGTTATGATATCGAAAAAATTATCGACGACCATGATAGAATAAGAGTCAATGATGAATTGAAGTGTGCTCATATTTGTGGAAGTAAGTTATTTTTTTGTTAGAATATATAAATGACTTAGCCTTGTCATAGAATTTAAAAATATTACTAGATTGGCATTGCATAGGAAGAACTTTTTGTATCGACTAGATTCGTAAAAGTTGATTCATGCATCCATTTATTGCTTTAGTCACTCAAACTATTTTACGTGTGTAGAAATATCTTCCTAATTTATATATATATATATATATATATATATATATATATGAAAATATATTAAAGAAAGCCCCGCCTACTACCCGAAAGGGCAACACCACATTTAACATGATTGTTAATAATATATAACATAATAGAATGAGAAGTGGACTAGATTAATTTGGGTGTGTATATGTGTATGTACGTTGTCTTGTGTTATTACTCATTTATTGAGTTGGTCGTATATACTAGGTCTGAAAATTTGTGGAGGGGCTGCAGATTGAGGTGGGCTAAATACGTGAGGCATAATATTAGATTTAATGACCATTATTTGATGACGAGAATAGAATACATTGTATACTATATGCAAGAACTTAAACAATAAGCAAGACTTCTATCATTCTGCTTTGATTGAAAAGCTTAAAAGTTTTTCCTTCAGGCAAAAAACTGCTTTTAAATTTGTTTCGAACAAAGTTAGTTCCCGTCGATTTTTCTTACTTCCTCGGTCTTTTTGCTTTTTTGGAATTATGGAGTAGGCTGTATTTGGTATTTGTTTTGCTTTCTGATTGGTTTTCTCTATCTTTAAATCTTTTTATTCCTTTATTCCTTTATAATCTCATTGCAAGAAGCCTTCCCTAGGTGTACTGTGTATGCCATTATTTTCTTTTTGATAAATTCTTGCTTTCTTTATATCCAATGGTATACAACGGAATGTGTTTTATTTCTCTTGAACTCTGCATGTAGTTGTGACCCGTTTTTTCTAATTCATGCGTGTTTGTTTTATTTCTGTTGGAGTTAGTTTGCTTTTGTAATAGCTAGACATTATTCATGTCTATGTCTGTATGTTCGTGAATTTTACACGTATTCATTTAATTTTGACTTGATTGTTAATTCTTGATGTGTGATGACAGTAGTCACAACATGGGTTTGGAATTTAGGGTTTCATCTAATCAGATGTTATTTCGTACATTGATTGAATTCAGATTGAGTTTCTCAACTGAAACCTTGTTGGCGAGTAACACGATATAAAATTACTATTTTTTTTCTTCTTTTTTGTCCCCCGACTATTCTGGTTGTGTTTTAGCATAAAATAATTGCTCTGGTATTTTATCTCTACATGTAGAAAACATATTACAAGACCACCTCATTGATTTAAAGTTAGCTGCAAGTCTATTGACCTTCTTGCTGGACAAACAACCGAAGTTTCGGTTTTTGCTTACGAATAAATCAAAAAAATGGTACGTTATTTCTTCTGCAAATCAATCCAGAATTTCATTTTAAAGTAAAAAGGGTTCAATATTGTAGAACTCTTCTGATCCTCGTTTTTCTACATATGTTTGTATCTTATATTACTTGGGCAAAATGCCTAAACACCTCCCACCTTGCAATTATTGGGTTTAATAATTTCCTAGACACCATGTACCATGTCTTTATTAAATATTAAATTGGCGAAAAAATGTTATTTGTATTGCAAATTTGCAAGTCATTTGGTTTGTTTATGAGTTATGACATTGGGCAGCATAGATATCCTCTGTTGTCGTATCTCTCGATGGTGAAAGATGTGTTAATTGACTGTGAACCGATATTGGGTTATTTACATAAAGAAATGGACATAATTGTAGAAAATCGAACAATTATACAATTACAATACTTGCATTATGTAACACGTTGGGGTTATTTAGCTACAATGTTCACATAAGCAATAACTGTAAATATATCCGAAGAACAGCTAGGAAATATTCACGTACCTAAAAGGGCTAGCTAGCTATATCAAAGCTATTATATTGGAGTTGAGTCGTCTGCTACTCCGTTCAATATCTGCATACCCCGAAATATTTTACGGCCATAAGACACAAGCATTTGTGGCTCCCATTCTGCCCGTCCAGTCCCCTGAATGGGCCACATAACAATCGCAATGGAAATTAATTAATGAAAATAAATCGGTACATGTATAGATATATATACTAGATTAGAAGATTTTTGTTAATTAATAATGAAGGAACTCGATCAAACAAATAATATAAGTACAATCGAGCATACCTCCACTCTCATTCAATAACTTGCAAAATTCGCAATTAATAACGTCAATCTAGGAAAAGCTGGAAAGGCCATTCAAGCTTCGATTATTTGACTTAATGATCTGAGTAGCTTCAGTTTCATGTTTATCTCCAAAGTTCAATAGTTGAAACAGCATTATGCATGTAATGTAGATATGAATTTTTTTAATTTTTTTGGTCTAAATGGTGGTAATTAGAACTCATGACCTTTAGTTATGTTTAATATTTCGATAGTTAATGAATTCTAGGTATTAATAGAAGCACCATATATATCCACCAGATTTGTATATTTGTATATACTAGCAAGGTGCACATGTGTTGCACGTGCGTGGTGATTTTCTCTATATCTTATTTTATATTTTTTCTTTTATATTTCTCAAGATGTTTTATTAATTGTGTTATTTGCACATAATCCCTATGTAATTTCAAATGGCCACAAAAACCATTGTATTGAAAAAAAAAGAGAGAAAATAAGCGATGTTTGTTGGGGTTGTCTAAGGTTCGAGAGGGTTGTACTTCTCGGACCGTAAGATATTTAATCCAGTGCGTACAAAATTACTATTTGTTAATGATAAGTGTTTGTTTAGCACGATTTTTGCTTATCAAATCTTTGAGATTTGGTCTTCTTTCGTACGAGTTTCGGCTTTATTTGTATATATTATTGCGTTTCTTGTTTTATTTCTATTTCTAGGTTTTATTATATATTTTTTCCGAGTCGAAGCATTTTGAAAGCGAAACCGAATTTTCAAGCCAATTTTGGGGCCATGAAGACCCACATCGCGATCTAGCCAACCTAGATCGCGATATGGGCACTACTTTTGAGAAAGATAGTTATTTTGCAAAGCTTCTTGAGGAAGCTTTACATATCACTACAAATAGAAAGGCTCTTTCATTCTTCATGCTACTTCGATTTTTTTACGATTTCGACAGTCCTTCACGAGAATCATCAATGGGGGTTTCGACTTGGGTTTTTCTTACGCAATTTCTTTACGTTTTTTTCTTCATTTCTTGTGTACATTCGTTTTACATTATGTTTTATTTCTTGTGTACATTCATCTAGGGTAATGAAACCTTGTATATATTGATTTTGATCGTCATTTCTGTTATCTATTTATCGTGTTTTGATTTCGTTTATATTTTCCTGTATTAAATGCTTCTGATTGTTTGATCAGCTCTCGGATTGATATTAAATAGGAATGAACTCGAGAGAGGATTTCCTGTTTGAAGTTAGGAAAACGTAGCTCTGTTAGAGTAGGTGACCAGCAAGCCAACTTGTGGCTGTGGTCTTTCTCTTTTTCTTTGAATAAAACAATCGTTTTTCGTTCGTACCAATAAAATATTTCATTTGGCATTCTATATCTCTTATCCCATGCAAGCAGCATAGATATAGTCCTAACGAGTTACTCTATTACTGTGAGTTGGTCTAGTAGAATCGTGAGATAACTCAGCAATGTAATGTAACTGTTAAACCTTGTTCCTAGTCGATGGGTTACGCCAATAATGAGGATACGGGTCTTTCCCTTTTGAGACTAGCACTTAGTGTATGTGTACTGCGTCTCATCAGTCCTCGGTGTTGTGACATCGGCATACTTGAGTGGGTGCTCATACTAGATGAGTTCACTGAACTCCCTCGCCCTAGAAATCTATAAGTGGTTCTCATTCATCGAGTAATAGGTTTCTAAGATATAGTTGTACACCATTAGTCCTTAAGACCCAGACATCACCGTGACTTCACTAGAGGACCGATTGTATCGTGACCTGTCCCTGAGTCCCACAGCGGACCACTCCAAGGGCCAACGTTCGTGCAATCCGAAATCTAGTGTGAAGTCTGTGCATTGTAGTAGGGGATTCGAGCGCTTGAGTAGTCATGGATGTCCTGTGTGTTATGACGGTTTATAATCCAAGGAATCTCTGGCCAGAGTTGATAGTGGGGTGATTAGAGAAATGTGTTTCCTAAGTCGCACACGAACGGATTTATAATACCTAGAACGTTCGCACGGTTATTGAACCTTATAAGAGGTCTCGGTGAACCAATGCCTCTAGTTCAATCGGGACATGTGCTGCGAAGGGATCGTACTGTACGCTAACTATATCATAAGGTTCTTGCAGGCACTTCACTTGTATCTAGGGAATCATGATGCGTAGTTGCTAGACGCCAATCTTGATTCGTTGGGCACCGATTTGATCTGGGATTAGGTAAAAGGATTTTTACTCTAATCGGGACTCTTGGGAGGAGTTCGTATAAGAACAATGTGTTGTTCGAATCACAAAGAGTTGTGAGCCCACGGCTAGCATACACCTGAACCATTGAGGGTCACACTTCTCGTGTAATATAGATCCTTGATAACAACAAGCATAGATTAATGTGTTAATCTTAGAACGATTGGATGTCGATATGATTGAATCCAATATTCGTAATTGTGGATTGCGAATCGGAATAAACGTAGAGAAAGAGAGACATGCGGAATTTAGTGAACTTTCTAAATTGGGAAGTTTCCCGATTTAGCAAGTCCACTGAAGTGGAAGTTTCCAATTTTGGAAATTGGAAATTTCGAAGAGGCACTCGTATCGACGAGGACTTTGAGCTCGTCACAAATATAATTTTGTTATAATTTTGTGAACGATCGTTTACTAGAAACGAGGCCGACGAGGGAATGGGCTTAATACATCAGTGGGTCAAGCCCAATGACTTAAACCCACTAGGGTTGAAAACCCTAAGTATAAATAGACCTCAAACAAGAGTTTGAGATCAGATTTTTTGCACCAAACCCTAGCCGCCCAAGCCCTAGCCGCTCATCCCTTCGGCCGTTGCTGCCCCGCCGCACCACCGCCGATCACCGCCAGTTTTCTCCTCTCTTCTCCTTCGTTTACTTGTTGTTTATCTAACTCGTTCACATCTAGTGTTGTAGTTCGAGTGGGTCGAAAATACGAGGTGAAACCTAATTGGAGAGGAGCTGCTGCCCCGACGAATCCACGCACCGCCGCACGCGCCGCTACGCCGCCCACGCGGCGCCGCTGCTGCTGCCACGCGTCGCCGCTGCTGCTGCCACGCGCCGCCGCTGCTGCTGCCACACACCGCCGTTCGTCGCTTGCTGGATCAGCTTGTTCCAGCCGTGAGTTGCAGCCCCGAGGATTGGTAATTTGCAGCTTGTACGTGATTGGTTCTAGGTTTCGATTCGTCGAAATCTCACGCTACAAGAGGTAAATAAATCGAAACTTTCATAAATTAATTCGAGCATGTTTTTATGAATTATAATTTATGATTATGAGTAATATGTGATTACGTGTTTCGATTTTATTGAATGATGAACAAGCATGTTTCGTAATTTTCGGTTTTACGTGTTTTTCAATAAAATCGATAATTACCATATGTATGGAAAGGGAGACGTGATCCACTTTGGATAGCCCATAAGGACTTGACCTAAATGCTCTCTTAATAGTAGGTTCTAAACGGAGACGTCGGACCTGTGGGTACATATATATACATATATATGTATGTATATGTATATGTGTGTGTATATATATACACATCTTGATCATCTACTTTACCTCTCGAGAGTGATTTGCTGCGGCAATTCGCAAAACCAGCGAGGGTTGTTGAAGTAGCTGAGGGTTAGCCATAGGTTCTATGCCTTCTACATCTTGTCTGTGGTCAGAAAAATGATGGAGTTATAATTACTTCATATGGCCATAAATTTGCTCGATTACTTGAGTAAATAGTAACTTAAGACAACAAATTAACATGTGATGAAAACAATTTGTCAAGATGACACAAATAGTAGAGGTTGGAACTTGGACATCATAAAAATAAATCAGCATGTGTGTGCAAAAGGATAGCAAAAACTGTTTCTTCTACATCAATTCATCATTTACTTTCCATGTTGCACATTAATTATATTGATGATATATCGTTGGGTAGCCATTTACTTTTTGCCACCCCTCTTAGTTTGGAAAGAAATTAATTTCTTTCAGTGGAACCTCATTACACTAGCTATACCTACTAAAACAAGGAGACGTGGAAAAAATAAAACAAGACAAAACAACGAAAAGTGAAGGCTAAGAGATTATGCAATGCTGCCATTGCTATAATATACCAGCCACAAATTACCTAAAAATAACCAAAATAATGGTAACCACAATATTCGGTACGGAATTACTACCGTACTGCTATCATACAGTACGATAGTGGTATTGTATTTTCAATACCACGGTAATACTGTACCATACCATAATTCATATATTGTTATTGGTTTTTTGTGCATAAGTCCCCAACCAAGCATCTTTATTATGTGGTTTAAGGGTTATATCTCTTTCACTAATAAGCTCATCCCTTTAATATTTATTATAAATAAAGGAAACATTCATGTATATGCCAATATTACCCTCAACCCTTTATACCCAATTCTTAATTGTAACCCCAATTTAATCAATTTTGTCCACAAAAATCCGATTTTGACCCCAAAAATTCAATTTTGACTTCTTTTTGGAGCAGACTTTAATATGCTCCAATTTCATCCTTAATTTCACTTAATCTCAATTTGACCCCAAATTTCACAAATTATTTAATTTTGACCCAAAACATTTTTTTTTTCAAAAAAAAAAATTTTGACGCCGGATTTCGGCGTTGACGGCGGTCAACGCCGGTCTCCGGCGTTGACTTTTCATATTTTTTATTTATTTTTTCTTTCTTTCATTCGGATTTTTTCGCCGATTTCCGTCGTTAACCCGCGGTCAACGCCAGTCTCCGGCGTTGACTTTTTTTTCTTCTTCTTTTATCTTTTCTTTTCTTCCGCATTTTTTCGCCAGTTTCCGGCGTTGACTGGCGGTCTCTGGCGTTGACTTTTTTTAGTGTCTTTTTAAGTTTTTTTTTTGTTTGTTTTTTTTTTTTTACGTCCTCCGCTAAACGTTGACCGTGATTGTGCTGTCACTGACAATAAATTAACGTAATTATAATGTAATGACAGTTAATTAACGTAATTGTACTGTCGTTGACAATACATTTATGTAATTGTGTTGTCGTTGACAGTAAATTAATGTAATATTATTATTTTTTATTTTTTGTTGTTTTTTTTTTAATTTTTTTTTATTTGTTGACAAGTCAGCATAATTATATTACTGTCGTTGACAGTAAAATACCTGTAAACACAATTATATTACTGTCAACAACATCACTATTATTTTTTTTTTGGGTTTTTTGTTTTGTTTGAGTTATTCACGGAGTAACGTAATAATATTACTGTCTATTATTGCGATATTACTGTCAACACAATAATATCACTGTGGTTGACGGTGATATTACTGTTGTTATAGTAATATTGCTGTCAACCACATCAATATTATTATTTTGTTTGGTTTTTTTGTTTGTTTGAGTTATTCACGGAGTAACGTAATAATATTACTGTCTATTATTGTAATATTATTGTGGTTGACGGTAATATTATTGTTGTAGTAATATTACTGTCACTCACAGTAATATTAATTCTTTTGGTTTTTTATTATGTTTACATTTGTTGAACGGTCAACATAGTAATATTACTCTATTACACAATAATAATGAGTTTTGTTGTGTTGACTTACTGTGCTAGAGATTAATATAGCAATATTACTGTGTTAAACTGTAGTTTAGTTAATTTTATTGTGTTTAACAGTAATATAGTTAATATTATGTCAATCACTGCAATATTGCTATGTAAACGAAAAATAAAAGTTACAGAAAGAAAGAAATTGAATAGTCAACGCCGGAAACTGGCGAAAAAATCCGGAAGAAAAAAGAAATTGAATAGTCAACGGCAGAGACCGGCATTGACCATCGTAATCCGGCGGGAAAAAAAAAAGTTTTTGAAAAAACAAAAAAATTTGAAAAAAAAAAATTTTGGGTCAAAATTGAATAATTTGTGAAATTTGGGGTCAAATTGAGGTTGAGTTAAGTTAATGATGAAATTGGAGCATATTAAAGTATGAGGGGTTATTTTAGTCTTTTACAAAAATTAGGACCACGTGTGGACTTATTGGTAAAGGAGTTTTTTGTCTGGATCTCTTTATGAATAAGTACCCATTGATGGGCTTATTTGCAATGACCCCTATTTTTATTTATTTAACATACATTTTGCTTTCTATTAATAGACTTAAACTAGATCACAATTAAAAGGTCAAATGATATTTTACATTTAATATCGATTTTCCTTGCTCTTATCCCATATATATATATATATATATCTCGCCGGTGGATTTAAGAAACCTCGCGAATTGACTTGGGTTACAGGTGTGGTTATATATTGGAGTGGCATTATTGCCCACATCTTGTGTGGCACTTTATATTCCCCACTCTTGTGTACGCAAGTGCTAGTGTGGCACTTCAAAACGTTCCTCTCTCGAGTTCATTCCTATTTAATATCAATCCGAGAGCTGATCAAACAATCAGAAGCATTTAATATAGGAAAACATAAACGAAACCAAAACACGATAAATAGATAACGGAAATGACGATCAAAATCAATATATACAAGGTTCATTACCCTAGAAGAAAATGTTCTTAGTTTAACAAAAACGTAATTTCAAAAGAATGTACACAAGAAATGAAGAATAAAACGTAAAGAAGTTGCGTAAGAAAAACCCAAGTCGAAACCCCCATTGATGATTCCCGTGAAGGACTGTCGAAAATCGTAAAAAAGTCCATGTAGCATGAAGAATGGAAGGACCTTTCTATTTATAGTGAAATGCAAAGCTTCCTCAAGAAGCTTAGAAAAATAACTATCTTTCTCAAAAGTCGTGCCTAGATCGCGATCTGGGTTGGCTGGATTGCGATCTGGCAGCCTCGGGGAGCTGCCCACCGCCATGCCAGATCGCGACGGATATGTGTATCGCGATCTGGATCTTGATCCAAAAGTATTTTGTGAACATCCCTAGATCGCGATCTGGGTCTTGATCCTTTTTCGTTCAATGACAACCCCTAGATCGCGATACGCAGTTCCAGTATCGCGATCTAGGTCTTCTTGGCCCCAACATTGGCTAGAAAATTCGATTTCGCTTTCAAATGGCTTCGACTCGGCAAAAATATCTAATATAACCTAGAAATAGAGATAAAACAAGAAACACAATAATATATACAATAAAGCCGAAACTCGGACGAACGAAGACCAAAACTCGAAGATTTGATAAGAAAAAATCGTGCAAAACGAACACTTATCATTAACAAATAGTAATTACGGTCCGAGAAGTACAACCCTCTCGGACCTTAGACAACCCCAACAAACATAGCTTATTTTCTCTCTTTTTTTTTTCAATACAATCGTTTTAGTGGCCATTCGAAATTACACAGGGATTATGTGCAAATAACTCAATTAATAAAGCATCTTGAGAAATATAAAAGAAAAAACATAAAATAATATATAAAGAAAATCACCACGCACGTGCAACACATGTGCACCTTACTAGTATATTCAAATATACAAATCTGGTGGATATATATGGTGCTTCTCTTAATACCTAGAATTCATTAACTATCGAAATATTAAACATAACTAAAGGTCCTGAGTTTTAATTACCACCATTTAGACCAAAAAAAAATAAAAAAAATTCATATCTAAATTACATGCATAATGCTGCTTCAACTATTGAACTTTAAAGATAAACATGAACTGAAGCTACTCAGATCATTAAGTCAAATAATCGAACCTTTAATGGCCTTGCCAGCTTTTCCTAGATTAACGTTATTAATTGCGAATTTTGCAAGTTATTGAATGAGAGGGGAGGTAAGCTCGATTGTACTTATATTATTTTTTGTGATCGAGTTCCTTCATTATTAGTTAAAAAAAATCTACTGATCTAGTATATATATCTATACATGTGCCGATTTATTTTCATTAATTAATTTCCATTGCGATTGTTATGTGGCCAATTCAGGGGACTGGACGGGCAGAACGGGAGCCACAAATGCTTGTGTCTTATTGGCGCAAAATATTTCGGGGTATGCAAATATTGAACGGAGTAGTAGACGACTCAACTCCAACATAATAGCTTTGATATAGCTAGCTAGCCCTTTTAGGTACGTGAATATTTCCTAGCTGTTCTTCGGATACATTTACAGTTATTGCTTATGTGAACATTGTAGCTAAATAACCCCACCCCGTTACACAAGGCAAGTATTGTAATTGTATAATTGTTCGATTTTCTGCAATTATGTCCATTTCTTTATGTAAATAACCCAATATCGGTGCACAGTCAATTAACACATCTTTCACCATCGAGAGATACGACAACGGAGGATATCTATGCTGCTCAATGTCGTAACTCATAAAAAGAACAAATGACTTGCACATTTGCAATACAAATAAGATTTTTTCGCCAATTTAATAATTAATAAAGACATGGTACAGGGTGTCTAGGAACTTATTAAACCCAATAATTCCAAGGTGGGGAGGTGTTTAGGCATTTTGCCCAAGTAATATAAGATACAAACATATGAAGAAAACGAGGATCAGAAGAGATCGACAATATTGACCCCTTTTTACTTTAAAATGAAATTCGGGATTGATTTGCAGAAGAAATAACGTACCAATTTTTTGATGTATCCGTAAGCAAAAAACCGAAACTTCGGTTATTTGTCCAGCAATAAGGTCAACAGACTTGCAGCTAACTTTAAATCAATGAGGTGGTCTTGTAATATGTTTTCTGCATGTTGAGCTAAAATACCAGAGCAAGTATTTTATGCTAAAACACAACAAAAATAGTCGGCGGAAAAAAAGAAAAAAAAAAGTAATTTTATATCGTGTTACTCGCCAACAAGGTTTCAGTTGAGAAACTCAATCTGAATTCAATCAATGTAAGAAATAACATTTGATTAGATGAAACCCTAAATTCCAAATCCAAGTTGTGACTCCTATCATTACACATTAAGAATTAACAATCAAGTCAAAATTAAATGAATACGTGTACAATTCACGAACATACAGACATAGACATGAATAAAGTCCAGCTATTACAAAAGCAAACTAATTCCAGCAGAAATAAAACAAGCACGAAGGAAGTAGAAAAACGGGTCACAACTACATGCAGAGTTCAAGAGAAACAAAACACATTCCATTGTATACCATTGGATATAAAGAAAGCAAGAATTTATCAAAAAGAAAATAACGGCATACACGGTACACCTAGGGAAGGCCTCTTTCAATGAGATGATAAAGGAATAAAGGAATAGAAAGATTTAAAGATAGAGAAAATCAATCAGCATGCAAAACAAATACCAAATACAGCCTACTCCATAATTCCAAAAAAGCAAACAGACGGAGGAAGTAAGAAAAATCAACGGCAACTAACTTTGTTCGAAACAAATTTAAAAGGAGTTTTTTGCCTGAAAGAAAAACTTTTAAGCTTTTCAATCAACGCACAATGATAGAAGTCTTGCTTAGTGTTTAAGTTCTTGCATATAGTATACCATGTATTCTATTCTCGTCATCAAATAATGGTCATCAAATTCTGCCTCACGTAATTAGCCCACCTCAATCTGCAGCCCCTCCACAAATACATATACATATACACAGCCAAATTAATCTAGTCCACTTCTCATTCTATAATGTTATATGTTATTTACAAGCATGTTAAATGTGGTGTTGCCATTTCGGATAGTAGGTGGGGCTTTCTCTAATATATATATATATATATATATATATATATATATATATATATATATATATATATATATATATATATATATATATATATATATATATATATTATTAACAAGCATGTTATATATATATATAACATTTTTTCGCCAAGTTTAATAATTAATAAAGGCATGGTACAGGGTGTCTAGGAAATTATTAAACCCAATAATTGCAAGGTGGGAGGTGTTTAGGCATTTTGCCCAAGTAATATAACATAAAAACATATGCAGAAAAACGAGGATCAGAAGAGATATACACAAATATATATATATATATATATATATATATATATATATATATATATATATATATATATATAGTAGAGGTCGGAACTTGGACATCATAAAAGGAAATCAGCAAGTGTGTGCAAAAGGATAACAACTTTGTTTGTTATATTTCCGAAATTATGAGAAAAAAAGAGCATTTTGGGTGCACAAAAAGTATAAATTAGGAAAATATTTTTACACACGTAAAATAGTTTGAGTGACTAAAGCAATAAATAGATGCATGAATTCAACTTTTACGAATCTAGTCGATACAAGGAAAGTTATTCCTATGCAATTACAATCTAGTAATATTTGTAAATTCTATGACAAGGCTAATTCACCTCTATATTCTAACCAAAAAAAAAAAACTTACATCCTCAAATATGAGCACACTTCAACATAGTTTTTCATAATAAAAAAAATGAACATTAAAAGCCATACAAAGAAATGATTAAACGCCAACAAATACCTGTGGCCGTAGTATTTTGCCGTTGCTCTATGTATCTTAGAGCTTTAACCTTTGACCGGAATGCTCTTGAAACACCTGGTGCGTAGTATTTCTGCATAAAAACATAAACATCAATTCATCATTGACTTTTATTCTCTCATGGCCGTCGATAATTTTTTCGATATCATAACTCTTATTCTTTCATCGATGTTGTGAATCAACTTTTCAGTTCTCATCATTTAATCTAGTTAGTGTAATTTAAGTATCAATTGTTTACCATGTAACAATTTATTTGATTTCATTAAAGTAATAGTCATATTTTAAAACAGTTTCAATCTCGTATTGTTTTCTTGTGTAATTTTGAGGTTTGATATATTTATTTTTAAGACCCGAAAAATATAATTTTCTCTCACATTTTTAGTTTAAATCACTCTAAGCCCAGCTATAATGAATTAATGGTAGAGTACCATGTACCGATTATGCCATACTGAAAGTTATGGTACATCAAACATTGGCATACCGTAATTTTTGGTAAGGCAATAGTATTAAATTATTCAATACCATAAGATATGATAGGTACGCAGTACTGCACCAAATATACGGCAACCGTACAAAATCCACCCCTAAGTGATACTCATACACATACTCGAGAGAAATACATATTTTATTAAAATGTATTGGAGTTTTAATGCCTTTGAATGTAGAAAAATTAGTGCAATTTCTCACAAACTAATAAACATATAACAATTAATATAGCGTAAATTACCTTGTCTTCGTATCCGGTAAATTTTCCAGTCAACGGCCTTTTGTTTACTCGTTTCACCCATCCTTCGGGCATCCACGAGTCATCATCCACTTCTCTTTTGGTGATTGGCTCCTGCAAAAAAATGTTAAATAAAATTAAATCTTCAAAAATTGAAGCCTCCATTCACAGTTGACAGGTCATTGTTTCCATGTCCAAATCTCTAATTTTATTCAATTGCCGCAAGCAAGAATTAATTAATTTAATAAAACGTAGATAGCAGGATATATACGCGACAAAATGACCCTTGCATGCAAGGATAAAATTGCTACAAGAGAAGGCACACCTTTGTTGCACCACCTAATTTCGCTTTTTTCTGCTTCGAAGGTCCACAAGGCATCACGGAACCTTCTCCAACTTGTTCTCGCTACATGTTCTGTTCCCAAATAAGTTGAAAGTACAAAATTTGATTAAAATTATGCAAAACCATATATCAAAATCTATGGTAACAGCATGATAAAGTCCATGATGCAACAAATAAATAAAAAGATTACACCAAATTACATATATATATATATATATATATATATATATATATATATATATATATATATATATATATATATATATATATATATATATATATATATATATATATACACACACACACATATATGTATGTATATGTATATGTATATGTGTGTATATGTATACACATCTAGATCATCTACTTTACCTCTCGAGGTTGATTTACTGCGGAAATTCGCAAAACCAGCGAGGGTTGTTGAAGCAGCTGAGGGTTAGGCATAGGGTCTATGCCTTCTCCATCTTGTCTGTGTTCTAAAAAGGATGGAGTTATAATTACTTCATATGGCCATAAATTTGCTCGATTACTTGAGTGAATAGTAATTTAAGACCAAATTAACATGTGATTAAAAGAATTTTTCGAGATGACACAAATAGTAGAGGTTGGAACTTGGACATCATAAAAATAAATCAGCAGGTGTGCGCAAAAGGATAGGAAAAACTATTTCTTATATAACCGAATTTATGAGAAAAAAAGAGCATTTTGGGTGCACAAAAAGTATAAATTAGGAAGATATTTCTACACACGTGAAATAGGTAGAGTTAGTAAAGCAATAAATAGATGCATGAATTCTACTTTTACGCATCTAGTCGATAAAAGGAAAGGTATTCCTATGCAATGTCAATCTATTAATATTTGTAAATTCAATGACAAAGCTAATTCACCTCTATATTCTACCAAAAAACGAGCACCCTTCAACATAGTTTTCCATAAGAAAGAAAATGAACATTAAAAGCCATACAATGAAATAATTCAACGCCAATATATACATGTGGCCGTAATATTTTTACTGTTGCTCTATGTATTTTACATCTTTAACTTTTGACCGGAATGCTCTTGAAACTCAAAACATCAATTTATCATTTACTTTCCATGTTGCACATCAATTATATTGATGATATATCGTTGGGTAGCCATTTACTTTTTGGTACCCCTCTTAGTTTGGAAAGAAATTAATTTCTTTCAGTGGAACCTCATTACACTAGCTATACCTACTAAAACAAGGAGACGTGGAAAAAATAAAATAAGACAAAACAACGAAAAGTGAAGGCTAAGAGATTATGCAATGCTGCTATCGCTATAATATACCAGCCACAAATTACCGAAAAATAACCAAAAGAATGGTTACCATAATATTCGGTATGGAATTACTACCGTACCGCTATCATACAGTACGATAGTGGTATTGTATTTTCAATACCACGGTAATACTGTACCATACCATAATTTATATATTTTTATGGGGTTTTTGTGCATAAGTCCCCAACCAAGCATCTTTATTATTCTAGGTTTAGGGGTTATATTTCTTTCTCTAATAAGCCCATCCCTTTAATATTTATTATAAATAAAGGAAACATTCATGTATATGCTAATACTACCCTCAACCCTTTATACCTAATTTTTAATTGTAACCCCAATTTAATCAATTTTGTCCACAAAAATCCGATTTTGACCACAAAAATTCAATTTTGTCTATTTTTTTGGAGCATACTTTATTATGCTCCAATTTCATCCTTAATTTAATTTAATCTAAATTTGACCCCAAATTTCAAAAATTATTTAATTTTGACCCAAAGCTTTCTTTTTTCAAAAAAAAAAAATTTGCAAATTTTTTATTTTTTTTCTTTCTTTCTTTCGGATTTTTTTCGCCGGTTTTTGGCGGTCAACGCCAGTCTCCGGTGTTGACTTTTTTTTTTTCTTCTCTTTTCTTTTCTTTTCTTCCGGATTTTTTCGCCGGTTTCCGGCGTTGGCCAGCGGTCTCCGACGTTGACTTTTTTTAGTGTTTTTTTCAGTCTTTTTTTTGTTTTTTTGTTTGTTTTTTTTTTCTGTTTGTTTTTTTTTACATCCTCCGCTAAACGTTGACCGTAATTGTGCTGTCACTGACAGTAAATTAACGTAATTATACTGTAATGAAAGTTATAACGTAATTGTACTGTCGTTGACAATATATTTATGAAATTGTGCTGCCGTTGACACTACATTAATGTAATATTATTATTTTTTTATTTTTTGTTGTTTTTTTTTTATTTTTTTTTGATTTGTTGACAAGTTAACGTAATTATATTACTGTTGTTAACAGTAAAATAACTGTAGACACAATAATATTACTGTCAACAACATCAATATTTTTTTTTTTTGGGTTTTTTGTTTTGTTTGCGTTTTTTTGGGTTGTTTGTTTTGTTTTCTTGTGTAATTTTGAGGTTTGATATATTTATTTTGAGGAGAACATAATGTAATATATGACAGATTCCAGGTGCTACCGAGAAGACAAAACGTTCAAGCAAAACAAACCTGTTTGGACAAATGGAAAATCCTAATTTTAAGCTTTCTCAAATCCATGGAAGTCCTTAAAACTACCAAAGTAAATTATAAAAAGGAGCCTATCAAAGATGAATCTGCAGCCACTAAGATGAAAGCGTGAAAAAACTCCAAGTGAAGTTTGAAAAGAATGTTTGTCATATGGTATCAATAGCTAACTTAAACTTGAACTTGGAGTATCTTTTTATCATTTTGAGGTGACAAGATATGAAGACTCATACCACGTTGGTTGAGGAAAATGCACGGATACTTTTACTGAAAAGATCCGTCGATATTTGAATTTGCCAGTTAATTAAGCACAATAAGTACTTTTTGTAGCAAACAAGAAAGATTAAATTCTGACCGTTTGTTCCCCTTTAAATTGGCCATTATTTTATTTAGCTTTTTGTGCAGGATTCAGATCATGCAAGCAGCATGTGATCTAATTTCCTTACACGTGTTGTTTTAACTATGGCTATCAAATTTTATGGTACATGATAAAACAAAGTCATAGCTCATGTTGAACTGTAAAATCATGACATTATCATTCGTCATTCAATTTGTCATCGAAGGCTCTAACCTCCATAAAAAAGTAATTTTTTTTGTCAATTTCGCTAAATGGCCAAAACCTGGCTGTGGGCTCGCTTCAAAACTTGCACTCTTGAAGGAGATTATTAGGTATATATCCTCTTTTTGTCTTCAAAATAAATGTGATCGACAACATTCAATAGAAAACTTCTGATGAGGATCTTGAAAACGGGGCCATTTGGTTGAATCCATCTTAGAGATTATCACCAGCAACGGAATGAACTGGTCCAATGGACTCGAGACGGCAGTGGGAATGTCGCAACTTTTGATTTCACCGATGTGGGGAGGATTTGTTTTATTTTATTTTGATGCTTGTAGTATATATAAACAAAAGGGAAAAGTTAGAACGTCGAACTAGTGAGCTCCATAATTTATAATTTCTTGTGTGCTATTTTTTTTAATTTTTTGTCACAGTTGAAATTTCATGCTTCATACTTTTTATTTTCTATGTTCTTTGTTAAGAAGTTTTACTCTGAGGAGAAGTTGTACAGAGTAAAATGTCTATTTACTAACATAATGCTATTATCGAAAGAGATTGCAACTCGAATTTAATTTGGACGAAATTCTAACAAGAAAGTGATATTAAGGATAAATAAACAGTATAGGTCAAAAGAGGAGGTTAATGTGCATTTTCACGCGTGCCTCACACGTGACTTTTCCATCCAAACTAACGGCAATTTCAAACGGTGGACGAAAATTGTAAAAAAACTGGTTATGTGAGGACCAATTTCGTGCTAGAAAAAAATTATCGACCAAAATCGAAAATGGTGTATAATATAAGGACGAGAGTTGTAATTATCCCCTTCCAAACCCTAATACTATTAATCTTTTCTGTTTTTTTCGCGTCTCACCCATCTTCTCTCTTGTCCTTTTTTTCCTATTTTTTCTCTTCTTCCTTTTTTCATCCACATCCTTCTTCTCTCTCACAAAAGCAAGTGGTCGGACAAAGAATTTTCGGCGCCCCATATCTTCTATGCCCTCATGGCGGCGCTCTACGAGGCCTGAACCACCACGATGCTGCTGTCATGAGCAACAACAGCCCCTTCTCGCCATGAGAGTCGATCTATTATTGTCGTCCGAGAAGAATGAGATCAGTCTCCATGCGGATGGAAATTAGACGGTGTTTTTGTGGTGACGATGGTGGGGATGGTGATGGTCTGGTGTGACGACGGTATGGTGACAATGGACAGACAGATCTAGAGTTTTTGGTTTGATCCGGCGAGGCGGAGAAAGTCGCGCATGCTAGACCCCTAATCGACTATGATAAGTTTTAATCGACTATGCTCAGTAGTCGATTAAAGTTAATCATTACGTTTTTAATTCATTTTTGAACTTTTGGTTATTGATCCCCGATTTTTCCACGTGTAGTCGGACTTGGGGCATTTACGTAATGTATTTTTGTTCTGTCATTGTCAATTCATCATCCAATTTCTATCAATAAATACAATTTTGGTATATCGTTTGTTTTGTAAAAAATAGCTGATTTTCATTTTCTTTTTTGTAGTTGTTTTTGTTATTTGTTTCGGATGGTTATTGTTTGGATTCTTTTGTTGAATCATGTTGGGTTTGATTGAATATATTACGGCTGTTGTTGTTGTTACTTTTAGTAATTAATTTCATTATTCAACCACAGTTTTAGTTGTTAGTTCGTTAATCAACCATTCCCTTAGTCGATTGATTCCTGACAGAGAAAAAGTATTACATTAAAAATAAAAAAAGTTATTTTTTTTAAATTAAAAAAGATATTAAAAATTAAATATTAAAAACAAAGGTCAATTAAAAAAAAGGGGAGGAACAAAACTGGGAATGTGTGTAGTTGGAAAAAAGATAGTGGATTATTGAGGAACAAAAAGGAGTCTGGGTTTACATCAAAGAGTGAAATATGGGTTGGACATATCCCTATTAATGAAAGTTTTTGGACGTTCTCAAAGTGCCCCATTTAATAAAGGCAAAAATAAGCCCTTTGTAATTTGGAATTACCGAAAAAATCCTCATGTTAAATAAATCAACAAGGACCCTTCAATGAAAATCAAGCAAATCAAAATAGGTCCTTGACAGCTTATCGTGGATACCACGCGCAGATTGGGCTACAGGGGGTGACTTTTTGACCCGAAAGACCAAAATACCGTTTAAATTATAATTTTAAAAAATTACAGATTCAACCCAAAATGATGTTTTTGAAATTTTCAATTCAATTTTTCAAATTTTCAGAAGCGCCCTCTCTCTAAATGAACTCAAAATTGGAACATCAATATCAATTTTTAATTCAATCATTAACACAACATCTTCTCCTCATCGAAAAATATCCATCTTGACATCATCGAAAAATGTCAATCTCAATTTCTATTTCCGAAACGGCTGGGGTCACCTCCGACCAAAACCCGAATTCCTCAACCAGCCACGAAAACCCTCGGTTTCTTTAGTGAAATTCCAAAAGAACCCATGGCAGCGAGGAGCCATTGGAGTTTGGAAGGAGGCATGAAGAAGGAGATCTGGTCCAGCCAATTTTTTTCTCTCGTTCAAAGGTTGGCAGCACGAAGTACATCTAGGTGGGTGGCTCCGACGTATGCGACGGTGAATCACTGTTGAGGTGCAAGCATAGTCCCACATCCGTTTAATATTGAAAATATCAATTCTTTATAAGGAGATAAGGAGGGGAGGAGGGGATAGCAACTCTATTTACGGGACCTTTTGGAAAAAACCCAAGAGCAAAACCAATAGGATTTGGCCCAGATTGGACATTATCATACATATGTAGAGCTTGTGGTATACCGATGGGCCCCTAACAATCTCGGCGGTGAATCTCCAATTTGAGGTCTATAACAGAGAGGTGTTGGGCTTGGGTTTAGACACGGGATGGTGGTTGATGGGTTTGGTATGACGGTGAAGATGATGAAAATGTGGGGTCGGGTGGGTGGCTTTTGTTTGACGGGAAAGATGAAAGAATAAATTGGATATGTATGGTCACCTTTTGGGCTTCTATTTCCATTTTATTATGGAGAAAAGATGTTTTGGGAGAAGAATTGTAAAATAAAATAAAGGTTGTTTGTATTTTGAGATGAGACAATTTGTACTGTAGCAAGTTAAATCATGTTTAAAAAGTGTTGGAAAAAGGTATTCTGAAAGAAGAATTTGAAAGATTTTAGTTTGTATTTTAGTTTGTATTTTAGTGAAAACAATTTTTACTATAGCAGTCAAATCATGTTTGTTAGATAGAGAAATATTTGATTATTTTTTGGGGACGTTTTTCAAAATATTTGAGAAAGATAATTTTATTTTGGGAAAATAATGAAAAGAATTTGAAAACCTAAACAAACATGGGATTGTCTAGGGTCCGAGAGGGTTGTACTTCTCGGACCATAACCGGCCAATACAAATGCTCCACATAGGATATGTACGTACCCACTAAAAAATAGTACGATACATACGTTACAAGTAAAATTACATTAAACACATTTTTTATTAAACTGGAAATTTAATTAGAAAATTAATAATTTAAAACTTAATTCATATCAAATGAAAAAAAAATATTACGATCAAATCGAATAGCTTTCCTTAAACTTTAGACCCACTTACATCAATCTCTTTAATTCATAAACAATTTTTCCTCTAAAAAAAATCATCATTGATTTTTTCCTTCTTTCTGGCAAAGTTCTCTGAGCAAGAAATCATCATGTGGTTCTTCTTATCGTACGGCGTAGAGAAATGTGAGACAAATCTTTTCTTCCATACATATTGATTTTCCCATGTGTCCTGTAGATCTGGATGATTGTTAATCCATTTTTATTTTGTCGGCAATTTGATCATCTGATGGTAACAATGTTTGTATGATTTTGTAATGTATCTACTAGAATCTAATTGGATTCTAATAAACAAGGTATGAGTAAAGACTTGTACAACAAGTCCTTATGTACCGTGAAACACGAAAGGGAAATCTCCTTGTTTACTTTAACTCTTTAATTTGTCATTAATTGTTTCTTTTATATAGGAAACTATCTTATTAATTAAACAGAGTTATTCTTAACTTAATGACTTGTGTAGAAGTATTGTGAAAGAAGAATTCTTTCTTTCCATATATTTCACACAGACGTGTGAGAATCAAGATAAGGGATAATTCCTTTTTATTTCTTTCTTATATTATCATTAATTGGAATATATATTGCATTTTAATAATATATTATTAGATAGGTATCTTATAAATCTCCTATATCTCCTGTTCGTATCTAACCTTAATTATTTTGCTTATACAGGAGTCTTTCCCGGGCTATATAAAAAAGAGAAGCAGCAACAGAATACGGCGTGTCTTTTTGGAGAGAAACAAATCTCTCTTTTCTTTGTTGCTATTGTGTGCTTTTTGGAGAGAAAAATATTTCTCTTTTCCTTGTTGCTCTTCCGGCGACTTTTTATCCAGAGAAGAGTTCTGAGAAAATATTTTTTTTCTTCTCGTTTTTATTGCTCCATTGTGATACGTGATTTTCATAGAAAATATATCGGCTTCAAGGCTTTATGGTGAAGACACCAAGTTTCAAGGATTATCACAAGTTTGCTTCTTCTATACAAAAAGAAGATCGGTTCTTCGGGAGAGGGGCTTAAACAGATCTCGGGAGGAGATCGATTTGCCGACTGAGTGATTCAGCGTTGAAGGGAGTTCAACCGTGCGGAGCAAGGGATATGCAGCAGATTGAATATTTATAATTCAACGTAGTATACAAGAACGGCGTCAACGAAGAGGGAGTCTTTGTATTTTGATTAAGTCCTACTGCTGTATTCGTAAAACTAAAAATTAGTAAATTTTGTTTGCAGGTCCCCAGGGATGTAGGGAACAATTGTATCCGAACCACATTAAATTTGTGTCTTGTTTATTTCTGTTTTTTACGAACTGTTTCACGAACTGTTGCAACACTTGGCGCAATAGTAACGAAGAACTGAATCTAACACAAATAATTTAATCTGTACGAAATAAATTCTAATAATTGGCGTTCTTATATGAAGAATTAGGGGAGTTTTGATTTTATTTTTTCTTGTAATTTTGTTAATTGATTATGATTATTGTAATATTTGTTTAATGGATATTTTACATTTTTTGGTTGAGTTTGTAACGTTAATTAGGTAATTTATATAACTGTACAATGTGTGTATGATGGTGTACGAGTTGTTTTTACCAGGTTCGTACTTTTATTTTAAAAATCCCAGTATCGTACTAGATCGTTCTAGGTCATACAAAAAAAAAAAAAATCAACGGATGAGATTAACTGATACGCGTTTTCCTCACGTATAAATTACCGCAAGTATAAAATATCGCATTTTGCAGAACAGTGGTTCCGGATATCGATCCACAGGGACCTTGTTGATTCACATTCTAGGTAGTGTAATTATATTATCTAGCCGATCGTAAATAATTGGAATGGTGATAAACCCTAGATTAAAAGCATTTAAGATCGTAAACATGCAAGTATAGAATGTACGTAAATAAAATAGAGACAACTCAACATGGGAGGGGTTCGATTTAAAAGGGACTTCTAGGGCCAAATCCACCTATGTATAATCAACAACGATCTACAAATCCGTTATCTAAAGTCACATTCCTATTCGTTAACCCAGACGTTAAAGTACTCTAACCCCCATCTCCAATGTAGTTAGAGTCTACCCACAGGTCCGACGTCTCCGTTCAGAACCTGCTATTAAGAGAGCATTTAGGTCAAGTCCTTAAGGGCTATCCGAAGTGGATCACGTCTCCATTTCCACACCCCGAGCTATGCTTTCCTAACTTCAAACAAGAAATCCTCTCTCGAGTTCATTCCTATTTAATATCAATCTGAGAGATGATCAACAATCAGAAGCAGAAGCATTTAATACAGGAAAACATAAACGAAATCAAAACACGATAAATAGATAATAGAAATGATGATCGAAATCAATATATACAAGGTTTCATTACCCTAAAAGAAAATGTTCTTAGTTCATAACAAACATAATGTCAAAAAAACGTACACAAGAAATGAAGAAAAAAGCGTAAAGAAATTGCGTAAGAAAAACCCAAGTCGAAACCCCCATTGATGATTCTCGTGAAGGACTGTCGAAAATCGTAAGAAAGTCGAAGTAGCATTAAGAATGGAAGGGCCTTTCTATCTATATTGAAATGCAAAGCTTCCTCAATAAGCTTTGCAAAATAGCTATCTTTCTCAAAAGTCGTACCCCAGATCGCGATCTAGGTTGGCTAGATCGCGATCTGGGTCTTCCAAAATTGGCTTGAAAATTCGGTTTCGCTTTCAAATAGCTTCGACTCGGCCAAAATATCTAATAAAACCTAGAAATAGAAATAAAACAAGAAACGCAATAATATATAAAAATAAAGCCGAAACTCGGACGGACGAAGACCAAAACTCGAAGATTTGATAAGCAAAAATCGTGCAAAACAAATACTTATCATTAACAAATAGTAATTTTGTACGCACTAGATTAAATATCTTACGGGTCTCGGACCTTAGACAACCCCAACAAACATAGCTTATTTTCTCTCTTTTTTTTTAAATACAATGGTTTTTGTGGCCATTCAAAATTACACAGGGATTATGTGCAAATAACTCAATAAATAAAGAATCTTCAGAAATATAAAAGAAAAAACATAAAATAAGATATAGAGAAAATCACCACGCACGTACAACACATGTGCACCTTGCTAGTATATACAAATATACAAATCTGGTGGATATATATGGTGCTTCTCTTAATACCTAGAATTCATTAACTATCGAAATATTAAACATAACTAAAGGTCCTGAGTTCTAATTACCACCATTTAGACCAAAAAAATTAAAAAAAATTATATCTACATTACATGCATAATGCTGCTTCAACTATTGAGTATTTGGAGATAAACATGAAACTGAAGCTACTCAGATCATTAAGTCAAATAATCGAATCTTGAATGGCCTTGCCAGCTTTTCCTAGATTGACGTTATTAATTGCGAATTTTGCAAGTTATTGAATGAGAGTGGAGGTATGCTCGATTGTACTTATATTATTAGTTGTGATCGAGTTCCTTCATTATTAATTAAAAAAAATCTACTGATCTAGTATATATATCTATACATGTGCCGATTTATTTTCATTAATTAATTTCCATTGTGATTGTTATGTGGCCAATTCAGGGGACTGGACGGGCAGAACGAGAGCCACAAATGCTTGTGTCTTATAGGCGCAAAATATTTCGGGGTATGCAGATATTGAACGAAGTAGAAGACGACTCAACTCCAACATAATAGCTTTGATATAGCTAGCTAGCCCTTTTACGTACGTGAATATTTCCTAGCTGTTCTTCGGATACATTTACAGTTATTGCTTATGTGAACATTGTAGCTAAATAACCCCAACGCGTTACATAAGGCAAGTATTGTAATTGTATAATTGTTCGATTTTCTGTAATTATGTCCATTTCTTTCTGTAAATAACCCAATATCGGTTCACAGCCAATTAACACATCTTTCACCATCGAGAGATACGACAAACGGAGGATATCTATGCTGCTGAATATCATAACTCATAAACAGAACAAATGACTTGCAAATTTGCAATACAAATAAGATTTTTTCGCCAATTTAATAATTAATAAAGGCATGGTACAGGGTGTCTAGAAAATTATTAAACCCAATTATTGCAAGGTGGGAGCTGTTTAGGCATTTTTCCCAAGTAATATAAGATAAAAACATATGCAGAAAAATGAGGATCAGAAGAGATATACACAAATTTATATATATATATATATATATATATATATATATATATATATATATATATATATATATATATATATATATATATAGGGCAAATTGCACTTCACCCCCTTAAATATTGCAGTTTTTGCACTTTTCCCCCTAGAAATAGAAAAACGAGATTGTCCCCCTTAGAAATATATAAGTCGGTGCACTTTGCCCCAAGACTCGATCTCCAGGCTAATTCTCGCCGGATTTTAGTAACACTGAATTCAGAAAATATTGCAAACCTTAGAACATATTCTCACAATTGTGTATATATATATAAATTTCTACAAGTTGCAATGTGTACCTTATACTTAATACAAGTAGTGTACCTCCTTCCCAGATTTCGATCAGTCCAAGAAGTCCTCTGCACCACCATATTTCCACAAAAGCAGGTTGGATTTTGCATGATTTTTCTTGCAAAACAAAACAGTAAACACTATCACTTTAATAATTCAAACAACGAACCCAAGAGCACTAAGATGCACAATACAAATTAATTCAACCTAAATACCCCATATGAGCTTAATATTAATTAGTTCAAGGTAGAAGAGAAAAGATCGATGTAGCAGAGTTATCCCCAATTCTTCAAGATTTCAGCTCCCCCAATGTTCAGATCAGAAGACAAAATACCATAGGTATGGATAAAATTATGGAGGAAATTGTTACCTTTGCGGATCGATGGAAATTCCCTGGTCGTTGCCCGCGGATTCAATTGATTTTGGGAGTAAAAGAAGAACCCTAGGATTTTTTTTGCTATACGATCTGGGAGAAAAAGAAGACCCCCAAACGGTAATACTTGGTGGAAAAAATGGTCAATGACATTTATAACCTTTAAAAACTCCGTAAAAGACTTGTATACCCTTCCTAGTTACTAAAATCCGGCGAGAATTAGCCTGGAAATCGAGACTTGGGGCAAAGTGCACCAACTTCTATATTTCTAAGGGGGACAGTCTCGTTTTTCCATTTCTAGGGGGGAATGTGCAAAAACGGCAATTTTTTAGGGGGTGAAGTGCAATTTGCCCATATATATATATATATGTTTATGTATATATATACATATATATATATATATATATATATATATACACATATATATATATATATATACACATATATATATATATATATACACATATATATATATATATATATATATATATATATATATATATATATATATAAAACAATTTTCCAAGATGACACAAATAGTAGAGGTCGGAACTTGGACATCATAAAAATAAATCAGCAGATGTGTGCAAAAAGATAGCAAAAACTGTTTCTTATATTTCCGAAATTATGAGTAAAAAAAAATATTTTAGGTGCACAAAAAGTATAAATTAGGAAAATATTTCTACACACGTAAAATAGTTTGAGTGACTAAAGCAATAAATAGATGCATGAATTCAACCTTTACAAATCTAGTCGATACAAGGAAAGTTATTCCTATGCAATGCCAATCTAGTAATATTTTTAAATTCTATGACAAGGCTAATTCACCTCTATATTCTAACAAAAAATGACTTACTTCCTCAAATATGAGCACACTTCAACATAGTTTTCCATAATAAAGAAAATGAACATTAAAAGCCATACAAAGAAATGATTCAATGCCAATAAATACTTGTGGCCGTAGTATTTTGCTGTTGCTCTATGTATCTTAGAGTTTTAACTTTTGACCGGAATGCTCTTGAAACACCCGGTGCGTAGTATTTCTGCATAAAAACAAAAACATCAATTCATCATTGACTCTTATTCTATCATGGCTTTCGATATTTTTTTCGATATCATAACTCTTATTCTGTCATGGCTGTTGTGAATCAACTTTTCAGTTCTCATCATTTAATCTACTTACTGTAATTGAAGTATCATCTGTATACCATGTAACAATTGATTTGATTTCTTTAAAACAGTTTCAATCACGTATTGTTTTCTTGTGAAATTTTAAGCTTTGACATATTTTTTTTAAGAACTGAAAAATATAATTTTCTTTCACATTTTTACATTAAATCACTCTAAGCCCACCTATAATGAATTGATGGTAGAGTACCATGTACCGATTATGACGTACCGAAAGTAACGGTACATCGAACATTGGCATACCGCAATTTTTGGTAAGGCAATAGTATTAAATTATTCAATACCATAAGATATGATAGGTACGCAGTACTGCGCCAAATATTCGGCAACCGTACAGAATCCACCCCTAAGTGATACTCATACACATACTTGAGAGAAATAAATATTTTATCAAAATGTTTTGAATGTAGAAAAAATATTGCAATTTCTGACAAACTAAAAACATATAACAATTAATATAGCGTAAATTACCCTGTCTTTGTATCCGGTAAATTTTCCAGTCAACGGCCTTTTGTTTACTCGTTTCACCCATCCTTCGGGCATCCACGAGTCGTCATACACTTCTCTTTTGTTGATTGACTTCTGTCAACAACATCAATATTATTTTTTTTGGTTTTTGTTTTGTTTGAGTTATTCATGGAGTAACGTAATAATATTACTGTCTATTATTGTGATATTACTGTAAATACAATAATATTAGTGTGGTTGACGGTGATATTACTGTTGTTATAGTAATATTGTTGTCAACCACATCAATATTATTATTTTGTTTGGATTTTTTGTTTGTTTGAGTTATTCAGGGAGTAACGTAATAATATTACTGTCTATTATTGTAATATTACTTTGGTAGACGGTAATATTACTGTCACTCACAGTAATATTTATTCTTTTGGTTTTTTATTATGTTTACATTTGTTGAATGGTATACATAGTAATATTACTCTATTAGACAATAATAATGAGTTTTGTTGTGTTAACTTACTGTGCTAAAGATTAATATAGCAATATTACTGTGTTAAACTGTAGTTTAGTTAATTTTATTGTATTTAACAGTAATATAGTTAATATTATCTCAATCACAGCAATAATGGTGTGTAAACAAAAACAAAAGTTACATAAGAAAGAAAAGAAGAAAAAAAAAAGAAAGAAAATTAAAAAAAGTCAACGCCGGAAACCGGCGAAAAAGTCCGGAAGAAAAAAAAAATGAAATGTCAACGCCGGAGACCGGCGTTGACCGCCGAAATCCGGCAGGAAAAAAAAAAGTTTTTGAAAAAACAAGAAATTTTGAAAAAAAAGTTTTGGGTCAAAATTGAATAATTTGTGAAATTTGGGGTCAAATCGAGGTTAAATTAAGTTAAGGATGAAATTGGAGCATATTAAAGTATGAGGGGTCATTTTAGTCTTTTACAAAAATCAGGACCATGTGTGGACTTATTGGTAAAGGAGTTTTTTGTGTGGATCTCTTTATGAATAAGTACCCATTGATGGGCTTATTTGCAATGACCCCTATTTTTATTTATTTAACACACATTTTGCTTTCTATAAATTAATAATTAATATATATTATCTCATGTTCATAGACTTAAACTAGATCACAATTGAAAAGTCAAATGATATTTTACATTTAATATTGATTTTCCTTGCTCTCATCCCATATATATATATATATATATATATATATATATTGATATGCCTAATTGGGCCAACCCAATGGGCCTACAATTTCTTTACCTACTAGGCTACGAGCCCAATATCGAAGACCAATATCACCGAGGCCCAAACACCTTCAAGTAAGGCTTGAGCCCAACAAAGCAAACTCAACCCAATAAACGATATATAAATAGAGGTTTTACTCATTTTATTAAGGTATGTCCTATTAACTGAGTAATACTGTCAACTGTATTCTCTGGACTATTTCCACTATCAGCACGTCTGACTTGAGCGTCGGAGGGGTTTCCGCCGGATCAACCCCCGGCGTAGTTCACGTGTGCTCATTTCGCAGGTACCTCAGGATCATCAAGTTGTCAAGCTACTGATCCGCTTTGCTCTCCCAGTTCATTTTCTACACTACCCCATGTGAGCTATATTTTAGCATCATCATTTTGGCGCCGTCTGTGGGAACGATGCAAACCAGATCACGTAGCCAACAAGATCCTCCTGAGGCGTCTGCTCGGAGAAAAAATAACACAACTAACGACCTCCCACCTCGTGGAGGCTCTGCCTTGCCACCTCCTCCACGTCCCATGGATCCGCCTCGCGAGGTTCAGGTGATCCCCCCTCGGGACCCACCACTCGCCGATCCACCACTCCCTGCTCCTCGAATGGTTCAAATAACCGAGGATGCGCTTCAACGCATGATAGCAGAAGATTCAACTCGCGCTGCCACAGAGGCCGTGACCCTATATATCGCCACGATGGGAGCAAATGCTCCCAACGCGATACCAGCACCTGCTCCACATGTGGAGCCACCTATGGCACCACCGCCATCGACTCCCTGGGGCTTACCTCTGCCCCCAAAATATCTCGCTCGCCAAGGGTTATCGACTCCCTGGGGGTATACAGTGCCCCCAAAACATTTCGCTCGTCAAGGGTTATCGACTCCCTGGGGGCTTACATCTGCCCCCAAAATATTTCGCTCGCCAAGGGTTATCGACTCTCTAGGGGCTTACCTCTGCCCCCAAAATATCTCGCTCGCCAAGGGTTATCGACTCCCTGGGGGTATACAGTGCCCCCAAAACATTTCGCTCGCCAAGGGTTATCGACTCCCTGGGGGCTTACATCTGCCCCCAAAATATTTCGTTCGCCAAGGGTTATCGACTCCCTGGGGGTTTATAGTGCCCCCAAAATATTTTGCTCGCCATGGGTCATCGACTCTCTGGGGACCTACTTCCGCCCCCCCTCGAACGGTTCAGATAACCGAAGAGGACCTTCAGCGTATGATCGCCGAAACTTCAACAATATCAACTTCTATTTGCTCCTCTAACGGTTCAGATAACCGACAAGGACCTTCAGCATACGACCGCGAAAGCTTCAACTCGTGTTGTCACTGAAGCAACGACACAACCATGTGCATTCACCTCAGACCATAGGTCTCGAGCGCCTCATCCTACAGTGGGTGTTTAACCCATCCCAAGATTGGGCATCACCCTTACCATTCAACTCCAAGTGGGTTCACATCACATCGCAAGAGACGAGTATAATTTTCCTACTAAAAAAATAGAACATCCCAAGGGGTGAACATCAACCACCAAAAAAAAGGGGTAAAATCGCGCACGCAAGACCCCAGAAGAAGATGAAGAAAAAAATACAAGAAAAAGAAGAAGATGAAAAAATAGAAGAAAAAAGAAGAAGATGAAAAAAGAGAAGAAGAAAGAAGAAGAAAAAATACAAGAAAAAGAAGAAGATGCAAAAATATAAGAAAAAAGAAGAAGATGAAAAAAGAGAAGAAGAAAGAAGACGAAAAAATACAAGAAAAAGAAGAAGATGAAAAAATAGAAGAAAAAAGAAGAAGATGAAAAAAGAGAAGAAAGAAGAAGGAAAAAATACAAGAACAAGAAGAAGAAAAAAGAGAGTAAAAGAAGAAGAATTAGAAGAAGAAAGGAAGAAGAAAGAAGAAGAAGAAGAAAAAAGAGAATAAAATAAAGAAAAAAAAAAAAAAAAAGGATGAGAGGAGGCGTGCGTGCACAGCACGCGCGCGCGCGCGTCGGCGAAAGCAAAAAAAATAAAAAAAAGGACAAGAGGCGCGCGTGCACGCGCTGACGCGCGTCAGCAGAAAAAAAAAAAAAAAATTATTAATGGACCGCGCGCAAGCACGCACGCGCGCTTTCCAAGGCACCCTTGGACTGCGCGCTCCCATCAAATCGCGCGCAACTTTGCCTACTCTCTACCAAATTGCGTGTAGATTTTGACTCGCTCCACCAAATCGCACGAAAATTTCAACACGCTGCACCAAATTGCGCGAGCTCTCCAGCGTGCTTTACCAAATCGCGTACGCTCTCTCCCGGATAAATAAAAATTATTATTTCTCCACACCACGCCAATAATTAATGGTACACCACAGCACCGATCTACTCTCGACACGATCCGGTATCCTTTTCGACTTGGCTCCCACATCGTCTTGAGTGTGGGGGGCTTGCGAGACAACTCCCACGAGGAGCAAACTCGCTCGGTCCTACAAGCTCGTTGCGAGGCAACTACCACGAGGAGCCAACTCCCTCAGGTCTCATACCCACAACGGGATAACTACCACGACGAGCCAACTCCCTCGGGTCTCATACCCACAGCGGGATAACTCCCCACGAGGAGCCAACTCCCTCGGATCTCATAACCACAGCGAGATAACTCCCACGAGGAGACCACTCGCTCCGTCCCACAATTCGCAGCGAGACAACTCCCACGAGGAGCCAACTCGCTCGGTACAACAACCCGTAGCGAGACAACTCCCACGAGGAGCCAACTCGCTCGGTACTACAACCGGCAGCAAGACAACTCCCACGAGGAGATAACTCGCTCAGTCATATAACCCAATGCGAGGCAACCCCCACGAGGAGGCAACTCCCTCTGGTCTACGAACCCACAGCGAGATAACTCCTACGAGGAGACCACTCGCTCCATCCTACGACCCGCAGCGAGGCAACTCCCATGAGGAGCCAACTCGCTCGGTACTACAAACCCGCAGCGAGACAACTCCCACGAGGAGCCATCTCGCTCGGTACTACACACACACATATATATATACATATACACACATATATATATATATACATATACACACATATATATACATATAAATATATGTGTGTATATGTATATATATATATATATATATGTGTATATGTATATATATATATATGTATATATATGTGTGTATATATATATATGTATAAATATATGTATATATATATGTATATATGTGTGTGTGTGTGTGTATACGTGTATATACACACATACATGTGATCTAATTTCTGACCGTTTGATCCCCTTTAAATTGGCCATTATTTTATTTAGCTTTTTGTGCAGGATTTAGATCATGCAAGCAACATGTGATCTAATTTCCTTACACGTGTTGTTTTAACTATGGCTATCAAATTTTATTGTATATGATAAAACAAAGTCATAGCTCATGTTGAACTGTAAAATCATGACATTATCATTTTTCGTTCAATTCATCATCGAAGGCTCTAGCCTCCATAAAAAAGTAATTTTTTTTGTCAATTTTGCTAAATGGCCAAAACCTAGCTGTAGGCTCGCTTCAAAACTTGCACTCTTGGAGGAGATTATTAGGTATATATCCTCTTTTTGTCTTCAAAATAAACGTGATCGACAACATTCAATAGAAAACTTCTTATGAGGTTCTTGAGAACGGGGCCATTTCGTCGAATCCATCTTAGAGATTATCACCAGCAACGGAATGAACTGGTCCAATGGACTCGAGACGGCAGTGGGAATGTCGCAACTTTTGATTTCACCGATGTGGGGGGAATTTGATTTATTTCATTTTGATGCTTGTATTATATATAAACAAAAGGGAAAAGTTAGAATGTCGAAGTCGTGAGCTCCATAATTTATAATTTCTTGTGTGTTATTTTTTTTTTAATTTTTTGTCACAATTGAAATTTCATGCTTCATACTTTTTATTTTCTATGTTCTTTGTTCAGATGTTTTACTCTGAGGAGAAGTTGTACAGAGCAAAATGTCTATTTACTAACATAATGCTATTATCGAAAGGGATTGCAACTCGAATTTAATTTGGACGGAATTCTAAGAATAAAGTGATATTAAGGATAAAAAACAGTATAGGTAAAAAGAAGAGGTTAATGTGCATTTTCACGTGCCTCGCACGTGACTTTTCCATCCAAACTAACGGCAATTTCAAAAGGTCGACGAAAATTGTCAAAAAACTGGTTATCTGAGAACCAATTTCGTGCTACAAAAAATTTATCGACGAAAATCGAAAATGGTGTATAATATAAGGACGAGAGTTGTAATTATCCCCTTCCAAACCCTAATCCTATTAATCTTTTCTCTTTTTTTCCCGTCTCACCCATCTTCTCTCTTGTCCTTTTTATTTCTATTTTTTCTCTTCTTCCTTTTTTCGTCCACATCCTTCTTCTCTCTCACAGACGCAAGTGGTCGGACAAAGAGTTGTCGGCGCCCCATATCTTCTCTGCCCTCATGGTGGCGCTCCACGAGGCCTGAACCACCACGATGCTGCTGTCGTGAGCAACAGCAGCCCCTTCTCGCCATGAGAGTCGATCTATTATTGTCATCCGAGAAGAATGAGATCAGTCTCCATGCCGGTGGAAATTAGACGGTGTTTTTCTGGTGATGATGGTTGGGGATGGTAATGTTGTGGTGTGACGAATGTATGGTGACAATGGAAAGACAGATCTAGAGTTTTTGGTTGGATCCGGCGGGGCGGAGAAAGGCGCGCATGCTAGACCCCTAATCGACTATGTTAATTTTTAATCGATTATGCTCAGTAGTCGATTAAGGTTTAATCGACTATGATCACTAGTCGATTAAAGTTAATAATTACGTTTTTTAATTCAATTTTGAACTTTTGGTTATTGATTCCCGATTTTGCCACGTGTAGTCGGACTTGGGGCATTTAGGTAATGTGTTTTTGTTCTGTCATTGTCAATCCATCATCCAATTTCTATAAATAAATACAATTTTTGTATATCTTTTGTTTTGTAAAAAATAGCTGATTTTCATTTTCTTTTTTGTTGTTGTTTTTGTTATTTGTTTCGGTCGGTTATTGTTTGGATTCTTTTGTTGAATCATGTTGGTTTTGATTGAATATATTACGGTTGTTGTTGTTGTTGTTACTTTTAGTAATTAATTTCATTATTCAACCACAATTTTAATTGTTAGTTCATTAATCAACTATTCCCTTAGTCGATTCATTCCTGACAGAGAAAAAGTATTACAAAAAATTTAAATAAAATAATAATATTAAAAATTTATTTTTTTTAAATTAAAAAGATATTAAAAATTAAAAATTAAAAACAAAAATTAATTAAAAAAAAGGGGAGGAACAAAATTGGGGATGTGTGTAGTTGGAAAAAAGATAGTGGATTATTGAGGAACAGAAAGGAGCCTGGGTTTACATCAAAGAGTGAAATATGGGTTAGACATATCCCTATTAATGAAAGTTTTTGGACGTTCTCAAAGTGCCCCGTTTAATAAAGGCAAAAATAAGCCCTTTGTAATTTGGAATTACCGAAAAAATCATCATGTTAAATAAATCAACAATGACCCTCCAATGAAAATCTGGCAAATCGAAATAGGTCCTTGACAGCTTATCGTGGACACCGCGCGCAGAGTGGGCTATCGGGGCTGACTTTTTGACCCGAAAGACCAAAATACCGTTTAAATTATAATTTTAAAACATTACAGATTCAACCCAAAATGAAGTTCTTGAAATTTTCAGAAGCGCCCTCTCTCTAAATTAACTCAAAATTGGAACATCAATCTCAATTTTTAATTCAATCCTTAATACAACATCTTCTCGTCATCGAAAAATTTCTATCTTGTCCTCATCGAATAATGTCAATCTCGATTTCTATTTCCAAAACGGCTGGGGTCACTTCCAACCAAAACCTGAATTCCTCAACCAGCCACGAAAACCCTCGATTTCTTTAGTGAAATTCTAAAAGAACCTATGGCAGCGAGGTGTTGTTGGAGTTTGGAAGCAGGCATGAAGAAGGAGATCTGGTCCAGCCAATTTTTTCTATTGTTCAAAGGTTGGCAGCACGAAGTAGATCTAGGTGGGTGGCTCCGACGTATGCGACAGTGAATCTCTGTTGAGGTGCTAGCATAGTCCCACATCCGTTTAATATGGAAAATATTACCTCTTTATAAGGAGATAAGGAGGGAAGGAGTGTTAGAGTAGGTGACCAACAAGCCAACTTGTGGCTGTGGTCTTTCGTATTTATTATTGTAATAAACGAACCTTTATTCGTATTAATGATAAAACCCATTGGCATTCTATATCTTTGTCCCTTTGTCACAAGCATAGATATAGTCCTTACAGTTATTACAAGTACTAGTAATTGATCGTTAGGATCGTGAGATATTTACTTAAGTATTAAAACTGTTAAACCTGTTCCTAGTCGAAGGGTTACGCCACTAATGAGGATATCGGCCTTTCCCATTAAGACTAGCACTTAGTGTATGTGTACTGCATCTCATCAGTAAACGGTATTGTGATATCGGCATGCATAAGTGGGTGCTCGTAAGTTGACGAGTTCACTGAACTCCCTCACCCTAGAAATCTCTAAGTGGTTCCCAATAATCGAGTAGAGATATCTATGGTATAGTTGTACACCATTAGTCCTTATGACCTAGACATCACCGTGACTTCACTAGAGGACCAGCTGTATCGTGACCTGTCCCTGAGTTCCACCGAGGACCATCCCAAGGGCCAGTGTTCGTGCAGTCCGAAATCTAGTGGGAGGTCTGTGCATTGTAGTCGGGGATTCGATCGCTAGAATAGTCTTGGATGTCCTGTGTGTTCTGAAAGTTTGTAATCATTCTAAGTCTCTGGCCAGAGCTGACTAAGTGATGATTAGAGAATTCGATTCTCTAAGTCATGCACGTAAGGGTTACAACACTTGGAACGATCGCACCGTCATCGAACATATAAAGAGGTCTCGATGAACCAATGCCTCTAGTTCGATCGGGACATATGAATCGAAGGGACCGTACTGTACGTTAACTATATCTGAAGGTTCTTGCAGGCACTTCATTTGTATCTAGGGAATCATGACGCGTAGTTGCTAGACGCCAATCTTGATTCGTTGGGTGATTAAGATGAAACGAGCTTCATCTTAATCGTAACTCTAAGGGACGAGTTTTGACCACAAAGAGTTGTGGGCCCACGGCTAGCTTACACCTGAACCATCGAGGGTCACACTGCTCGTGCAAATGAGATCTTTGAATAAACGGTCAGAGATAAAATAGTTTATCTTTGCATGATTGGAAGTCAATATGATTGAGTCCAACATTCGTAATTTGGAATTATGAATGAGAATAAGAAAAGGAAAAGAATGGGCGAACGTATTAGTGAACTTTCTAAATCGGGAAGTTTCCAAATTTAGAAAGTCCACTGAACTAGGGTTTCCACTTTTGGAAAGTTGGAAAATAAGAGGTGGCACTCGTAATGACGAGGAAGTTATAATGATTCCGAAAATGTAATCGTTGCAATTTTTCGGTCATTGAATTGAGAGATACGAGCAAGTAAAGGAACTAACAAGCTTAAGTTGTTGGGCCCAGTCCAACTTAAGCCCGCTAGGGTTTTATGCAAGGGACTATAAATACATGATTTATAGCCCTTGCATACACACCACAAACCCTAACCCTAGCGGCCGTCCCCTCTCTCTCTCGCCCTCTCTCCCGCGCGGCCACCTCCGCCGTTGGCGCCGCCCCGTCGCCGGAATCGGCCATCCCTTGGCCGATCCATTTCGGTATTCTTTTCTCCTTTCTTTTTCTTCCGTTAATTCTAACTACTTCGTGTCTAGTGCCACGTTTTAGTAGATCGAAGTATACGAGGTGAAATCCGAGAGGAGGAAGACCGTAGATCGAAGAATCGAGGAGCAACGCACGAGCCGAAGCTGCACGCTGCCCCACGCGCCGCCCCGGAAGTCCGCGCGTGAAGCTCACGCGCCGCCGTGGCTGTACACCGCCGCTGCTGCTGCTCCAATTGCTGCCCCGATTCTACGGATTGGTTTCCGTAGTAATCACGACGTATTAATCGCTTCTACCTCACGCTTCAAGAGGTAAATACGCGAAACCCTAGTTTCGATTTGTTTTTGTTTAAGCCTATGTATTCATGTTTGTTTCGTATGATTTTATGTGATTATGTGTAATCGTTTTAAATCATTGCAAGCATGTTATTTGGTTTAAACGCGAGCATGTTAATTGTTTTAAATTCGGCTGAAATTATTAGCATGTAAATTGTTTTTAATTTCGCTGGAAGCGCAAAGGTACGCAATTAATTGAATTTATTTGTCGGGCATGTTCTTATGTGTTTTAAAGTCGTTTAAATCGCATAAAATTTTTTGCTTTCCGCTGCGTATGCGTGCCCGAAACCCAACAGTGGTATCAGAGCTCGTTGCGCAATTAATTGCGTTCGTGTTAATATGCTATGATTTTATGCATGTTCGATTTATTAAAGTAGTGATTGTCGTATTATGTAATTGGGAGTTTTCGTAAGTTTAAAATATTTTTGAAATATTGTTTAGAATTTTTCCAGCTTTAAAATTGTTTAAAATTGGAAAAACGGATCTGAAATTATTTTAAAATTGTCGGTTTTTAAATTGTTCGGATCGAACCGGCCGGTTCGATGGTTGTGTGCGGTTTAGTTGACCGAATCCACGTGGATTCGGGTCGGTCAGACCGGTTCCCGGTCCGACTGACCCGGCCCACTGATTTGGGTCAGCTGGACCGGACAGAACCGGACCGCTTCGGTCCGAACCGGTCAGACCGGTTGGGCCGAACCGGTTCACTGAAAAATAAAAAAAAAAAAAAAAAAATTATTTCAGATTTCTAAAATTAAACTTAAAACAAATTGATTTTAATTTTTGGAAAATTATTTTCAATTAATCCCAATTAGATAATTGGATCGACAATCATCTATTTTAGTAAACAGGTGTTAGATTAATTAATTAATTTAAATTGTTAAATTGATTTCAATTAATAGAACACATATATAATATTGATTATAAATTCAACTTAATTAGTAGTACCTCAACATTATTTGAATGATTTATGCTAGTTGAGGTTCTATAATTATTTTGAAAATCCGATAATTAATTAATGTAATTAATTATGAAATTAGGTCGTATGTTCCTCTTAGGACAATATGCGCTTCCATATACCTTTAGAGAACATAGATGTAGGAATCACATAGACCAATCCAAAACCTTCTGATGAGATAAAACATTTTAATAAAATTCCCTCATTCTTTTAATTAAGAATCATTTCAAGCTATAAAGAAAAACCCAATCTGTTGAGTTATTTCTTTCCTTCTGCCAACGGTTGGATTATGTGTAGCCCTTTGCTGTAGTGCAGTAAGCCGTGTTAGCGGGGAGTGCTATGGTAGAGTAAGCTGTAATTCAATTGACATATTGATGAAGGTAGCCATAGAAAAGGGTTATGTTGGATTAACGTGGTCGGCTAGATTAACTAGGGACTGCATTAGTTTGGCATAATCAAGTTCTATGAGCATCTTTGATTGGTAGGTTAGACTTGACACACGACGATTTTGATATTCGCGAGATTAACTTAGGTCATTATCAAGTGTGAGGAAAATTAATTTAGGGTCATATTGTGGATATGATTGATTGTGATCTACCTTTGGGCAAATATAATCGGGCTAGATTAACTACGGGTTATATTTGTCTATTGGACCTAAAGCCCATTAAGAAAAATCAGTTTTCTCGTTTGTCTACTAGAGGGAAGTGGAACTCGATAAAATTAGTGGGAGAACAATTAAATAACATAAGTCCAAACATTTAATTGTAACAATCATTTAACGCGAATCTCTAATAATCCTCTTCTCTATACCTCTCAGATAATCATGTCTAAGAATCCTATAATGTCAATCCTCGACAATAAACTCAATGGCCCTAATTACCTAGATTGGTTGCGTAATCTTAAGCTTGTGCTAACCGTTGAGGGGCGTCTCTATGTTTTGAATGAGAGATTTCCCGCCACTATACCTGCCACAGCGACTGATGCTGAAAAGGAAACTTATGAAGCATGGAAGAAAGATGACACACATGCTAGGTGCTATATGATAAGCCGCCATGGAGCCCGCGCTTGCGAGGAAATATGAGTCTCACATGCATGCTTTCGATATAAAGGCTCATCTCGATAGCATGTATAGTGAGAATATTAGGGCATCGAGGTACGCTGCTACAAAGGAGTTGATCACGGCGAGACTGCGCGAAGGGACTTCGGTCCACGTGCACTGTCTCAAAATGATCACTCTCCTTGAAAAGCTAGTGAATCTCGATGTCACCCTCCCGGCCGAGCTCTCGTTGGATTTGATCCTGTTGCCTCTTCCTAGTTCCTATGAATCGTTCATAGTGAACTTCAACATGAACAAACTAGATCCTCCCTTGGATGAGTTAATGAACATGTTGGTCAGTTTCGAGTCCACCATTAAGAAAGAGAAGTTTGTTCTCATTGCTGCTACTTTTGGAAAGAAGAGTTCTTCCCAAAAGAAGATAAAGGAAAGAGTTCCCTTCCCAAACAGCAAGTTCGAAGTGGGTGAAGGTAGTGGGGGCCCCTAAGGCGAAAATCAGCAAAACGTAAGGAGATAGATCAAAACCCCGCTCAACTTTGGCACGCTAGATTAGGTCATGTCTCTTTAAGAAGGATGAACGATTTTGTTAGTGAAGGATTGTTCTCTTTGGAGGACGTGAAATCACTACAAACTTGTGAATCTTGCCTTAAAAGGAAAATGACCAAGTCACCCTACAAAGGGAAAATGGAACGAGCCGAGGGTCTTTTGGATTTGATCCATACAGACGTATGTGGTCCACTAAGTGTTAGTGCGAAGGGTGGATGCAACTACTTCGCTACCTTTACCGACGATTATTCTAGGTATGAGTATGTGTACTTGATGAAGTACAAGTCTGAAACATTTGAAAGGTTCAAAGATTTTAGACACGAAGTGGAAAAGCAACTCGGACGAAGTATTAAGAAGCTGCGATCCGATCGTGGTGGAGAATACTTGAGCATCGAGTTCATTGACTATCTAAAAGAGAATGGGATACAATCCCAATGGACTCCACCGGGAACTCCTCAACTTAATGGAGTCTCCGAACGTCGGAATCGAACTTTATTAGATATGGTTCGATCAATGATGGGGTTCACGAACATACCGGCATACTTGTGGGGTCATGCACTTCGTACTGCCGCGTATTTGCTGAATAGAGTTAACACCAAAGCAGTTAAATCCACACCTTATGAACTTTGGCATTCCCGGAAACCCAACTACAAACATATTATGATATGGGGTTGTCCCGCTTATGTGAAGCGGTTATTGGGAGATAAGTTGGATAGTAAATCCGACTTGTGCTATTTTGTGGGGTATCCCGAAAACTCAATGGGATACGAGTTCTATTATGTCAAAGAAGCAAAGACGTTTGTTTCAAGAAATGCCACCTTTTTGGAAAGGGAGTTTCTATCCGATAGAAAGGGCAGCATGATAGAACTTGAAGTAGTTCAAGAACCACAAAGTGAAGTTCAAACGCAAGAACAAGCAATCGAACCAATACAACAAACCACTAATATACCTCCTGAACCTACGGTACGTAGATCCGAAAGAGTTCGGAAAATGCCGGATAGGTTATTCCTCCTCGAAAATGATGAAGATCATGTTGATCTTGGACAAGATCCAAGAACATACAATGAGGCCGTATCGGATGCGGACATGGGACATTGGCTAACTGCCATGAATTCCGAAATGGACTCCATGTACTCGAACAAGGTGTGGACCTTGATAGATCCACCTAAGGGAATTGTTCATATAGGCTGCAAGTGGATCTATAAGAAGAAAATTGGAGTGGATGGAAAGGTATCGACCTATAAAGCTAGATTGGTAGCGAAAGGTTACACTCAAAGGCAAGGCGTTGACTATGAGGAAACTTTTTCACCAGTCGCGATGCTGAAGTCCATTAGGATTTTGCTAGCCATAGCTGCGTGGTACGACTACGAGATATGGCAAATGGATGTGAAGACCGCCTTCCTTAATGGAGATATTGAGGAAGAAATTTACATGGCGCAGCCGGAAGGCTTCATATCTTCTGGAAGTGAGCAAAAGGTTTGCAAGCTCCAGCGATCCATTTATGGATTGAAACAAGCATCCCGAAGTTGGAACATGAGGTTCGACTCAACTATCAAAGAGTTTGATTTTGAGAAGAATCCGGAGGAACCTTGTGTGTACAAGAAGGTTAGTGGGAGGGCATTGATATTTTTAGTGCTTTACGTTGATGACATTCTACTCATTGGGAATGACGTAGGAATGTTGCAGCAAACGAAAGCATGGTTGTCCACACGTTTCTCAATGAAGGATTTGGGAGAAGCATCTTATGTATTAGGAATACGCATCTATAGAGATAGAGCGAGAAAGATGCTTGGCTTATCCCAAAGCCTGTACATAGACACCGTTATGAAACGGTTTAGCCTGGAAGAATCCAAGAAGGGATTCTTGCCAATGTCCCATGGGGTTCGTCTCTCGAAATCTATGTGTCCGCAAACACCTAGTGAAATCGAGGAGATGAAAAGGACGCCATATGCTTCTGCCATAGGAAGCATAATGCATGGCATGCTATGTACGAGACCCGATATTGCGTATGCTGTGAGTGTCACAAGCAGATATCAGTCTAACCCCGGCCCGGCTCACCGGAAAGCCGTGAAAGATATCCTCAAGTACTTACGAAGGACTAAGGATATATTTTTGGTTTATGGGGGTGCCGAGTTGAAATTAGAGGGTTTTAACGACTCTAGTTTTCAATCGGACGTGGACGACTCAAAGTCGAATTCTGGATTTATATTCACGCTTAATGGTGGTGCTGTGTGTTGGAAAAGTTCCAAGCAAAACACGACGGCCGATTCCACTACCGAAGCGGAATACATTGCAGCATCCGAAGCTGCAAAAGATGGGACTTGGATAAGGAAGTTCATCCAAGAGTTGGGTGTCATTCCTAATGCTAGTGATCCAGTACCGTTGTACTGTGATAACACCGGAGCCGTGGCGCAAGCTAAGGAGCCGAGATCTCATCAGAAGTCGAAGCATATTCTGAGGAAGTATCACGTGATCCGAGAGATCATTGATAGAGGTGAAGTTAAGGTAGAACGAGTCACCTCGGAAGAGAACGTTGCAGACCCCTTCACGAAGCCTTTACTGAGATCGGTCCATGAGAAACATCGAGAGTCGATGGGATTGCGATTTATGGGTAGTTGGCTTTAGGTCAAGTGGGAGATTGTTAGAGTAGGTGACCAACAAGCCAACTTGTGGCTGTGGTCTTTCGTATTTATTATTGTAATAAACGAACCTTTATTCGTATTAATGATAAAACCCATTGGCATTCTATATCTTTGTCCCTTTGTCACAAGCATAGATATAGTCCTTACAGTTATTACAAGTACTAGTAATTGATCGTTAGGATCGTGAGATATTTACTTAAGTATTATAACTGTTAAACCTGTTCCTAGTCGAAGGGTTACGCCACTAATGAGGATATCGGCCTTTCCCATTAAGACTAGCACTTAGTGTATGTGTACTGCATCTCATCAGTAAACGGTATTGTGATATCGGCATGCATAAGTGGGTGCTCGTAAGTTGACGAGTTCACTGAACTCCCTCACCCTAGAAATCTCTAAGTGGTTCCCAATAATCGAGTAGAGATATCTATGGTATAGTTGTACACCATTAGTCCTTATGACCTAGACATCACCGTGACTTCACTAGAGGACCAGCTGTATCGTGACCTGTCCCTGAGTTCCACCGAGGACCATCCCAAGGGCCAGTGTTCGTGCAGTCCGAAATCTAGTGGGAGGTCTGTGCATTGTAGTCGGGGATTCGATCGCTAGAATAGTCTTGGATGTCCTGTGTGTTCTGAAAGTTTGTAATCATTCTAAGTCTCTGGCCAGAGCTGACTAAGTGATGATTAGAGAATTCGATTCTCTAAGTCATGCACGTAAGGGTTACAACACTTGGAACGATCGCACCGTCATCGAACATATAAAGAGGTCTCGATGAACCAATGCCTCTAGTTCGATCGGGACATATGAATCGAAGGGACCGTACTGTACGTTAACTATATCTGAAGGTTCTTGCAGGCACTTCATTTGTATCTAGGGAATCATGACGCGTAGTTGCTAGACGCCAATCTTGATTCGTTGGGTGATTAAGATGAAACGAGCTTCATCTTAATCGTAACTCTAAGGGACGAGTTTTGACCACAAAGAGTTGTGGGCCCACGGCTAGCTTACACCTGAACCATCGAGGGTCACACTGCTCGTGCAAATGAGATCTTTGAATAAACGGTCAGAGATAAAATAGTTTATCTTTGCATGATTGGAAGTCAATATGATTGAGTCCAACATTCGTAATTTGGAATTATGAATGAGAATAAGAAAAGGAAAAGAATGGGCGAACGTATTAGTGAACTTTCTAAATCGGGAAGTTTCCAAATTTAGAAAGTCCACTGAACTAGGGTTTCCACTTTTGGAAAGTTGGAAAATAAGAGGTGGCACTCGTAATGACGAGGAAGTTATAATGATTCCGAAAATGTAATCGTTGCAATTTTTCGGTCATTGAATTGAGAGATACGAGCAAGTAAAGGAACTAACAAGCTTAAGTTGTTGGGCCCAGTCCAACTTAAGCCCGCTAGGGTTTTATGCAAGGGACTATAAATACATGATTTATAGCCCTTGCATACACACCACAAACCCTAACCCTAGCGGCCGTCCCCTCTCTCTCTCGCCCTCTCTCCCGCGCGGCCACCTCCGCCGTTGGCGCCGCCCCGTCGCCGGAATCGGCCATCCCTTGGCCGATCCATTTCGGTATTGTTTTCTCCTTTCTTTTTCTTCCGTTAATTCTAACTACTTCGTGTCTAGTGCCACGTTTTAGTAGATCGAAGTATACGAGGTGAAATCCGAGAGGAGGAAGACCGTAGATCAAAGAATCGAGGAGCAACGCACGAGCCGAAGCTGCACGCTGCCCCACGCGCCGCCCCGGAAGTCCGCGCGTGAAGCTCACGCGCCGCCGTGGCTGTACACCGCCGCTGCTGCTGCTCCAATTGCTGCCCCGATTCTACGGATTGGTTTCCGTAGTAATCACGATGTATTAATCGCTTCTACCTCACGCTTCAAGAGGTAAATACGCGAAACCCTAGTTTCAATTTGTTTTTGTTTAAGCCTATGTATTCATGTTTGTTTCGTATGATTTTATGTGATTATGTGTAATCGTTTTAAATCATTGCAAGCATGTTATTTGGTTTATACGCGAGCATGTTAATTGTTTTAAATTCGGCTGAAATTATTAGCATGTAAATTGTTTTTAATTTCGCTGGAAGCGCAAAGGTACGCAATTAATTGAATTTATTTGTCGCGCATGTTCTTATGTGTTTTAAAGTCGTTTAAATCGCATAAAATTTTTTGCTTTCCGCTGCGTATGCGTGCCCGAAACCCAACAAGGAGGGGATATCAACGCTATTTATGGGACCTTTTGGAAAAAAACCCAAGAGCAAAACCAATAGGATTTGGCCCAAATTAGAAAATATCATACATATGTAGAGCTTGTGGTATACCGATGGGCCCCTAACAATCTCGGCGATGAATCTCCAATTTGAGGTCTATAGCAGAGAGGTGTTGGGCTTGGGTTTAGAGACGGGATGGTGGTTGATGGGTTTGGTGTGACGGTGAAGATGATGAAAATGTGGGGTCGAGTGGGTGGCTTTTGTTTGACGGGAAAGATGAAAGAATAATGGATATGTTTGGTGAGCTTTTGGGCTTCCATTTCCATTTTATTCTGGAGAAAAGATGTTTTGGGAGAAGAATTTGAAAATAACATAAAGGTTGTTTTGTATTTTGAGATGAGACAATTTGTACTGTAGCAAGTTAAATCATTTTTAAAAAGTGTTGGAAAAAGGTAATCTGAAAAAAGAATTTGAAAGATAAAGTGATTTTAGTTTGTATTTTAGTGAAAATAATTTTCACTGTAGCAGTCAAATCATGTATGTTAAATAGAGAAATATTTGAATTATTTTTTGGGGAAGTTTTTGAAAATATTTGAGAAAGATAATTTTATTTTGGGAAAATAATGAAAAGAATTTGAAAACCTAAACAAACATGGGTCTTAGAGGGTTGTACTTCTCGGACCATAACCGGCCAATACAAATGCTCCACATAGGATTAGTACGTACCCACTAAAAAATAGTATGATACATACGTTACAAGTAAAATTACATTAAACACCTTTTTAGTTAAACTGAAAATTTAATTAGAAATTCATAATTTAAAACTTAATTCATATCAAATGAAAAAAAAATATTACGATCAAATCTAATAGCTTTCCCTAAACTTTAGACCCACTTACATCAATCTCCTTAATTCATAAACAATTTTTCCTCTCAAAAAAATCAACATCGATTTTTTCCTTATTTCTGGCAAAGTTCTCTGAGCTAGAAATCATCATGTGCTTCTTCTTATCGTACGGCGTACAGAAATGTGAGACAAATCTTTTCTTCTATACATATTTATTTTCCCATGTGTCCTGTAGAACTGGATGATTGTTAATCCATTTTTATTTTGTCGGCAATTTGATCATTTGATGGTAACTGTGTTTGTATGATTTTGTAATGTATCTGCTAGAATCTAATTGGATTCTAATAAACAAGGGATGAGTAAAGACTTGTACAACAAGTCCTTATGTACCGGGAAACATAAAAGGGAAATTTGCTTGTTTACTTTAATTCTTTAATTTGTCATTAATTCTTTCTTTTATATAGGAAACTATCTTATTAATTAAAAAGAGTTATTCTTAACTTAATGACTTTAATAGAAGTCTTGTGAAAGAAGAATTCTTTCTTTCCATATATTTCACACAGACGTGTGAGAATCAAGAGAAGGGATAATTCCTTTCTATTTTTTTCTTATATTATCATTAATTGGAATATTATTATTTATATGGGATCTCTCTTATATTTTAATAATATATTATTAGATAGGTATCTCATAAATCTCCTATATCTCCTGTACGTATCTAACCTTAATTAGTTTGCTTATACAGGAGTCTTTCCTAGGCTATATAAAAAAGAGACTTCCCAAGCTATATAAAAACAATTAATGACAAATTAAAGTAAACAAGGAGACTTACTTTTTGTGTTTAACGGTACATAAGGACTTGTTGCACAAGTCTTTACTCATCCCTTGTTTATTAGAATCCAATTTGATTCTAACAATCTCCCCTTTGTCATTGATTGATTCTAATCATTTTCTCCCCGTGAGTAAAATGCCTGAAAATGAAACAATAGAGGATAGAAGGAAGCAATAAAACCAATGATCATCCTCAACATCAAAAGAACAACTCATCATCATCATCTCTTTCAGCAACAAGAGTGGCATGAACTGCTGTAGCAGTAAGTGCCACAGTTAGAGCAACTGTTCCAACAGTAGTGGCTTCGGCAGGTGGTTCACAACGGAGTCAGCTCCCCCTGCATGTGTTTCTCCCCCTGTAGGTGGTCCTTGGGCAGCTCTTTTTGTACATGTCTTCATTCTTCCCCTTTGTTTACATGGCTTGGTAGACTTGCAGGCCGACGTGGTAAATCATCCACGTGATAAAAGACTCAGCAAATAACTTCGGCATTAGCTCCTCCTTTTATATTCTTGTGAAGACCTAAACCAATTAATGACAATAAACACAATATTAAAAAGGTGAAATTCCTTCTATTTTGGAGATACACGTTCAGGTGATTAATATGGAGAGATAATTCATTTCTTCTCAAATTATGTAATGAGATAACTAAGGAAAATATGTTCCTCATATTAATACACATCTCCATAGAATTCTACATGGTGTTGTGGACATAGAATCCCATCGAGATTCTAACAGTGTCGACCCTAACATTTCGAGACCTATGAAGTTATATACAACCACAGTTCAACTGATACCAATCACAGTTGAACTGATTTCCATGTGGTTGTACTTATCAATTACACTATTTTGAATATGTAACAAACATTTGACTCATGCTGTAATTACTGTGTGAAGAAGATATTACTTTGGCATCGAAATTATAATGGGTCCTTATTTGCCCGTTTGTCGTTTATAAAACAAATATATTTGTCTTTTCACATAATTATTCTCACGAGTTAATTGCAAATACCTCCCCTGTGTAATCTCTAATTGGCAAATACCCCTCTGTAAAAAAAAAAAAAAAAAAAACTCACCAACGCCCCCTCGTGTAACCAAAGTCAATGCATCTAGACCCCTTAAGGCAAATCGTGTCTCTCATTCGCGGGCTCTGCGAATTATTATGTTATTTCTAGGGTGAAATGTCATAGATACCCCTGTATAAATAAAAAAAAAATCTAACTGGTTAAATTATAAATAACTATAACTTATAGGACTAAATTGTAAATTTTAAAATTTCCAAAATTTTAAAATAAGGAACAAAAATTTAAGATTTTTCAGATCTTCTTCCTCGTTCCATTCTGCCGCCCACCTCCCAACCAGGAAAAAATTCGGCATCGCCGCCGCCTTCTGGCCTGTCTAGCACCACCACCGCTCTCTAGCTCGTTTAGCACCACCGCCACCCACCTACTCTTTTAAATTTATCTCCCTCGTCACCGTCCCCTTCTGGCCCGTCTCACACCACCGATACCCACCTACTCCTTGAAATTTCTCTCGCTCGTCACCGCCACCGCCTGGCACCACCCAATTCTTAGCGAGAGAGAGTTGTGTATAGGTAAGGTTTTTCTTCTCCTACACATAATCGCCGTCGTCCCCGCCTTTGTTCAAATTGCATATATGGGCTGCCATCGGAAGAGTGATATTGGAGGACAAAGGGTGATCAGGTGGTGGGGCAGCGGCGGCCGGCGTGGGGAGAAGAACTGTTGAGTTGGGTGGTTGGTGGTGTGGGGTGGGATGGAGCAGGGAAGAAGACGACTCTTTTTTTGCTGCTCTTTTTTTTTTCTTTTTTTCTTTTTAATGTAAATTAAAATGTAATAAAAAAAATATAAAACATATAAAATTTAATACAACAATATATGTTTAATTTCTGTTTATATTTTATAATTACAAAATTATTAATAAATATTGTTTATAAAATTAAAAATAACTACACATCAAAAAAATAATTAAAAATAGTTGTGTAATAAAATTTTGTTTAATTAAATTAATTTCAGATTTGAGAAAATATTAAAAAATTAATATGTACATTATATATTTTATAAATTGCTGAAAAATCCCGTAGGGCATTTTTTTCATTTCACTTTTAGTCAATGCCTAAAAACATAGAGGGTGCTGTGAGTTTTGAGTTTGATTACACGAGGGGGCGTTGGTGAGTTGTTTTTTTTTTTGACAGTGGGATATTTGCCAATTAGAGATTACATAGGGGAGGTATTTGCAATTAGCTCTTATTCTCATAGTAAAATATATATACCGATCAACTGTGAAAGAAACAATATGCTAGACACTAGAATCGAATGCATAATAGAGATGTAAATTATAATAAATTCAAACAAAGTTTTATTGTAAAGTACCATAGTAAAATATACCCAAAAAGTATATTTTTTTTCCCTTGGAGATTATAGGCTACTGAAGTGGACAATAAGACAAGCAAGACGGTAACGGTCAAATAAGCTGATGTAGAATCAGAAGGCGGTGGGCCAGTAGGTAGTCGACTAGGGGTTTCAACATCTGTGGTTGGTGCACAAGCATCCGGCTGACGAGTTGCCGACGAGGGGGTGATGGGGGTGGTCGCCGATGGATTTGCCCCGCCACCAGCCAACGAGTCTACTACTGTTACAATTTAATATTTGCCAGAATTGGCCGAGAGTGCAGATATAGTGGTGAACCTCGGTGCCTTATAAGCTCCTCGAGGATTGATAATGGCACTTATCTGATAACACCATAAAATTAATAACACCTCATTTCAAATGAAATAAATCATTAACAAAGCATAGGGTAATGATACACAACATCAACAAGAAAGGTTTTATGAATTAATGAACAAACATGGACCTTTATAATCTTGTTAGATGATTTCATATTCTTATCATACCATAAAAGATGAAATAAGAGTACATCAGAACATTCAACATGATATACAATACCAACGAAAAGATTCGACAAATAATGATTAATAAAGCCTATTCCCCTGTTATTTTCATCATGCTACAAATGAATGAAACCTCCAAAATATACATGACTAATTCGACATTCCTGGAGCTTTAGCAATAGCCACAAGCTAAGAAAAAACCTATTTATTTTTAAGAAATTTCTTTGTGTTCTTCATCTTCGTCACAAATGTTAAATGGCCAATTCAGGGGACTGGACGGGCAGAACGGGAGCCACAAATGCTTGTGTCTTATGGGCGCAAAATATTTCGGGGTATGCAGATATTGAACGGAGTAGCAGACAACTCAACTCCAACATAATAGCTTTGATATAGCTAGCTAGCCCTTATAGGTACGTGAATATTTCCTAGCTGTTCTTTGGATTCTTCGGATACATTTACAGTTATTGCTTATGTGAACATTGTAGCTAAATAACCCCAACGTGTTACATAATGCAAGTATTGTAATTGTATAATTGTTCGATTTTCTGCAATTATGTCTATTTCTTTATGTAAATAACCCAATATCGGTTCACAGTCAATTAACACATCTTTCACCATTGAGAGATACGACAACGGAGGATATCTATGTTGCCCAATGTCATAACTCGTAAACAGAACAAATGACTTGCAAATTTGCAATACAAATAAGATTTTTTCGCCAATTTAATATTTAATAAAGGCATGGTACATGGTGTCTAGGAAATTATTAAACCCAATAATTGCAAGGTGGGAGGTGTTTAGGCATTTTGCCCAAGTCATATAAGATACAAACATATGCAAAAAAACGAGGGTCAAAAGAGATCGACAATATTGACCCCTTTTTAATTTAAAATCAAATTCTGGATTGATTTGCAGAAGAAATAACGTACCAATTTTTTGATGTATTCGTAAGCAAAAACCGAAACTTCGGTTGTTTGTCCAGCAAGAAGGTCAACAAACTTGCAGCTAACTTTAAATCAATGAGGTGGTCTTGTAATATGTTTTGTGCATGTAGAGCTAAAATACCGGAGCAAGTATTTTATGCTAAAACACAAGAAGAATAGTCAGGGGAAAAAAAAAAAGAAAAAAAAAAGTAATTTTATATCGTGTTACTCGCTAACAAGGTTTCAGTTGAGAAACTCAATCTGAATTCAATCAATGTACGAAATAACATCTGATTAGATGAAACCCTAAATTCCAAACCCATGTTGTGACTCCTATCATCACATATCAAGAATTAACAATCAATAAAAAAAATAAATGAATACGTGTAAAATTCACGAACATACAGACACAGACATGAATAAAGTCCGGCGATTATAAAAGCAAACTAACTCCAACAGAAATAAAACAAGCACGCAAGAACTAGAAAAAACGGGTCACAACTACATGCAGAGTTCAAGAGAAACAAAACACATTCCATTGTATACCATTGGATATAAAGAAAGCAAGAATTTATCAAAAAGAAAATAATAGCATACACGGTACACATAGGGAAGGCTTCTTGCAATGAGATGATAAAGGAATAAAGGAATAAAAAGATTTAAAGATAGAGAAAACCAATCAGAAAGCAAAACAAATACCAAATACAGCCTACTCCATAATTCCAAAAAAGCAAAAAGACCGAGGAAGTAAGAAAAATCGACGGCAACGAACTTTGTTCGAAACAAATTAAAAAGGAGTTTTTTGCCAGAAAAAGAAACTTTTAAGCTTTTCAATCAACGCAAAATGATAGAAGTCTTGCTTACTGTTTAAGTTCTTGCATATAGTATACAATGTATTCTATTCTCGTCATCAAATAATGGTCATCAAATCTAATGTTATGCCTCACGTAATTAGCCAACCTCAATCTGCAGCCCATCCACAAATTTGCAGACCTAATATATACGACCAACTCAATAAATGAGTAATAACACAAGACAACGTACATATACATATACACACCCAAATTAATCAAGTGCACATCTAATTCTATTATGTTATATATTATTAACAATCATGTTAAATGTGGTGTTGCCATTTCGGATAGTAGGCGGGGCTTTCTTTAATATAATTTCATATATAGTAGAGGTCGGAACTTGGACATCATAAAAATAAATCAGCAAGTGTGTGCAAATGGATAGCAAAAACTGTTTCTTATATTTCCGAAATTTAGAGAAAAAAAGAGCATTTTGGGTGCACAAAAAGTATAAATTAGGAAAATATTTCTACACAGGTAAAATAGTTTGAGTGACTAAAGCAATAAATAGATGCATGAATTCAACTTTTACGAATCTAGTCGATACAAAAAGTTATTCCTATGCGATGCCAATCTAGTAATATTTGTAAATTCTATGACAAGGCTAATTCATTTCTATATTCTAACAAAAAAAATAACTTACTTCAACAAATATGAGCACACTTCAACATAGTTTTCCATAAAAAAGAAAATAAACATTAAAAGCCATACAAAGAAATGATTAAACGCCAATAAATACCTGTGGCCGTAGTATTTTGCCGTTGCTCTATGTATCTTAGAGCTTTAACTTTTGATCGGAATGCTCTTGAAACACCCAGTGCGTAGTATTTATGCATAAAAACAAAAACATCAATTCATCTTTGACTCTCATTCTATCATGGCCGTCGATAATTTTTTCGATATCATAACTCTTATACTATCATGGTTGTTGTGAATCAACTTTTCAGTTCTCATCATTTAATCTAGGTACTGTAATTTAAGTATCAACTGTTTACCATGTAACAATTTATTCGATTTCTTTAAAGTAACAGCATGATAAAGTCCATGATACAACAATTAAATAAAACAATTCCACAAAATTATATATATATATATATATATATATATATATATATATACATATATATATGTGTGTATGTATATACATATATATATGTGTGTATGTATATGTATATGTATATGTGTGTGTATATATATACACATCTAGATCATCTACTTTACCTCTCGAGGGTGATTTGTTGCGGCAATTCGCAAAACCAGCGAGGGCTGTTGAAGCAGCTGAGGGTTAGGCATAGGGTCTATGCCTTCTCCATCTTGTCTGTGGTTAGAAAAAGTTGGAGTTATAATTACTTCATATGGCCATAAATTTGCTCGATTACTTGAGTGAATAGTAACTTAAGACAACAAATTAACATGTGATTAAAACAATTTTTCAAGATGACACAAATAGTAGAGGTTGGAACTGGGACATCATAAAAATAAATCAGCAGGTGTGTGCAAAAGGATAGCAAAAACTTTTTCTTATATAACCAAAATTATGAGAAAAAAAGAGCATTTTAGGTGCACAAAAAGTATAAATTAGGAAGATATTTCCACACACGTAAAATAGGTAGAGTTAGTAAAGCAATAAATAGATGCATGAATTCTACTTTTACGCATCTAGTCGATACAAGGAAAGTTATTCATATGCAATGTAAATCTAGTAATATTTGTAAATTCAATGACAAAGCTAATTCACCTCTATATTCTAACAAAAAACTTACTTCCTAAAACATGAGCACCCTTCAACATAGTTTTCCATAAGAAAGAAAATGAACATTAAAAGTCATACAATGAAATAATTCAACACCAATATATACCTGTGGCCGTAGTATTTTTACTGTTGCTCTATGTATTTTAGAGCTTAAACTTTTGACTGGAACGATAGAATCTTTTAAGCTTTTCAATCAACGCAGAATGATAGAAGTCTTGCTTACTGTTTAAGTTCTTGCATATAGTGTACAATGTATTCTATTCTCGTCATCAAATAATGGTCATCGAATCTAATGTTATGCCTCACGTAATTAGCCCACCTCAATCTGCAGCCCCTCCACAAATTTCCAGACATGATGTATACCGCCAACTCAATAAATGAGTAATAACACAAGACAACGTAGATATACATATACACACCCAAATTAATCTAGTCCACTTCTCATTCTATTATGTTATATATTATTAACAATCATGTTAAATGTGGTGTTGCCATTTCGAATAGTAGGTGGTGATTCAACGCCAATATATACCTGTGGTCGTAGTATTTTTACTGTTGCTCTATGTATTTTAGAGCTTTAACTTTTGACCGGAATGCTCTTGAAACACCAGGTGGCATAAAAATGAAAACATCAATTCATCATTTACTTTCCATGTTGCACATCAATTATATTGATGATATATCGTTGGGTAGCCATTTACTTTTTGGTACCCCTCTTAGTTTCGAAAGAAATTAATTCCTTTCAGCGGAACCTCATTACACTAGCTATACCTACTAAAACAAGGAGACATGGAAAAAATAAAACAAGACAAAACAACGAAAAGTGAAGGCTAAGAGATTATGCAATGCTGCCATCGCTATAATATACCAGCCACAAATTACCGAAAAATAACCAAAATAATGGTTACCATAATGTTCGGTACGGAATTACTACCGTACCGCTATCATACAGTACGATAGTGGTATTGTATTTTCAATACCACGGTAATACTGTACCATACCATAATTCATATATTTTTACGGGGTTTTTGTGCATAAGTCCCAAACCAAACATCTTTACTATTCTAGGTTTAGGGTTTATATCTCTTTCACTAATAAGCCCATCCCTTTAATATTTATTATAAATAAAGGAAACATTCATGTATATGCCAATATTACCCTCAACCCTTTATACCCAATTCTTAATTGTAACCCCAATTTAATCAATTTTGTCCACAAAAATCCGATTTTGACCACAAAAATTCAATTTTGACTTTTTTTGGAACATACTTTAATAAGCTCCAGTTTCATCCTTAATTTAATTTAATCTCAGTTTGACCCCAAATTTCACAAATTATTTAATTTTGACCCAAAACATTCTTTTTTCAAAACAAAAAAAAATTTGCAAAAAAAAAATTTGACGCCGGATTTCGGCGCTGACCGGCGGTCAACGCGGTCTCCGGCGTTGACTTTTCAAATTTTTTTTATTTTTTTTCTTTCTTTCTTTCGGATTTTTCGCCGGTTTCCGGTGTTGACTTTTTTTTTTCTTCTTCTTTTCTCTTTTTTTTTCTTCCGCATATTTTCACTTGTTTCCGGCATTGACTTTTTTTAGTGTCTTTTTAAGTTTTTTTTTTGTTTGTTTTTTTTACGTCCTGCGCTAAACGTTGACCGTAATTGTGCTGTCAGTGACAGTAAATTAACGTAATTATAATGTAATGACAGTTAATTAACGTAATTGTACTGTCATTGACAATACATTTATGTAATTGTGCTGCCGTTGACAGTAAATTAATGTAATATTATTATGTTTTTTAGTTTTTGTTGTTTTTTTTTGTTTTTTTTGATTTGTTGACAAGTCAACGTAATTATATTACTGTCGTTGACAGTAAAATAACTGTAAACACAATAATATTACTGTCAACAACATCAATATTATTATTTTTTTTGGGTTTTTTGTTTTGTTTGAGTTATTCACGGAGTAACGTAATAATTTTACTGTCTATTATTGTGATATTAATGTAAACACAATAATATTATTGTGGTTGACGGTAATATTACTGTTGTTATAGTAATATTGTTGTCAACCACATCAATATTATTATTTTGTTTGGTTTTTTTGTTTGTTTGAGTTATTGAGGGAGTAACGTAATAATATTACTGTCTATTATTGTAATATTACTGTGGTTGACAGTAATATTACTGTTGTAGTAATATTACTGTCACTCACAGTAATTTTAATTCTTTTGGTTTTTATTATGTTTACATTTGTTGAACGGTCAACATAGTAATATTACTCTATTACACAATAATAATGAGTTTTGTTGTGTTAACTTACTGTGCTAGAGATTAATATAGCAATATTACTGTGTTAAACTGTAGTTTAGTTAATTTATTGTGTTTAACAGTAGTATAGTTAATATTATGTCAATCACAGCAATATTGTTGTGTAAACGAAAAAAAGTTACAGAAAGAAAGAAAAGAAAAAAAAAAAAAGAAAATTCAAAAATCTCAAAGCCGAAAACCGGCAAAAAATTCCGGAAGAAAAAAAAAGAAGAAAAATTGAAAAGTCAACGCCGGAGACCGGCGTTGACCGCCGGAATCCGGCGGGAAAAAAAAAGTTTTTGAAAAAACAAAGAATTTTGAAAAAAAAAGTTTTGGGTCAAAATTGAATAATTTGTGAAAATTGGGGTCAAATTGAGGTTAAGTTAAGTTAGAGATGAAATTGGAGCATATTAAAGTATGAGGGGTTATTTTAGTCTTTTACAAAAATCTGGACTACGTGTGGACTTACTGGTAAATGAGTTTTTTGTCTGGATCTCTTTCTTAATAATTACCCATTGATGGGCTTATTTGCAATGACCCCTATTTTTATTTATTTAACATACATTTTGCTTTCTATTAATTAATAATTAGTATATATTACATCATATTCATAGACTTAAACTAGATCACAATTGAAAAGTCAAATGATATTTTACATTTAATATCGATTTTCCTTGCTCTCGTCCCATATATATATATATATATATATATATACATACTGTTATAGAATAACTTTAGTAGCTCGTTATCAAAGTATATATACATATATTGTAGAAAAACAAAATAGAAGAAATTTGTTGAGAAAAAAAATAAGTGTATATATCCACATTACAAGTGGGCTATTTATACAAGAAATTATACATGCATTGTAATGCATTATTACATTGAGAGAAGGACACGTATCACCAATTGGATTTGTCATGCTTAGCCCAATTCTTAGTGACCAAGTAATGAGAATGCTATGCTAAGTCCACATCGGCTGCCTTATCTTCATAATACTCCCCCTTGGACGAAGCGTAATTATTGTTGTATCGACTGTAAATTGGATGAGTACGATGTAAGTCGGAAAAACGCAGTGGGACAAAACCGAACATAAGGGAAAAAGAGTGCATAACTCAATCCAAGCCGTGTGCAGAAGCTGCCTCGTTAAAAAACTTTATTGGAAAACCCAATGGGACAAAACCAGTCATAAGGGAAAAAGAGTGCAGCGCACCATTGCTCCCCTTGAAATGAGCAATATAGCTTCAAAAATGGGCCGTCAATCTTGCTTCATATTGGCTCTTCTCATTCCAATGTCGTACACCAATTTCTCAAATGTAGAAGTCGGTAAGGACTTTGTAAACAAATCAGCAAGATTGTCGCATGAGCGAACTTGTCGAACATCGATCTCTCCATTCTTCTGAAGCTCATGTGTGTGGAAGAATTTCGGTGATATATGATTGGTCCTATCACCCTTTATATATCCGCCCCTTGTTTGCGCTACACAAGCAGCATTGTCTTCGTAGATGACAGTAGGCGTGTCTGTAACTGGATGTAATTGGCAGGAGTTTCGTATATGCGAAATAACCGATCGTAGCCAAACACATTCTCTGCCTGCCTCATAAAGAGCCATTATTTCTGAATGATTTGAGGAGGTGGCCACCAATGTCTGCTTGGTAGATCGCCAAGATATACCTGCATCATTATAACAAAACAAATATCCAGTTTGTGAGCGAGCTTTGTGGGGATCAGATCTATATCCCGCATCGGCATAACCAACTAACCCTTGGTTAGTTGCATTCTTTGAATAAAATAATCCCAAATCTGCAGTACCACGAAGATATCTAAAAATATATTTAACACCATTCCAGTGTCTCTAGGTAGGCTCAGAACTGTATCGCGCAAGCACATTTACCACAAAAGCGATATCAGGTCGAGTGCATTGTGCTAGATACATTAACGCTCCGATAGCATTGAGATACGGCACTTCAGGGCCAAGTATCTCTTCATTAAATTCTTTAGGTCGGAACAGATCCTTTTCAGGATCTAAATTGCGCACAACCATAGGGGTGCTCAATGAATTAGAATTTTCCATATTAAACTTTCTGAGCACTCGTTTAGTATAAGCAAATTGGTGTATAAGTATGCCGTTATTTTTATGCTCAAGCTCAATACCAGGAAAACGTTTGGTTTTTCCAAGGTCCTTGACCTCAAACTCTTTCTTTAAATATTCAGCAGCATTGGCTAACTCTTCATGAGTTCCAATCAGGTTCATGTCATCTACATAAACCGCAATCATATCCGGTTTCAGATCTTTTAATAAAAACGCATGGGCAAATGGGATAATTTTTATAACCTTCCCTGATAAGGTATTCACTCAATCTATGATACCACATGCGATCGGGTTTCTTTAGACCATACAATGATCTCTGTAATTTGATTGAGTGCAGCTCACGAGGAGCGCCAGAGTTTGGAATTTTAAATCCATCGGGAATTTTCATATAAATATCAGAATCTAGTGAACCATATAGATAGGCCGTTACAACGTCCATTAGATGCAGGTCCAGTCCCTCTTGGACGACCATATTGATAAGAAAACGGAAAGTGATCGTATCCATAACTGGTGAATACGTCTCATCATAATCAATCCCAGGCCGCTGGGAGAAACCTTGAGCTGCAAGGCGGGCTTTATATCTTACAATTTCATTGTTCTCGTTCCTCTTACGGACAAATACCCATTTATACCCAACGGGCTTTACATTTTCTGGAGTTTGAACGATTTGCCCGAATACTTTCCGTTTTTCTAGGGAAGCCAATTCATATTTTATTGCTTCCTCCCATTTAGGCCAATCATTTCTTTGGCGGCATTCCATTATGGAACGCGGTTCACTATCATTATCATCGTACATAATCTCTTGTGCAACCGAGAATGCAAAACTATTATCAATGATTATCTCATTTCTATCCCATATTTCATTGCAATAACTTATGGGATTCTCGGTATTCCCGGGATTTGATATCGGTTTTTCGATATCAGGCTCAACAGATTCATCTGGAGCATTCTCACTAGGAACCACTTGGTTCGAGGGTTCATCAATTTTCCCCTTTCTTTTTCTAGGAACAACGTCCTTTGATCCAATTGGTCTACCCCGTTTTTGTCGTGGGGGATCATCATTCATTTTCGCATGTTCTTCAGGAACAGCGATCCTAGCTGGAACATTCACAGCTGGAATATAAGACTTCGTAACTTTACTGGCATCATTAAATGCATCAGGCAGTCTATTGGCAATATTTTGTAAATGAATGATTCTATGGATCTCATTTTCACATTCAGAGGTACGTAGATCTAGATGAGATAAATGTTGTTCACACCATGTGAGATTCTCAATTGGTTTTTGTTTATCATTATCACAGATATTCTGAATATCCTTACCAATCGGTATAAATAATGTCTCGTCAAAGTGACAAACTGCAAATCTAACGGTAAATAAATCACCCGTCATTGGTTCCAAGAACCTAATAATCGACGGTGAATCAAACCCAATGTATAAGCCAAGTCGGCGTTGGGGACCCATTTTAGTCCTCTGAGGAGGAGGAATTGGCACTTGCAGAGCGCAAGAAAATGTGCGAAGGTGCGATATATCGGGCTCAAAGCCTAATGCCAATTGCATTGGGGAATGCATATGATAAGCAGTGGGGCGTAATTTAATCAGTGCTCATGCATGCAATACTGCATGGCCCCATGCTGCACTAGTGAGTTTAGATCTCATCAGTAAAGTACGAGCAATTATTTGGACGCGTTTAATCAAAGATTCCGCCAGTCCATTTTGAGTGTGAACGTATGCTACTGGGTGCTCGACATTTATTCCCAGTGCTGCACAATACTCATCAAAATTTTTTGATGTAAATTCTCCGGCATTATCCATTCTTATGTTTTTAATGGGATAATCAGGGAAATGTGCTCTGAGTTTAATAATTTGTGCTAGCAAACGCGCAAATGCAAAATTTCGCATAGATAATAAGCATACGTGGGACCATCTACAAGATGCGTCCACCAAAACCATAAAATATCTAAATGGTCCACTTGCAGGGTGTATTGGTCCACAAATATCACCATGAATACGTTGTAAAAACGATGGTGATTTATAACCGACCTTTACAATGGAAGGTTTTATAATGAGTTTTCCTTGTGAACATGATTCACAGAAATATTCATTGGACATCAAGATTTTTGTATCTTTTAATGGATGTCCCTTAGTATGCTGTGCAATCCTACGCATCATAGTCGTTCATGGGTGACCCAGTCGATCATGCAATAACCCATGTATATTGGGATTAACAAATCTCCATGGCATAGTGGCGTAGGATTCGAAAGCTCGAATTTGGACACAATACAGTCCAGAAGCTGTCGCTTCGAACTTCTCATGAACAATTCTTTTGTCCATGATATATGATGTGACGCATAGACACTCCACGGTATTTTCAACCAGTGTCTCTAAATGATACCCATTGCGTCTCACATCTTTAAAACTCAGTAGATTCTTATTTGATCTACCGGATATCAATGCATTTTCAATATGCAAAGTGGTACCATTAGGCAACACAATTGTTGCATTCCCGGAGCCATCTATTATTTCCGCGGTACCTGATATGGTTTTAACTTGTGCCTTGCACAAAGTCACACTCGAGAAATATATTTTATTATTGAATATTGAGTGTGTAGTTGCACTATCGAGTAGGCAATAATCATATTTGTCCATATTTTTCATGTACGTGTATCAAAATCAGCTCGACCTCGGGTATTTATCCTCCAAGGGAGATATGTACATGTGGGTTTATTCAAAACAACTCAATCTTGCGAATCACACCTTCCAAGAGAGATTTATATACAGTGGGTACAAAATAACCCAAAACCCTTTAAATTTGGACTTGTGATCAATATCCTCTAAGTTGGCTCTTGACGGGTTTTACCTCGTCTAATGACTCTACGAGCTTCAGGCTCGGAGTTGTTTTCAGATATTTGGCCTTTAAATCGGATTTGACGGATATTATCACGTCTTGGCTTAACGAGCTTCAGGCTCGGAGATATATTCAGATATTTGGCCTTTAAATCGGCATTTGACGGATATTATCACGACTTGACTCAACGAGCTTCAGGCTCGGAGATATATTCAGATATTTGGCCTTTAAATCGGCTTTTGACGTAGATTATTATATCTCCAACTCCACGAGCATCAGGCTCGGAGTTAATCTCATAGTCTCTAAATCGACTTTCAACTGAGATTATTATATATTTTACTCGACGAGCATCATACTCGGAGTTAATATCTTGGCCTCTAAGTCTGCCCACAGATCTGTTAAAACCAGCACGTGCTTATGACACTGCTTGGGATCCACAAGCTTGCAAATATAAATTTCAGCAGCAATTCAATAATTAAATAAGCAATAGATTAATATACACGAATCCATCATATCCTTTGAGAAATTATAGCGCATAAAATACCGAAGTATTCGCTAATCATTCTCGTTTGTCTTTTCGACAATAGATCGAGGATCTGGATTTTCGTAAAATAAAATAGAAAGAAGAATACGAAAATAACAAATCCCTATCAAGCAAAATCTCGTGCTGATAACGTGTTATAGAATAACTCTAGTAGCTCATTATCAAAGTATATATACGTATATTGTAGATAAACAAAAGAGAAGAAATTTGCTGAGAGAAAAAATAAGTGTATATATCCACATTACAAGAGGGGCTATTTATACAAGAAATTATACATGCATTGTAATGCATTATTACATTGAGAGAAGGACACGTATCACCAATTGGATTTGTCATGCTTAGCCCAATTCTTAGTGAGCAAGTAATGAGAATGCTATGCTAAGTCCACATAGGCTGCCTTATCTTCATAATACATACATATATATATATATATATATATATATATATATATATATATATATATATATATATATATATATATATTAACCCCGATGAGTTTGACAAAGAGGAAACTTTTACAGCTCAGTCTCAGTTTATTAACCCCGATGAGTTTGACAATTTAGATAAAAATCATTTATCTACCATTAATATTATTATTTCTCAAAAATGGTATACGAAGATTTCTCTCCTTATTAATAATTCTTACAAGGAAGACTTCATTGCTATGATTGATAGTGGAGCTGACGTAAGGGTTATTCAAATGGGAAAAATTCCCACCAAGTTTTTTGAAAAAACTACACATTCTCTTTCTCACGCAGGAGGCGGATCATTAAAAATTAACTATAAGCTTAAAATGCTTATGTTTGTATCGAAGGTTGTTGTATTGCTAATGACTTTCTTATTGCTGAGGATATTGCTAGTCAAATGATTATAGGCCTTCCATTTCTTTATAAGATTTATCCTCTTACATTTATTGATGAAAGAGGAATTACAGGTACTTATAATGGTAAGCCTATTTCTTTTAGGTTTATCACCAAACCTATTCATAAGGTTCTTAACTCTATCCAAGATCAAATTGATTTTAAAAATTGTCAGGTCAATTTTCTCAAAGAAGAATTTAACTCATTAACTGTTGAAGATAGATTAAAGAATTCAAAACTTCAAGATAAAATTAAGCTTTTATATAATAAATTCTCTATTGACATTTGCAATGAATTCCCTAATGCTTTTTGGGATAGAAATAAACATATTGTTTCTCTTCCCTATGAAGAAGGATTTAAAGATAGTCAAATTCCTACTACGTCTAGGCCTTGCCAGATGAACTCAGAATATCTAGAATTATGTAAAAAGGAGATTTCGTCCTTATTACAAAAGAAGCTTATTTCCCCTTCCAAGTCCCCCTGGTCTTGTACTGCCTTCTATGTTAATAAACATTCGGAGCAAGAACGAGGAGTTCCAAGATTGGTTATTAACTACAAACCTCTTAATAAAATCCTTAAATGGATTAGACACCCTATCCCTAATAAAAAGGATCTTCTTGACAGACTAGTCAATGCTCTTATATTTTCAAAATTTGATTTAAAATCAGGATTCTGGCAAATACAAATTGATCAGACTGACAGGTATAAAACTGCCTTCAATGTCCCTTTCGGTCATTACGAATGGAATGTCATGCCTTTTGGCCTTAAGAATGCTCCTTCTAAGTTTCAACAAATTATGAATGATATCTTCTATCCGTATAGCGATTTTATCATTGTTTATATTGATGATATACTGGTTTTCTCTCAAGACATTGAGATGCATTTTAAGTATCTTGATATGTTCAAAAACTTAATCATAAAAAATGGTTTAGTTATTTCAAAACCTAAAATGGTTCTTTTTCAGACTAAGATAAAATTCTTAGGTCATACTATCGAAAAAGGAAACATCATTCCCATTCAAAGAAGTATTGAGTTTGGAAATAAATTCCCTGATATTATTACAGATAAAACTCAGTTGCAAAGATTTTTAGGAAGTCTTAATTATGTTTCTTCTTATATTAAAAATCTTGCTAACGATTCTGCTATTTTATATGATAGGCTTAAGAAGAATCCTTCTCCTTGGAATGATAATCACACTAAGGCTGTTATTAATATTAAGGAGAAAGTTAAAAACATCCCGTGTCTTATGCTTGCTAACCCTTTGTGGGAAAAATACGTTGAAACTGATGCCTCAGATTTGGGGTATGGGGGTATTTTAAAACAAATCAACCCTGATAATAAGATTGAATACATCATTCGATTTTATTCCGGTAAATGGAATAATGCTCAAAAAAATTATTCTACTACAGCTAAAGAAATCCTTGCTATTGTTAAATGCGTCCTTAAATTCAGGATTATTTATACAATCAAAAGTTTACCATTAAAACTAATTGTAAAGCAACCACTTTCATGCTCTTTAAAGATTTTGAGCATAATGTCTCTAAACAAATGTTTGCCCGATGGCAATCTCATATTGCTTACTTTGATTTTAACATTGTTTATAAACAAGGGAAAGATAATCATCTTCCAGACTTTTTAACTCGTGAATATATTTCTTCATGACAGTAATGAGCTATTCTGGAATAAACCCTTTTTCCTCTCAAAGAGGAAGGGGAGGCAGAGGTTTCCCTATTATTCAGCAAGGGAAGAAATCCCTTTACAGCCAGAATATTTCCGGTGTTGGTTCTTCTTCAAAAGGAGATGAGGTCCAAAAGGAGTTCCAAGAATTCCTCAAACAAAGAGGAAAGAATATACCGATGGAGCACAATTCCTCAAAATCAAAAAGGAAGAATCATACTCTTCAGTTGCTCAGAAAGAATACAAATTCTTTGACTCCCCTAAGAAAGAGTTAATCTTAGTCATTGAAAATGACGATGAGACGTTCAAAGAATCCCCATGGATTCTTATGGATAAGTATCTCCCGGCAAATTGTTGGAAGGTCGAGACTTACACAACAAGAGGATTCTATGAAAATATCCTCACCTGCCTGGGAAGTGTTGATATTCAACACTATCCTCCTAAGAGTAAGATTATTAACTACTCCAAGTTTATTATCAAGAAAATCATCTCCATCCAAGAATGGGGTACTTCTCCTTTTACTGAGAAAAGCATTACTAATGAGGTTACTAGGTAAGTCTACCAGTACAATTATTGGGATTACCTACAAAGTATTTATAAAACTCTTTTATATCATAATCCTAAGCATTCTCACACATGGCTTATAAAAATTAGCGATAATATCAGTAGGAATCAAATTCCAAATTGGCTTTTCTCTTAGTGGGAAATTTTTGGTGCAATGGCAGACATTTTGCCAGAAGAGATTAAATCTCTCTTAGAAGAATACTCTATTAGTTTTTCTTCTTTTAAAACTCACAATACAGGTATTAAAACTATTTGTATGTTTTTTGTTGATTCCGGAATCCCATGGGTTTGGAAATGGAAACCAGAATTCGGGTCCACGGCCAACGGTACGCCGTGTTTATGGAGAATTCATACTACTAGGTTTTGGAATAATCTAAATGTTATTACTCCTGGCTCCAATGAGTCACCTTTACAGGAAAATATTCGTAGGATTAAATCCAAAATGGAAGATCATAAGAAGATCTCTGCTAAGAAGACTTCATATAGTCTTCCTTCGTTCTCTGAGTTCTCCAAGCAGTACTCTGACATTTTCTCTAAAGAAAAAATTATGGATCTTTTTATGGACCACATTAAGAAGGACTTATTCAATGATATTGAATTTTCTGATTCAAAATCAGATGCTTCTATGAGTGCTGTCACTCACCTCCAAGATGCTCAGGATCCTGACGAAGATTATCAAGATCTTTCTTTACAAGAAAGTTTTGATTTGCTCAAATCCTCTCTTAAAGAGAAAGTTAAAAAAGGAAAAGATTAATGGAAGACTGGGAGATTTATCTCGTGCGCTTCAGTTCATCACCAGATTGGAACATCTGGGAAGTTCCTTTTCATGTTAGGTTCGATGGAAAATCTAACGAGATCACAAGTAATAATTATCTCAAGATTCTTAGAAAGAAGATTACGGCCCTGGAAAATTTTATTCTTTTTGGGGAAGGAATTAGGCAGAGAAACAATTTTGTTGTCCAGTCCTTAAAAGATTTTAAGAAGACTCTAAGACTTCTGAAGAAACAAGCTTCTTTAATGGCGATTTGAGGAAGATTTTATCTTAGAGCATTTCAGCAAGATGCATCTACAGTACCCGACAAATTAAATTTCGTCATTGCTTACGACAACAGACCAAGCACTATTCATGAATAGTAAAAACACTATTCACACTTTTTACTATTCAAACTTTTTTTATCTTTTTGAAATCCGGGGATGATGTCCGACTCTTTCTCTTTTCTATTTATAGTCGGAGTTTCCAACTCCTTTAGTATCACTTTTCTAGACTCTCTCTCTCTCTTTTATAATTCCCCTCTTGTATAATTATCGTGTGGAATATTAGTTGGTTTGAAGTTCTTGGTGTTCTTTAAGGTACTCTTGCTTTCATCTTCAGTCTTTTATTTTTATTTTTACTTCAATGATCGTCGCCTCAATGGCCGGCTAGGTTTCCTGTATTAAATCATGACTTGACTCAACATTACTTTACTATCATGTGCATTTGTGAAATGTAAGATTAATTTTAGTTAAGATATCAAAGGTAGAGTTTGGTTTGACCAGAAGGTATGAGGTTTCCAGTGATATTCATAAGTTAACTATGTGGGCTTGCCTTCTTTGCCGTTTTGCCGATTCCAGGCGCAGGCGTTTTCTGGCGTTAAACTTTTTTCAGGTTAACTTATGGACTATGGATGTCCTCAGTAATATCCTATCTGTGTTTCTAAAAGATCCAACAGGATACTATTGATATTTTAAGTACGATCTTGTCTTATATATATATATATATATATATATATATATATATATATATATATATATATATATATACATTTATCTCGCCGGTGGATTTAAAAAACCTCGCGAATTGACTTGGGTTACAGGTGTGGTTTTGGCAGTATTGACCACATCGTTTGGTGTAACTGGTTATTCTTTACCTCGGGACCAAATTGGTTATTGGGCGGTAAAAATTGGAACAGGTGTACCTGATGCGATTCCTGTAATAGGATCGCCCTTGGTAGAATTATTGTGCGGAAGTGCTAGTGTGGGACAATCTACCTTGACTCGTTTTTATAGTTTACACACTTTTGTATTGCCGCTTCATACTGCTGTATTTATGTTAATGCACTTTCTAATGATACGTGAACAACGTATTTATGGTCCTTTATAGATATATACACACATATATATACATATACACACACACACACATATATATATATATATATATATATATATATATATATATATATATATATATATATATATATATATATATATATATATATATATATATATATTTGTAGACTTCATCATTTGTACCAACTTATGCTATAACTCTTATTCTATCATGGCTGTTATGAATCAACTTTTCAGTTCTCATTATTTAATCTAGTTACTGTAATTTAAGTATCAACATTTTACCATGTTACAATTTATTTGATTTCTTTAAAGTAATAGTCATATTCTAAAACATTTTCAATCTCATATTGTTTTCTTGTGTAATTTTGAGGTTTGATATATTTATTTTGAGAAGAAAATAATGTAATATATGACAGATTCCAGGTGGTACCGAGAAGACAAAACGTTCAAGCAAAACAAACTTGTTTGGACAAATGGAAAATCCTAATTCTAGGCTTTCTCAAATCCACGGAAGTACTTAAAACTACCAAACTAAATGATAAGAAGGAGCCTATCAAAGATGAATCTGCAGCCACTAAGATGAAAGCGTGAAAAAATTCAAAGTGAAGTGTGAAAAGAACGTTTGCCATATGGTATCAATACCTAACTTAAACTTGAATTTGGAGTATCTGTTTATCATTTTTAGGTGACATGATATGAAGCCTCATATCACGTTGGTTGAGGAAAATGCACGGATACTTGTACTGAAAAGATCCCTCGATATTTGAATTTGCCAATTAATTAAGCAAAATAAGTATTTTTTGTAGAAAACAAGAAAGATTAAATTCTGACCGTTTGTTCCCCTTTAAATTGGCCATTATTTTATTTAGCTTTTTGTGCAGGATTCTAATCATGCAAGCAGCATGTGATCTAATTTCCTTACACGTGTTGTTTTAACTATGGCTATCAACTTTTATGGTATATGATAAACCAAAGTCATAGCTCATGTTGAACTGTAAAATCATGACATTATCATTCTTCGTTCAATTTATCATCGAAGGCTCTAACCTCCATAAAAAGTAATTTTTTTTGTCAATTTTGCTAAATGGCCAAAACCTGGCTGTGGGCTCGCTTCAAAACTTGCTCTCTTGGAGGAGATTATTAGGTATATATCCTCTTTTTGTCTACAAAATAAACGTGATCGACAACATTCAATTGAAAACTTCTGATGAGGATCTTGAAAACGGGGCCATTTCGTCGAATCCATCTTAGAGATTATCACCAGCAACGAAATGAACTGGTCCAATGGACTCGAGACGGCAGTGGGCATGTCGCAACTTTTGATTTCTCCGATGTGGGTGGGATTTGATTTATTTTATTTTGATGCTTGTAATATATATAAACAAAAGGGAAAAGTTAGAACGTCGAAGTCGTGAGCTCCATAATTTATAATTTCTTGTGTGCTATTTTTTGTCACAATTGAAATTTCATGCTTCATACTTTTTATTTTCTATGTTCTTTGTTCAGAAGTTTTACTCTGAGGAGAAGTTGTACAGAGTAAAATGTCTATTTACTAACATAATGCTATTATCGAAAGAGATTGCAACTCGAATTTAATTTGGACGAAATTCTATGAATAAAGTGATATTAAGGATAAATAAACAGTATAGGTAAAAAGAAGAGGTTAATGTGCATTTTCACGTGCCTCACATGTGACTTTTCCATCCAAACTAACGGCAATTTCATACGGTGGATGAAAATTGTAAAAAAACTGGTTATTTGAGGACCAATTTCATGCTAGAAAAAATTTATCGACCAAATAAAAAATGGTGTATAATATAGGGACGAGAGTTGTAATTATTCCCTTCCAAACCCTAATCCTATTAATCTTTTCTCTTTTTTTCCCGTCTCACCCATCTTCTCTCTTGTCCTTTTTTTTCTTTTTTTTCTCTTCTTCCTTTTTTCGTCCACATTCTTCTTCTCTCTCACAGAAGCAAGTGGTCGGACAAAGAATTGTCGGCGCACCATATCTTCTATGCCCTCATGGCGGCGCTCCACGAGGCCTGAACCACCACAATGCTGTTGTCGTGAGCAAAAACAACCCCTTCTCGCCATGAGAGTCGATCTATTATTGTCGACCGAGAAGAATGAGATTAGTCTCCATGCGGGTGGAAATTAGACGGTGTTTTTGTGGTGACGATGGTGGGGATGGTGAAGGTGTGGTGTGACGAATGTATGGTGACAATGGAAAGACAGATCTGGAGTTTTTGGTTAGATCCGACGGGGCGGAGAAAGTCGCGCATGCTAGACCCCTAATCGACTATGTTAAGTTTTAATCGACTATGCTCAGTAGTCGATTAAGGTTTAATCGGCTATGATCAGTAGTCGATTAAAGTTAATCATTACGTTTTTAATTCATTTTTGAACTTTTGCTTATTGATTCCCGATTTTGCCACGTGTAGTCGGACTTGGGGCATTTAGATAATGTGTTTTTGTTCTGTCATTGTCAATCCATCATCCAATTTCTATAAATCAATACAATTTTTGTATATCTTTTGTTTTGTAAAAAATAGCTGATTTTCATTTTCTTTTTTGTAGTTGTTTTTGTTATTTGTTTCGGTTGGTTATTGTTTGGATTCTTTTGTTGAATCGTGTTGGGTTTGATTGAATATATTACAGTTGTTGTTGTTACTTTTAGTAATTAATTTCATTATTCAACCACAGTTTAAGTTGTTAGTTCATTAATCAACTATTCCCTTAGTCGATTGATTCCTGACAGAGAAAAAGTATTACACAAAATTTAAAAAATAAAAATAATAATAAAAAGTTATTTTTTCTTTTAAATTAAAAAAGATATTAAAAAAGTAAAAATGAAAAACAAAAATTAATTAAAAAAAAGGGGAGGAACAAAACTGGGGATGTGTGTAGTTGGAAAAAAGATAGTAGATTATTGAGGAACGGAAAGGAGCCTGGGTTTACATCAAAGGGTGAAATATGGGTTGGACATATCCCTATTAATGAATGTTTTTGGACGTTCTCAAACTGCCCCATTTAGTAAAGTTAAACATCAGCCCTTTGTAATTTGGAATTACCGAAAAAATCCTCATGTTAAATAAATCAACAAGGACCCTCCAATGAAAATCAGGCAAATCAAAATAGGTCCTTGACAGCTTATCGTGGACACCGCGCGCAGAGTGGGCTACCGGGGGTGACTTTTTTACCCGAAAGACCAAAATACCGTTTAAATTATTATTTTAAAAAATTACAGATTCAACCCAAAATGAAGTTTTTGAAATTTTCAATTCAATTTTTCAAATTTTCAAAAGCGCCCTCTCTCTAAATTAACTCAAAATTGGAACATCAATCTCAAATTTTAATTCAACCTTAATAAAAAATCTTCTCCTCATCGAAGAATGTCTATCTTGACCTCATCGAAAAATGTCAATCTCGATTTCTATTTCCAAAACGGCTGGGGTCACCTCCAACCGAAACCTGAATTCCTCAACCAGCCACAAAAACCCTCGGTTTCTTGAGTGAAATTCTAAAAGAACCCATGGCAGCGAGGTGTTGTTGGAGTTTGGAAGCAGGCATGAAGAAGGAGATCTGGTCCAGCCAATTGTTTTCTCTTGTTCAAAGGTTGGCAGCACGAAGTAGATCTAGGTGGGTGGCTCGGACGTATGCGACGGTGAATCTCTGTTGAGGTGCAAGCATAGTCCCACATTCGTTTAATATGGAAAATATCACTTCTTTATAAGGAGATAAGGAGGGAAGGAGGGGATAGCAACTCTATTTATGGGACCTTTTGGAAAAAAACCCAAGAGCAAAACCAATAGGATTTGGCCAAGATTAGACAATATCATGCATATGTAGAACTTGTGGTATAGCGATGGGCCCCTAACAATCTCGGCGGTGAATCTCCAATTTGAGGTCTATAACAGAGAGGTGTTGGGCTTGGGTTTAGAGACGGGATGGTGGTTGATGAGTTTGGTATGACGGTGAAGATGATGAAAATGTGGGGTCGGGTGGGTGGCTTCTGTTTGACGGGAAAGATGAAAGAATAATGGATATGTTTCGTGAGCTTTTGGGCTTCCATTTCCATTTTATTCTAGAGAAAACATGTTTTGGGAGAAGAATTTGAAAATAAAATATAGGTAGTTTGTATTTTGAGATGAGACAATTTGTACTGTAGCAAGTTAAATCATGTTTAAAAAGTGTTGGAAAAAGGTATTCTGAAAAAAGAATTTGAAAGATAAAGTGATTTTAGTTTGTATTTTAGTGAAACAATTTTCACTGTAGCAGTCAAATCATGTCAGTTAAATAGAGAAATATTTGAAATATTTTTTGGGGAAGTTTTTGAAAATATTTGAGAAAGATAATATTATTTTGGAAAAATAATGAAAAGAATTTGAAAACCTAAACAAACATGGGTCCGAGAGGGTTGTACTTCTCGGACCATAACCGGCCAATACAAATGCTCCACATAGGATTAGTACGTACCCACTAAAAAATAGTACGATACATATGTTACAAGTAAAATTACATTAAACACCTTTTTAATTAAACTGAAAATTTAATTAGAAAATTAATAATTTAAAACTTAATTCATATCAAATGAAAAAAAAAATATTACGATCAAATCTAATAGCTTTCATTAAACTTTAGACCCACTTACATCAATCTCCTTAATTCATAAACATTTTTTCCTCTCAAAAAACTCATCATCGATTTTTTCCTTCTTTCTGGCAAAGTTCTTTCAGCAAGAAATCATCATGTGGTTCTTCTTATCGTACGGCGTACAGAAATGTGAGACAAATCTTTTCTTCCATACATATTGTTAATCCATTTTTATTTTGTCGGCAATTTGATCATCTGATGGTAACTTTGTTTGTATGATTTTGTAATGTATCTGCTAGAATTTACGTGGATTCTAATAAACAAGGGATGAGTAAAGACTTGTACAACAAGTCCTTATGTACCGTGAAACACAAAAGGGAAGTCTCCTTGTTTACTTTAATTCTTTAATTTGTCATTAATTGTTTCTTTTATATAGGAAACTATCTTATTAATTAAAAAGAGTTATTCTTAACTTAATGACATGTTTAGAAGTCTTATGAAAGAAGAATTCTTTCTTTCCATATATTTCACACAAACGTGTGAGAATCAAGAGAAGGGATAATTCCTTCTTATTTTTTTCTTATATTATCATTAAATGGAATATTATTATTTATATGTGATCTCTCTTGTATTTTAATAATATATTATTAGATAGGTATCTTATAAATCTCCGATATCTCCTGTACGTATCTAACCTTAATTAGTTTGCTTATACAGGAGTCTTTCCCAGGCTATATAAAAAAGAGAAGCAGCAACATAATACGGCATGTCTTTTTGGAGAGAAACAAATCTCTCTTTTCTTTGTTGCTATATTGTGTGCTTTTTGGAGAGAAGAATATTTCTCTTTTCCTTGTTGCTCTTCCGGTGACTTTTTATCGAAAGAAGAGTTCAGAGAAAATATTTTTTTTCTTCTTGTTTTTATTGCTCCACTGTGATACGTGATTTTCATAGAAAATATATCGGCTTCAAGGCTTTATGGTGAAGACACCAAGATTCAAGGATTATCACAAGTTTTCTTCTTCTATACAAAAAGAAGATCGGTTCTTTGGGAGAGGGGCTTAAACTGATCTCGCGAGGAGATCGATCCGCCGACTGAAGGATTCAACGTTGAAGGGAGTTCAACCGTGCGGAGCAACGGACGTGCTGCAAATTGAAGATTTATAATTCAACGTAGTAACGACGTCAACAAAGAGGCAGTCTTCGTATTTTGATTAAGTCCTACTATTGTATTCGTAAAATTAAAAATTACTAAATTTTGTTTGCAGGTCCCCATGGAAGTAGGGTACAATTGTATTCGAACCACATTAAATTTGTGTCTTGTTTATTTCTGTTTTTACAAACTGTTTCACGAATTGTTGCAACACTTGACGCAACAGTAACGAAAACCTGAATCTAACACAAATAATTTAATCTGTACAAAATAAATTCTAACAATTGGCATCAAGAGCCTGTCACTAGATACACTTAGTGAGATTTTGGAATTTAAATTTTTTTTTTTTGTGCATATAAGAATAATCATCGTGAAGGCGCATTCCTACCACCTCTCTTGGGTGATTTGAACTACTCTGATTGGAAAATAAGGATGAAGATGTTCATCAAATCTATTGATGAATGGGCCTGGCGCGCGATTCTAATTGGTTGGACACCTCCCACCTCAATGAATGAGTCACATGAGATCATTCAAACGCCAAAAGAGAAGTGGAGTGATGAAGAAGTACGAATAGCAGATTATAATTCCAAGGCAACCAATGCTGTCTTGAGTTATATCGACGACGACCAATTCAAATTGATATCAATGTGCAAATCAACAAAGGAGGCATGGGATGTTCTACAAGAGGCCTACGGAGGAACTACTCAGATAAGCGAGTGCAAAGAGACAATCGCTGAAACTGTTGCAACCGTTGGACAGACAGTTCAGACAGAACTTAGGTATGATAAGTTGCATTTAATACGTGATAAAGGATTAACTCCGTTAAATCTTGCAGGTGATGATGGGGATTCAGAAAACAACAGCGATGATGACGTGTCAACCTTGGAAGAATTAAAGGAGTGCTATGAAAGGATGTACGGAAAATTTCTTCAGGTATGCGAGTCGAATAAATTCTTAGAAAAAAAGAAGCTTGTCCTAATTGAGGAAAATAAAGTATTGAAGGTATGAATTTCTACTCTTGAACAAAATGCTATTTCTACTAGTAGAGAAACAGATAGGTTGAAGGTTAAATTTGCTCAAACCCAAGATGTTATTTCTAAGTTTAATACTGGTAGGGTAACTTTGAATGATATTTTGATCAAAAATCAGCCGAACTATGGTCGTATAGGTATATGGGGTAATCAACTATCTAATGATGCATTGAAACAGAAAGAGGATCCAAAAAGAAAAATCAATTTTGTTAAACAATCCAGTGTTTCACAAACTGTTGCAACAGTTGCATCAACACAATCATCTCAAAGAAAATTTGTTGTCCCTACCTGTCATTTTTGTCATGTTCCTGGTCATATACGATCCATGTGTTTTAAGTACTTGAAAATGGTTAAAAACCCAAGATAAAGGTTGATTTAGTGAATAAAACTCAACAAAAAATCTGGGTAAAGAATTCTGATCTTAATTGTTTATCTGCCATTACTTCTTTAAAATCATGTGATGATAGTACTAACTATTCCAACAGTTCTGGTGACAAAGCTAGTTTGGGGAATAAAAAACTTGGTAATCTGAAATGTGATAATCTATATGCGAAAAATGAGTTTATGAATCCATTTCAGCATTCGAGAACTAAGCTTACTGATATTTGTCATTGTTTCATAAGGGGCTTGGTCGAAAAGGGGGTTGTCTCAATTGATTATGCTGCAACGAAGAATGAATTAACTGATGCTGCAATGGGAAAAAGCTACCATTAGACGTGTGTGTACGCTACCTAATAAGAGCATCTTTGTGTTTGACTTGGGATTATTAAGTTTAATTGTTGCATTGGCAGTCGGATTTTTGGGAAATGCGCTTATCGTGAATGTGAAGATAAATCCCATATGTTTTGTTTGTCCATGCAGTATCCTATTCACATATGTCTCTTCACTCATGTTTATGTCTCATGTTTATTGCCGGTTAAATTTCTTTTTTTGTTGGATCCGGATCTATTGAGCTTACTCGTCACATTTCCACGTTTCGTATGAAGTTTGGCAAAGTCTGTAGTATGTGTTATTTAATGTCGGATTTGATATCACTATCCTTTGATTTTCGCATTCTAATTATCGTGTGGTATTGAGTTTATGAGTTTGTGATTTTGTGTGCAAGTTATGTAGGGTGACTCTTCTCACTTGCTTTCTAGATTCTCTCTTCGTTTGATCTTTTTGTTAAGTGTTTGAGCAGATTGCTCGACACATCGAGATCAATAGAACATGTTGATTTATCTATGCAAGGTGATTGCCTAGAAAGGGGGAGAAAAGAACAGCTACGCTGGCATGAACACAGGGGGAGTTCCAACAACTGTCGCTACAGTGCATCAGATAGTTGCTGGAACAATGCAGGAATGCAGGGAGAGTTCAGACAACTGTTGAGACAGTGAATCAGATAGTTGTTGAAATTGTGCAGAAATACAGGACAAATAACGAATATTGTGAAGAGAAGTTGTTTCTGCTACTGCTCTGATACCAATTGTTAGAATTTATTTCGTACAGATTAAATTATTTGTGTTAGATTCAGTTTTTCGTTACTGTTGCGTGAAGTGTTGCAACAGTTCGTGAAACAGTTCATAAGAACAGAAATAAACGAGACACAAATTTAATGTGGTTCGGATACAATTGTACCCTACATCCACGGGGACCTGCAAACAAAATTTACTAATTTTTAGTTTTACGAATACAATAGTAGGACTATACAAAGACTCCCTCTTTGTTGACGCCGTTCTTGTATACTACGCTGAATTATAAATCTTCAATTTGTAGCACAAGAATCCTAACTTCAAACCCCAAGCTATGTTTTCCTAACTTCAAACAAGAATCCTCTCTCGAGTTCATTCCTATAATAACAATCCGAGAGCTGATCAAACAATCAGAAGCATTTAATACAGGAAAACATAAACGAAAATCAAACCACGATAAATAGATAATAGAAATGACGATCGAAATCAATATATACAAGGTTTCATTACCCTAGAAGAAAATGTTCTTAGTTCATAGCAAACATAATGTCAAAAGAATGTACACAAGAAATGAAGAAAAAAACGTACATAAATTGCGTAAGAAAAACCCAAGTCGAAACCCCCATTGATGATTCCCGTGAGGGGCTGTCGAAAATCGTAAAAAAGTCGAAGTAGCATGAGGGATGAAAGGGCCTTTCTATTTATAGTGAAATGCAAAGCTTCCTCAAGAAGCTTTGCAAAATAACTATCTTTCTCAAAAGATGTGCCCAGATCGCAATCTGGGTTGGCTGGATCGCGATCTGGCAGCCTCGGGGAACTGCCCACCGCCATGCTAGATCGTGATCCGGATATGTGTATTGCGATCTGGATCTTGATGAAAAAGTCTTCTGTGAACACGCCCAGATCGCGATCCAGAATGTCAGATCGCGATCTGGGTCTTGATCCTTTTTCGTTCTGTGACAACTCCCAGATCGCGATACGCAGTTCCTCTATCGCGATTTAGGTCTTCTTGGCCCCAAAATTGACTTGAAAATTCGGTTTCGCTTTCAAATGGATTCGACTCGGAAAAAAATATCTAATAAAACCTAGAAATAGAAATAAAACAAGAAACGCAATAATATATACAAATAAAGCCGAAACTCGGACGAACGAAGACCAAAACTCGAAGATTTGATAAGCAAAAATCGTGCAAAACGACCACTTATCATTAACAAATAGTTATTTTGTACGCACTAGATTAAATATCTTACGGTCCGAGAAGTTCAACCCTCTCGGACCTTAGACAACCCCAACAAACATGGCTTATTTTCTCTATCTTTTTTTCCTTTTTGTTTCACTTTATTTTTGGGATGGGATATTCCTGCATTATTTTTAATTATGCATCATTTTGTCATTTCACCTAAGTCAACAATAAAATATCAAATAAGGGGCAATGTGCTTTTTAAAGAATACATTGGGTGATTCTTACTAGTTTTTTCAATACAATGGTTTTTGTGGCCATTCGAAATTACACAGGGATTATGTGCAAATAAGTCAATTAATAAAGCATCTTGAGAAATATAAAAGAAAAAACATAAAATAATATATAGATAAAATCACCACGCACGTGCAACACATGTGCACCTTGCTAGTATATACATATATAAAAATCTGGTGGATATATATGGTGCTTCTCTTAATACCTAGAATTCATTAACTATGGAAATATTAAAGATAACTAAAGATCCTGAGTACTAATTACCACCATTTAGGCCAAAAAAAATAAAAACATTCATATCTATATTACATGCATAATGCTGCTTCAACTATTGAACTTTGGAAATCAACATGAAACTTAAACTACTCAGATCATTAAGTCAAATAATCAAAGCTTGAATGGCCTTGCCAGCATTTCCTAGATTGACGTTATTAATTGCGAATTTTGCAAGTTATTGAATAAGAGTGGAGGTATGCTCGATTGTACTTATATTATTTGTTGTGATCGAGTTCCTTCATTATTAGTTAAAAAAATCTACTGATCAAGTATATATATATATATATCTATATATGTGCCGATTCATTTTTATTAATTAATTTCCATTGCGATTGTTATGAGGCCAATTCAGGGGACTCGACGGGCAGAACGGGAGCCACAAATTCTTGTGTCTTATTGGCGCAAAATATTTCGGGGTATGCAGATATTGAACGGAGTAGTAGATGACTCAACTCCAACATAATAGCTTTGATATAGCTAGCTAGCCCTTTTAGGTACGTGAATATTTCATAGCTGTTCTTCGGATACATTTACAGTTATTGCTTATGTGAACATTGTAGCTAAATAACCCCAACGCGTTACATAAGGCAAGTATTGTAATTGTATAATTGTTCGATTTTCTGCAATTATGTCCATTTCTTTATGTAAATAACCCAATATCGGTTCATAGTCAATTAACACATCTTTCACCATCGAGAGATACGACAACGGAGGATATCTATGCTGCTCAATGTCATAACTCATAAACATAACAAATGACTTGCAAATTTGCAATACAAATAAGATTTTTTTGCCAATTTAATAATTAATAAAGACATGGTACAGGGTGTCTAGGAAATTATTAAACCCAATAATTGCTAGGTGGGAGGTGTTTAGGCATTTTGCCCAAGTAATATAAGATACAAATATATGCAGGAAAACGAGGATCAGAAGAGATCGAAAATATTGACCCCTTTTTAAATTGAAATGAAATTCAGGATTGATTTGGAGAAGAAATAACGTACCAATTTTTTGATGTATTCGTAAGCAAAAACCGAAACTTCGGTTGTTTGTCCAGCAAGAAGGTCAACAGACTTGCAACTAACTTTAAATCAATGAGGTGGTCTTGTAATATGTTTTCTACATGTAGAGCTAAAATACCAGAGCAAGTATTTTATGCTAAAACACAACCAGAATAGTCGGGGGAATAAAAAGAAAAAAATAATAATTTTATATCGTGTTACTCGCCAACAAGGTTTCAGTTGAGAAACTCAATCTGAATTCAATCAATGTACGAAATATCATCTGATTAGATGAAACCCTAGATTCCAAACCCATGTTGTGACTCCTATCATTGCACATCAAGAATTAACAATCAAGTCAAAATTAAATGAATACGTGTAAAATTCACGAACATACAGACATAGACAAGAATAAAGTCCAGCTATCACAAAAGCAAACTAACTCCAACAAAAATAAAACAAGTTTACTGTAATTTAAGTATCAACTGTTTACCATGTAACAATTTATTTGATTTCTTTAAAGTAATAGTCATATTTTAAAACAGTTTCAATCTCGTATTGTTTTCTTGTGTAATTTTGAGGTTTGATATATTTATTTTTAAGAACTGAAAAAATATAATTTTCTCTCACATTTTTAGTTTAAATCACTCTAAGCCCACCTATAATGAATTGATGGTAGAGTACCATGTACCGATTATGTCGTACCGAAAGTAACGGTACATCGAACATTGGCATACCGCAATTTTTGGTAAGGCAATAATATTAAATTATTCAGTACCATAAGATATGATAGGTACGCAGTATTGCGCCAAATATTCGGCAACCGTACAGAATCCACTCCTAAGTGATACTCATACACATACTCGAGAGAAATACATATTTTATCAAAAATGTTTTGGAGTTTTTATGCCTTTGAATGTAGAAAAATTATTGCAATTTCTGACAAACTAATAAACATATAAGAATTAATATAGCGTAAATTACCTTGTCTTCGTATCCGGTAAATTTTCCAGTCAACGGCCTATTGTTTACTCGTTTCACCCATCCTTCGGGCATCCACGAGTCATCATCCACTTCTCTTTTGTTGATTGGCTTCTGCACAAAATGTTAAATAAAATTAAAATTTCAAAAAGTGAAGCCTCCATTCACAGTTGACAGGTCATTGTTTCCATGTCCAAATCTCTAATTCTATTCAATTGTCGCAAGCAAGAATTAATTAATTTAATACAACGTAGATAGCAGGATATATACGCGACAAAATGCCCCTTGCATGCAAGGATAAAATAGCTACAAGAGAAGGCATACCTTTGTTGCACCACCTAATTTCGCTTTTTTATGCTTCGAAGGTCCAAAAGGCATCACAAAACCTTCTCCGACTTCTTCTCGCTCCATGTTCTGTTCCCAAATAAGTTGAAAGTACAAAAGTTGATTAAAATTATGCAAAACCATTTATCAAAATCTATGGTAACAGCATGATAAAGTCCATGATGCAACAAATAAATAAAAAGATTCCACAAAATCATATATATATATATATATATATATATATAGATCATCTAGTTTTCCTCTCGAGGGTGATTTGCTGCGGCAATTCGCAAAACCGGCGAGGATTGTTGAAGCAGCTGAGGGTTAGGCATAGGGTCTACGCCTTCTCCATCTTGTATGTGGTCAGAAAATGATGGAGTTATAATTACTTCATATGGCCATAAATTTGCTCGATTACTTGAGTGGATATTAACTTAAGACAACAAATTAACTTGTGAATAAAACAATTTTTCAAGATGACACAAATAGTAGAGGTTGGAACTTGGACATCATAAAAATAATCAGCAGATGTGTGCAAAAGGATAGCAAAAACTGTTTCTTATATAACCAAAATTATGAGAAAAACAAAGCATTTTGGGTGCACAAAAAGTATAAAGTGGGAAGATATTTCTACACATGTAAAATAGGTAGATTTAGTAAAGCAATGAATAGATGCATGAATTCTACTTTTACGCATCTAGTCGATACAAGGAAAGTTATTCCTATGCAATGTCAATCTAGTAATATTTGTAAATTCAATGACAAAGCTAATTCACCTCTATATTCTAACAAAAAACATACTTCCTCAAATATGAGCAACCTTCAACATAGTTTTCCATAAGAAAGAAAGTGAACATTAAAAGCCATACAATGAAATGATTCAACGCCAATATAAACCTGTGGCTGTAGTATTTTTACAGTTGCTTTATGTATTTTAGATCTTTTACTTTTGACCAGAATGCTCTTGAAAGACCTGGTGCATAGTATTTCTGCATAAAAACAAAAAGATCAATTCATCATTTACTTTCCATGTCCCACGTCAATTATATTGATAATATATCGTTGGGTAGCCATTAATTTTTTGGTACCCCTCTTAGTTTGGAAAGAAATTAATTCCTTTCAGTGGAACCTCATTAGACTAGCTATACCTACTAAAATAAGGAGACGTGGAAAAAATAAAACAAGACAAAACAACGAAAAGTGAAGGCTAAGAGATTATGCAATGCTGCCATCGCTATAATATACCAGCCACAAATTACCGAAAGATAACCAAAATAATGCTTACCATAATATTCGGTACGGAATTACTATTGTACCGCTATCATACAGTACGATAGTGGTATTGTATTTTCAATACCACGGTAATACTGTACCATACCATAATTCATATATTTTTATGTGGTTTTTGTGCATAAGTCCTCAACCAAGCATCTTTATTATTCTAGGTTTAGGGGTTGTATCTCTTTCCCTAATAAGTCCACCCTTTTAAAATTTATTATAAATAAAGGAAACATTCATGTATATGCCAACATTACCCTCAACCCTTTATACCCAATTCTTAATTGTAACCCCAATTTAATCAATTTTGTCCACAAAAATCCGATTTTGACCACAAAAATTCAATCTCAATTTAATCTTAATTTAATCTCAATTTTGACCCCAAAATTCACAAATTATTCAATTTTGACCCAAAACTTTCTTTTTTCAAAAACAATTTTTTGCGAAAAAAAAAAAAAATTGCCGCCGGATTCCGGCGGTCAACGCTAGTCTCCGCCGTTGACTTTTCAAATTTTTTATTTTTTTTTCTTTTTTTCTTTCGGATTTTTTGGCCGGTTTCCGGCATTGGCCGGCGGTCTCCGGCGTTGACTTTTTTTAGTGTTTTTTTAAGTTTTTTTTTGTTTGTTTGTTTTTTTTACGTCCTCCGCTAAACGTTGACCGTAATTGTGCTGTCACTGACAGTAAATTAACGTAATTATACTGTAGTGATAGTTAATTAACGTAATTGTACTGTCGTTGACAATACATTTATGTAATTGTGTTGTCGTTGACAGTAAATTAATGTAATATTATTATTATTTTTTTTTTGTTTTTTTTTTTATTTTGTTTGATTTGTTGACAAGTCAACGTAATTATATTACTGTCTTTGACAGTAAAATAATTGTAAACACAATAATATCATCAATATTGTTTTTTAGGTTTTTTGTTTTGTTTGAGTTATTCACGGAGTAACGTAATAATATTACTATCTATTATTGTAATATTACTGTAAACACAATAATATTACTGTGGTTGACGGTAATATTACTGTTGTTATAGTAATGTTGTTGTCAACCACATCAATATTATTATTTTGTTTGGATTTTTTGTTTGTTTGAGTTATTCACTGAGTAACGTAGTAATATAACTGTCTATTTTTGTAACATTACTGTGGTTGACGGTAATATTACTGTTGCAGTAATATTACTATCACTCACAGTAAATTTAATTCTGTTGGTTTTTTATTATGTTTACATTTGTTGAAAGGTCAACATAGTAATATTACTCTATTACACTATAATAATGAGTTTTGTTGTGTTAATATTACTGTGCTAGAGATTATTATAGCAATATTACTGTGTTAAACTGTATTTTAGTTAGTTTTATTGTGTTTAACAGTAATATAGTTAATATTACTGTCAATCACAGCAATATTGTTGTTTAAACGAAAAAAAAAGTTACAAAAAGAAAGAAAAGAAGATAAAAAAAAGAAAGAAAGAAAATTCAAAAAAATCAACGCCGGAAATCGGCAAAAAAATCCGGAAGAAAAAAAAATATATTTGAAAAGTCAGCCGGAATCCGGCGGGAAAAAAAAGTTTTTGAAAAACAAAAAATTTTGAAAAAAAAAGTTTTGGGTCAAAATTGAATAATTTGTGAAATTTGGGGTCAAATTGAGGTTACATTAAGATAAGGATGAAATTGGAGCATATTAAAGTATGAGGGGTTATTTTAGTCTTTTACAAAAATCTGGACTATGTGTGGACTTGTTGGTAAATAAGTTTTTTGTCTGGATCTCTTTATGAATAAGTACCCATTGATGGGCTTATTTGCAATGACCCCTATTTTTATTTATTTAACATACATTTTGCTTTCTATTAATTAATAATTAATATATATTACATCATGTTCATAGACTTAAACTATATCACAATTGAAAAGTCAAATGACATTTTACATTTGACTTTTCAATTGTGATCTAGTTTAAGTCTATGAACATGATGTAATATATATTAATTATTAAGGCAAATATGCAATCCCCCCTCAAATGGAAAATATTATGAGTAAAACCCAATTGACTTTTAAGACTTTTGCACAAACCCACATCCCAAACTTAATTAGTGAAACCTCTTCAATTAAACATAATAAGACACAAGTACCCTTATTAACAGTTTTTTATAATAAATCAAATATTTAATCACGATATCGTTCCATAACCGTTTCCTTTTATTATAGGCGGACGTGATTCTCCTTGATATACAGACGTGAGTTCAGCCGAGATTAGGTGAGAATAGAGATTTCATCGCCGTTCAACCATTCTGTGTTCGTTGCCGGAGTTAAACTGTGTTTGAAGGTCAGAGATTCTGCTTTATTTTTGTTGGTTTCGTAAATGGGGCTGGGTTGTAGTGTGTGTATTCAGATATGTGTGTATGTAGAACCGATTTTTTATTGTTTCTTTTTGGGTCGTCTTAATTGGTGTAAAGGATCGTTACTGATTGAAAATTTTATTCAGTTTTACACAGAGTAACGTTGTGACTACTCTGTAAATCATTTGTTCGTTTTGTGTTAATTGATATGCTAGTGTAATTTTATTGTAATTTGTTTTGCGTTACTCGATATGTTAGTGTAAGTTTCAATGTTTTTGTTGTGGTTGAATTGAATTCACATAATATTATGTGATTTGCATTTACAGAGTAGTGCATATTTATTCATCAGAAGTAGTCACATAGTAGTCACATTCTCAATTTTTTTTGTGTAGTGTTGCACAGCATGTCGTCAACCTTGATGATTATGTTGAAGTATGGAGTCTCGTTTGGGGTGAAGATATGTCAGGGTGATTTTGTGTATGAAGACCTCGTTGGCTTTGTCACCGATAAGTGGTGCAGTTTGAATGCGAGGGATGTATCGATGACTTACAACGTTGATGGATATGGCGAGGGTATGCTTGGCGATAATGACGAGGTTTTGTTTATGAAAGTGTTGATTCGACAACTAGGTCTTGGCCGTGTCGAGGTAACCGTGAAGCGCAAAGACAACGTCTGTGCAGTAGCGTTGGCGAGGGCTCCGCAATCTATTCCACAGAATGTTGGGGGGAATTATCTGATGAATGACATGGGGATTCGTTCAAATGGAAATTATGTGATGAATGACATGGGGGTTCGTTCAAATGGATTGGTAATTGATAATACACAGTTGTTGAGCGCTAACTGGAGAAACCTTATAAGGGAAGTGGGGCAAGGATTTCGAAATGGTGATGTGGATTTTCAAGATGCGTTACGGAAATATGCTGTTGAAGTTGGGTTTGAATTCAACTATGTTAAGAACGAGCCTACCAGGGTTACAGCAGAATGCAAATATAGGGTGGTAAAGAAGTGCATGTGGAGGATTCACGCATCGCTTCAGAAGGCAAATGGATTCTTCTATATTAGGACATTTGAGAAGCACCATACGTGTGGTGCTTCATTTGGTTCGTCGAGCAAAAATAGATTAACGTCTGACTTAATTTCGGGTTTGATTATGAATGCTGTTAGAATCAAACCTGAAATGGCCCCGAATGACGTCGTGCTCAACGTGAAGCTCTATTACGGCACTGACATAAGCTATTTTGTTGCTTGGAAGGCACTTGCTGCGGGGAAGCATCACGTGTTTGGTGATGCTACGACGTCATACTCGTACTTGCCCTTGTATTTTGAAGAGCTTAGGCGTAGCAATCCGGGCAGCGTGTACCATCTTGATGTCGATCCAGTATCAATGAAGTTTAAGAGTTGTTTTTTCGCTTTCGAAGGGAGTTTGTCGGGGTTTAAGGCATGTCGCCCTATGTTGGCTCTTGATGGGACCTTTTTGTCTGGCAAACACAGGGGAATCCATCTAAGTGCGTTGGCGAAAGACAGTGAAAATGGTAAAGCCCAGTTTTGTGTTTTGTTTTAACATGACTATATATGACTACAATACTAATTCTAATTTCCAATTGCTCAGAACTGTTCCCAGTCGCCTTTGGAATAGTGAACGAGGAGACTGATGACAACTGGGCGTATTTTCTACGACATTTAAAAACTGCTATTGGAACAGATCGTGTGCAGACATTGTTATCGGATCGTAACCATGGAATTTTGCGCGGTGTGAAGGAAATATTCCCTGATTGTGGACACATATTTTGCCTTGTCCACTTGCAGAACAATCTGCTGCACAAGTGTAGAGGCTGCCCGACTAATTTTCGAGAGGTCATTGTTGCGAAATTCAATGCTTGTGCATATGCACTGACGAAGATTGAGTTCCATCAGAAATTGAATGAGTTGAAAGAATATGGAGGTGCAAAGGTAGATAATTTCATTGCTGACTTACCCTATGCTAACTGGACATGTTCGTATTTTATCGGAGATCGGCATAATGAGATGACCTCAAATGCTGCTGAGTCGTGGAACTCGAAGATCAAGGGTACTCGTGATTTGCCTATCACGAATTTTATTGATTATATCAGGGGTGAAGTCATGATAAATATTAGCATAAGGGCTGAGGAAGGGGCTACGATGACAACGGAGCTTAGCTCCAAAGTCCATGAGCAGGTGGATCAATTGGTTCAAGAAGGTAGAGTATGTGTAGCGAGGAAGTCGTCGTATCATATGTTTGAGGTTCTATGCGACCCAACCGCAGTTGTTGATATAAAAGAAAGAGTGTGTTCGTGCAGGATGTGGCAGATCACTGGATTGCCTTGTGCTCATGCTGCTTGTGTGTTGTTCAATAATACTAACGAGGGCTATAAATATGTTGACAAATATTACCGTAGTGAGGCATACAGAGAGACTTACTCGCACCTTGTTGTGCCGTTTGTGCAGTCTACGATTGACAATAACATGCCGATTGTTAGGCCCCTAGACCACCACGTTCGTAGAGGAAGGCCTAAGTCAAAAAGAATACCATCGAAGGGAAAGAACATCAAACGAAAGATCAAGTGCAGTCGGTGCAACCGAATTGGATACCACAACAAGAAGACGTGTTCGATGGCCATTATTGGGGGTTGACAGTATCGATTGTTTTTCAGTTTTTAATTGTTTTTAAGGATTAAGTGTGGTTTTTTTTTTCTTCATGGATAAATTTCATTTTCACTGTTTTATTTTGTTTACACTAGAAGACATATGTAGTACTTCAACGTTAAATTATTTTGCTTAATGTTTTTATCTGATATTTTTTTGATTGTTTTATCTCCACGTGTAATTTCATTACTAATGTTTCAAATTATTTCGAGTGCTGTCATCTTGTAGGCATCTCATATTATTCAGTCATAGTCACATAGCAGTCATATTTCCTATGTATTGTTCAGCCTATTGATTTGCTCACCGTAGTCGCATAATAGTCATATATGCTCATTCATCAGTTATTCAAAGTGTACTCAACTAATAGTCACATTCGTGATGGGGTTTTGGTTATGTAAAGTAATTTTCCTTTTATTTTATGTTGTTTCCCACTTTCATGTTCCAATGACTTCACGTAGTAGTCATATTCTTCACAATATCGTAATAATTGTGATATATATGCTAATTCCACTGCTATGCACAACATAGTTACAAGATTGTCATATTTTCTCACTGCATGTACAGTTTACTAAACATAGTCATGTTTATATTATATAGTAATATGATTGCTTTGTAAATTATTATTTGTCTGAACAATAATTAAATGTCAATACTAAGATCATCAGAAATAATAAACATCAAGGTTTGTTTAATAATGTATAGAAAGAACACACACACACACAAAAAAAAAAAAAAAAAAACCCAAATCATGTTCTGGTCAACATATAAGTCAGCATAACAGAAGTCAAATGAAATTATCGAAGAGTAAAATAGAATAGAATAACATATTAGAGTTTGTAGTGTAAAAATGCTTCAACAATGGTCCTGCGCATATCTACGACACCTTCTTCCTCCTGTTCTATAATCATTAGGTGCTGCAGGAACGTCTCTTGGATGATGTACAAGATGATTATGCCACAATCGTTTGTTGTAGGCTTTTGTTGGGGTGAGTCGGCCACTGCATACAATGGTGCATTTTGTGGAATTGTGGATATACCCAATGCAGATGCGTTGAACTCAACATGTTTTTTCCATGTGTTGGAATAGCATGTCAATGTATATATATGGAATAGTGTTTATGGAAAAAAACCAAACAAATAAATAACGTACCATATCAGAGCCATCTTTCAAGTACTTGTCTGTTATTCCATCACGTGGGCGTAATGAGTTATAAAATCGCCATTCTTTTAGGTGGCAGTCCAATATTAGTACTGTCCAGTGGTCAGCACGAGTACCGGGGTTGCCAACCGACAGCAATGAGAATATTAAGTATTTGTGCTTGCCGATGTCCGTGGGTATATCAAAAGTTTAATCGTCTGTATGCCGCGACATAGTCTGCGATAATTGGTAATAAGTTATGTTTTATATTTTTAAAACATGAAAATAGAGGTGAAAGTAAAATATGCACCAGTAGCATGCTGTTAAACACAAAAGTTGAGCCGGCAAGTTCATTTCCTTCGGTAGTCGTGTAACATCCTATTTTTTGTTGGTGCATGAGTATTTTGCAGTAACCATCTATGACCTGAAAAGTTTAATGTGACTATTATAACATTTAATGTGACTGTAAAATAAAATTTACTATGTACTGTAATAAAAGTTTATGTTGTTCGATGTCTGTTCGAGCCTGAGCAAGTGGAATATGTCAAATATAAGTATATGTGTAGTTCCATGCTTCCATATTGATTTGCTGCAATAATTTGTCAAGACAAGGGAGATGGTTAGAGTGTACAAAACATACACTACATAAACAGAGTGCAAAACAAAAAAAAAAAAAATTGATTAATGTCTTACTCTCCGTTCAAGAGTTCATCCGCCAGAGCATTAACCCTTTTTTGGTCACCATCACTCATCTCAGTATACGTCAGTTCGTGTTTGTGCCTCAGATTGCGGCCCGCTTTTTTTGTGCTGCAAGGTGTTACAGTTGGCTTTTTGGATCTTGTACGGTTCCCTATAGCAGATTTTGGATTCTTCGGGTTCTTTTCATCACATATTTCGAAGTCTATTTTTTGAACTTCTATGACCGGTGGACGGTTGTCGAGTGCTCTGGAATATTGATCAATTATAGCCTCAATTTCAGATATTTTTTCATCTCTTGCTTTGATGGTTGCCATATGTTCCTTTTCTGCTGATTTGAGTAGTGGTTTTGCAGCTTCTAGGAACAATATATGAGCGACGGACTCACTCATATTTGTCAATTGCACATCTTCCATCAGAAATGAATGGGATTCTTCGCAGGCCGGATTGACTAAGTTTCGGGATTGGTGTTGTGCAGATTGTTCTGGCGTCGTATTGGCTAGCTTCTGGACGAGCGATTTGTTTGCTGCTTCGAGCTCTGCCAAACGCACATGTAGCTCGATGTTTTGTGCGTGTGAATCGTCAAGATCCTTATTTTTCTGGGCAATGGATGTTTGCGTTGGTGTCAGTATTTCAAACGATGGCAAATCGTTATTTCCAAGCTCTCGTTCCTCTTCAAGTTTTGCAAGTTTGTCTTGGAGTGCCCTTTTTTCATCGAGCAGCATCTGAGCTGTGTTACCTAGTAACGTCATCCTCAACTGGACTTCTTCCAGTCATTGGATTTCTGCTGCCATGCGTGAGTTTTCTGTTTTCAAGGTTGACAGTTCAGAGTTTTGCACATTGATATGCTTCATGGCATCTGCTAACTTCAGATTCACTTCGTCTACTTGCTATGCTAGTATTATGACATGTTTTGTCTTCTCGTGACTGCTCGGTGAAGGTATAGCATTGAGTCTGCGAGTTGAAAAGATTAATCGATGAAAGATTGTGACTATGTAATATGACTACAAAAAAAAAAAATATACTTAAGAAGAAGTCAGCACAATATGACTATATATGAAAATGAGATACTTAAGAAGAAGTCAGACCAAGGAGATGGCATTGAACATGAATGTTTTTCAAAATGCACACCTGATAATGGGGGGGGGGGGGGGGGGGAGGTTGATGTGATGATTTAAGATGTATTTTTTTAAAAAGGCCCAAAATCCAAGAGACATGGGATTGCATTTTATATGTTGGCAATATGACTGTATATGAAAATTTAAATGTACCTGTCCACACGTGACTGCAATGCTTTTTTTTTGACTCGAGTCTTGCGATTGTACCCCTCAATACATCTGCTTCATTCATTAGCTGAGTAACCTGATTCTGGAGGGATGATTCACGAGAATGGCATGCCTCGATTTCTTTTTTCAGTTTATCTACTTCTTGTTGCATTTCTCTGTACTATTGCTTCAGCCATACGGCTATAGGGACATCTATGTCAGGAGTAGGGTCGTCATCTGCTTCACTATCAACAACAATCACTTCCCTGATTTTGGTTGCATCTTGCGCGAATGGATCAGTGCAATAGTCACCTTCGGTGCTCTTATGGTTGGTGATTTCGTGAAGTGCAGAAGAAGCCATTCCTTTTATGTCTTCGCTGTCTGTACTGTCGTCATATGTATCATCGGCTTCATCGTCACTGCTCTCTTGCATGGCTAAATGCCCTGTTAGGATTTGACTTTCTGTATGTGTTGGCAACAAAGGTTGGTCATTCACATCCTCGGGTTGAATGTCTCGTATGGCCGTAGTTGATATAACATTAGCCAGCTCCTGTATTACCCAACGCCGGAATCGAGGGAATGCATTTTCTGTGACAGGCTGAACAAGTTTGGTTCGCTCGCATATGAAATAGTGAAGTTTTAAAAAACAACGGGAATAATCAATTTTTTTTATTTAGTAAATGATTTGTTTCTAACATTTGATGAAAGATTGAAGTATAAGATTCGAACCAGGATTAGTGAAATACAACCCTTTGTTTTGTCGAGTCCCTTTGCAATGTGTATTTGATTCAGAAGGAACTCTGTTATACCCATTGGCCTGTTGTAAGCCATCGTTTGATCAATGTCTCGCACGTACTTGAACATCCACCATGCAACTATTTCGGCAGATGTGTTGAAGAAAACCGTAGACATGAGGAGCAAAATTATTAGGCGGACCGCATCTTCAACGTCGACCAAAGACTCACCCTGCAAGCACTCAAGCAGCTTCACTTTTAACTCTGTCTGATAACACACGCTATCTTCTGCGAACCGTCTTAATGCCAGGCCATCTCTCGGTTTAAATGACTTTGTAAAATCAATCCTGCGAATGCCGATAGGCATCCCAAATATAAGTTGGCAATCATTGGGTGTGATTCTGAGCGACTTCCCACCAAGTGAGTATGTCCGCGTTGATTTGTCGTATGTCCACAGGATTGTTAGGGCTGTAATTTGGGACCCAATCACACTATCTTTTGTGATCTTGTGCTTTGCAAACGGGAGTACGAAGTTGTAGAAGGGTGTACGCCGTAAGCATTCGTAATGTGCTGTTTCAAGTGTAACATCCTCGAAGAATGAAACAATTGACTTCAAACTCCCTCTAAATTGTGAGGTCCACGTACCATGGTCAAGCACTTCACGTGCCATTTTTCGTGTTTCATCTGTAAAATTTAAATTTTCTGTCAGTTACACAGTAATCAATAATATGCATGACTGCATATATTCATCAATATGTTTTACATGTTTGGAGTAATGTAACACACATGAAGCCATAAACAAATCATTCTGCCAATATGACTACAGAACATTACTAAAGCATTACACCATTGCAATTACAGGGTTTTATTACATGATCAAACCAGATCACTTTCCCACTGAAAAAGTTAAAAATTCACACCATGCTAATGCTGATTGGAAGAGAGGATTTTGTACCAAATATATTCGATTTTGGAATATGACTACAGAACATTACTAAAGCATTACACCATTGCAATTACAGGGTTTTATTACATGATCAAACCAGGTCACATTCCCACTGAAAATTTTAAAAATCCATACCATTTTAATGTGATAATGTGGCTTCATAAATACATAACTAGATATTCAGGCCTAGTCACATATAGTCATGACGACATTGTGGTTATTTAACTACATAATCAGAAACTTTCTTGTAATTAACAGTTTACCAACTCAGTTATCATTATTCATCTATATCAGTGGAGGTCATTAAACACTAGTCTACAACATGACTCCATATGACTACACCACAAACAACTATTGTTGGGATATAATACATCAATGCATACAAAATAGGTTAAACTGGAACGGATACCAAACATGATTGCTGCCCCCAAAACTTTGTTTATACAAAGATAAATCAACTATAAAACAACAAAATGGATCTAATTTGCATCAACAAGCAGTCATGTACAAGTCTTCATATCAACATGACTACATAAAAATACTATAACAATACACTAATTTAGTTACACATTGTTATAACATAATAAAACCAGAGCATATTTCTACTGCAAAAGTTAACAATTAATAACGACCATGAATTCAATGTGTATGTAACATAGTCACATATAGTCACGATGGTAACATGAATGCTGCCCCAATAGGTCTTTGTATGCAACCATAAATCACCCCCCAAAAACACCTAAAGCTAAATTGAATTGGATAGACAGGCCAAAAAAAATATTTTTTATAATTTCCAGTTTGTACAAAAAATGATTTGCAAATAAATAAGAATTAGGTGGACAGACTTACTGGCATCAAGATGCATAATGTCATGAGGATTGGGTCTTCGTTTATGCTTCTGTGACGCTTTCTTCTTCATTTCAAAAACCAGATTCGAATGTGACTACGCAACTCAACTTCACAACTACTGCAGAATACGACTATAAATGGGTAAAGTGTGTGGACGATTTTGTACCAAATATATTCGATTTTGGAATGTGACTGCAGATTGGAGGAGAGGATTTCGATTTTTTTGATTTTTTTTACTTTTTTGATTTGGGGGAAAACCAAATCTCTGTGTGTTATTGAAGACGATGCTGCAGTTGTTTTTTTTTTTTAATTTGTTTTAGTTAGTAGCAGTTTTATTAGGGATATTAAATAATTAAACCTAATTAGCGGGATTAGGTGCCTACTTAATAGGGATTTGAAAATATTGGATAAATATAAAAAATATAAACGTGACTTACTAGAGGGGTAAAAATGGAATTAAATGAATTAAATATTCTAGGGGTTTTTCACAAAGAAAGAATTATGGTATGGACATATCACTAGTTTTTATCTATATGAGGGGTGTATTGCTAATGACCCCTAATTATTAATTAATAGAAAGCAAAATGTATGTTAAATAAATAAAAATAGGGGTCATTGCGAAGGGGATCACAATAACCAATCCCAACTTTTGCTTAGTTGCATACCAAAAAAATAAAAAAATAAATAATTAATAGTAAATTACTTTAATACCCTTAATGAAAATTAAAACCAAAAAAATATTACAAATATTATTTTTCTTTCTTCAATACTAAATAATCAAAACCCCTCAAAACCCATTTCCCTCCTCACTCACAAACCCCTCACCTCCTCCACCTCCTTCTTCTCCCTCCCCCAAAAACCCTCTTAAAAAACCTCAAAACTAAAGAAATTAAAACCTTACACAACTTGCAAAATGGCGTCAAATGACAATAGAATGGTAGTTTACGAGGAAGGAAAACTCATTAAAGTATGTATCCATGTACTTTTTGAGCTAAAACGTTGATTTTGATTTTATTTTATTTTTTAAAATCCGCCAACAAATTTCGACACATACTGGTCGAAATTGTGCTTATTTTTCGACATGTATGTGTCGAAACACATAATAATTGATATTTTATCTTTTCGACGGGTAACTATCGAATTTATCCTCATTTTCGACGCTTAAGTGTCGAATATAGTGGTGAAATTCGACAGTTACCCGTCGAAAACATATAATATCAATTATTATATAAGTCATATTTAGACACTTAAGTGTCCAATTTGTCCCCTATTTTCGACACTTAAGTGTCGAATTTGTCCATTATTTTCGACACTTCAGTGTCGAAAATAGGGGATAAATTCGACACTTAAGTGTCATTTTTTTCCTGTTGCAAATTTACTTGCCTAATCTTTTCTCCACTTTTGTGTAGATCAATTGCACGCATTCATTTACCACGTAAGAAAAATTCCCAACAAAAGAAGCTTTATTGGCATCGGTTCGTGGAAGTATACTGTTTGATTTTTTTTTTTTATGTTTTCAATAATTTGCATTTGTTTTTTTTTGAAATTAACCCCAAATCTATTTCAATGTAACATAAACAACATATTCTAAGTGTTTTTGGACAAAAAACAAATAAAAATTGCAAATTATCAAAAAAATAAAAATTGAAAATTATCAAAACACCCTCTCCAGATTTCTTCTTGGTCGTTGTCTTTTTCTTGGTCGTGATTGCCTTTCCCTTGCCCTTATCGGATAATTTCTTCCTCTTCTTACGGTTCGAGACAGTCGGGGGTATACGAGGTTCACGTGGTTCTTCCACTGCAAAATAACACACAAATAAATAAATATACATGATATAAAAACAAACAAATAAAAATAGGAAAGAAAAAAAATTAATACAGTAAGAATTCGACAGCAACCTGTCGAAAGTTGTAGCAATAATCGACAGCTAGCTGTCGATTTTTCCAACATTTTTTACAGATTGCTGCCAATTTAACAAAAGGTTCAATGTCAAAATTTTCACAAAAATCGACAACAAGGTGTCGATTTTTGCATAATTTTCGACAGCAATCTGTTGAAAATTTTGCAAAAATCGACACGTTCAGGTCGATTTTTGTGAAACGAAGAACAACCCACGAAATCTCAAATCCATGCTGTAACACCCCACGTTGTCGAAACACGATAAATTCTAAATCATAAATCTCTAGTCGCGTAAATACTAAATGTTGCTAATAATAGGGCTATACGTGGATTATTATGTGCCGAATTACTAGATATCGAATTTTATACGTGACCTTATATGCCTATGTGTTTACGGGTAAATCATACATGCATGCTAGGACTTAGTATAAATATCACAATACATGATATATATGTATGTATATGTGTGTGCCGTATATGTGTGTATAATTAGGGGAGGATTATTAAATAATTAGAAAATAAATAAATTATTAACCTAAGCCTAGCCTAACCCCTATTAAGGCCACTCCTACACTCCATGTCAAGCATGCCTATTAAGAAGGCCAAGAGTCCTCTCTCTCTCCCCCATTCGGCTGCAACCTACCCTCTTTCCCTCACTTGTTTCTTTTCTTCATCCAAACCACCGAAACCACCATTGCCATCAGCTCCACCAAGCTCAAACCCTCTCCACATCAACAAGATTTTTATCAAGCCAAAGATGAGAATTCCCTATCTCACCCTTGCCCTTGAATTCTCCAAGAACACTATAAATACATGGTGCCCCTTCACTAATGAGAACACTTCTCACCTTGAAATCTATACCGTGTCCTTCCATATCAAGGTAGCTTGGCTGAATCTTCAAGCTTGAAGAAGGTAAGAAGCTGCCATTCAAAGTTCTTCCACCCCTCCTTTCTTCTTCGTTCTTTTCCCCTTCTAACTTTCGGCTTTTCTTTGAAGGTTCCCTAGAACCATCCCCTTTTCAGCTAGCTTTCATTTCTTTCTATTTTGAGGTAAGGAATCGAAATCCTTGCTGCAAAGGGAGGTATCAAAGTATCAAGAACAAATTTCGAAATTAATTAAAAGACACCCCTAATTCTTGTTTTTGTGTTAATTCGTGCATTTACTTGTTCCTTTTTGTTAGTTCATATGATTTATGTTATTGCATGTATGATCAGAGGCTTTAAATGGTAGATTTGAGTTAATAACTTTCAAGAAATTTCAGCTATTTCGGAAATGGTGAAGAAAATTGAATTTTGGAAAGTTTTGGGGTTGCATGTATAAATCTGCATTCTTTTGGGCCAGATCTGTAATTTGTGAGAAGTCAGATTCATATGAGTTTTCAAAACTGTTCTTTTTGCATTCATAGAACGGAAATTTCCAGATTTTGGAAAGTTTTGCAAGAAAAGTATTTTTTTAAACTTCTAGTGGTCTTGCATGTATGGATCTAAAAGTTTTGGGGTGAAAAATGGAATTTTCGAATTTGTTGCATAAATCAAGTTTTTAGTTGCATTCTTCTGCATAAATTGAACAAAGATTTCGGACTTTTGAAGGTTGTTTATGGATAAATGGAATTTGAAATTTTAGCATGGATGCATGTGTAATCCGAAAGCTTTTTGGGGCAAATCTGCAATTTTTGAGAAATTAACTTTTAGTAGTTTTCCAAATCTGTTTTTCAGCATTTAGTGAAAGACAAATTCAGTTTCTAAGAAATTTTGTAAGAAAAAGGATTTTTGGGAATTTCTATGGGTCATGCATGTATAGATCTAGAAAGTGTAGGGTGAAAAATGTAAATTTCAAAAAATCTGCATAAATAGCTTCTAAACTGAATTTTTCCACATTTATTGAAACTTAAGATGGATTAAGGGTTTAATTCATGAATATCTGAATTAGGAACTTCTAACTTGATTGCATGTGTGAGTTTTGAAACTTTTGGGGTCAAAACTGTAATTTCCAGAAACTTTGGGGTACCGTACTGAATACCCGAAATTCTCTAAGCTGATATGTTTTCTTAATTCTAAATGTGTTAGCAAAGAAATTTTGGGATTTAGTATCTTAAGGAGAAATAAGAATTTAATGGAACTTTATTAGTCTTGTTTAGAATTTTTAGTTATATGTGGGTAAACATTCATGAAGGCATAATTCGATGTGTGATGATTCTTGTGTGTTATGTGGTTACTTGTCACTTGATTGATATTTGTGATGTTTTGTGGTATTTTATATTTCTTATGGGTTATTGTGGAATATCGATACCTTTATGTACTCAACCGAAATTCTAAATACTTCGGCCGTGCCATTTTGTAATTAAATAAAATAAATTGGGGAGATTAATGAAATACCTAGAAAGGATGAGAAAGGATACGGGGGGCCGGTATTCCAACCATAGATACTACAGTTGGGTGGTTTGATTCCACCGAAAACGGGCTCAGAATAATATTCCTATTTTCTAAGTAAAGGAATTAATTTCTCATCGGATCCGATAAATTGAAAAAGCTCTTTTACGTACACGAAATTTGGAATTCTAGAGATGTGCATTGTATTTAATTTCATTCCATTTGTGTGATTATATATAATATATGTAGTACGACTATATTTTTAAGTCTCGGTATCTTTCGAGATCCTTACTGAGTTTTGTTAGCTCATATAGATATTCTCCGTTTGCAGGTATTAGTGCTACTCACTCCACCGGATTGGACTAGTCGACGGTTCGAGAAGCCGACTCCGGGTTTTTGGCTCGTATGGAGGATCTACTTATAATGCTTGTAGTTTTGTCTTTTGTGTATATTGTCCTTAGGACAATTACTATTTCCGTAGTAGCCCATGTGTATTATTATCCGTGGTAAAGGAGGTTAACTCCTCCGATTATGGGCCCCTTTTTGTTAAACTATGGTCCATTTATGTAGAACGAACATGTTGTTTTGATTATGGACTCTAAACCCTTTTATTACTATGTTTTATCAAGGTGACACCACTTATAGCCATTACTAGGGATTTATCGAGTAGTTAAATATATGTTCCTCCATCCCACTAAATCATTCGCTCGAAAATTCTTCCGAAGTCAACCCCGTTTTTAAGCCTTAGATTATGTGGAAAAAAATATCGGTTCGCTAACCCTTGGAGTCTACCCATATATCCCAACACTTATATAATACCTTTAAAGCTTCCGTGCATGGCAAACCCTCTCGGTTTGCTATACGTTTTCTAGGGGGTGTCACAGACATGGTATCAGAGCAAAATTTGTAGAAACTTTATACGAGCATCGAACCAGAATTCGGAAACCTCGAAGCGAGAAGACTCAGTCTGTCCGGTAATTATATGCTTACTTGTGTTTTATATTATTTTCTGTTGTTCTAAAAATTATTTTTGCAACACACACACTAAGACATGACAGGAAGACCATCTCGGAACACCGCCACCGCCAATAATCTCCCGGACACCGCTAACCTTATCCGCGAACAAGCGCAAAATCATCATGACCAGATCCAACAACTCCTTCAAAGCCAACGAACCCCACCTACGCCTCAGCCAAACCCCCAAAGCCTATACGAACGTTTCCTCCGTATGAAGCCCTCTGAGTTCCACGGTGATTCCGACCCGGTCGTAGCCGAGGAGTGGATCAAATCCTTGGAGGTGATCTTTGATTACATGCAAATGGATGACCGTGAACGAGTGCACTGTGCCCTCTTTTTACTTCGCAACGAAGCCCGGAACTGGTGGGAAGGAGCTAAGGAAGGTGTTGAACTCGAGAACTTGTCATGGGAAGCATTCAAGGTCCAGTTCTTCGAGAAATACTTTTCCAAGGACGTCCGGGCCAACAAACTCAAGGAATTCTTGGAGCTCCGCCAAGGGGATCTTACCATGACCGAATACGTTCGGTTATTCGAGCGAGGATGCCTGTACGCCCCATTCATCGCCAAGGACGTTGAGGAAAAGAAAAATCACTTCACAAGGGGTTTACAACCCGAAATTCGAAGGGACATCCGCATGTCCGACGCCACTACCTTTCGCCAAATGGTGGACAAGGCATTAACGGCTGCTCAAGACGAAAATGAAATTCAGCAAGGGAAGCGATCCCAACCACCCACACTACGACCATGGAAGAAGGCCAACTTTGGGAATCATAAATTCAAAGGAAAGAAGGTCCAGAGTCCAAACCCTAGACCGGTAACACCGACGACCAAGCCAACTTGCTCGAACTGCGGAAAGGCTCACTTTGGAATCTGCGTAACGGACACCGAGTTGTGTTTTCGATGCAAAAAGCCAGGCCATAAGGCGAGAGACTGCCCCAGCGCTCAAACTCGAGTCCCAGGCCGCGCGTTTGCCATGACCCGAGAGCAAGTACGTCAAGATCCGACGATGATCGCAGGTACCGTCCTTATTCTTGGAGAACCCGTGTATACTTTGATTGATTCTGGTTCTACACACTCCTTTATTTCCACCAATGTGTGCGTACGCCTTGGATTAATACCAACTCGAGTAAGCCACGAATATCGCATCTCTATGCCCTCGGGCGAAGAAATGATCACCGACAAAATGGTGAAGGATTGCCCTATTCAAATTCAATCCCAACCCATGGGGTTCGATCTCATCATCTTAGCAATCGAAAATTTTGACCTCATAATGGGAATGGATTGGTTGACCAAATTCAAAGCCCAAATCAACTGCGCCTTAAAGACCGTAAGCTTTTCTCTCCCAAATCACACCCTCTTAGAATTTCAAAGCGACGCCGAGACTCTAATTCCCATAATATCCGCAATCAAAGCCACCAAACTCATCAACAAGGGACATATCGGCTACCTAGTCGACCTTCTGGAGACTAGCTCAAAACCGCAACCGGTGATGTCCGAACTTCCCGTTGTCCAAGAATTTCCCGACGTCTTCCCCGATGACCTACCCGGGCTACCGCCCGATCGCGAAATCGAATTCGAAATTCATCTTATTCCGGGAACAGAACCAATCTCGAAGGCTCCGTACCGCATGGCTCCTGTGGAACTCAAAGAATTGAAGAGTCAAGTTCAAGAATTACTCGATAAGGGTTACATCCGCCCAGTCACTCTCCATGGGGAGCCCCGGTACTATTCGTTAAAAAGAAAGACGGATCTTTCCGCATTTGCATCGACTATCGAGAGCTAAATAAGGTGACCATAAAGAATAAATATCCACTACCCGGCATCGACGATCTCTTTGACCAACTCCAAGGGTCATCCGTCTTCTCCAAAATCGACCTCCGGTCAGGTTACCACCAGCTGAAAGTCAAAGAAGCTGATATTCCTAAGACAGCATTCCGAACTCGGTACGGCCACTACGAATTCGTAGTAATGCCTTTTGGATTAACCAACGCCCAACAGCAGCTTTTATGGATCTTATGAACCGAGTTTTTCATCAGTACCTCGACAAGTTTGTCATCGTCTTTATCGATGATATTCTTATATACTCCAGAACCCAAGAAGAACATGCCTCCCAATTACGAATAGTACTCCAAACACTCCGAGATCATCAACTCTACGCCAAGTTCAGTAAATGTGAATTTTGGCTATCCCGAGTCACTTTCCTTGGCCACATCATCTCTGCCGAAGGACTTTCCGTCGACCCCAGCAAAATAGAAGCAATCTCAACATGGCCAAGTCCAAAGAATGTAAGGGAGATACGAAGTTTCCTTGGCTTAGCCGGATACTATCGCAAATTCGTTCAAGATTTTTCAAAAATTGCATCACCCCTCACTCAACTCACGAAGAAAGGAGTCACTTACCGATGGACCCCAGACCGCGAGGCTAGTTTCCAAGAACTAAAGAAGCGTTTGACCACCGCTCCAATTCTTTCACTACCAGCAGGATCCGGAGGATTTGTGATTTATAGCGACGCATCCAAACTCGGACTAGGTGTTGTACTTATGCAGAACGGAAAAGTGATAGCTTACGCGTCCCGCCAGCTCAAGGAATACGAGAAGAATTACCCAACTCACGATCTGGAGCTCGCAGCAGTAGTCTTTGCATTTAAAATCTGGCGTCACTACCTATACGGCGATAAGTGCACCGTTTACACCGACCACAAGAGCCTGAAGTATTTCTTCACACCGAAGGAATTAAACATGAGGCAGCGAAGATGGCTCGATCTGGTGAAAGATTATGACTGCGAATTCTTATACCACCCCGGGAAGGCGAATGTGGTGGCAGATGCTCTTAGTCGGAAGTCAATGAACGCCCTAGTGGTGGAATCAGATCTCCGAGACCGCGTGAGGACAGCTCAAGATCAGGACCCCCAACTTCAGAAAATTCGCACAAATCTCGAAGCAAACCCTAATTTCCGAATTTCCAAAGACGGATTTCTCCTATTCCAAAACCGCACTTGCATTCCCAACGATGCCGAAATTAAACGGCTCATATTAGCCGAGGCACATCAGACCACATATACATGTCATCCCGGATCAACCAAAATGTACCAAGACTTGAAGAAACTATATTGGTGGCCGAGAATGAAGAATGATATAGCTCGATTCGTTGCCCAATGCCTCACCTGCCAACAAATCAAGACTGAACACCAACGACCCGGAGGATTACTTCAACCAAACCAAATTCCCGAATGGAAATGGGAAGTGATAACGATGGACTTTGTTCAAGGATTCCCAAGGACCCAGCGCGGATCCGACTCAATTTGGGTAATCATCGACCGGCTAACCAAATCGGCCCATTTTCTTCCAATCCGCAAAACGTTTAGCCTAGATAAACTCGCAGAACTCTATATGCGAGAAATCGTCCGACTCCATGGAATTCTGACGGCTATTATTTCGGATCGAGACCCACGATTCACCTCAAAGTTCTGGAAAAGTTTGCAAGGAACTCTTGGAACCAAATTATCGTTCAGTACTGCCTTTCATCCCCAAACCGATGGCCAGTCGGAACGTACGATCAAAACCCTAGAGGACCTACTTCGAGCCTGTATACTCGACTTTGGAGGCAACTGGGAATCTCGGCTACCGTTGATCGAATTTGCGTATAATAATAGCTTCCAATCATCAATCGGAATGGCGCCATACGAAGCACTTTATGGACGCAAGTGCCGATCTCCCCTTTACTGGGATGAAGTTGGAGAGAGAAAACTTCTCGGACCCGACTTAGTTCAACAAACGGTGAATCTAGTTCGAGACATCTGAGAAAATATGCGAATTGCCCAAAACCGAAAACAAAGCTACGCTAATAATAGGAGGCGAGATTTGGAATTCGAAGTCGGAAGTTTAGTATTCCTAAAAGTAGCCCCTTTTAAAGGAATTTTGCGATTCGGAAACCGAGGCAAACTATCTCCGCGATATATCGGACCGTTCGAAATACTCGAAAGAATAGGCAGTCGCGCTTACCGTCTAGCACTTCCACCAAATCTATCCAGAATCCATAACGTATTCCACGTCTCCATGCTTCGCAAATACATTTCCAGCCCCGAACACGTCCTCAAAACCGAACCTATTGAGCTAAATCCAAACCTTTCCCACGAAGAAAAACCCCTCCGAATTCTCGACTCCAAAACCAAGACACTTCGAAACCGCGAGATACACATAGTCAAGGTACAGTGGCACAACCACACCCCCGAAGAAGCTACGTGGGAACGCGAATCAGAAATGAGAAGTCTCTATCCCGAATTATTCGGGACAGGTAACAAATTTTGGGGACAAAATTTTTAAGGGGGGAAGATTGTAACACCCCACGTTGTCGAAACACGATAAATTCTAAATCATAAATCTCTAGTCGCGTAAATACTAAATGTTGCTATTAATAGGGCTATACGTGGATTATTATGTGCCGAATTACTAGATATCGAATTTTATACGTGACCTTATATGCCTATGTGTTTACGGGTAAATCATACATGCATGCTAGGACTTAGTATAAATATCATAATACATGATATATATGTATGTATATGTGTGTGCCGTATATGTGTGTATAATTAGGGGAGGATTATTAAATAATTAGAAAATAAATAAATGATTAACCTAAGCCTAGCCTAACCCCTATTAAGGCCACTCCTACACTCCATGTCAAGCATGCCTATTAAGAAGGCCAAGAGTCCTCTCTCTCTCCCCCATTCGGCTGCAACCTACCCTCTTTCCCTCACTTGTTTCTTTTCTTCATCCAAACCACCGAAACCACCATTGCCATCAGCTCCACCAAGCTCAAACCCTCTCCACATCAACAAGATTTTTATCAAGCCAAAGATGAGAATTCCCTATCTCACCCTTGCCCTTGAATTCTCCAAGAACACTATAAATACATGGTGCCCCTTCACTAATGAGAACACTTCTCACCTTGAAATCTATACCGTGTCCTTCCATATCAAGGTAGCTTGGCTGAATCTTCAAGCTTGAAGAAGGTAAGAAGCTGCCATTCAAAGTTCTTCCACCCCTCCTTTCTTCTTCGTTCTTTTCCCCTTCTAACTTTCGGCTTTTCTTTGAAGGTTCCCTAGAACCTTCCCCTTTTCAGCTAGCTTTCATTTCTTTCTATTTTGAGGTAAGGAATCGAAATCCTTGCTGCAAATGGAGGTATCAAAGTATCAAGAACAAATTTCGAAATTAATTAAAAGACACCCCTAATTCTTGTTTTTGTGTTAATTCATGCATTTACTTGTTCCTTTTTGTCAGTTCATATGATTTATGTTATTGCATGTATGATCAGAGGCTTTAAATGGTAGATTTGAGTTAATAACTTTCAAGAAATTTCAGCTATTTCGGAAATGGTGAAGAAAATTGAATTTTGGAAAGTTTTGGGGTTGCATGTATAAATCTGCATTCTTTTGGGCCAGATCTGTAATTTGTGAGAAGTCAGATTCATATGAGTTTTCAAAACTGTTCTTTTTGCATTCATAGAACGGAAATTTCCTGATTTTGGAAAGTTTTGCAAGAAAAGTATTTTTTTAAACTTCTAGTGGTCTTGCATGTATGGATCTAAAAGTTTTGGGGTGAAAAATGGAATTTTCGAATTTGTTGCATAAATCAACTTTTTAGTTGCATTCTTCTGCATAAATTGAACAAAGATTTCGGACTTTTGAAGGTTGTTTATGGAGAAATGGAATTTGAAATTTTAGCATGGATGCATGTGTAATCCGAAAGCTTTTTGGGGCAAATCTGCAATTTTTGAGAAATTAACTTTTAGTAGTTTTCCAAATCTGTTTTTCAGCATTTAGTGAAAGACAAATTCAGTTTCTAAGAAATTTTGTAAGAAAAAGGATTTTTGGGAATTTCTATGGGTCATGCATGTATAGATCTAGAAAGTGTAGGGTGAAAAATGTAAATTTCAAAAAATCTGCATAAATAGCTTCTAAACTGAATTTTTCCACATTTATTGAAACTTAAGATGGATTAAGGGTTTAATTCGTGAATATCTGAATTAGGAACTTCTAACTTGATTGCATGTGTGAGTTTTGAAACTTTTGGGGTCAAAACTGTAATTTCCAGAAACTTTGGGGTACCGTACTGAATACCCGAAATTCTCTAAGCTGATATGTTTTCTTAATTCTAAATGTGTTAGCAAAGAAATTTTGGGATTTAGTATCTTAAGGAGAAATAAGAATTTAATGGAACTTTATTAGTCTTGTTTAGAATTTTTAGTTATATGTGGGTAAACATTCATGAAGGCATAATTCGATGTGTGATGATTCTTGTGTGTTATGTGGTTACATGTCACTTGATTGATATTTGTGATGTTTTGTGGTATTTTATATTTCTTATGGGTTATTGTGGAATATCGATACCTTTATGTACTCAACCGAAATTCTAAATACTTCGGCCGTGCCATTTTGTAATTAAATAAAATAAATTGGGGAGATTAATGAAATACTTAGAAAGGATGAGAAAGCATACGGGGGGCCGGTATTCCAACCATAGATACTACAGTTGGGTGGTTTGATTCCACCGAAAACGGGCTCAGAATAATATTCTTATTTTCTAAGTAAAGGAATTAATTTCTCATCGGATCCGATAAATTGAAAAAGCTCTTTTACGTACACGAAATTTGGAATTCTAGAGATGTGCATTGTATTTAATTTCATTCCATTTGTGTGATTATATATAATATATGTAGTACGACTATATTTTTAAGTCTCGGTATCTTTCGAGATCCTTACTGAGTTTTGTTAGCTCATATAGATATTCTCCGTTTGCAGGTATTAGTGCTACTCACTCCACCGGATTGGACTAGTCGACGGTTCGAGAAGCCGACTCCGGGTTTTTGGCTCGTATGGAGGATCTACTTATAATGCTTGTAGTTTTGTCTTTTGTGTATATTGTCCTTAGGACAATTACTATTTCCGTAGTAGCCCATGTGTATTATTATCCGTGGTAAAGGAGGTTAACTCCTCCGATTATGGGCCCCTTTTTGTTAAACTATGGTCCATTTATGTAGAACGAACATGTTGTTTTGATTATGGACTCTAAACCCTTTTATTACTATGTTTTATCAAGGTGACACCACTTATAGCCATTACTAGGGATTTATCGAGTAGTTAAATATATGTTCCTCCATCCCACTAAATCATTCGCTTGAAAATTCTTCCGAAGTCAACCCCGTTTTTAAGCCTTAGATTATGTGGAAAAAAATATCGGTTCGCTAACCCTTGGAGTCTACCCATATATCCCAACACTTATATAATACCTTTAAAGCTTCCGTGCATGGCAAACCCTCTCGGTTTGCTATACGTTTTCTAGGGGGTGTCACACATGCTCAAATCGACTGAAATTAGATGCACCCATTACTAATTAACAATCATTCCTACCTAAAACAATCAAATCCTAATTACCCATATCAAACAATCAAATCCTAACTCAATACTAATGAAAAAAAAAATTCAAAACCAAATATTACTTGTGATAACGAAGGCGGCGGCGGCTTGATAACGATGGAGGTTTCGGCGGCGGCGGCGTTCGGCAGTGAACGACAGTGGAAGGGAAGACAAATAATGTAATTTTGAGGAGAAATAATGTAATACATGACAGATTCCAGGTGCTACCGAGAAGACAAAACGTTCAAGCAAAACAAACTGGTTTGGAGAAATGGAAAATCCTAATTCTAAGCTTTCTCAAATCCATGGAAGTCCTTAAAACTACCAAAGCAAATGATAAAAAGGAGCCTATCAAAGATGAATCTGCTGCCACTAAGATGAAAGCGTGAAAAAACTTCAGGTGAAGTTTGAAAAGAACTTTTGCCATATGGTATCAATAGCTAACTTAAACATGAACTTGAAGTATTTGTTTATCATTTTTAGGTGACAAGATATGATGCCTCATGTCACGTTGGTTGAGGAAAATGCACGGATACTTTTACTGAAAATATCCCTCGATATTTGAATTCGCTAGTTAATTAAGCACAATAAGTATTTTTTGTAGCAAACAAGAAAGATTAAATTCTGACTGTTTGTTCCCTTTTAAATTGGCCATTATTTTATTTAGTTTTTTGTGCAGGATTCAGATCATGCAAGCACCATGTGATCTAATTTCCTTACACGTATTGTTTTAACTATGGCTATCAAATTTTATGGTTTATGATAAAACAAAGTCATATCTCGTGTTGAACTGTAAAATCATGACATTATCATTTTAGTTCAATTCATCATCGAAGGTTCTAACCTCCGTAAAAACGTTTTTTTTCCTTTTTCTTGTCAAGTTTGCTAAATGGCCAAAACCTGGCTATGGGCTGGCTTTAAAACTTGCACTCTTGGAGATTAATAGGTATATATCCTCCTTTTGTCTTCAAAATAAATGTGATTGACAACATTCAATAGAAAACTTCTGATGAGGATCTTGAAAGCGGGGCCGTTTCGTCGAATTTCTCCATCTTAGAGATTATCCCCAGCAACGGAATGAACTGGTCCAATGGATTTGAGACGGCGGTGGGAATGTCGCAACTTTTGATTTCACCGGTGTGTTGGGGGGGGGGGGGGGGGGGGGAGATTTGTTTTATTTTATTTTGATGCTTGTAGTATATAGAAACAAAAGGGAAAAGCTAGAACGTCGAAGTCGTGAGCTCCATAATTTATAATTTCTTGTGTGCTATTTTTTTTTTTTAATCTTTTGTCACCACTGAAATTCATGCTTCATACTTTTTATTTTCTATGTTCTATGTTCAAAAGTTTTACTCAGAGGAGAAGTTGTACAGAGTAAAATGTCTATTTACTAACATGCTATTATCGAATGAGATTGCAACTCGAATTTAATTTAATTTAGACGAAATGCTACGAATAAAGTGATATTAAGGATAAATAAACAGTATAGGTAAAAAGAAGAGGTTAATGTGCATTTTAACGTGCACTTGCGTGTTAGGTATTTAGCCCCAACAGTGGTTGATGGATTTGGTATGACTGTGAAGATGATGAAAATGTGGGGTCGGGAGGGTGGCTTTTGTTTGACGGGAAAGATGAAAGAATAATGGATATGTTTGGTGAGCTTTTGGGCTTCCATTTCCATTTTATTCTGGAGAAAATATGTTTTGGGAGAAGAATTTGAAAATAAAATAAAGGTTGTTTGTTATTTGAGATGAGACAATTTATATTGTAGCAAGTTAAATCATGTTTAAAATGTGTTGGATAAAGGTATTCTGAAAGAAGAATTTGAAAGATAAAGTGATTTTAGTTTGTATTTTAGTAAAAACAATTTTCACTGTAGCAGTCAAATCATGTCTGTTAGATAGAGAAATATTTGAATTATTTTTTGGGGAAGTTTTTGAAAATATTTGAGAAAGATAATTTTATTTTGGGAAAATAATGAAAAGAATTTGAAAACCTAAACAAACATGGCGTTCTCTAGGGTCCGAGAGGGTTGTACTTCTCGGACCATAGCCGGCCAATACAAATGCTCCACATAGGATTAGTACCCACCAAAAAATAGTACGATACATACGTTACAAGTAAAATTATATTAAACACCTTTTTAATTAAATTGGAAATATTACGATCAAATCTAATCTAATGAAAAAGAAATATTACGATCAAATCTAATAGCTTTCCTTCAACTTTAGACCCACTTACATCAATCTCCTTAATTCATAAACAATTTTTCCTCTAAAAAAAATCATCATCGATTTTTTCCTTCTTTCTGGCAAAGTTTTCTGCGCAAGAAATCATCATGTGGTTCTTCTTAGCGTACGGCGTAGAGAAATGTGAGACAAATCTTTTCGTCCATACATATTGATTTCCCCATGATTGTTAATCCATTTTTATTTTGTCGGCAATTTGATCATCTGATGGTAACAGTGTTTGTATGATTTTGTAATGTATCTGCTAGAATCTAATTGGATTCTAATAAACAAGGGATGAGTAAAGACTTGTACAACAAGTCCTTATGTACCGTGAAACACAAAAGTGAAGTCTCCTTGTTTACTTTCATTCTTTAATTTGTCATTAATTGTTTCTTTTGTATAGGAAACTATCTTATTTTTTAAAATGAGTTATTCTTAACTTAATGACTTGTGTAGAAGTCTTGTGAAATAAGAGTTCTTTCATTCCATATATTTCACACAGACGTGTGAGAATCAAGATAAGGCAACCAATAATTTAATACAAATAATTTAATCTGTACGAAATAAATTCAAAAAATTGGCATCAAGAGCCTGTCACTAGATACACTTAGTGAGATTTTGGGATTTAATTTTTTTCTTTTTTTTTTTGTGCAGATATGAATAATCATCGTGAAGGCGGATTCCTACCACCTCTCTTGGGTGATTTGAACTACTCTGATTGGAAAATAAGGATGAAGATGTTCATCAAATCTATTGATGAATGGGCCTGGGCCTGGCGCGCGATTCTAATTGGTTGGACACCTCCTACCTCAATGAATGAGTCACACGATATCATTCAAACGCCAAAAGAGATGTGGAGTGATGAAGAAGTACGAATAGCAGATTATAATTCCAAGGCAACCAATCCTGTCTTGAGTTTTATCGACGATGACCAATTCAAATTGATATCAATGTGCAAATCAACTAAGGAGGCATGGGATGTTCTACAAGAAGCCTACGGAGGAACTACTCAGATAAGCGAGTGCAAACAGACTATCGCTGAAACTGTTGCAACTGTTGGACAAACAGTTCAGACAGAACTTAGGTATAACAAGTTGCATTATGGGCAACCCTGATAAAGGATTAACTCCGTTAAATCTTGCAGGTGATGATGGGCATTCAGAAAACAACAACGATGATGACGTGTCAACCTTGGAAGAATTAAAGGAGTGCTATGAAAGGATGTACGAAAAATTTCTTCAGGTATGCGAGTCGAATAAATTCTTAGAAAAAGAGAAGCTTGTCCTAATTGAGGAAAAAAAAGTGTTGAAGGTAAGAATTTCTACTCTTGAACAAAATGCTATTTCTACTAGTAGAGAAACAGATAGGTTGAAGGTTAAATTTGCTCAAACTACTGGTAGGGTAACTTTGAATGAAATTTTGAACAAAAACCAGCCGAACTATGGTCGTATATGTATAGGGGGTAATCAAGTATCTAATGATGCATTGAAACAGAAAGAGGATCTAAAAAGAAAAATCAATTTTGTCAAACAATCTACTGTTTCACAAACTGTTACGACAGTTGCATCAACACAATCATCTCAACGAAAAGTTTTTGTCCATACCTGTCATTTTTGTCATGTTCCTGGTCATATGTGACCCAAGTGTTTTAAGTACTTGAAAATGGTTAAAAGAATAATGGCCCGCTCACCACTTTCCGCTAAAATTGATCACACTTTTGTGTCGTCTCAAAAACCCAAGATAAAGTTTGATTAAGTGAATAAAACTCAACAAAAAATCTAGGTAAAGAAGTCTGATCTTAATTGTTTATCTGTCATTACTTCTTTAAAATCATATGATGATAGTACTAACTGTTCCAACAGTTCTGGTGACAAAGCTAGTTTGGGGAATAAAAAACTTGGTAATTTGAATTGTGATAATCTGTATGCGGAAAATGATTTATGAATCCAATTCAACATTCGAGAACTAAGCTTACTGATATTTGTCATTGTTTCATAAGGGGCTTGGTCGAAAAGGGGATTGTCTAAATTGATTATGCTGCAACGGATACTGAATTGACTGATGCTTTTGCAAAAACCCTTGATGCACAGAGATTTGATTCCTTGCGAAAATTGCTCGGAATTTATATTGTTTAATCTGATGCAGTTGCATGAACTGTTGCAACAGTCTGTGTGTCCAGACTTGCAACTTACTTATTTCTCTGAATAGTCTTGTCATGGTTGGATGTTTTTATAGGGAAAAGCTGCCAATTTTAATGAGTGAGAGCTACTCTTGAACTACTGGTACTAATATATATATCTACAACCATTTGGTCAGTGAATAGTTTGAAGCTTTTTTGAGTCGAGTCAGTAAATCACGTGGCCGAAAGCTCGTTACAAGGCTCAATTAGAAAGCCCAGGGGACTACACATTGCACGGCCAATATAAATTATATATATGGTCAGTGAATAGTTCGAAGCCTAGTTGAGTCGAGCCAGTAAACCACTTGACTGAACACTCACTACAAGGCTCGATTAGAAAGCCCTGGGGACTACACATTCAACGACCACCATAATCTCGTTCCTTTTAATTTCTCTATTTTCAATGGGAAAAAGCTACCATTAGACGTGTGTGTACGCTACCTAATAAGAGTATCTTTGTGTTTGACATGGGATTATTAAGTTTATTGGTTGCATTGGCAGTCGGATTTTCGGGAATTGCACTTATCGTGAATGTGAAGATAAATCCCATATGTTTTGTTTGTCCATGCAATATCCTATTCACATATTTCTCTTCACTCATGTTTATATCTCATGTTTACCTATTGTCTTGAATTAGGCATTTAAAAAAAAAAAGGACGGGATTTTAGTTTATGTGCCGGTTAAATTTAAGTTTTTGTTGGATCCGGATCTATTGAGCTTACTCCTCACATTTCCACGTTTCGTATGAAGTTTGGCAAAGTCTCTAGTATTTTTATTTAATGTCGAATTTGATATCACTTTGATTTTTGCATTGTAATTATCGTGTGCTATTGAGTTTATGAGTTTGTGATTTTGTGTGCACGTTATATATGGTGACTCTTCTCACTTGCTTTCTAGATTCTCTCTTCGTTTGATCTTTTTGTTAAGTGTTTGAGCAGATTGCTCGACACATCGAGATCAGTAGTCCATGTTGATTTATCTATGCATGGTGATTGCCCATAAAGAGGGAGAAAAGAACAGCTATGCTGGCATGAACACAGGGGGAGTTCCGACAACTGTTGCTACAGTGCATCAAACAGTTGCTGGAACAGTGCAGGAATGCAGGGGGAGTTCAGACAACTGTTGAGACAGTGCATCAGACAATTGTTGAAATTGCGCAGAAATACATGACAAATAACGAACATTGTGAAGAGAAGTTGTTTCTGCTACTGCTCTGATACTAATTGTTAGAATTTATTTCGTACATATTAAATTATTTGTGTTAGATTTAGTTTTTCGTTACTGTTGCGTGTAGTGTTGCAACAGTTCGTGAAACAGTTCATATAAATAGAAATAAACGAGACACAAATTTAATGTGGTTGGGATACAATTCTACCCTACATCCACGGGGACCTGCAAAAAAAATTTACTAATTTTTAGTTTTACGAATACAATAGTAGGACTTAATCAAAATACAAAGACTCCCTCTTTGTTGACGCCGTTCTTGTATACTACGCTGAATTATAAATATTCAATTTGTAGCACGTCCCTTGCTCCGCACGGTTGAACTCCCTTCAATGCCGAATCACTCAGTCGCCAGATCGATCTCCTCCCGAGATTTGTTTAAAGCCCCTCTCCAGAAGAACCGACCCCTCTCCAGAAGAACCGATCTTCTTTTTGTATAGAATAAGCAAACTTGTGATAATCCTTGAATCTTGGTGTCTTCACCACAAAGCCTTGAAGCCGATATATTTTCTATGAAAATCACGTATCACAATGGAGCAATAAAAACGAGAAGAAAAAAAATATTTTCTCTGAACTCTTGTCACGATAAAAAGTCGCTGGAAGAGCAACAAGGAAAAGAGAAATATTTTTCTCTCCAAAAAGCACACAACATCAACAAAGAAAAGAGAGATTTGTTTCTATCGAAAAAGACATGCCATATTCTGTTGCTACTTCTTTTTTTTATATAGTCTGGGAAAGACTCATGTATAAGCAAACTGATTAAGGTTAGATACTTACAGGAGATGTAGGAGATTTATAAGATACCTATCTAATAATATATTATTAAAATAAAAGAGAGATCCCATATAAATTATAATATTCCAATTAATGACAATGTAAGTAAAAAAATAAAAAGGAATTATCCCTTCTCTTGATTCCCACACGTCTGTGTGAAATATATGGAAAGACAGAATTCTTCTTTCACAAGACTTCTACACAAGTCATTAAGTTAAGAATAACGGTTTTTAATTAATAAGATATTTTCCTATATAAAACAAACAACTAATGACAAATTAAAGAATTAAAGTAAACAAGGAGACTTCCCTTTTGTGTTTCACGGTACATAAGGACTTGTTGTACAAGTCTTTACTCATCCCATGTTTATTAGAATTCAATTATATTCTAACAATCTCCCCCTTTGTCATTGATTGATTGTAATCATTTTCTCCATGTGAGTAAAATACCTGAAACAGAAACAATAAAGGAATAGAAGGAAGCAATAAAACCAATGATCATCCTCAACATCAAAGGAACAACTCATCATCATCATCTCTTTGAGCAACAAGAGTGGCATGAACTGTTGTAGCAGTAAGTGCCACACTTAGAGCAACTGTTCCAACAGTAGTGGCTTCGGCAGGCGGTTCACAACGGAGTCAGCTCCCCCTGCATGTGTTTCTCCTCTGTAGGTGGTCCTTGGGCAGCTCCTTTTGTACATGACTTCATTCTTCCCCTTTGTTTACTTGGCTTGGTAGACTTGGAGGCCAACGTGGTAAATCATCCACATGATAAAAGACTGAGCAAATAACTTCGGCATTAGCTCCTCCTTTTATATTCTTGTGAAGATTTAAACCAATTAATGACAATAAACACAATATTAAAAAGGTGAAATTCCTTCTATTTTGGAGATGCACGTTCAGGTGATGAGAGATAATAAATTTCTTCTCAAATTATCTAATGAGATAACTAAGGAAAAGATGTTCCTCATATTTATACACATCTCCATAGAATTTCACATAGTGTTGTGGACTTAGAATCCCATCGAGATTCTAACAGTATCGACACCCTAACATTTAGAGACCTATGAAATTATATACAACCACAGTTCAACTGATACCAATCACAGTTGAACTGATTTCCATGTGGTTGTGTTTGCTGCATTATATTTTATCAGGTCACGTTTCGTCTTCATAAATTGATAGTAAACTTATCAATTACACTATTTTGAATATGTAACAAACATTTGACTCATGTTGTAATTACTTTGTAATTACTGTGTGAAGAAGATATTACTTTGGCATTGAAATTATAATGTGTCCTTATTTGCCCGTTGTCGTTTATAAAACCAATATATTTGTCTTTTCACATAATTATTCTCACGAGTTAATTTCAAATACCTCCCCTGTGTAATCCTTAATTGGCAAATACCCCCCTGTCAAAAAAAAACTCACCAACGCCCCCTCGTGTAACCAAAGTCAATGCATCTAGACCCCTTAAGGCAAATCGTGTCTCTCATTCGCGGGCTCTGCGAATTTTTAGTTATTTCTAGGGTGAAATGTCATAGATACCCCTGTATAAATAAAAACATCTGACTGGTTAAATTATAAATAACTATAACTTATAGGACTAAATTTTAAAATTTCCAAAATTGTAAAATAAGGAACAAAAATTGAAGATTTTTCAGATCTTCTTCCTCGTTCAAGTCCGCCGCCAACCTCCCAACCAGGAAAAAATTCGGCATCGCCACCGCCTTCTGGCCTGTCTAGCACCACCGCCACCCACCTACTCCTTCAAATTTATCTCCCTCGTCACCGTCGTCTTCTGGCCCATCTCGCACCATCGATACCCACCTACTCCTTCAAATTTCTCTCGCTCGTCACCGCCACCGTCTAGCACCACCCAATTCTTAGCGAGAGAGAGTTGTGTATAGGTAAGGTTTTTCTTATCCTGCACATAATCACCGTCGTCGCCGCCTTTGTTCAAATTGCATATATGGGCTGCCATAGGAAGAGTGAAATTGGAGGACAAATGGTACTTCGCGAATTTGGAAAAAAAAAAAATCACGGTTGTGGGTTGTGGATCTAGAAAGAAGGTGGGACTGCAACAAAGGGTGATCTGGTGGTGGGGCAGCGGCGACCGGCGTGGGGCGAATAAGTGTTGAGTTGGGTGGTTGGTGGTGTGTAGTGTGGTGGAGCAGGGAAGAAGACGACTCTTTTTTTGCGGCTCCTTTCTTTTTCTTTTTTTTCTTTTTAATGTAAATTAAAATGTAATAAAAAAATATAAAACATATAAAATCTAATACAACAATATATGTTTAATTTATGTTTATATTTTATAATTACAAAATTATTAATAAATAGTGTTTATAAAATTAAAAATAACTAGACATCAAAAAATAATTAAAAATAATTGTGTAATAAAATTTTGTTTATATGTACAATATATATTTTATTAATTGCTAAAAAATCCTGTAGGGCATTTTTGACATTTCACTTTTATTCAATGCCTAAAAACATAGAGGGTGCTATGAGTTTTGAGGTTGATTACACGAGGGGGCGTTGGTGAGTTTTTTTTTTTTGACAGTGGGGTATTTGCCAATTAGAGATTATATAGGGGAGGTATTTGCAATTAGCTCTTATTGTCACAGTAAAATATATATAATGATCAAGAAACAATATGCTAAACACTAGAATCGAATACAAAATTGAGATGTAAATTATAATAAATTCAAACAAAGTTTTATTGTAAAGTACCATAATAAAATATACCCAAAAAGTATATTTTTTTCCCTTGGAGATTAAAGGCTACTGAAGTGGACAGTAAGAGAAGCAAGACGGTAACGGTCAAATAAACTGATGTAGAATCACAAGGCGGTGGGCCAGTAGGTGGAGTCATGGTGGTCGCCTAGGGGTTTCAACGTCTGTGGTTGGTGCACAGGCATCCGGCTGAGGAGTTGCCGACGAGGGGGTGATGGGGGTGGTTGCCGATGGATTTGCCCCGCCACCAGCCAACGAGTCTAGTACAGTTACAGTTTAATGTATGCCTGAATTGGCCGAGAGTGCATATATAGTGGTGGTCCTCGGTGCCTTCTAAGCTCCTCGAGGAATGATAATGGCACTTATCTGATAATACCATAAATTTAATAACACCTCATTTCAAATGAAATAAATCATAACCAAAGCATAGGGTAATGATACACAACATCAACAAGAAAAGTTTTATCAATTAATGAACAAACATGGACCTCGTAATCTTGTTAGATGATTTCATATTCTTATCATACCATAAAAAATGAAATAAGAGTACATTAGAACATTCAACATGATATACAATACCAACGAAAAGATTCGACTAATAATGATTAATAAAGCCTATTCCCCTGTTATTTTCATCGTGCTACAAATGAATGAAACCTCCAAAATATACCTTACTAATTCGACATTCCTGAAGCTTTAGCAATAGCCACAAGCTAAGAAAAAACCTCTTTATTTTTAAGAAATTTTTTTGTGTTCTTCATTTTCGTCAGAAGAGTCGCCGCCGCCGACCGGCAACACCGCTGTCTGCATAAGATCGGCTGGGATGGAGAGAAGTGGTTGCGTTCTTATATGAAGAATTTGGGGAGTTTTGATTTTATTTTTTTCTTGTAATTTTGTTAATTGATTATGATTATTGTAATATTTGTTTGATGGATATTTTACATTTTTTGGTTGAGTTTGTAACGTTAATTAGGTAATGTATATAACTGTACAATTTGTGTATGATGGTGTACGATCTGTTTTTACTGGGTTCGTACTTTTATTTTAAAAATCTTAGTATCGTACTAGATGGTACTGGGTCGTACAAAAAAAAATCAACGGATGAGATTAACTGATACGCGTTTTCCTCACGTATAAATTACCGCAAGTATACAATATCGCATTTTGCAGAACAGTGGTTCCGGATATCGATCCACAGGGACCTTGTAGATGCACATGCTAAGTAGTGTAATTATATTATCTAGCCGATCGTAAATAATTGGAATGGTGATAAACCCTAGTTTAAAAGCATGCAAGATCGTAAACATGCAAGTCTAGAATGTACGTAAATAAAATAGCGACAACTCAACACGGGAGGGCTTCGATTTAAAAGGGACTTCTAGGGCCAAATCCACCTATGTATAATCAACAACGATCTACAAATCCGTTATCTAAAGTCACATTCCTATTCGTTAACCCAGACGTTAAAGTACTCTAACCCCCATCTCCAATGTAGTTAGAGTCTACCCTCAGGTCCGACGTCTCCGTTCAGAACCTGCTATTAAGAGAGCATTTAGGTCAAGTCCTTAAGGGCTATCCGAAGTGGATCACGTCACCGTTTCCACACCCCGAGCTATGTTTTCCTAACTTCAAACAAGAAATCCTCTCTCGAGTTCATTCCTATTTAATATCAATCCAAGAGCTGATCAAACAATCAGAAGCATTTAATACAGGAAAACATAAACGACATCAAAACACGATAAATAGATAACAGAAATGACGATCGAAATCAATATATACAAGGTTTCATTACCCTAGAAGAAAATGTTCTTAGTTCATAACAAATATAATGTCAAAAGAATGTACACAAGAAATGAAGAACAAAACGTAAAGAAATTGCGTAAGAAAAACCCAAGTCGAAACCCCCATCGATGATTCCCGTGAAGGACTGTCGAAAATCGTAAAAAAGTCGAAGTAACATGAAGAATGAAAGGGCCTTTCTATTTATAGTGAAATGCAAAGCTTCCTCAATAAGCTTTGCAAAATAACTATCTTTCTCAAAAGTCGTGCCCAGATCGCGATCTGGGTTGGCTGGATCGCGATCTGGCAGCCTCGGGGAACTGCCCACCGCCATGCCACATCGCGATCCAGATATGTTTATCGCGATCTGGATCTTGATCAAAAAGTCTTCTGTGAACACCCCCAGATCGCGATCCAGCATGTCAGATCGCGATCTGGGTCTTGATCCTTTTTCGTTCTGTGACAACTCCCAGATCGCGATACGCAGTTCCTCTATCGCGATTTAGGTCTTCTTGGCCCCAAAATTGACTTGAAAATTCGGTTTCGCTTTCAAATGGCTTCGACACGGCAAAAATATCTAATAAAACCTAGAAATAGAAGTGAATTTAGAAACGGAATAATAAATACAAATAAAGCCGAAACTCGGACGAACGAAGACCAAAACTCGAAGATTTGATAAGCAAAAATCGTGCAAAACGAACACTTATCATTAACAAATAGTAATTTTGTACGCACTAGATTAAATATCTTACGGTCCGAGAAGTACAACCCTCTCGGACCTTAGACAACCCAACAAACATAGCTTATTTTCTCTCTTTTTTTTTTCTTTTTTTTTCACTTTTTTTTTGGGTTGGGATATTCCTGCATTATTTTTAAGTATGCATAATTTTGTCATTTCACCTAAGTCAACAATAAAATATCAAATGAGGGGCAATGTGTTTTTTAAAGAATACATTGGGTGATTCCTGCTATTTTTTTCAATACAATTGTTTTTGTGGCCATTCGAAATTACACAGGGATTATGTGCAAGTAACTCAATTAATAAAGCATCTTGAAAAATATAAAAGAAAAAACATAAAATAATATATAGAGAAAATCACCACGCACGTGCAACACATGTGCACCTTGCTAGTATATACAAATATACAAATCTGGTGGATATATATGGTGCTTCTCTTAATACCAGAGCAAGTATTACTCGCATAATGTTGAATTCATTAACTATCGAAATATTAAACATAACTAAAGGTCATGAGTACTAATTACCACCATCTAGACCAAAAAAAAATAAAAAAATTCATATCTACATTACATGCATAATGTTTCTTCAACTATTGAACTTTGGAGATAAACATGAAACTGAAGCTACTCAGATCATTAAGTCAAATAATCGAAGCTTGAATGGCCTTGCTAGCTTTTCCTAGATTGACGTTATTAATTGCGAATTTTGCAAGTTATTGAATGAGAGTGGCGGTATGCTCGATTGTACTTATATTATTTGTTGTGAACGAGTTCCTTCGTTATTAATTAAAAAAATCTACTGATCTAGTATATATATCTATACATGTGCCGATTTATTTTCATTAATTAATTTCCATTGCGATTGTTATGAGACCAATTCAGGGGACTGGACGGGCAGAACGGGAGCCACAAATGCTTGTGTCTTATTGGCTCAAAATATTTCGGGGTATGCAGGTATTGAACGGAGTAGCAGACGACTCAACTCCAACATAATAACTTTGATAGAGCTAGCTAGCCCTTTTAGGTACGTTAATATTTCCAAGCTGTTCTTCGGATACATTCACAGTTATTGCTTATGTGAACATTGTAGGTAAATAACCCCAACACGTTACATAAGGCAAGTATTGTAATCGTATAATTGTTCGATTTTCTGCAATTATGTCCATTTCTTTATGTAAATAACCCAATATCGGTTCACAGTCAATTAACACATCTTTCATCATTGAGAGATACGGAAACGGAGGATATCTATGTTGCTCAATGTCATAACTCTTAAACAAAACAAATGACTTGCAAATTTGCTTTACAAATAAGATTTTTTCGCCAATTTAATAATTAATAAAGACATGGTACAGGGTGTCTAGGAAATTATTAAACCCAATAATTGCAAGGTAGGAGGTTGTTAAGTGTATATTTATACACTTAATTGTACCTTTTAATTGGAGCTTTTGGTGTGTTTTAATGATAATTGGTGCTTAAAATGGCTATTATTTGTATTTTAGGTGCAAATTGGAGAATTGACAACTTTTGGGGTGAAAACTGCAATTTCGGAGAAAAAGTGGGCCAAAAGTGAAAAAAGCAGAATTCTGGAGAATTAAAAGACCGCACGGCCGTGCGGATTTTAGTTCTCAATCTCACACGGCCGTCCGGGTGGACGTGAAGGCGCAGTGAAGGAAACTCAATTACACAAGGAAACCCGCCCTATTATAGTTTTGCACCCTATTTAAAGGCCACAAGCACACGATTAGATGGATCTTTTATCTTTTTATCTTTTATCTTTTTCTTTAGTTTTTATTTTTCATCTTTTCTATACGCAATCGAGGAGCAAGAGAACGAAGACGAAGACTTGACGAATCTTCATCCTAGTTTCCCTTTTTCCTTTTCTTTTCTGATTTTTATGAATTTCCGTATTTTTATTATGCTTTTCGTTACGAACATGAGTAGCTAAGTTTTTATTCTAGGATTTTATTGGAACCCTATGTGGTGATTCGAACCTCTTATTCGACTTTTATGCAAGTTTAATTTTTCGATTATTTCTTCTATCTTGATCTTATTTAGTGCATGAGCGTAGCTAACTTATGTTGCTATTTGTTATTGTTAGAATTGATTGACATATCGTTTTAATAATTAGAACATGGATAGAAGAGCCTTCGAGTAGTTTTTCACCGAATGCGTGTGTTGATTGCATGTATTATCGTAGACATACAGATAATACCTTAGGTAGCCGTTTGCGAGACTTGTTATTTAATGCTTTATTTATATTAGGTTTGCATAGACATATAGTGAATCTTTTATGAATAATAGGTTTATAGCGCAGCGACAGCTGGTTATGAATAATTTCGTGTCTTGGGTTAATAATCGGGAATCGTAACTTGCATAATAGGAGATTAGTTGGGTGAAGAATTATCGCATAGGGGGAAGATAAAATCCTAGATCCGTTTATTATTGACTTTTTCTCGTGATTACTTGTTTTCTTAATTATTTTAATTTTATTAGTTAATTAATTTGACAACCTTGCGTAGGCTGGATAAAAATCACAATTGTTAGGATTTGGTACTTAGGATTAAATAATTTGCATATTCCCTGTGGGATCGACATCCGACTCTCACGAGTCTACTTTACTACTTGTTTGCGATACGTACACTTGCGTGTTGGTATTTAGCACCCAACAAGTTTTTGGCGCCGTTGCCGGGGAATACGGCTAAATTATTTATTTATCCTAATATTAAATTTGAGCAATTTTTCTTACTTCAGCCATTGTATTTATTTTATTTAATTATTTTTTTTTATTTTTTTTAGGTACTTTTTATGCGAAGAGGACACGATACGAGCTTGTTACCTCTCGATCCCGAAATTGAGCGAACGTTTAGGCAAGCCAGGAGAAATCAAAGGTTTGCCCAAAACACTCCAACAACGATGGAAGACGAGAATAATCGTGGGGAAGGTGACCAAAGGCAACCACCTAATGTGGCGAGAGAAATCGTCAACGAGCAAAACCAACGCCAGATAATTAATCCACCACCGCGTCAACGAGCCTTGCACGAGTACACCGTTCCGACACTCAATGGGTTCCAATCAAGCATCCAGCAGCCCCCCATTGAAGCCAATAATTTCGAAATTCGAGCGGGACTCCTCACGATGCTCCAAAACAATGGTCTTTTCAGCGGATTGGCTCATGAAGATCCACATCTTCACTTGGTCAACTTCCTCGAAACGTGTGACTCGCACAAGATGAACGGAGTAACACCCGAAGCACTGCAACTCCGCCTGTTCAAGCACTCCCTACAAGGAGCAGCCAGGGAATGGTTACAAACTCGCGCACCGCACTCCATCTCGTCTTGGGCCCAGCTAGCGCAACTCTTCATGAACACATACAATTCCCCAACAAAAACTGAGAGAATCCGGCGAGAAATACAAAACTTCATACAAGAAGCCGGTGAAGCATTATTTGAGACGTGGGAGCGGTTCAAACAGTTAGTAAGGAGGTGCCCGAATCACGGACTACAAGAGTGGCGCCAACTACAAATATTTTACGATGGACTGCAAGACAACTCGAGGACAGTGCTCGACTCTGCAGCTGGAGGTATGTTCATGAGTTTGACCTATGACGAAGCATGCGAACTCTTGGAGCGAATCTCTAGGAATAAATACATGCGAGCATCAGACCGGTCGAATAGCGGAGCAGTCAAGACGGGAGGAATTTTGGAGTTAGACGGAGTCACTGCAATCACGGCCCAGTTAGAGAAGCTATCAAAGCAAGTAGCGGCTTTGCAGACGCAGCAAGTCCATGCAGTCCAAGCTCCAGATCAAGGCGTAGACGAAACGGAATCGATAAATTATGTGCATGACGCCAACCGACAACAGAGAAACCCGTACTCCAACACGTATAATCCGGGATGGAAGGATCACCCTAATTTTGGGTGGGGAGGAAATCAGCAGGGACAAAGGCAAGCACCCCCTCAAGGCCAACCGCCTAATTATTCACGACCAGCGCCCGGATTCCAAAATCAGCCGCAAGCACCACCTCAAGGCGGAGACCTCGCAAATATTTTGGCCCAATTTATGACGACCACCCAAGCTTCCATTCGAAATTTGGAAACACAGATGGGCCAATTTGCGACCCAATTGAACGCGAGGCCAGCCGGTACACTACCGTCCAATACGGAAGACCCTCGAAAGGGCACCAACGAGCAGTGCAAAGCCGTAAGTTTGAGGAATGGAAGACAATTAGAAGAAGTGGCAAAGAAGGCAACAAGCAAGGATGGAGAGGAGCAACAAGAAAAAGAAGCAGAGATTCTGACAGATTCACCAGGTGAAAAAAGGGTCGTTGCGCCTAAGCCGACCCCTCAGGTACCTTATCCTCAACGCCAGATAAAGGCGAAAAATGAGTCGTATTACAAAAGTTTTCTTGAGCAATTGAATGAATTACATATTAATATTCCTTTTACTCGAGCGCTTGAACTAATGCCTCATTGGGTGAAATTTTTGAAAGACATGGTATCAAAGAAACGAAAATTCGGTGAACATGAGAAGATAGCGTTAACCGAACAATGCAGTGCCATTCTTACGCGCCCAATTCCACCAAAGCTTGGAGACCCGGGTAAGTTTACGATTCCAGTCGCTATCGGAGGTAAGTTCTTTGCAAAATCTCTCATAGATTTAGGTGCAAGTATTAATCTCATGCCTTTCTCGGTTTTTCAAAGTTTGGGATTAGGAGATATAAAATTGGTATCTGTGACGTTACAGTTAGCCGATAGATCACTCATATACCCAAAGGGAATAGTAGAGGATGTGTTAGTTAAAGTAGATAAATTCATCTTTCCTGCAGATTTTGTAGTTCTTGATATGGAAGAAGATAAAGAAATTCCCTTTATTTTGGGAAGACCTTTTTTGAGAACGGGTAGAACTATAATTGATGTGTATAACGGAATTTTATCTATGTCTTTGGGTGATGAAACGATTAAATTTGATGTTTTCCGTACAATGAAACACCCTCAAGAGGTTGATGAATGCTTTGCTTTTGATGTGTTAGATCAATTGAATTTAGATTTTGTTGAACCTTTAATTGCGGATCCGTTGGAAGCATCTTTGTGTGTAGGAACATCAGTTGAAGAAGAAGAAGTGACGGAACAATTATGTTGGTTGGATTCGGCAAAACCGCTGTCAAGACCACGCTTTGAGAGTTTGGAGACGGAGATCCCGTTATCTGTCACTTTTAAGCCTTCAGTGATCGAACCTCCGAAACTTGAGCTTAAAGTTTTACCATCTCATTTAAAATATATGTATCTTGGAGCTCATGAGACCTTACCTGTTATTATTTCTTCATCTTTGACAGGTCTACAGGAAAAGAGACTTTTGGAGGTATTGCGAGAGCATAAGCTAGCACTTGGATGGACAATCGCCGACATCAAGGGCATAAGTCCAACTTTTTGCATGCACAAGATCATATTGGAGGAGAGCCATAAATCTTCGGTGGAACAACAGAGGCGATTGAACCTCATCATGAAGGAAGTTGTGAAGAAAGAAATCATCAAGTGGCTAGACGCAGGTATTATTTTTCCTATCTCCGATAGTGCGTGGGTTAGTCCAGTACAATGTGTACCCAAGAAGGGGGGAATGACTGTTATAAAAAACGAAAAAAATGAATTAATCCCTTCTAGGACAGTAACGGGTTGGCGAATTTGCATGGATTATAGAAAATTGAATAAAGCCACTCGAAAAGATCACTTCCCGTTGCCCTTTATTGATCAAATGCTTGATAGGCTAGCTTGTCAAGAATTTTATTGTTTTTTAGATGGGTATTCCGGTTATAACCAAATTGCCATAGCTCCCGAGGACCAAGACAAAACCACTTTTACTTGTCCTTTTGGTACCTTTGCTTTTAGACGCATGCCTTTTGGTTTGTGCAATGCCCCTGCTACTTTTCAACGTTGTATGATGGCAATTTTTACGGACATGGTTGAATGTGGTCTTGAAATTTTTATGGATGATTTTTCTGTCTTCGGTGATACGTATGACACTTGTCTCCAAATACTGGCTAAGGTTCTTCGCAGGTGTGAAGAAACAAACTTGGTGCTCAACTGGGAAAAGTGCCTATTTATGGTGCAAGAGGGGATTGTGCTGGGACACAAGGTGTCAAAGAAGGGGTTAGAAGTCGATCGAGCAAAAATCGAGACAATTGAGAAACTACCGCCACCAATTTCCGTAAAGGGAATTCGAAGTTTCTTGGGACATGCGGGATTCTATAGGCGGTTCATCAAAGATTTCTCCAAGGTGGCCAAACCATTGTGCAATTTGTTGGAGAAGGATATAAAATTCGATTTCAATGACGAATGCCTCAAGGCCTTCGACGACTTGAAAACAAGGTTAGTAACTGCCCCTATTATTGTTGTGCCCGATTGGAATGAACCTTTTGAGCTTATGTGTGATGCCAGCGATTTTGCGGTAGGTGCCGTGTTAGGTCAAAGAAAGAATAAAATTTTTCATTCAATTTACTATGCTAGTAAAACTCTCAACGATGCACAATTGAATTATACCACCACTGAAAAAGAGTTGCTAGCAGTTGTTTTTGCATTCGAAAAATTTAGATCATATCTTATAGGCACCAAAGTCATTGTCTTCACGGATCACTCGGCTTTAAAATATTTGATAGAAAAGAAAGAGGCAAAACCTAGACTTATTAGGTGGGTGTTATTGTTGCAAGAGTTGGACTTGGAAATTCGTGACCGTAAGGGTAGCGAAAACCAAGTAGCCGATCACTTATCTAGGCTAGAAACGGAAGTCAAAGATCCAATTTGCATTAATGAAAATTTTCCGGATGAACAATTGCTTGTTATTAATAATCAAGAAGTACCATGGTATGCGGATTTTGTGAATTATTTAGTTAGCCATGTACTACCACCCGAGCTCACTTTTCATCAACGAAAAAAGTTTTTACACGATGTGAATTTCTACTTTTGGGAAGAACCCTTTCTGTTTAGACAATGCAGCGATTTAGTCATTCGAAGATGTGTACCGGAAAGCGAGCAAGGAGATATACTCTTCCACTGCCATGGCTCGGATTATGCGGGAAATTATGGAGGAGAGCGCACGGCAAGAAAGGTGCTTCAATCAGGTTTCTTTTGGCCAACTTTGTTTAAAGATTGCTATAATTTTGTTTCAAGTTGTGATAGATGCCAGCGAGTTGGTAATATTTCAAGGAGGCACGAACTCCCATTAAATACAATGATCGAAGTAGAGCCCTTTGATGTATGGGGGATAGATTTTATGGGACCTTTTGTCCCTTCATTCAATAACTTATACATCTTAGTGGCCGTCGATTACGTATCTAATTGGGTTGAGGCGGCCGCCTTTCCTACTAATGATTCTGCAGTGGTTTGTGCTTTCTTAAAAAGACAGATTTTCACTCGTTTTGGAACGCCACGAGCAATTATTAGTGATGGAGGCACTCACTTTTGCAATAAACAATTTGAAGCACTCCTAGCCAAGTATGGAGTAAAGCACAAAGTCGCGTTGGCATACCACCCTCAGACGAACGGGCAAGCCGAGGTAACGAATCGTGAAATCAAAAACATCCTCGAAAAGGTTGTGAGTCCTACCCGGAAAGATTGGGCGAGAAAATTGGATGATGCACTTTGGGCATATCGTACGGCTTACAAAACTCCACTTGGGATGACACCGTTTCGTTTGATTTATGGCAAGGCGTGTCATCTACCGGTTGAATTGGAGCATAATGTGTTTTGGGCAATTAAAAAGCTGAATTTCGATATTGAAGCGTGCAAGGAGAAACGGATGCTGCAACTCAACGAGCTCGATGAATTGAGATTGAATGCGTATGAAAGCAATCGTGTATACAAGGAGAAAACCAAGCGTTGGCACGATAACAAGATATTTCATCGAGAATTTCAAAAGGGGCAATTGGTTCTCCTCTACAACTCCCGTCTAAAGTTGTTTCCGGGAAAACTCAAGTCAAGATGGTCCGGACCGTTTACTATACTCGACGTATTTCCGCATGGCGCAGTCGAAGTATTGGACCCCGAGACCGAAAAATCGTTCAAGGTCATGGACAACGCCTCAAGCATTATCATGGAGGGGAATTCAATCGCCAAGTGACTTCGGTCACGTTAGCTTGAACAAAGAAGCAGACAAAGTCCGGCTGAAGACTGTAAACTTAGCGCTTCTCGGGAGGCAACCCGAGCTTTCGTTTTTATTTATTTATTATTTTATTTTATGTCACTTTATATTTTTAGTTTTTCTTTTATTTCATTTTATTTATAAAAAAAAAAAAAAAAAAAAAAAAAAAAAAAAAAAAAAAAAGTTTCAGGGCCACTAATAAGGAGTTTTTATTTTGCAGGGACCTAATTGCAATTACCCACACGGCCGTGCACGAAAAAGAACTGGAATCTCGGACGGCCGTCCGAGAAACGGAGGAGGCTACTGGACAAAAACGCACATTGGTGCGGCTGTGCGGATTTATACTTAAAATCTCGCACGGCCGTCCGAATTTCGGAGCAGCTTCTGCCCAATTTCGAGAATTGGTGCGGCCGTGCGGATTTTAGGCCAAAATCTCGCACGGCCGTCCGAAAGTGAAAAAACGGGCAGATTTAAAGAGGGGTTTTCACACCCCAAATTTCCACAATTTGAAATCCTCTTCACCCCCCTTCGAACCCTTGTCTTTTCTTTCGAATTTTTTTCTTTTCTTTGCCAAATTTCAACAAAAAATTCACCAATTATACGCATCTATTACTCAAACACAGGTGATTGTTGTTGATTTGCGCAGGGAGGCTTCAAGAACAAGCAAATTTCTCCAAAAATCCATTCCACCAAGAACGCCCACAAGGTGTTCGACGAATTGCCCAAGTCAAGTTTGGGGGAAATTTTGCACACCAATTCATTCCAAATCTCCTTCACAAGCATTCTCAAAGTATGGGGAAACGAGGACGTGACGGAGAGGGCACTTCTCAAGGCGAAGGCACGTCAAAAGGCAAAGGGAAGGGCAAGAAAACCGACCAAATTCCGACCCCCGACGAAGATGCCTTTTGTATCGAAGGCGCTAGTGCTCGCTTTGAGAAGCAAAAAGTGAAGAAACTTGTGACCGAGCGCGCCTACGAGATCACCCTTCCACAATTCGCCCCGTTACATCAAGAATTCATCCGACGAGGGTGGCAAGCACTATTAGAACCGGAGAGTTCGATCAACCTATCATTGGTCCGCGAGTTCTACGCCAACAACCATATCCTCCTCACAGAGGATCGGAGCTCGAGCACGGTTCGCGGCAAGCAGGTCGAGTGGAATGCCTACGCAATCAACTCTTTCTATCACCTCCGACACAAGACGCCATTCAATTGGGGGCAATTGCAACTTGCAGTCACACGAGATCAAATCGCCGAGGTGTTGTGCGATGGACCCCCCATTTGGTCCGAACTATCAACCGAAGAAAAGTACGAGTTAGAGTGGAAATGCATCAACCAAGTAGGCAAGGCGTGCCTTACGTTCATATGCGCCAACCTCATTCCCACCCACTCGTGGACTCGCGTGGACCCCGAACGGTGCGCTTTGGCATACTACATCCTCAAGGGCACACCGATCAACATTGGCGTAATCATATCCGGCCGATTTTGGACCTCTATGGTCAACAACTCCAAGGGGTTTTATTTCCCGTGCCTCATTACCGGCTTATGCAAGAAGGCGAAAGTCCCAACCAAACCGACGGACATTTTCACATCAATTCGGAATCCGATGAATGACCTTGCGGCCCGGCAATACAAGGCACCCATCCAAGATGGCGAGCAACCCGTCGAGAACCAACCAATAGCTCCGCCCGAGGGTCCAAGCACAAGTTCGGACCGGCGATTTCAAAGAAGAATGGAGCGAGAGTTGGTAATCACGAGAAATCGGCTTGCTACGGTGGAGCACAAGGTGAGCACGATCGAATCCCTCCAACGGTGGTCGGGAAAGATGCTCCAAGCCATTGTGCGCCATTTGGCATGTGGCAATCCCGAGTGCGAAGAACCGGCTCCGTTGCCCGCACCGATTCTTGAGCCGGTACCCGAGCTTTCGGATGATGAAGGAGATGGTAATGCTCATGCGCAAGGCGGAGTTGACGAGCAGCCCGACGATGGTCCCGACGCGTAAACAGGTGTTTTCTATCCTTAAACTCCGGGCAAATCACATTGAGGGCAATGTGAATTTTAAGTTTGGGGGTGGTTAATTACTTGTTTTCGTTTATGTGCGCTTTATTTGTGTTTTAATTTTTTTAGTTTGCATGCTTCTTTTGCGTGTTTTAATTTTTCCGTTTTTTTTTATTTGCTTTGAAAAAAAAAAAAAAAAAAAATTTGTGTCCGATGCATCGATGAATTATGATGATGATAGATGGTCAATGTTTGATGATGAGACTACTTGTTTTATGTTGATAAGGAGTATGTATTTGTTTAGCTTTCGATTCAACGGAACGTAGAAGTGAATTATTGCTAGGAATCACACTTTATGCATTGCTTTGGTTGAATGTTTTGCATTTTAAATTTGATACGAAGTGTTGGGTAGTAAGCGATTTGGGAGATGATTTTGGCTTTCTTTGAACCGTTTGAGCCTTTCAAGCCTACCTTTAAATTTTTATCCTTAGAACCTTGATTTGAGCCTCGGAGAGAAAAGGTGTTCTTTCTTTTAGCCAATATGTAGAAGGTAGAAAAGTGGATATTTTTGAATAATTATCCCTTGGATTTCGGTCGAAATGTTTTATAAGATCTTTCTTCTTCTTCGAAAAAAAAAAAAAATAGATAAAAAGAGAAATAGATATATATGTGCATCTTTATATATAGGGTTAATAAGATATAACCCCCTCATTAGAAAAAATATTAGGACTAACCACCTTACAATATTTTTAATGGGTCAAACCCCCTCAGAAATGTCAATTACTGAAATACCCCTATAATTTGTAATAGCATAGACCCCCCTCCCGTTTACCCCAAATACTGCATATCTTAAACCATCTTCTTCAACATAATTTCACCCCAATTTCCGTTCGTCTGCTACATTTATGCCGATAAATTCGCCGAAAAACAAACTACAATATATACACCGCATATTTTCCCCCTTCAAAAATTGCCCTAGTTTGCTATATTTTCACAGGAAAAAAAAACCCAGAACTCCATTTTATTGTGCAATTCGTCCAGCAACACAGGTTGACAAGCAATGGTGAAGAGCGGGAAGAAGAAGAAAGGTAGTTTGCTATATACCCATCTCTATCGTCGACTTTATATTGACCTAATTTTGTGCATTTACCCCACAATTCCTATTCCTGACACCATTATCAGCGACTCCGGAGGGCAAATCGAAGACTTCTACAGAAACCGTATGCAAAGGTAAGTCTGGAATAGACAATCAATTTCACTTCGATTTGTTGTAAATTTCATAGCAATTTTGATGACTTTTGCTATGTTTCATACATGGGCCACTGAAACAAATTTTTATTGATTACAGTCAAACCAAAATCGAAGAAACGAATGGGAGAGAAGAACACTAATAGAGGTATTAACAAATCGTCCATATTGATAGTTCACTTGATTTAAATACTTGTACAAAAGAATTAATCTATGTTTTATTTCTATTCCCAGGAACGCCACATAGCAAAATGAAAGTTGACTTACTGCATCTAAACGCTGGTAATAATTTATGCAAATTGGTTTCCAATTGAACTATGTTTTTTTGGGCATTGTAGTTAACTGCATAATTATGAATCTAAAAACAGTGTGGGTGGTGTTGTAGTTGAACTGTGAAGTTGATTACAATTATATGTATGCATTGTACAAAAAAATGTGTTGATCTACAGCAGACATTTGCAATGAAATATAGTTTGTCTGAGTACACCATTCATATGACAATTGTTTAATAGTTTACTACTGCAGAAACTCAGGGTCAACTCATTAAGTCAATTTGATATCTAGTCCACTTGTATTCTTTGTATGTTAGTCCACTATGATACATGATTAACTGTCAACTGCTTAGTAAACTTAGAGTCAACTTGCATTGTAAACTTAGTTCATTATATATAGTTCACTGCATTTGGATGTCTAATAAGTTGTGTCCACAACTTAATTTACTACATACAGTTTACATTATAGTTTACTGTATTCACTGAAATTTGACAGTGTACAATAAACACGGTTTTACTGAAACTTAGTTTAATCCATATTGTTTATTACATTATGCTGTGTATTAGGATATGCTCACTAATTAGTGTATACAATCTTGTTCACTACATTCTGTTTTGTGTTATTGTTGTTCATTTGAATTTACAGTTTCTAAAAAAATGGCACTGAGTGTACTACCAAACCTGTTCTGTGAAAATTGCTTGGAAAGCAAACTGGCAAACAAAATCATAGTAAACAAAATCATAGTAAACTACATTACAGTTCACTACATTACAGTTCACTACATTACAGTTCACTGCATTAGAGTTCACTGCATTACAGTCCACTGCATTAAAGTTCACTGCATTATAGTTCACTACATTACAGTTCACTACATTACAGTTCACTACATTACAGTTCACTACATTACAGTTCACTGCATTAGAGTTTACTACATTATAGTTTACTGCGTTACAGTTTACTCCAATATCTGAAATTTGACAGTGTGCTACAACATGGATTTATTTGTATTGTATACTTCATTTAAGTGTATCTAGTTGACTACATTGTTGTTTGTATACTGATGTGTGCATGTTTTCTAATGCAGTGCAAACAAAGCAGGTGATTAAAGAACAAAGAGAAGAATTGGGGTATATAAAGCAGTACAGATCGACCCTCACCTCAACCATCACTTTCTTCAATGGCATATCTCTAAGGCCAGCCCATATCCGATGCCTCAAAAAAACGCCATTCTACTACTTTGTAATGCAATTTGCAGATAAGAAGGTCGATGCCAAGTTTGTCAAGTGCACACAGATTGGGACTGCACAGTTACTTTTGGCGTTTGACAAGGAAAAAGACAAATTCATTATTGGGGGGGAAGAGATAACCATTAGCCCAGAGGAATGCCAGTTGATATTTCGCATAAACCCTGGTCACATTGAAATCAACACCAACAAATCTAGCAAACCTCGTGAAGGCCTGGCACAGCGTAAATTCCGCGACCACGTGAAACTGAAACGGAAATATCTCAAACCAGAGTTGATGAAGTGCATTGGTAATGAGGACCAAGAGAGTGTTGAAGATGTTGTAAGACTAATAATTTTGTATTTGGTCACCAACTTCTTCTTCGTAACTAGTGGATCTCTCGTGGGGTGGTGGACATTTAAGTATTGCGAAGATATAGATATGATGAGTCAATACAACTGGGGGAAAGCTATAACAGAGTTCTTCATGAGCAGCGTACGCAAAGACAAAGCAATCGATGTAAAGGGTTGCAGAGCATTACTATTGGTAAGTTTTTCCTCTTTTGTTTCATACACGCATTATACCTACGTCACCTACTGAGTAATATTTAGTTAACTATGTCTGCGTAGTACAATATAATCTATCTACATTGAACTGTGTGCTAACAAATGCTCTAAAATTAAACCCAGTTTTGGTTTTGCGAAAGAACGAACATTGTAAGCCCCGCGAGAGAATGCGCATTCCCAAGATTTCAGCGATGGAATCTACATGCATTGTCGGAGTCGCTACGAAATATTGCAATAATGGACATTCCCAGAAAAGATGTTCATATCACACCATTGGAACCTTCATCCAAAGAAAAAGCCGTACTCAATTGGTATGAATCCACAGAGACCCAATGCACATCCAACAGTGATGATGTTGTAGAAGACAGTGTTTCAGAAGACAGCGACCATGACACTACAAACAGTGACACAGATGGGGGTTCTCCAGATATTGGTGATGCCCATGGAAATGCAGATGATTCTCCGCCGCACGACCCAGTTGACCATAATCCCGAGATCCATGACTTAAATGCACGGGGATGTGGTTCAGAGCCCAATATGCAGACCAGACTAGCAATTTTGGAAGCAACCGTACGTCAATACGAAACTGAAATAAAAGATCTAAAAGACGCTCTACAGTCGTCCAAATCTGAAGCAGATGAGTTACGAACCAAGGTTTCAAATATCCAAGCGGCGTCTAACAATCCAGATTTGCATGTTGACCGATTATCATCATTGAAAGCCAAGAGTCAACATGAATTGGATCGTAGACTTACAGTCCAACTGAATGAAGCGTATCTTAATCTGCAAAATGAACGCCAACGCAATTTGGACCTCCAAACTGAGCTCGTGAAGGTTAAAGCTGATAATGAACGATTGTTGATGAATAATGCTACTACACAAGAGCTGCAAGCTGAATTAACCGTGCTAAAGACTTGCAATGAATCCCTTCAATCAGCCAACACCAACCTTGAAGAAGAAATATCAAAACTCCGAAAACAGACTACTTCCGGGCCTGCAATCAACAACATCCCGCCAAGCAGAGACGATACACCGTCCTTCGAGCTGTTAACCCCAACTCAGCAAAACTCCGATGATATAACGCTCACCAACATGCCCGTAGCAGATCTCACAATAATGGAGCTACAAGCAACTGTCCAGGTGATGCAAAAACAGGAATTAGTGGCAAAAAGGAAAATTACGGAACAGGAGCACACAATTAAAGAGCTCACCACAGCCCTCGACAACTGTACCAAGACAATTCCAGTGCTCGATGAGTCCGATGATGATTTCGAAGAAGCTGGTCCGAGTTCAAAAAAGCCAATGAGGGGGCCTAACTCCGTAGTTGCCAACAGAACGAGATCAAAAAAGCAACATGTAACCCCTTCCACACTCAAAACAATCCCAAAACCAAGGAACAGCTACAAGAAATACACCACTTACAAGAACCTTTCGGATGAGGATAAGGAAACTATCAATTCACTCGCATCTCAAAGGGGACAAGTCGAGTAAGTAAACGTTTAAATTTCTCAAAAGTTCAATTTATTTGATTATTGTCGGTGCACGATTCATATAGCGTTCTATTCACACTTTTAGTAATCTATGTTATGTTTTTTAGTTACATATCAATTTCTTACAACTGTCACCACACGCAGCACAATTATTTGGAGGCCACCAGATAGCAACCAATCCGTACTTTCAAACGACCTCTTTGCGCTCATCGAGAACAAATCAATATGGAGCTCTGTAAGCATAACTTCATAGTAAATCACATTAACATTTTTCAACTGATTATAATGTGCGTAACTGGTATATATATATCTATATATATATATTTGTGAGCCCAGTTCATCGATTGTTACTGCATGAAGCTTAGCATGGACCAGTCAAATGGGTTGTTCGACATTGCCCAATCTGAAGATATGAAAGGAACGAGCATCGTACTCCCTTCCATGTTATTGGTAATTCAAAAATCTTTTCCTCGTTGTTGTAAAAAAAATTGATAATTTTATAATAATATTTCCCCAAATCAAATTGCAGTACTGTCTGAGGAGTTCCGGTGATAAGACATTTGTGCCACCTGTGCACCTGTGCGCACATCGCTACCTAATTTTTCCACTACATTCCAAGGGCAATAAAATTAAAAAAATAGACCACTGGACACTTCTTGTGTTTGACAAACTACTGTGTGATTGGAGATTTTACAACTCCCTGCAACCACGAAAGGGTCACAAGGATGCATACCTCCAGGACGCGGAAGATATGGTAATAAACATCTGAATAATTCAATTGATGTACTGAAATCATACTACAAATTATACAAATCTTATATGAATCCTAACTTCTTCTTTTTTCAGAAGGAATTCGTTGAAAAAACTGCTGCAAAATATGATCTTGATATACCAAATGACGAAGATATTCAAACGATGGAAGACGCTCCCCAGCAAGCGTGTGGAACCAATGATTGTGGTATAGTGGTGTTGTACATCATCAAGAAATATTTCACGCAACAGCCAATACCATCACAAACTGCAACAATGGAAATAGGTAACATGCGTCGTGAATTGGTGGAACTGTTCTTGCAACTGGGAAATGGGAAGGATTACAGAAATAAACGCTTCAAAACTAATAAGATGTAGCTAGTGACACCCTAGTTTTGTAATATCTCCAAACATATCTCTTTTGTTCGGATTATTAGTTTTTTGCACAACCAGTTATACTTCTTTTTATTTTTACTGTTTGATGTTCTGGATTATGCACATTGGTTACTATATTGCATCCAACTTGTTTTATCTTTCGTATCTATGTCTTCTTTTGTTACTAGTAAAATTGTTTTACCAGCATCGGGGGCTTAAAAAGTGAGTCAACTATGTTAACAATCTATACTATTGTTCATATAAAACTATAGTAAACTTTAGTTCACTATTTATAGTGAACTAGCTAAATTGTACAGTACAGTTCATAAAAAACACAATGCAGTGTATATAGTGCAGTGTACCATATATAGTGAGTCAACTATGCATTTTTTATACAATATAGTAAACCATTTACAGTGAACTATAATCACTGAGTCAAGTAAACTGACTATTTACATTATAGTAAACTATTTACATTATAGATTACAGTAAACCATTTACAGTGAACTGTAAACCATGAGTCAACTATGCCACAATTATACAATATAGTAAACAAATTACATTAAAGTAAGAATAATTTTATAGTAACCCAATACTGTACAAATCATCGTACAACTTACAGTGAACTAAGAAGTTACAGTAAACTGCCTCTGTTGTTATAAACTTATTACGTTTCAGTAAACTGCATATTCGTAGTAAAATTAATATATAATGCAAAACCCCATTTAAAAAACAGTCAACGATCATATAAAACATAGCAATTGATATAAAAACATAGTTCAACAGAACATGTGCATTGATATAAAAACATAGTTCAACAGAACATGTGCGGAAAAATGTCCACAAACAAAACAGAATAGTTCAACAAATGCAAATAAACTAAAGAAAAATAACCATTTGCATACAATCATCTTCCTACATAAAAATTCATCCTATCCGCTTTGTGCACGTCTTCTTATTATGGTGTCCATATTCATTGCAACGACCACACTTCATCTTCCGAGCAATATGCTCTCCCCTAGAAGGAATTCTTTTCACTCTTGGCCTACCACGTCTTGTATGATAATCTGGGGGACCCACCAATTTTTGTTGATTGTCAACTACCACTTTACCAAAAGGCTGTATTAACATAGCATATGTACTCTTGAACATCGACACGTGGAAGTACTCATCAATGTGCTCATAACCATCATTTCTGTACAAAAACAACACAGCTGCAGCATGTACGCAAGGATATCCATTGATTTGCCACCATCTGCACGAGCATGTTCTTGCCTGCACATCTACAACAGCATTCGGCACCGAGTACACCTCATACACAAATTCAGACGCCTTTTTAACCGTCAATGGTCTACCCTCATTCACAAAACTATCAACAATTGTTTCAAGATTCGGGCATATAGCAGTTGTCCACGTGTCACCCTCCTCGTGCCTTATACACATCTGCACCATTAACAAACTCCGAATTGCATCAATGAAATTGGTGATGGGAAGATGTCTATACCTTCGAATTTGGGCATTCCATGACTCAACAGCATTTGACGTGGTCTGACCATATCTACCAGCCTCAAAATACGAATGCGCCCAATTCTCATAAGGAAGGTCAGCTAAGAAATTGAAAATTCTTTCCGCTCCATTGGATCTTAAGTCACCCATTCCAACCTCAAATTCTTCCTTCGATGCAGCATAAACACAAGAATCGAACTGAAGTACAATTGCTTTCCGAAGGTTGGCACCAACACCCCTAAAATGGTTCTTCAAATTCCTCTTCAAGTGAATTACACAAAATGCATGACGAGAGCCTGGAAAAATGTTCTTCACCCCCTCAACAATGCCATGGCACCTGTCAGATATAAATGTTAGTACACGCTCCGTACCTACTGAGTCTCTCAAATGTTCCAAGAACCATGCCCAATTAGCATTTGTTTCTTCATTCACAATAGCAAATGCAAACGGGAATAAACCTGCGTATTAAACATTACGTCAATAATCTAGTTGCTAATAATTTAAACATGCATTATGATTGACTAATACAATTCCAAAAAAAAATATGTAACTACGTCAAAACATTACCATCATTGCCATCTTTCGCAACGGCGCTGAGCAATATACCCTTGTGTTTTCCCTTCAAAAAAGTACCATCAACACATACAACGGGACGACATGATTTGAAACCACTCAAACATCCAGCGAAAGCGAAAAAACACCGCACAAAATTGTTGGAAAATTCATCAACATCTAAATGGAAAATACTACCCGGATTAGTCTTTCGCATTTCTTGAAAATATGATGGAAGGAATGAGTACGATGTGGTTTGATCACCATACACAACCTCCCTGCCCGCATCTACAGCCCTCCATGCAACAAAGTAACTAATATCAATACCATATTTATCTTTAGCTTGGTGAATTACATCTTTAGGGGTCGTTGTAGGCATAGCTCGAATATCATCCACAATAAGCTCTGCAATAATATCGGACGTGATCCTTCTTCTACTGCAAGTTCCAAATGTCATGCCACATGTGTGATACTTATGATATTTCCTAATATAACAAAATTTGTTGCACTTCTCAATCGATGCATGTATTCTCCACATGCATTTCTTCGAGTCTCTGTACTTGCACTGTGCCGTGACTCGATATGACTCATTTTTCACGTAGTCAAACTCAAAACCAGATTCAACAGAAAATTTGCACAATGCTTTCCTAAACTCAACAACGCCCCCTTTAAAAACCTGTCCCACATCCCTAATCAAAAAAAGCCAATTGTGGCTCAATAGTTGCTTACCATTCGATGGCACACCCATGATTCGTTCTTCACATAAACCATCATTCTCAACCAATAATGCAGATGGTGCATACGCAGATAAACTCCCAACTAGGGCATTTTGAACCTGAAAATCGTTATCAACGTACGCCAACGACCTTCCCCTATTTCCCAATTCAGCACGCTTCTCCTTTTCCTTCACGTTAACAACAATATTCTGCAAAGTTAACTGTTGTACCATGGCAAACATTGACAATACATCTTCATCATCTCCGAGAATGCAATCACCAAACATAGGCAAATTGTACGTCAAATACAGATTATCGGCACTCAAACCGCTCCATTTCGAACAAATAAAGCCAGACAATGCTTCATACCGCATACCAACTGTGAAACGCTTCAATGCTTTCACACCCGCATAGTTTAGCATCAGCATCACACTAATCGCCATTTGATTACTGCATGAGGAGACAAAATAAAAAAAATGTGAAAAGTGGAAACTCATCATAAGCAAATATCACACCATAGAAAATATAAAAACATAGCACACTACATTAACAACTGTGACACATAAGCTATAAACATACCAAATTTCATTCTATATGAACAATTTAATTGTTCTTTTTGTATGAATTCATAATAATGTAATTTGTAAGTTAGATTACTACGTTCGTCGCGCATAATATATTTTATTAAAATTAAATTGATCAGTGTTATTTATCACACCAGAGAAAACATACAGACATAGCACACTACGATAACGACTGTGTCACAGAGCTATAAACATAGCAAACTGCCAAAAAACAACCACCTGTTTTAAAATCACTTCTAATCCTAACAGCAATAAATCACCCCCGTCTGGATGACCACCGTAAGTCCCATTGTAATTATGAACTGACTAATTAAACTATGCAATCAACCCAATCAAATACAGTAACTTGAAATTCCAATTCCAAAACGAAACTGTATATACAAACCCCCATCTCATCTGATAAGCCGATTTAGTACTAATATCATACCTTCTTTTAAACAATCTCTCGTCGTTAAATTCTATTCCACACTCTGTAATCTTCACATGTATCGCCTGTGTCGAAGAATTTATGACGAAGATTTTTGACTGTGAAGATTAGTTATAATGATATAAACAGAACGGTTTATGATTATGCAGTTGGCACTAATCACGTAGGGCGAGATATACGGAGGTACAATCACAGATTTCACGCCAATTCTGATTGATACGTTGTTTGGGTATTATATTTACAATAAGGGCAGAATAGGGAGAAAACATCCGTAAGGGGGGTCAAGCAATTGATGAAAAAATATATGGACTTCTATACAATAGCCCAAATACAAATTGGACCTGGGCTAGGTAATTTTCCCTAATGGGGGGGTTTTCCCTCATTTTCCCTTATATATATATCTAAATTCCTCGATTCGAAAAAAAAAAAAAAAAAAAAAAAAAAAAAGAAGAAGAATAGATTAGAAGGGAGAAATAAGGACTAGTGGATGAATTGTGTTGAAAACTCGAGTCATTGCCTCAAGGCAAAAGTGTTGACGTGTGAATTTTGGAGAATCGAGTTTATTAAAGTCCCTAGAGGTGAATTCATTGTTTCAAACGCCTATCTCTCAAATTTTGGCGTAATCACCTCAATTCAAGAAAAATTAGCCACACATTCCCATATTACCTACCTCGGACCAAAGAGCCTAACAATTGAAAGCCACAAAGTCCCAATGATCCCAAGAGCTTATTGTTCAATATTAGTTGAGTAGAATAATTTGGTGAGTATTTGGAGTCAAATATATGCATGTAAGTATAAATTCTTTCTTTCTTTAACTTGCAAATATTGGATACTTGAAGCAATTGTATGATTTGTGGTTTTTGGTAATAATGAGTGACTAAGTGCCGTTGAATGTTAAGCTTGCGAATACCTATGAATTATCATCATAATTGCAAGTTCTGAAAACGCGAAGTTGACCCATCGATCTATGTAATGAGATGTATGGTTTTGTTTTGTGCTATTTTATTTGATTTAACTTGAGGACAAGCAAAAGTTCAAGTTTGGGGGTGTGTTAAGTGTATATTTGTTTTGTACCTTTTAATTGGAGCTTTTGGTGTGTTTTAATGATAATTGGTGCTTAAAATGGCTATTATTTGTATTTTAGGTGCAAATTGGAGAATTGACAACTTTTGGGGTGAAAACTGCAATTTCGGAGAAAAAGTGGGCCAAAAGTGAAAAAAGCAGAATTCTGGAGAATTAAAAGACCGCACGGCCGTGCGGATTTTAGTTCTCAATCTCACACGGCCGTCCGGGTGGACGTGAAGGCGCAGTGAAGGAAACTCAATTACACAAGGAAACCCGCCCTATTATAGTTTTGCACCCTATTTAAAGGCCACAAGCACACAATTAGATGGATCTTTTATCTTTTTATCTTTTATCTTTTTCTTTAGTTTTTATTTTTCATCTTTTCTACACGCAATCGAGGAGCAAGAGAACGAAGACGAAGACTTGACGAATCTTCATCCTAGTTTCCCTTTTTCCTTTTCTTTTCTGATTTTTATGAATTTCCGTATTTTTATTATGCTTTTCGTTACGAACATGAGTAGCTAAGTTTTTATTCTAGGATTTTATTGGAACCCTATGTGGTGATTCGAACCTCTTATTCGACTTTTATGCAAGTTTAATTTTTCGATTATTTCTTCTATCTTGATCTTATTTAGTGCATGAGCGTAGCTAACTTATGTTGCTATTTGTTATTGTTAGAATTGATTGACAGATCGTTTTAATAATTAGAACAGGGATAGAAGAGCCTTCGAGTAGTTTTTCACCGAATGCGTGTGTTGATTGCATGTATTATCGTAGACATACAGATAATACCTTAGGTAGCCGTTTGCGAGACTTGTTATTTAATGCTTTATTTATATTAGGTTTGCATAGACATATAGTGAATCTTTTATGAATAATAGGTTTATAGCGCAGCGACAGCTGGTTATGAATAATTTCGTGTCTTGGGTTAATAATCGGGAATCGTAACTTGCATAATAGGAGATTAGTTGGGTGAAGAATTATCGCATAGGGGGAAGATAAAATCCTAGATCCGTTTATTATTGACTTTTTCTCGTGATTACTTGTTTTCTTAATTATTTTAATTTTATTAGTTAATTAATTTGACAACCTTGCGTAGGCTGGATAAAAATCACAATTGTTAGGATTCGGTACTTAGGATTAAATAATTTGCATATTCCCTGTGGGATCGACATCCGACTCTCACGAGTCTACTTTACTACTTGTTTGCGATACGTACACTTGCGTGTTGGTATTTAGCACCCAACAGAGGTGTTTAGGCATTTTTCCCAAGTAATATAAGATACAAACATATGCAGAAAAACGAGGATCAGAAGAGATCGACAATATTGACCCCTTTTTACTTTAAAATGAAATTCTGGATTGATTTGCAGAAGAAATAACGTACCAATTTTTTGATGTATTCGTAAGCAAAAATCGAAACTTCGGTTGTTTGTCCAGCAAGAAGGTCAACAGACTTGCAGCTAACTTTAAATCAATGAGGTGGTCTTGTAATATGTTTTCTGCATGTAGAGCTAAAATACCAGAGCAAGTATTTTATGCTAAAACACAACCAGAATAGTCGGGGAAAAAAAAAAAGAACAAAAAAAAGTAATTTTATATCGTGTTACTCGCCAACAAGGTTTCAATTGAGAAACTTAATCTGAATTCAATTAATGTACGAAATAACATCTGATTAAATGAAACCCTCAATTCCAAACCCATGTTGTGACTCCTATCATCACACATCATGAATTAACAATCAAGTCAAAATTAAATGAATACGTGTAAAATTCACGAACATACAAACATAGACATGAATAAAGTCCAACTATTACAAAAGCAAACTAACTCCAACAGAAATAAAACAAGCACGCACGAAGTAGAAAAAACGGGTCACAACTACATGCAGAGTTCAAGAGAAACAAAACACATTCCATTGTATACCATTGGATATAAAAAAGCAAGAATTTATCAAAGAGAAAATAATGGCATACACGGTACTCCTAAGGAAGGCCTCTTGCAATGAGATGATAAAGGAATAAAGGAATAAAAAGATTTAAAGATAGAGAAAACCAAACAGAAAGCAAAACAAATACCAAATACAACCTACTCCATAATTCCAAAAAAGCATAAAGACCGAGGAAGTAAGAAAAATCGACAGCAACTAACTTTGTTCGAAACAAATTTAAAAGGAGTTTTTTGACTGAAAGAGGAAATTTTAAGCTTTTCAATCAACGCAGAATGATAGAAGTCTTGCTTACTGTTTAAGTTCTTGCATATAGTATACAATGTATTCTATTCTCGTCATCAAATAATGGTCATCAAATCTAATGTTATGCCTCACGTAATTAGCCCACCTCAATTTGCAGCCCTCTCCACAAATTTTCAGACCTGATATATACGACCAACTGAATAAATGAGTAATAACACAAGACAACGTTCATATACATATACACACCCAAATTAATCTAGTCCACTTCTCATTCTATTATGTTATATATTATTAACAAGCATGTTAAATGTGGTATTGCCATTTCGGATAGTAGGTGGGAATTTCTTTAATATAATTTCATATATATATATATATATAAAACAATTTTCCAAGATGACACAAATAGAAGAGGTCGGAACTTGGACATCATAAAAATAAAACAACAAGTGTGTGCAAAAGGATAGCAAAAACTGTGTCTTATATTTCCGAAATTATGAGAAAAAAAGAGCATTTTGGGTGCACAAGAAGTAAAAATTAGGAAAATATTTCTACACACGTAAAATAGTTTGAGTGATTAAAGAAATAAATAGATGCATGAATTCAACTTTTACGAATCTAGTCGATACAAGGAAAGTTATTCCTATGTAATGCCAATCTAGTAATATTTGTAAATTCTATGACAAGGCTAATTCACCTCTATATTCTAAAAAAAAAATAACTTACTTCCTCAAATATGAGCACACTTCAACATAGTTTGTCATAATAAAGAAAATGAACATTAAAAGCCATATAAGGAAATGATTAAACGCCAATAAATACATGTGGCCGGAGTATTTTGCCGTTGCTCTATGTATCTTAGAGCTTTAACTTTTGACCGGAATGCTCTTGAAACACCCGGTGCGTAGTATTTATGCATAAAAACAAAAACATCAATTCATCATTAACTCTTATTCTATCATGGCCGTCGATAATTTTTTCGATATCATAACTATTATTCTATCATGGCTGTTGTGAATCAACTTTTCAGTTCTCATCATTTAATCTAGTTACTGTAATTTAAGTATCAACCGTTTACCATGTAACAATTTATTTGATTTCTTTAAAGTAATAGTCATATTTTAAAATAGTTTCAATCTCGTATTGTTTTCTTGTATAATTTTGAGATTTGATATATTTATTTTTAAGAACTGAAAAATATAATTTTAGTTTAAATCACTCTAAGCCCACCTATAATAAATTGATGGTAGAGTACCATGTACCGATTATGCCGTACCGAAATTAACGGTACATCGAACATTGGCATACCGCAATTTTTGGTAAGGCAATAGTATTAAATTATTCAATACCATAAGATATCATAGGTACGCAGTACTGCGCCAAATATTCGGGATACTCATACACATACTCGAGACAAATACATATTTTGTCAAAATGTTTTGGAGTTTTTATGCCTTTGAATGTAGAAAAATTATTGCAATTTCTGACAAACTAATAAACATATAAGAATTAATATAGCGTAAATTACCTTGTCTTCGTATCCGGTAAATTTTCTAGTCAACGGCCTTTTGTTTACTCGTTTCACCGATCCTTCGGGCATCCACGAGTCGTCATCCACTTCTCTTTTGTTGATTGGCTTCTGCACAAAATGTTAAATAGAATTAAGATTTCAAAAAGTGAAGCCTCCATTCACAGTTGACAGGTCATTGTTTCCATGTCCAAATCTCTAATTCTATTCAATTGCCGCAAGCAAGAATTAATTAATTTAATACAACGTAGATAGCAGGATTCATACGCGACAAAATGACCCTTGCATGCAAGGATAAAATAGCTACACGAGAAGGCATACCTTTGTTGCACCACCTAATTTTGTTTTTTTCTGCTTCGAAGGTCCACAAGGCATCACATAACCTTCTCCGACTTGTTCTCGCTCCATGTTCTGTTCCAAAATAAGTTGAAAGTACAAAAGTTGATAAAAATTATGCAAAACCATATATCAATGTCTATGGTAATAACATGATAAAGTCCATGATGCAACAAATAGATAAAAAGATTCGACAAAATTATATATATATATATATATATATATATATATATATATATATATATATATATATATATATATATATATATATATATATATATATATATATATATATAAATATATATGTATATGTATATGTGTGTATATATGTACACATCATCTAGATCATCTACTTTACCTCTCGAGGTTGATTTGCTGCGGAAATTCGCAAAACCAGCGAGGGTTGTTGAAGCATCTGAGGGTTAGGCACATAAAAATAAATCAGCAAGTGTGTGCAAAAGGATAGCAAAAACTGTTTCTTATATAACCGAAATTATGAGAAAAAAAGAGCATTTTGGGTGCACAAAAAATATAAATTAGGAAGATATTGCTACACACGTAAAATAGGTAGAGTTAGTAAAGCAATAAATAGATGCATGAATTCTACTTTTACGCATCTAGTCGATACAAGGAAAGTTATTCCTATGCAATGTCAATCTAGTAATATTTGTAAATTCAATGACAAAGCTAATTCACCTCTATATTCTAACAAAAAACTTACTTCCTCAAATATGAGCACCCTTGAATATAGTTTTCCATAAGAAAGAAAATGAACATTAAAAGCCATACAATGAAATGATTGAACGCCAATATATACATGTGGCCGTAGTATTTTTACTGTTGCTTTATGCATTTTAGAGCTTTAACTTTTGACCGGAATGCTCTTCAAACACCTAGTGCGTAGTATTTCTGCATAAAAACAAAAACATCAATTCATCATTTACTTTCTATGTTGCACATCAATTATATTGGTGATATATCGTTGCGTAGCCATTTACTTTTTGGTACCCCTCTTAGTTTGGAAAGAAATACATTCCTTTCAGTGGAACCTCATTACACTAGCTATACCTACTAAAACAAGGAGACGTGGAAAAAATAAAACAAGACAAAACAACGAAAAGTGAAGGCTAAGAGATTATGCAATGGTGCCATCGCTATAATATACCAGCCACAAATTACCGAAAAATAACCAAAAGAATGGTTACCCTAATATTCGGTACGGAATTACTACTGTACCGCTATCATATAGTACGATAGTGGTATTGTATTTTCAATACCACCGTAATATTGTACCATACCATAATTCATATATTTTTATGGGTTTTTGTGCATAAGTCCCCAACCAAGCATCTTTATTATTCTAGGTTAAGGGGTTATATCTCTTTCACAAATAAGCCCATCACTTTAATATTTATTAGGGGAAACTACAGTTTGCACCCCTGAACTATGGGGTCTATCGCAAACACCCCCTTGAACTACAAAATGTAACAAAATGACCCCTCTGTTTCGAATCTGTTAGTGGATGATGACATGGCGCATTGACTTTATTGTACTGGCCGTTTTTATACCTATTGGAACCTTTTTTGACCCTTTTGCCCCACAGACTAGTATATATATGCTTGTGTGGGTTAAAGAGGTTTTATATTCTTCTATCTCAAGTAATTCCTTTATCTCATCACATTTACTTTTTATAAACATTATTTATGTATGTATTTTTAAAATTATCTCGTATTTTCAAAAAAAAAATCAATTTACATTGAAGTAACCTTTTTAAATTTAAATAAAAGATAAACAAATAAATTAATGAACTAGGAAAAACAATATGTCCAACTCTTTCCACCTCTGTTATTCATTTTTTTTTTAGTATTTTTTTTTATTTTCATTAATTTTTCGAACTAAAAATAAATGAAATTACAAATACACAAATGGCCACAAGCCTCTCTTTCATTCTCCTCGCCAAAACACTCCTCTCTGCAGTCTTCATCATTCCCCATCCAAAGCCACTTCAAAATCCCCCAAATAATCCCATCAAATTTCAAGTTCGAATCGCAATTAACCCAAAAGAAAAAAACAATCAAAATTGGCATCTGCATTAAGTACCTGATTCCTCATTCGCCTTATTCATCGTCGGCGCCGCTACTGCTCCATTAAATGCACAGTCAAAATAGAAAGTGGTCCTCGTAATATCTTTGACTGATTTTGTTTTTCTTTTGTGTTAGTTGCCATTCGGACTTGAAATTTGATGGGATTATTTGGGGGATTTTGAGGTGGCTTTGGATGGGGAATGATGAAGAATGATATGTCTGATTTGGGGTCTGATTTGTAAGAGGAATACAACTCCATGACCAACTAAATAAATGGGTAATAACACAAGACAACGTACATATACATATACACACCCAAATTAATCTGGTCCACTTCTCATTCTATTACGTTATATATTATTAACAAGCATGTTTAATGTGGTGTTTCCATTTCGGATAGTAGGTGGGGCTTCTTTAATATAATTTCAGATATATATATATATATATATATATATATATATATATATATATATATATATATATAGGATGAGAGCAAGGAAAATCGATATTAAATCTAAAATATGATTTGACTTTTCAATTCTTATCTAGTTTAAGTCTATGAACATGATGTAATATATATTAATTATTAATTAATATAAAGCAAAATGTATGTTAAATAAATAAAAATAGGGGTCATTGCAAAGGGGATCACTAGAACAAATCCCAAGTTTTGCTTAGTTGAATACCAAAAAAATAAAAAATAAATAATTAATAGTAAATTACTTTAATACCCTTAATGAAAATTAAAACCAAAAATTATTACAAATATTAATTTTCTTTCTTCAATTCTAAATAATCAAAACCCCTCAAAACACATTTCCCTCCTCACTCTCACAAACACCTCAGCTCCTCCACCTCCTTCTTCTCTCCCCCGCCCGCCCCCCCCCCCCCCCCCCCCCCCCCCCCCCCCCCCTCCCCAAAAAAAAACCCTCTTAAAAGACCTCAAAACTAAAGAAATCAAAACCTTACACAACTTGCAAAATGGCGTCAAATGACAATAGAATGGTAGTTTACGAGCAAGGAAAACCCATTAAAGTATGTATCCATGTATTTTTTGAGCTAAAACGTTGATTTTGATTTTATTTTTTTTTTTTAAATCCGCCAACAAATTTCGACACATACAGGTCGAAATTGTGCTTATTTTTCGACATGTATGTGTCGAAACACATAATAATTGATATTATATCTTTTCGACGGGTAACTGTCGAATTTATCCTCATATTCGACGCTTAAGTGTCGAAAATAGTGGTGAAATTTGACAGTTACCCGTCGAAAACATATAATATCAATTATTATATAAGTCATATTTCGACAATTAAGTGTCGAATTTGTCACCTATTTTCGATACTTAAGTGTCGAATTTGTCGATTATTTTTGACACTTCGGTGTCAAAAATAGGGGACAAATTCGACACTTAAGTGTCAGTTTTTTCGTGTTGCAAATTTACTTGTCTAATATTTCTCCACTTTTGTGTAGATCGATTGCACCCATTCATTTACCACGTCAGAAAAATTCCCAACAAAAGAAGCTTTATTGAAATCAGTTCGTGGAAGTATACTGTTTGACTTTTTTTTTTATGTTTTTAATAATTTGCAATTTTTGTTTTTTGTGAAATTAACCCTTTCAATGTAACATAAACAACATATTCTATGTGTTTTTGGACAAAAAAAAATAAAAATTGCAAATTATCGATAAATTAAAAATTGCAAATTATCAAAAAACCCTCTCCAGATTTCTTCTTGGTCGTGGTCTTTTTCTTGGTCGTGATTGCCTTGCCCTTGCCCTTATCGGATAATTCCTTCCTCTTCTTACGGTTCGAGACAGTTGGGGGTATACGAGGTTCACGTGGTTCTTCCACTGCAAAATAACACACAAATAAATAAATATACATAATATAAAAACAAACAAATAAAAATAGGAAAGAAAAAAAAATTAATACAGTCAGAATTCGACAGCAACCTGTCGAAAGTTGTAGTAAAAATCGACAGCTAGCTGTCGATTTTTCCAACATTTTCGACAGATTGCTGTCAATTTAACAAAAGTTAAATTTCAAAATTTTCAAAAAAATCGACAACAAGGTGTCGATTTTTGCATAATTTTCGACAGCAATCTGTTGAAACTTTTGCAAAAATCGACACTTTCAGGTCGATTTTTGTGAAACGATGAACAACCCACGAATTCTCAAATCAATGCTCAAATCGACTGAAATTAGATGCACCCATTACTAAGTAACGATCATTCCTACCTAAAACAATCAAATCCTAATTACCCATATCAAACAATCAAATCCTAACTCAATATTAAAGAAAAAAAAATTCGAAACCAAATATTACTTGTGATAACGAAGGCGGCGGCAGCTTGATAACGATGGAGGTTTCGGCGGCGGCGGCGTTCGGCAGTGAGCGATGGTGGAAGGGAGGAGCGGTGCCGGTGGGTGACTTGAAAGGGTTTTTTTTCTTTTATTTGGTTTTAAAAAAGGTAATTTCAAAAAGTTTTTGATATAATTGATATTTTGTATGAAAGGGTGTTTTTGTACTTTTCCTTTCATTTTGGTATTAAAGTAAGAAAAAACTTATAAATATGTACTCAATTGTGGTTTTAAACTTGGTAGTATTGAACTGAGCAAAAGTTGGAATTTTTTATAGTGATCCCCATTGCAAATAAGCCCAGCCCATCAATATATATATATATATATATATATATATATATATATATATATATATATATATATATATATATATTACTGTAATTTAAGTATCAACATTTTACCAGGTTACAATTAATTTGATTTCTTTAAAGTAATAGTCATATTCTAAAACAGTTTCAATCTCGTATTGTTTTCTTGTGTAATTTTGAGGTTTGATATATTTATTTTGAGGAGAAAATAATGTAAGATATGACAGATTCCGGTGCTACCGAGAAGACAAAACGTTCAAGGAAAACAAACTTGTTTGGACAAATGGAAAATCCTAATTCTAAGCTTTCTCAAATCCATGGAAGTCCTTAAAACTACCAAAGTAAATGATAAAAAGGAGCCTATAAAAGATGAATCTGCAGCCACTAAGATGAAAGCGTGAAAAAACTCCAAGTGAAGTTTGAAAAGAACGTTTGCCATATGGTATCAATAGCTAACTTAAACTTGAACTTGGAGTATCTGTTTATCATTTTTAGGTGACAAGATATGAAGCCTCATATCACGTTGGTTGAGGAAAATGCACGGATACTTTTTCTGAAAAGTTCCCTCGATATTTGAATTTGCCAGTTAATTAAGCACAATAAGTATTTTTTGTAGCAAACAAGAAAGATTAAATTCTGACCGTTTGTTCCCCTTTAAATTGGCCATTATTTTATTTAGCTTTCTGTGCAGGATTCAGATCATGCAAGCAGCATGGGATCTAATTTCCTTACATGTATTGTTTTAACTATGTCTATCAAAATTTATGGTATATGATAAAACAAAGTCATAGCTCATGTTGAACTGTAAAATCCTGACATTATCATTCTTCGTTCAATTCATCATCGAAGGCTCTAACCTCCATAAAAAAGTAATATTTTTTGTCAATTTTGCTAAATGGCCAAAACCTGGTTGTGGGCTCGCTTCAAAACATGCACTCTTGGAGGAGATTATTAGGTATATATCCTGTTTTTGTCTTCAAAATAAATGTGATCGACAACATTCAATAGAAAACTTCTGATGAGGATCTTGAAAACGGGGCCAATCCATCTTTTATTTTATTTTGATGCTTGTAGTATATATAAACAAAAGGAGGAATTAGAACGTCGAAGTTTTGAGCTCCATAATTTATAATTTCTTGTGTGCTATTTTTTATAATTTTTTGTCACAATTGAAATTTCATGCTTCATACTTTTTATTTTCTATGTTCTTTGTTCAGAAGTTTACAAGTTTTACTGTGAGGAGAAGTTGTACAGAGTAAAATGTCTATTTACTAACATAATGCTATTATCGAAAGAGATTGCAACTCGAATTTAATTTGGACGAAATTCTAAGAATAAAGTGATATTAAGGATAAATAAACAGTATAGGTAAAAAGAAGAGGTTAATGTGCATTTTCACGTGCCTCACGTGACTTTTCCATCCAAACTAACGGCAATTTCAAACGGTAGACGAAAATTGTAAAAAAACTGGTTATTTGAGGACCAATTTCGTGCTAGAAAAAATTTATCGACCAAAAACGAAAATGGTATATAATATAGGGACGAGAGTTGTAATTATTCCCTTCCAAACCCTAATCATATTAATCTTTTCTCTTTTTTTCCCGTCTCACCCATCTTCTCTCTTGTCATTTTCTTCTATTTTTTCTCTTCTTCATTTTTTCGTCCACATCCTTCTTCTCTCGCACAGAAGCAAGTGGTCGGACAAAGAATTGTCGGCGCCCCATATCTTCTATGCCCTCATGGCGGCGCTCCACGAGGCCTGAACCACCACGATGCTGCTGTCGTGAGCAACAACAGCCCCTTCTCGCCATGTGAGTCGATCTATTATTGTCGTCCGAGAAGAATGAGTTCAGTCTCCATGCGGGTGGAAATTAGACGGTGTTTTTGTGGTGACGATGGTGGGGTTGGTGATGGTGTGGTGTGACGACGGTATGGTGACAATGGAAAGACAGATCTAGTGTTTTTGGTTAGATCCGGCGGGGCGCAGAAAGTCGCGCATGCTAGACCCCTAATCGACTATGTTAATTTTTAATCGACTATGCTCAGTAGTCGATTAAGGTTTAATCGACTATGATCAGTAGTCGATTAAAGTTAATCATTACGTTTTTTAATTCATTTTTGAACTTTTGGTTATTGATTCCCGATTTTGCCACGTGTAGTCGGACTTTTGGCATTTAGGTAATGTGTTTTTGTTCTGTCATTGTCATTCCATCATCCAATTTCTATAAATCAATACAATTTTTGTATATCTTGTGTTTTGTAAAAAATAGCTGATTTTCATTTTCTTTTTTGTAGTTGTTTTTGTTATTTATTTCGGTTGGTTATTATTTGGATACTTTTGTTGAATCATGTTGGTTTTGATTGAATGTATTACGGTTGTTTTTGTTGTTACTTTAAGTAATTAATTTCATTAATTAACCATAATTTTATTTGTTAGTTCGTTAATCAACTATTCCCTTAGTCGATTGATTCCTGACGGAGAAAAAGTATTACAAAAAATTTAAAAACAATAATAATAAAAATAGTAATTTTTTTTTTAAATTAAAAAAGATATTAAAAAATTAAAAATTAAAAACAAAAACTAATTAAAAAAAAGGGGATGAACAAAACTTGGGATGTGTGTAGTTGGAAAAAAGATAGTGGATTATTGACGAACAGAAAGGAGCGTGGGTTTACATGAAAGAGTGAAATATGGGTTGGACATATCCCTATTAATGAAAGTTTTTGGACGTTCTCAAAGTGCCCCATTTAATAAAGGCAAAAATCAGCCCTTTGTAATTTGGAATTACCGAAAAAATCCTCATGTTAAATAAATCAACAAGGACCCTCCAATGAAAATCAGTCAAATCAAAATAGGTCCTTGACAACTTATCTTGGACACCGCGCGCAGAGTGGGCTATTGGGGATGACTTTTTGACCCGAAAGACCAAAATATCCTTTAAATTATAATTTTAAAAAATTACATATTCAACCCAAAATGAAGTTTTTGAAATTTTCAATTCAATTTTTCCAATTTTCAAAGCGCCATCTCTCTAAATTAACTCAAAATTGGAACATCAATCTCCATTTTTAATTCAATCCTTAACACAACATCTTCTCCTCATCGAAAAATGTCTATCTTGACCTCATCGAAAAATATTTTTATCGAGAGAAGAAAAAAAAATATTTTCTCTGAACTCTTCTCTCGATAAAAAAGTCGCCGTAAGAGCAACAAGGAAAAGAGAAATATTTTTCTCTCCAAAAAGCACACAACAACAACAAAGAAAAGAGAGATCTGTTTCTCTCCAAAAAGACACGCCATATTCTGTTGGTGCTTCTCTTTTTTATATAGCCTGGGAAAGACTCCTGTATAAGCAAACTAATTAAGGTTAGATACGTACAGGAGATGTAGGAGATTTATAAGATACCTATCTAATAATATATTATTAAAATAAAAGAGAGATCCCATATAAATGATAATATTCCAATTAATGACGATATAAGAAAAAAAAAAAAAAAAAAGAATTATCCCTTCTCTTGATTCCCACACGTCTGTGTGAAATATATGGAAAGAAAGAATTCTTCTTTCACAAGACTTCTACACAAGTCATTAAGTTAAGAATAACTCTTTTTAATTAATAAGATAGTTTCATATATAAAATGAACAACTCATCATCATCAAAGGAACAACTCATCATCATCATTTCTTTCAGCAACGAGAGTGGCATGAACTACTGTAGCAGTAAGTGCCACAGTTAGAGCAACTGTTCCAACAGTAGTGGCTTTGGCAGGTGGTTCACAACGGAGTCAGCTCCCCATGCATGTGTTTCACCCCCTGTAGGTGGTCCTTGGGCAGCTCCTTTTGTACATGACTTCATTCTTCCCCTTTGTTTACTTGGCTTGGTAGACTTGGAGCCCGACGTGGTAAATCATCCACGTGATAAAAGACTCAGCAAATAACTTCGTCATAAGCTCCTCCTTTTATATTCTTGTGAAGACCTAAACCAATTAATGACAATGAACACAATATTAAAAAGGTGAAATTCCTTCTATTTTGGAGATACACGTTCAGGTGATTAATATGGAGAGATAATTTATTTCTTCCCAAATTATCTAATGAGATAACAAAGGAAAATATGTTCCTCATATTAATACACATCTCCATAGAACTCCACATGGTGTTGTGGACTTAGAATCCCATCGAGATTCTAACAGTATCGATCCTAACATTTCTAGACCTATGAAGTTATATAAAACCACAGTTCAACTGATACTAATCACAGTTGAACTGATTTCCATGTGGTTGTGTTTGCTCCATTATATTTTATCAGGTCACGTTTCGTCTTCATAAATTGATAGTAAACTTATCAATTACACTATTTTGAATATGTAAAAAACATTTGACTCATGTTGTAATTATAGTGTGAAGAAGATATTACTTTGGCATTGAAATTTTAATGTGTCCTTATTTGCCCGTTTGTCGTTTATAAAACAAATATATTTGTCTTTTCACATAATTATTCTCACAAGTTAATTGCAAATACCTCCCCTGTGTAATCTCTAATTAGCAAATACCCCTCTGTAAAAAAAAAAACTCACCAATTGTTTATAAAATAAAAAATAACTACACATCAAAAAAATAATTAAAAATAATTGTGTAGTAAAATTTTGTTTAATTAAATTAATTTCAGAGTTGAGAAAATATTAAAAAATAAATATGTACAGTATATATTTTATTAATTGCTGAAAAATCCCATAGGGCATTTTTGTCATTTGACTTTTAGTCAATGCCTAAAAACGTAAAGGGTGCTGTGAGTTTTGAGTTTGATTACACGAGGGGGCGTTGGTGAGTTTTTTTTTTGACAGTGGGGTATTTGTCAATTAGAGATTACATAGGGGAGGTATTTGTAATTAACTCGTATTCTCACAGTAAAATATATACTAAACACTAGAATCAAATACAAAATTGAGATGTAAATTATAATAAATTCAACCAAAGTTTTATTGTAAAGTACCATAGTAAAATATACCCAAAAGGTATATTTTTTACCCTTGGAGATGAATCGCTACTGAGTTGGACAATAAGAGAAGCAAGACGGTAACGGTCAAATAAACTGATGTAGAATCAGAAGGCGGTGGGCCAGTAGGTGGAGTCATAGTGGTCGCCTAGGGGTTTCAACATCTGTGGTTGGTGCACAAGCGTCCGTCTGAGGAGTTGCCGACGAGCGGGTGATGGGGGTGGTCGCCGATGGATTTTCCCCGCCACCAGCCAACAAGTCTAGTACAGTTACAATTTAATTTCTGCCTTAATTGGCCGAGAGTGCAGATATAGTGGTGGTCCTCGGTGCCTTATAAGCTCCTCGAGGATTGATAATGGCACTTATCTAATAACACCATAAAATTAATAGGGGTAATATGCCCCACACCCCTCAAACCAAACTTAAATAGATATGAGTGACAAACTCAAATAGAAAATTTTAACTACATCCCTATTTCAAAATAAAAATTGATAAATATCCTTTGATTTTTATTTAACCCAAAAATACCCTTACAATAACAAATAAAAGTCACGTTTTCTTTTTTCTCATTTATTTCTCTCTCTCTTCCCCTCTCTCTCACGCCGCTCAACACCACGCCGCTCAACACGTTCTCTCTCCCTCTCACTTTCTGGTATTTTTTTCTCTCTCTCTCTCACACACACACACGTCCTCCTCCCCCCTCTTTTCTTTTTCTCTTCAATTATAGTGGAATAGTATAGAGGCTCTGAAGGTGGTTATGGTGGCGGCGGCGGTGGCTATGGCGGCGGCTATGGCAGCGGCTATGGAGGCACTCAGTGTAGAAGTTGCATCTGGAGGCTTTGTGACACTGGCCAGAGGATGGCAGGCTCATTTTTGTTTGCAACCATTACGGATGAATCGTGAGGTGGGTCTGGGTGTGGGGGGAGGGAGTGGGGGGAGGGAGAGGGGGGAGTAGTGGCGGTTGTGGTGGTGGGGGCGGCGGATCGGATCTAGGGTTTGGTAGGGAAAATTTAAGATTTTTCGATTTGGATGTCTACAGATGTCTATGAGTGTCTTTGGGTGTCTACGGTGTCTGACGGCTAGGGTTTCATGGCTAGGGTTTCAAGATGTCTGTGGGTGTCTACGGATTACTACGTTTCCTATGGATTTTTGTAGATGTCTATTACCGAAAAATAATTAAAAAAACCATAATTTTCAATTTATGTAGAAAAGAAAGGGGAAAATAAATTTTTATCTAATTGAAAAATATTAAAAATGAAAAAAGAAAAAGAAAAAACAATTGAAAACAAAATGATTTAAAAATATTAAATAACTAGTACTTCACCCGTGCGTTGCACGGAGGTAAGTTTCAAAATGAGAAAAATAATAATATTTAAACGATTATCTCTCTTAACAACACCAATTCAAATAAAACAAAATGGAAGGAAATAAAAAAAAAAAGTTATCTCTTAATTCAGAGTTGTAACATATGAAATTCAATTAAATATTACAAAGAAGAATACGCGAAGGGCGCAAAACACGATATAAAGATTAAGTGAAATCATTTAAAACATATGGTAAAACTCTATTATGCATCTACTACACCATGTGAATCTTCTGCAAAATAACTAAGTTAACAACAAACACAATAGTATAGAGGTAACACAATAGATATTCAAATAACCTGCAAGTTTATAACTAACAACATTCAATTAGTGATGCACATTACTCAAACAACAAAACAACTTATACTTATTGCAAAAGAGATAAGATGTATATCCCAATACGACAATACCAATAGTAATACCAATACTTATATCAATATTGATACTAATATTGATAGTAATACTTATAATAATACTAACACTAATACTAATACTAATACTAATATTAATACTAATACTAATACTATTATTAATATTGATAGTAATAATAATAGTAATACTGATATTAATATTAATACTAATACTAATACTGATACTCGTACTAATACTAATTCTAATCTTAATATTAATACTAATACTAATACTAATACTAATACTAATACTAATACTAATACTAATACTAATACTAATACTAATACTAATACTAATACTAATACTAATATTAATACTAACACTAATACTAATATTAATATTAATACTAATACTAATATTAAAACTAATACTAATACTCATACTTACTGATATTGATACTGATACTGATACAAATACTGATATTGATACTGATACTGATACTGACACTGATATTGATACTAATACTGGTACTGATGTTAATATTGGTACTGATTTTGATAGTCATATTGATATTCATAGTAATATTAATACTAATACTAATATTAATATTAATACTAATACTAATACTAATACTAATACTAATACTAATACAAATATTAATACTAATACTAATACTAATACTAATACTAATACTAATACTAATACTAATACTAATACTAATACTGATACTCATACTAATATTGATACTCATAATCATACTGATACTCATACTAATACTGATACTAATATTGTTACTCATACTGATACTGATATTGATAAAAATACTAATACTAATATTATACTAATAATACAGATACTAATACTAATATTGATGCTGATACTGATACTGATACTGATACTGATACTGATACTGATACTGATACATGAATTGATACTAATATGTTACTCATACTGATACTGATATTGAAACTGATACCGATATTGATACATATATTGATACTTATACTGATACTTATACTGATACTGGTACTGATACCGATACTAATACTAATTAGGATATTTGTACTGATATTAATACTAATATTAGTACTAATACTATTATTAATAGTAATATTAATACTAATACTGATACTAATATTATTATTAATACTAATACTGATACTAATACTATTATTAATACTAATATAAATGCTAAAACTAATTTTAATGCTAATGATCTAATGCTAATGATACATATACTGATATTGATACTGATACAGATACCGATACCGATACCGATACCGATACCGATACCGATACCGATACCGATACCGATACTGATACCGATACTAATGTTGATGCTGATACTGATACTGATACTGATACTGATACTGATACCAATACTAATATTGATATGGATAATTATACTTATGTTAATACTAATATTTGTACTAATACTAATACTAATACTAATACTAATACTAATACTAATACTAATACTAATACTAATACTAATACTAATACTAATACTTATATGAATACTTATATTAATACTAATACTATTACTAATACTAATATGTTAATATTGTTAATGTTAATGCTAATAGTAATTTTAATGCTAATGCTACTTAAAATTGTAATTCTAATATTATCCAAATCCTTGTCATATTCCTAATCTTATTCATAACACTAATCATAATTCTAATCCTATTCCTAACACTTATCATATAATAATTTTAATACTAATAATGCTAATGCTAATGCTAATGTTAATTCTAATTCTAATCTTAATTATAATTCTAATCCCAATCCTAATGCTAATCATAATCCTAATACTAATGCATGTCACTAAATATCGTACTAAGCATAATCATAATCTTAATTATAATTCTAATACTAATATAATCATAATCCTAATATTAATTTTAATATTATATTAATCATAATTACAATCTGAATCCTATTTCTAGTATTAATACTAATAAAAATTCAAAGAATATTAATTATAATTCTAATTCTAATACTAATATTAATCACAAATTCTAATCTTGCAACATTTTTTTTTTGCAATGATCTATTATTTAGTATAAAAAACAATTATATTCAATCTCGAACCTTTATATCAAATTTCTTATGTGTGGTAGCTGAAGCATAAAAAAACACATATTAAATATATTAAAAATTAATATTTAATTATATTTTCAAACTGACATTAAAATTATTTAAAATATTATAAGGGTATAAGCAAACGTTAAGACGTAAAAGAACAATAATTGTTGTTAATAAGATAAATTATGAAAATTCTCCTAAACTTAGGCTAAATTACAGAAAACACCCCCACTTATCGGTGATTACCAAAATCCCCCTGATGTTTGTTTCGGTCTTACACGACCCCCTTATGGTGTGATTTTTTACGGAATCTTTTTTATTCCAAGTAATGTCCCAAAAAATATGTACTCTACCCTTGCAGACGTGACATTTCTTTTATAGTAATTTTTATTTCCAATTGAGTGATGAAATAAGGATTGTAGTTTGATATTTCATCTTTCAGTATGTAAAAAATATATTATGCAATCATGCAGAATAAAATATCAAACATGAGTTATGAATTTAACCACCTCAGTGTCAATTTAGAAAATAACATGTGCAATTAGATATATTTAATTAACAACTATTTAATACATATGGTTGGAGCAAATAAATTTAGATAAATATTAAAATAAAATATTAAATAGCACATAAATATTCGGAAACTAATTTTGATACTTTTGGGTTGGAGTTTCTCTATATATTTACTTAATTATTATAATATATAGTATATACGACCATTATACATTTTAAATAAAACAATTGATATTCTTAATGTTTGGTATTAAATAAAGTGGATAAACGAATTTAATACCAAAGATTTAGAATAACATTATTATATTTTGAAATATATACAATCAATTTGTTTTGTTTTTTTTTTTTTGTTTTATCAATTGTTAAACTTAACTTAGGTTATTCAACTTATTAGTATAATCATGATAAAATTTTTATTTTAATTAGTATATGATTTAAATGGTTAAATCAATCGTAAAATTTATTTTCACTAGATTCAGTGAAGAGAAAATATTTTTTTTTAAATAATAACACGAAATTCATGTAGTATAATTTTCAATATGGTAAATAATTGGGAGTACATTACACTACACATGGAAGAAAAAAAATAGTGTCAATTTTCGCAATATAATAAAGTCGAACATGTATCTTTCTTTTTTACAGTTAATATTAATATATAATATTAAATTAGTAAAAAAAATGCATATTCTCTGGTCATGTTCATGTGAAATGTATAATATCAAATAATTTATTCTGCAATTTTTTTTTTAATATAAATCCAAATTTATGAATTAAAACTCAAAATTTCCGTAACACCACCAATAATGCAATAATAAGTGAAGAATTTAAATCGAATTTAACTAAATTAAAATTAAATTAATTATAAAATTAAATTCAAAAATAAATTTATTTATAGTTTCTAAGAAAGTTGATATATTTAGAGCATTTTATAAATGGTAGGCTATAAATATATTAATAAAATAATTAAATATATTTAATTAGCTTCAATTTTGGAAAATGATGACATGTTTTTTGATGATTTATTTCCACCAATCAATTCGCCACTTGGGATGAAATTGATGACATGTCGCCAATTGAAATTGCCAAATGTCAATCAATTAGCTATGGAATTCAACTTTTATATATTATATAGATACCATAGTTCATCATAGTATATTTACAATCTGCTATAATTTCGAATTTGTGAGTATAGGGGCATTTTTGGAATAAATTTCATAAAGGATGTGAAACATATTTTAATTAGAGTTGTCATTTAGTTCTAATAAGGTTTGTCACCAAGGACTTATATCTTGAGACAGGGTAATGATACACAACATCAACAAGAAAAGTTTTATGAATTAATTAACAAACATGGACCTCGTAATCTTGTTAGATGATTTCATATTCTTATCATACCATAAAAGATGAAATAAGAGTACATCAGAACATTCAACATGATATACAATACCAACGAAAAGATTAAACTAATAATGATTAATAAAGCCTATTCCCCTGTTATTTTCATCGTTCTACAAATGAATGAAACCTCCAAAATAGACCTGACTAAGTCGACATTCCTAGAGCTTTAGCAATAGCCACAAGCTAAGAAAAAACCTCTTTATTTTTCAGAAATTTCTTTGTGTTCTTCATCTTCGTCGGAAGAGTCGCCGCCGCCGACCGGCAACACCGCTATCTGCATAAGATCGGCTGGTATGGAGAGAAGTGGTTGCGTTCTTATATGAAGAATTTGGGGAGTTTTGATTTCATTTTTTCTTGTAATTTTGTTAATTGATTATTATTATTGTAATATTTGTTTAATGGATATTTTACATTTTTTGGTTGAGTTTGTAACGTTAATTAGGTAATTTATATAACTGTACAATGTGTGTATGATGGTGTACGATCTGTTTTTACTGGGTTCGTACTTTTATTTTAAAAATCCCAGTATCGTACTAGATCGTACTAGGTCGTACAAAAAAAAATCAACGGATGAGATTAACTGATACGCGTTTTCCTCACGTATAAATTACCGCAAGTATACAATATCGCATTTTGCAGAACAGTGGTTACGGATATCGATCCACAGGGACCTTGTAGATTCACATGCTAAGTAGTGTAGTTATATTATCTAGCCGATCGTAAATAATTGGAATGGTGATAAACCCTAGTTTAAAAACATGCAAGATCATAAACATGCAAGTATAGAATGTACGTAAATAAAATAGCGACAACTCAACACGGGAGGGCTTTGATTTAAAAGGGACTTTTAGGGTCAAATCCACCTATGTATAATCAACAATGATCTACAAATCCGCTATCTAAAGTCACATTCCTATTCGTTAACCCAGACGTTAAAGTACTCTAACCCCCGTCTCCAATGTAGTTAGAGTCTACCCACAGGTCCGACGTCTCCAATCAGAACCTGCTATTAAGAGAGCAGTTAGGTCAAGTCCTTAAGGGCTATCCGAAGTGGATCACGTCTCCGTTTCCACACCCCGAACTATGTTTTCCTAACATCAAACAAGAAATCATCTCTCGAGTTCATTCCTATTTAATATCAATTCGAGAGCTGATCAAACTATCAGAAGCATTTAATGCATGAAAACATTAACGAAATCAAAACACGATAAATAGATAACAGAAATGACGATCGAAATCAATATATACAAGGTTTCATTACCCTAGAAGAAAATGTTCTTAGTTCATAACAAACATAATGTCAAAAGAATGCACACAAGAAATGAAGAACCAAACGTAAAGAAATTGCGTAACAAAAACCCAAGTCGAAACCCCCATTGATGATTCCCGGGAAGGACTGCCGAAAACCGTAAAAAAGTCGAAGTAGCATGACGAATGAAAGAGCCTTTCTATTTATAGTGAAATGCAAAGCTTCCTCGAGAAGCTTTGCAAAATAACTATCTTTCTCAAAAGTCGTGCCCAGATCGCGATCTGGCAGCCTTGGGGAACTGCCCACCACCATGCCAGATTGCGTTCCGGATATGTGTATCGCGATCTGGATCTTGATCAAAAAGTCTTCTGTGAACACCCTCAGATCGCGATCCAGAATGTCAGATTGCGATCTGGGTCTTGATCCTTTTTCGTTCTGTGACAACCCCCAGATCGCGATACGCAGTTCTTGTATCGCGATCTAGGTATTCTTGGCCCCAACATTGCCTTGAAAATTCGGTTTCGCTTTCAAATGGCTTCGACTCGGCAAAAATATCTAATAAAACCTAGAAGTAGAAATAAAACAAGAAACACAATAATATATACAAATAAAGCCGAAACTCGGACGAACGAAGACCAAAACACGAATATTTGATAAGCAAAAATCCTGCAAAACGAACACTTATCATTCACAAATAGTAATTACGGTCCTTAGACAACCCCAACAAACATAGCTTATTTTCTCTCTTTTTTTTTCAATACAACGGTTTTTGTGGCCATTCAAAATTACACAGGGATTATGTGCAAATAACTCAATTAATAAAGCATCTTGAGAAATATAAAAGAAAAAACATAAAATAATATATAAACAAAATCACCACGCACGTTCAACACATGTGCACCTTGCTAGTATATACAAATATACAAATCCGGTGGATATATATGGTGCTTCTATTAATCCCTAGAATTCATTAACTATCGAAATATTAAACATAACTAAAGGTCCTGAGTTCTAATTACCACCATTTAGACCAAAAAAAAATAAAAAAAAAAATTCATATCTACATTACATGCATAATGCTACTTCAACTATTGAACTTTAAAGATAAACATGAAACTGAAGCTACTCATATCATTAAGTCAAATAATCTAAGCTTGAATGGCCTTGCCATCTTTTCCTAGATTAACTTTATTAATTGCGAATTTTGCAAGTTATTGAATGAGAGGGGAGGTATGCTCGATTGTACTTATATTATTTGTTGTGATAGAGTTCCTTCATTATTAATTAAAACAAATCTACTAATCTAGTATATATATCTATACATGTGACGATTTATTTTCATTAATTAATTTCCATTGCGATTGTTATGTGGCCAATTCAGGGGACTGGACGGGAAGAACGGGAGCCACAAATGCTTGTGTCTTATTGGCGCAAAATATTTCAATCAATGTAAGAAATAACATTTGATTAGATGAAACCCTAAATTCCAAATCCATGCTGTGACTCCTATCATCACACATCAAGAATTAACAATTAAGTCAAAATTAAATGAATACGTGTACAATTCACGAACATACAGACATAGACATGAATAAAGTCCAGCTATTACAAAAGCAAACTAACTCCAGCAGAAATAAAACAAGCACGCAGAAAGTAGAAAAAACGGGTCACAACTACATGCAGAGTTCAAGAAAAAACAAAACACATTCCATTATATACCATTGGATATAAAGAAAGCAAGAATTTATCAAAAAGAAAATAACGGCATACACGGTACACCTAGGGAAGGCCTCTTGCAATGAGATGATAAAGGAATAAAGGAATAAAAAGATTTAAAGATAGAGAAAACCAATCAGAATGCAAAACAAAATACCAAATACAGCCTACTCCATAATTCCAAAAAAACAAAAAGACCGAGGAAGTAAGTAAAATCGACGGCAACTAACTTTGTTCGAAACAAATTTAAAAGGAGTTTTTTGCCTGAAAGAGAAACTTTTAAGCTTTTCAATCAACGCAGAATGATAGAAGTCTTGCTTATTGTTTAAGTTCTTGCATATAGTATACAATGTATTCTATTCTCGTCATCAAATATTGGTCATCAAATTATGCCTCACGTAATTAGCCCACCTCAATCTGCAGCCCCTCCACAAATTTTCAGACCTGATATATACGACCAACTCAATTAATGAGTTATAACACAAGACACCGTACATATACATATACACAGCCAAATTAATCTAGTCCACTTCACATTCTATTATGTTATATATTATTAACAAGCATATTAAATGTGGTGTTGCCATTTCGGATAGTAGGTGGGGCTTTCTTTAATATATATATATATATATATATATATATATATATATATATATATATATATATATATATATTATTAACAAGCATGTTATATATATAAACAAATGAACATTAAAAGCCATACAAAGAAATGATTAAACGCCAATAAATACCTGTGGCCGTAGTATTTTGCCGTTGCTCTATGTATCTTAGAGCTTTAACTTTTGACCGGAATGCTCTTGAAACACCCGGTGCATAGTATTTTTGCATAAAAATAAAAACATCAATTCATCATTGACTCTTATTCTATCATGGCCTTCGATAATTTTTTCGATATCATAACTCTTATTCTATCATGGCTGTTGTGAATCAACTTTTCAGTTCTCATCATTTAATCTAGTTGCTGTAATTTAAGTATCAATTGTTTACCATGTAACAATTTATTTGATTTCTTTAAAGTCATAGTCATATTTTAAAACAATTACAATCTCGTATTGTTTTCTTGTGTAATTTTGAGGTTTCATATATTTATTTTTAAGAACCAAAAAATATAATTTTCTCTCACATTTTTAGTTTAAATCACTCTAAGCCCACCTATAATGAATTGATGGTAGAGTACCATGTACCGATTATGCCGTACTGAAAGTAACGGTACATCGAACATTGGCATACCGCATTTTTTGTTAAGGCAATAGTATTAAATTATTCAATGCCATAAGATATGATAGGTACGCAGTATTGCGCCAAATATTCGGCAACTGTACAGAATCCACCCCTAAGTAATACTCATACACATACTCGAGAGAAATACATATTTTATCAAAAATTTTTGGAGTTTTAATGCCTTTGAATGTAGAAAAATTAGTGCAATTTCTCACAAACTAATAAACATATAACAATTAATATAGCGTAAATTACCTTGTCTTCGTATCCGGTAAATTTTCCAGCCAACGGCCTTTTGTTTACTCGTTTCACCCATCCTTCGGGCATCCACGAGTTGTCATCCACTTCTCTTTTGGTGATTGGCTCCTGCACAAAATGTTAAATAAAATTAAAACTTCAAAAAGTGAAGCCTCCATTCACAGTTGACTTGTCATTGTTTCCATGTCCAAATCTCTAATTCTATTCAATTGCCGCAAGCAAGAATGAATTAATTTAATACAACGTAGATAGCACGATATATACGCGACAAAATGACCCTTGCATGCAAGGATAAAATAGCTACAAGAGAAGGCATACCTTTGTTGCACCACCTAATTTCGCTTTTTTCTGCTTCGAAGGTCCACAAGGCATCACAGAACCTTCTCCGACTTGTGCTCGCTCCATGTTCTGTTCCCAAATAAGTTGAAAGTACAAAAGTTGATTAAAATTATGCAAAACCATATATCAAAATATATGGTAACAGCATGATAAAGTCCATGATGCAACAAATAAATAAAAAGATTACACAAAATTATATATATATATATATATATATATATATATATATATATATATATATATATATATATATATATTGATGCTGCTCCAAAATGATGGGTCAGCCCAATGGTCTTGAAGCCCACTGGTCTCCTAAGTCCGGGAATCTTCAAGCCCAATATCGGGAATGTCGGGCGTCCTTGCCACGTGTCCAAAGGGATCAAAGGTGTGGGTCCGCCGAATAACCTACAAAACAAATCAAGACACTAAGTGACTCGCCGGGGCGGCCCCGGCGATTACACTCCGACGCTCAAGTCAGGTATTGGAAGTGATACTTTGCAAAGGCTAAAACATCACCCAAATTAGAGATACTTCAACAAATGAATCATACCTTGTCTTTATAGTAGGACTTGACTATTAGTTTCTTGTAAACTTTCAATGTGGGACAAGTGTAGAAGTGTGAAACTTCTTGTAGAGATTCAATGGGGGAGAAAATTATAGAAGTGGAGTTCTAATTGGACTTTTCCCTTAATTGGGCCTTTAATGGACCAATTGGGTTTAAGATCCAATTATACACATCATTAAGCCCCCCACTCCCAAATTGGGCCACGGTCCGTGGGCCGGCTTGGGAGTAGTAGAGAACGAGTTTGGAGTTGTTGCTCCGTGACCTGGAGAGTTGCGCTACGGCGGATGATCCGGAGGGCGGGGGGGGGGGGGGGGTGTCTTGGGTGTATTAGGACAAAATTTGTCCGTCTCTCGTACGCGCGCTTTGAGGAGTGGTGGCGCTACGAAAGTGAGTGGTGGTTGGGCGGTGGGGATGACGAAGTGGCCGCTTGGGTGCCCTCGGGAAGACTCTTAGTCGGGTCCGAGCTTGGGTGGCCGAGAGCCATCGGGTTCAACCTTGGTGGGTCGGCAGCCGTCGGGTCGAGAACCTCCGGGTCGCGAGGTAGTGGGCCGGAAGCCGTTGGGTCGAGGACCTCTGGGTCGCGGCGTAGTCGGCGGATCGGGGGATGCCGGGTGGGGAGCCGGCGGGCCTGGGGATGCCGGTTCGCGGGAGCCGACGGGGCGGGAGTTGCCGGTTCGGGAGGCGACGGGCCGGGAGCCGGCGGGTCGGGGGATGCCGGGCCAGGAACCGACGGGCCGGGAGCCGGCGGGTCGAAGGATGCCAGGTCGGGAGCCGGCGGGCCGGGGGATGCCGGGCCGGGAACCGACGGGCCGGGAGCCGGCGGGTCGGAGGATGCCGGGTCGGGAGCCGACGGGCCGGGAGCTGGCGGGTCGGAGGATGCCGGGTCGGGTTCCGGGTAAACGGGGTGACGGCTGGCCCGGGTTTGCGGCTTCGGCCGACATCAAACCGTATGAGCGAGCCGTCGGGTGATTGGGATGGACATGGAAAAAATTCTCCTGTCTTTTGTACAACCCCGTCGGCGTTGGGTGTGGGTGATTTTGGAAAGACTTAGCCAAAATTCGCCCGTGTTTTGTACGGCTGCGTCGGCATTGGTAATGGAAGACGGGATAATGACTGAAACTAGAGGTGCGGCTAGAGTGATCGACTTGGATTCTAGTTTGGAAGATGACCCATGAGAAAAGATTTGGGGTGGAGAGCGTGGGTTGGTATTAATGGAGTGTTTAGACACCAACTCCTCTCCTATCTCTTTATCTCTACCTTTTTTTTTTTTTTTTTTTAAAAGATGCCGACGGCTAATTTGCCGGCCATTACGCCAATGGTCGATTTTCTTTCCGAAAATATCAATGGCAAGAAGCCTTTCTCTCGCAAATAATGAGTTATAATCTGTCTTTTTTTGGGTAAGACGATATCTCATGGTTATTGCATGGTGGGAAGTCCGACCTTCGTAACGGATGAGCTACGCTTTATCTTTTTAAGCATGGCGGTATCCCTTGGCTTAGCCTAGTGGGAAATGAACTTTTTGCGAAGAATGAGTTTAGCTTTATTTTTTTAAGGCGATGCCGTACCCCTTGGCTTTTTGCCTATTGGGAGGTCCGACTCTCGCAAAGAATAAGCTAAGCTTTATCTTTTAAGGCGATGTGGTATCCCTTGGCTTTTTGCCTAGTGGGAAATGCACTTTTTGCGAAGAATGAGTTTAGCTTTATTTTTTAAGGCGATGCCGTATCCCTTGGCTTTTTGCCTATTGGGAAGTCCGACTCTCGCAAAGAATAAGCTAAGCTTTATCTTTTAAGACGATGTGGTATCCCTTAGATTTTTGCCTAGTGGGAAGTCCGACATTCGTTAAGGGTGAGCTATGCTTCATCTTTTTAAGAAAGGCGGTATCCCTTGGCTTAGCCTAGTGGGAAATGCACTTTTTGCGAAGAATGAGTTTAGCTTTATTTTTAAGGCGATGTCATATCCCTTGGCTTTTTGCCTATTGGGAGGTCCGACTCTCGCAAAGAATAAGCTAAGCTTTATCTTTTAAGGCGATGTGGTATCCCTTGGCTTTTTGCCTAGTGGGAAGTCCGACATTCGTAAAGGATGAGCTATGCTCTATCTTTTTAAGCAAGGCGGTATATCCCTTGGCTATAGCCTAGTGGGAAGTCCGTCTTTTTATTTTCTCTTGGTGTTTCAGGGAACGAAATTCCAATTTCGATATGTTATCACGTATGTAAATTGTAGTTTTACGGGTAGTGGGTTGAAAGGTAACGAAAGTGATCAGCAGATACATAAAAATAATGAGTAATTAGATAAAGGTTCGGCGGGAAGTATGCCCCTGATTAAAACATTCAATTATCATTGTAGCTGACAGTACATAATATATTGCGGTGACCGACATGCCCCCGGCGATTACACTCCGACGCTCAAGTCAGGTATTGGAAGTGATACTTTGCAAAGGCTAAAATATCACCCAAATTAGAGATACTTCAACAAATGAATCATACCTTGTCTTTATAGTAGGACTTGACTATTAGTTTCTTGTAAACTTTCAATGTGGGACAAGTGTACAAGTGTGAAACTTCTTGTAGAGATTCAATGGGGGAGAAAATTATAGAAGTGGAGCTCTAATTGGACTTTTCCCTTAATTGGGCCTTTAATGGACCAATTGGGTTTAAGATCCAATTATACACATCACACACATATATATATATATATATATATATATATATATATATATAAGTATGCATATGTATATGTATATGTGTGTATATATATACACATCTAGATCATCTACTTTACCTCTCGATGGTGATTTGTTGCGGCAATTCGCAAAACCAGCGAGGGTTGTTGAAGCAGCTGAGGGTTAGGCACCATCTTGTCTGTGGTCAGAAAAGGATGGAGTTATAATTACTTCATATGGCCATAAACTTGCTCGATTACTTGAGTGAATAGTAACTTAAGACAACAAATTAACATGTGATTAAAACAATTTTTCAAGATGACACAAATAGTAGAGGTTGGAAGTTGGACATCATAAAAATAAATCGGCAGGTGTGTGCAAAAGGATAGCAAAAACTGTTTCTTATATAACTGAAATTATGACAAAAAAAAGCATTTTGGGTGCACAAAAAGTATAAATTAGGAAGGTATTTCTACACACGTAAAATAGGTAGAGTTAGTAAAGCAATAAATAGATGCATGAATTCTACTTTTACGCATCTAGTCGATACAAGGAAAGTTATTCCTGTGCAATGTCAATCTAGTAATATTTGTAAATTCAATGACAAAGCTAATTCACCTCTATGTTCTAACAAAAAATTTAGTTCCTCAAATATGAGCACCCTTCAACATAGTTTTCCAAAAGAAAGAAAATGAACATTAAAAGCCATACAATAAAATGATTCAACGCAAATGTATACCTGTGGCCGTAGTATTTTTACTGTTGCTCTATGTATTTTAGAGCTTTAACTTTTGACCGGAATGGTAATTAGTGTAATTATATATCTTGTTACTCGCCAACAAGGTTTCAGTTGAGAAACTCAATCTGAATTCAATCAATGTACGAAATAACATCTGATTAGATGAAACCCTAAATTCCAAACCCATGTTGTGACTCCTATCATCACACATCAAGAATTAACAATCAAGTCAAAATTAAATGAATACATGTAAAATTCACGAACATACAGACATAGACATGAATAAAGTCCAGCTATTACAAAAGCAAACTAATTCCAACAGAAATAAAACAAGCACGCAGGAAGTAGAAAAAACGGGTCACAACTACATGCAGAGTTCAAGAGAAACAAAACACATTCCATTGTATACCATTGGATATAAAGAAAGAAAGAATTTATCAAAAAGAAAATAATGGCATACACGGTACACCTAGGGAAGGCCTCTTGCATGAGATGATAAAGGAATAAAGGAATAAAAAGATTTAAAGATAGAGAAAACCAATCAGAAAGCAAAACAAATACCAAATACAGCCTACTCCATAATTCCAAAAAAGCAAAAAGACCAAGGAAGTAAGAAAAATCGACGGCAACTAACTTTGTTCGAAACAAATTTAAAAGGACTTTTTTGCCTGGAAGAGAAAGTTTTAAGCTTTTCATTCAACGCAGAATGATAGAAGTCTTGCTTACTATTTAAGTTCTTGCATATAGTATACAATGTATTATATTCTCGTCATCAAATAATGGTCATCAAATCTAATGTTATGCCTCACGTAATTAGCCCACCTCAATCTGCATCCCCTCCACAAATTTTCAGACCTGATATATACGACCATCTCAATAAATGAGTAATAACACAAGACAACGTACATATACATATACACACCCAAATTAATCTAGTCAACTTCTCATTCTATTATGTTATATATTACTAACAATCATGTTAAATGTGGTGTTGCCATTTCGGATAGTAGGTGGGGCTTTCTTTAATATAATTTCATATACATATATATATATATATATATATATATATATATATATATATATATATATATATATATATATATATATATATATGTATGTATGTATGTATGTATGTATATAATACAATTTTCCAAGATGATACAAATAGTAGAGGTCGGAACTTGGACATCGTAAAAATAAATCACCAAGTAGGTGCAAAAGGATAGCGAAAACGGTTTCTTATATTTCCGAAATTATGAGGAAAAAAGAACATTTTGGGTGCACAAAAAGTATATATTAGGAAAATATTTCTACACACGTAAAATAGTTTGAGTGACTAAAGCAATAAATAGATGCATGAATTCAACTTTTACGAATCTAGTCAATACAAGGAAAGTTATTCCTATGCAATGTCAATCTAGTAATATTTGTATATTCTATGACAAGGCTAATTCACCTCTATATTCTAACAAAAAAATAACTTACTTCCTCAAATATGAGCACACTTCAACATAGTTTTCCATAATAAAGAAAATGAACATTAAAAGTCATACAAAGAAATGATTAAACGCCAATAAATACCTGTGGCCGTAGTATTTTGCTGTTGTTCTATGTATCTTAGAGCTTTAATTTTTGACCGGAATGCTCTTGAAACACCCGGTGCATAGTATTTTTGCATAAAAATAAAAACATCAATTCATCATTGACTCTTATTCTATCATGGCCTTCGATAATTTTTTCGATATCATAACTCTTATTCTATCATGGCTGTTGTGAATCAACTTTTCAGTTCTCGTTATTTAATCTAGTTACTGTAATTTAAGTATCAACTGTTTACCGTGTAACAATTTATTTGATTTCTTTAAAACAGTTTCGATCTCGTATTGTTTTCTTGTGTAATTTTTAGGTTTGATATATTTATTTTTGAGAACTGAAAAATATAATTATCTCTCACATTTTTAGTTTAAATCACTCTAAGCCCGGCTATAATGAATTGATGGTAGAGTACCATGTACCGATTATGCCGTGCCGAAAGTAACGGTACATCGAACATTGGCATACCGCAATTTTTGGTAAGGCAATAGTATTAAATTATTCAATACCATAAGATATGATAGGGACGCAGTACTGCGCCAAATATTCGGCAACCGTACAGAATCCACCCCTAAGTGATACTCATACACATGCTCGAGAGAAATACATATTTTATCAAAATGTTTTGGAGTTTTTATGCCTTTGAATGTTGAAAAATTATTGTAATTTCTGACAAACTAATAAACATATAACAATTAATATAGCATAAATTACGTTGTCTTCGTATTCGGTAAATTTTCCAATCAACGGCCTTTTGTTTACTCGTTTCACCCATCCAGGAGTTGTCATCCACTTCTCTTTTGCTGATTGGCTTCTGCACAAAATGTTCAATAAAATTAAAATTTCAAAAAGTGAAGCCTCCATTCACAGTTGACAGGTCATTGTTTCCATGTCCAAATCTCTAATTCTATTCAATTGCCGCAAGCAAGAATTAATTAATTTAATACAACGTAGATAGCAGGATATATACGCGACAAAATGACCCTTGCATGTAAGGATAAAATTGCTACAAGAGAAGGCATACCTTTGTTGCACCACCTAATTTCGTTTTTTTCTGCTTCGAAGGTCCATAAGGCATCTCAGAACCTTCTCCGACTTGTTCTCGCTCCATCTTATGTTCCTAAATAAGTTGAAAGTACAAAAGTAGATTAAAATTATGCAAAACCATATATCAAAATCTATGGTAGTAGCTGAGGGTTAGGCATAAGGTCTATTCTTTCTCAATCTTGTGTGTGGCCAGAAAAGGATGGAGTTATAATTACTTGATATGGCCATAAATTTGCTCGATTACTTGAGTGAATAGTAACTTAAGACAAAAAATTAACATGTGATTTAAACCATTTTTCAAGATTACACAAATAGTAGAGGTTGGAAGTGGGACATCATAAAAATAAATCAGCAGGTGTGTGCAAAAGGATAGCAAAAACTGTTTCTTATATAACTGAAATTATGAGAAAAAAAGGGCATTTTGGGTGCACAAAAAGTATAAATTAGGAAGGTATTTCTACACACGTAAAATAGGTAGAGTTAGTAAAGGAATAAATAGATGCATGAATTCTACTTTTACGCATCTAGTCGATACAAGGAAAGTTATTCCTATGCCATGTCAATCTAGTAATATTTGTAAATTCAATGACAAAGCTAATTCACCTCTATATTCTAACAAAAAACGAGCACCCTTCAACATAGTTTTTCATAAGAAAGAAAATGAACATTAAAAGCCATACAATGAAATGATTCAACGCCAATATATACCTGTGGCCGTAGTATTTTTACTGTTGCTCTATGTATTTTACAACTTTAACTTTTGACCGGAATGCTCTTGAAACACAAAACATCAATTTATCATTTACTTTCCATGTTGCGCATCAATTATATTGATGATATATCGTTGGGTAGCCATTTACTTTTTGGTACCCCTCTAAGTTTGGAAAGAAATTAATTCCTTTCAGTGGAACCTCATTACACTAGCTATACCTACTAAAACAAGAAGACGTGGAAAAAATAAAATAAGACAAAACAACGAAAAGTGAAGGCTAAGAGATTATGCAATGCGGCTATCGCTATAATATACCAGCCACAATTTAACGAAAAATAACAAAAAGAATGGTTACCATAATATTCGGTACGGAATTACTACCGTACCGCTATCATACAGTACAATAGTGGTACTGTATTTTCAATACCACGGTAATACTATACCATACCATAATTCATATATTTTTATGGGGTTTTTGTGCATAAGTCCCCAACCAAGCGTCTTTATTATTCTAGGTTTAGGGGTTATATCTCTTTCTCTAATAAGCCTATCCCTTTAATATTTATTATAAATAAAGGAAACATTCATGTATATGCTAATACTACCCTCAACCCTTTTATACCCAAATCTTAATTGTAACCCCAATTTAATCAATTTTATCCACAAAAATCCGATTTTTACCGCAAAAATTCAATTTTGACTTTTTTTTTAGCATACTTTAATATGCTCCAATTTCATCCTTAATTTAATTTAATCTAAATTTGACCCCAAATTTCACAAATTATTCAATTTTGACCCAAAGCTTTCTTTTTTCAAAAAGAAAAATGTTTGCAAATTTTTTATTTTTTTTCTTTCTTTCTTTCGGATTTTTTTCCCCGGTTTCCGGCGGTTAACGCCAGTCTCCGGTGTTGAATTTTTTTTTTCTTCTCTTTTCTTTTCTTTTCTTCCGGATTTTTTCGCCGGTTTCCAGCTTTGGCCGGCGGTCTCCGATGTTGACCTTTTTTAGTGTTTTTTTAGTTTTTTTTTTTTATTTTTTTTTCTGTTTGTTTTTTTTTTACGTCCTCCGCTAAACGTTGATCGTAATTGTGCTGTCACTGACAGTAAATTAACGTAATTATACTGTAATGATAGTTATAACGTAATTGTACTGTCGTTTACAATATATTTATGTAATTGTGCTGCCGTTGACACTAAATTAATGTAATATTATTATTTTTTATTTTTTGTTGTTTTTTTTTATTTTGTTTGATTTGTTGACAAGTCAACGTAATTGTATTACGGTTGTTGACAATAAAATAACTGTAAACACAATAATATTACTGTCAACAACATCAATATTAATTTGTTTTTGGGTTTTTTGTTTTGTTTGAGTTATTCACGGAGTAACGTAATAATATTACTGTCTATTATTGTAATAGAACTGTAAATACAATAATATTATTGTGGTTGACGGTAATATTACTGTTGTTATAGTATTATTTTGTTTGGATTTTTTGTTTGTTTGAGTTATTCACAGAGTAACGTAATAATACTATTGTCTATTATTGTAATATTACTGTGGTTGACGGTAATATTACTGTTGTAGAAATATTACTGTCACTCACAGTAATATTAATTCTTTTGGTTTTTTATTATGTTTACAAGTTTTTGAAATTAAGTTAAGGATGAAATTGGAGCATATTAAAGTATGAGGGGTTATTTTAGTCTTTTACAAAAATCTGGACCATGTGTGGACTTATTGGTAAAGAAGTTTTTTGTGTGGATCTCTTTATGAATAAGTACCCATTGATGGGCTTATTTGCAATGACCCCTATTTTTATGTATTTAACATACATTTTGCTTTCTATTAATTAATAATTAATACATATTATATCATGTTCATAGACTTAAACTAGATCACAATTTAAAAGTCAAATGATATTTTACATTTAATATCGATTTTCCTTGCTCTCATCCCATATATATATAGTTGTAGAGTTCATCATTTGTACCAACTTATTCTATAACTCTTATTCTATCATGGCTGTTGTGGATCAACTTTTCAGTTCTCATCATTTAATCTAGTTATTGTAATTTAAGTATCAACATTTTACCATGTTACAATTTATTTGATTTCTTTAAAGTAATAGTCATATTCTAAAAAATATTGTTTTCTTGTGTAATTTTGAGGTTTGATATATTTATTTTGAGGAGAACATAATGTAATATATGACAGATTCCAGGTGCTACCGAGAAGACAAAACGTTCAAGCAAAACAAACTTGTTTGGACAAATCCATGGAAGTCCTTAAAACTACCAAAGTAAATGATCAAAAGGAGCCTATCAAAGATGAATCTGCAGCCACTAAGATGAAAGCGTGGAAAAACTCCAAGTGAAGTTTGAAAAGAACGTTTGTCATATGGTATCAATAGCTAACTTAAACTTGAACTTGGAGTATCTGTTTATCATTTTTATGTGACAAGATATGAAGACTCATATCACGTTGGTTGAGGAAAATGCACGGATACTTTTACTGAAAAGATCCGTCGATATTTGAATTCGCCAGTTAATTAAGCACAATAAGTATTTTTTGTAGCAAACAAGAAAGATTAAATTCTGACCGTTTGTTTCCCTTTAAATTGGCCATTATTTTATTTAGCTTTTTGTGCAGGATTCAGATCATGCAAGCAGCATGTGATCTAATTTCCTTACACGTGTTGTTTTAACTATGGCTATCAAATTTTATGGTATATGATCAAACAAAGTCATAGCTCATGTTGAACTGTAAAATCATGACATTATCATTCTTCGTTCAATTCATCATCGAAGGCTCTAACCTCCATAAAAAAATAATTTTTTTTGTCAATTTCGCTAAATGGCCAATACCGAGTTGTGGGCTCGCTTCAAAACTTGCACTCTTGGAGCAGATTATTAGGTATATATCCTCTTTTTGTCTTCAAACTAAATGTGATCGACTACATTCAATAGAAAACTTCTGATGAGGATCTTGAAAACGGGGCCATTTGGTCGAATCCATCTTAGAGATTATCACCAGCAACGGAATGAACTGGTCCAATGGACTCGAGACGGCAGTGGGAATGTCGCAACTTTTGATTTCACCGATGTGGCGGGGCATTTGTTTTATTTTATTTTGATGCATGTAGTATATATAAACAAAAGGGAAAAGTTAGAACGTCGAACTCGTGAGCTCCATAATTTATAATTTCTTGTGTGCTATTTTTTTTAATTTTTTGTCACAATTGAAATTTCATGCTTCATACCTTTTACTTTCTATGTTCTTTGTTCAGAAGTTTTACTCTGAGGAGAAGTTGTACAGAGTAAAATGTCGATTTACTAACATAATGCTATTATCGAAAGAGATTGCAACTCGAATTTAATTTGGACGAAATTCTAACAATAAAGTGATATTAAGGATAAATAAACAGTATAGGTCAAAAGAGGAGGTTAATGTGCATTTTCACGTGCCTCACACGTGACTTTTCCATCCAAACTAACGGCAATTTCAAACGGTGGACGAAAATTGTAAAAAAACTGGTTATTTGAGGACCAATTTCGTGCTAGAAAAAAATTATCGACTAAAATCGAAAATGGTGTATAATATAGGGACGAGAGTTGTAATTATCCCCTTCCAAACCCTAATCCTATTAATCTTTTCTGTTTTTTTCCCATCTCACCCATCTTCTCTCTTGTCCTTTTTTTTCTATTATTTCTCTCCTTCCTTTTTTCGTCCACATCCTTCTTCTCTCTCACAAAAGCAAGTGGTCGGACGAAGAATTGTCGGCGCCCCATATCTTCTATGCCCTCATGGCGGCGCTCCACGAGGCCTGAACCACCACGATGTTGCTGTCGTGAGCAACAGCAGCCCCTTCTCGCCATGAGAGTCGATCTATTATTATCGTCCGAGAAGAATGAGATCAGTCTCCATGCGGATGGAAATTAGACGGTGTTTTTGTGGTGACGATAGTGGGGATGGTGATGGTGTGGTGTGACGACGGTATGGTGACAATGGACAGACATATCTAGAGTTTTTGGTTTGATCCGGCGGGGCGGAGAAAGTCGTGCATGCTAGACCCCTAATCGACTATGTTAAGTTTTAATCGACTATGCTCAGTAGTCGATTAAAGTTAATCATTACGTTTTTTAATTCATTTTTGAACTTTTGGTTATTGATCCCCATTTTTCCACGTGTAGTCGGACTTGGGGCATTTAGGTAATGTGTTTTTGTTCTGTCATTGTCAATCCATCATCTAATTTCTATAAATCAATACAATTTTGGTATTATTTCTTTTGTTTTGTAAAAAATAGCTGATTTTCATTTTCTTTTTTGTAGTTGTTTTTGTTATTTGTTTCGGTTGGTTATTGTTTGGATTCTTTTGTTGAATCATGTTGGTTTTGATTGAATATATTACGGTTGTTGTTGTTGTTACTTTTAGTAATTAATTTCATAATTCAACCACAATTTTATTTGTTAGTTCGTTAATCAACTATTCCCTTAGTCGATTGATTCCTGACAGCGAAACAGTATTACAAAAATTAAAAAAAATTAATAATAATAAAAAGTTATTTTTTTTAAATAAAAAAAGATATTAAAAAATAAATATTAAAAACAAAAATCAATTAAAAAAAAGGGGAGGAACAAAACGGGGATGTGTGTAGTTGGAAAAAAGATAGTGGATTATTGAGGAACATAAAGGAGCCTGGGTTTACATCAAAGAGTGAAATATGGGTTGGACATATACCTATTAATGAAAGTTTTTGGACGTTCTCAAAGTGCCCCATTTAATAAAGGCAAAAATCAGCCCTTTGTAATTTGGAATTACCGAAAAAATCCTCATGTTAAATAAATCAACAAAGACCCTCCAATGAAAATCAGGCAAATCAAAATAGGTCCTTGACAGCTTATCGTGGACACTACGCGCAGAGTGGGCTACAGGGGGTGACTTTTTGACCCGAAAGACCAAAATACTGTTTAAATTATAATTTTGAAAAATTACAGATTCAACCCAAAATGAAGTTTTTGAAATTTTCAATTCAATTTTTCAAATTTTCAGAAGCGCCCTCTCTCTAAATTAACTCAAAATTGGAACATCAATCTCAATTTTTAATTCAATCCTTAACACAACATCTTCTACTCATCGAAAAATGTCTATCTTGACCTCATCGAAAAATGCCAATCTCGATTTCTATTTCCAAAACGGCTGGGGTCACCTCCGACCAAAACCCGAATTCCTCAACCAGCCACGAAAACCCTCGGTTTCTTTAGTGAAATTCTAAAAGAACCCCTGGAAGCGAGGCGCCATTGGAGTTTGGAAGCATGCATGAAGAAGGAGATATGGTCCAGCCAATTATTTTCTCTCGTTCAAAGGTTGGCAGCACGAAGTAGATCTAGGTGGGTGGCTCCGACGTATGCGACGGTGAATCACTGTTGAGGTGCAAGCATAGTCCCACATCCGTTTAATATTGAATAGATCACTTCTTTATAAGGAGATAAGGAGGGGAGGAGGGGATAGCAACTCTATTTATGGGACATTTTGGAAAAAAAACCCAAGAGCAAAACCAATAGGATTTGGCCCAAATTAGACAATATCATACATATGTAGAGCTTGTGGTATACCGATGGGCCCCTAACAATCTCGGCGGTGAATCTCCAATTTCAGGTGTATAACAGAGAGGTGTTGGGCTTGGGTTTAGAGACGGGATGGTGGTTGATGGATTTGGTATGACGGTGAAGATGATGAAAATGTGGGGTCGGGTGGGTGGCTTTTGTTTGACGGGAAAGATGAAAGAATAAATTGGATATGTTTGGTGAGCTTTTGGGCTTCCATTTCCATTTTATTCTGGAGAAAAGATGTTTTGGGAGAAAAATTTGAAAATAAAATAAAGGTTGTTTGTATTTTGAGATGAGACAATTTGTACTGTAGCAAGTTAAATCATGTTTTAGAAGTGTTGGAAAAAGGTATTCTGAAAGAAGAATTTGAAAGATGAAGTGATTTTAGTGAAAACAATTTTCACTGTAGCAGTCAAATCATGTCTGTTAGATAGAGAAATATTTGATTATTTTTTGGGGAAGTTTTTCAAAATATTTGAGAAAGATAATTTTATTTTGGGAAAATAATGAAAAGAATTTGAAAACCTAAACAAACATGGGATTGTCTAGGGTCCGAGAGGGTTGTACTTCTCGGACCATAACCGGCTAATACAAATGCTCCACATAGGATTAGTACGTACCCACTAAAAAATAGTACGATACATACGTTACAAGTAAAATTACATTAAACACCTTTTTAATTAAACTGGAAATTTAATTAGAAAATTAATGATTTAAAACTTAATTCATATCAAATGAAAAATAAAATATTACGATCAAATCGAATAGCTTTCCTTAAACTTTAGACCCACTTACATCAATCTCCTTAATTCATAAACAATATTTCCTGTAAAAAAAAATCATCATCGATTTTTTCCTTCTTTCTGGCAAAGTTCTCTGAGCAAGAAATCATCATGTGGTTCTTCTTATCGTACGGCGTAGAGAAATGTGAGACAAATCTTTTCTTCCATACATATTGATTTTCCCATGTGTCCTGTAGAACTGGATGATTGTTAATCCGTTTTTATTTTGTCGGCAATTTGATCATCTGATGGTAACAATGTTTGTTTGATTTTGTAATGTATCTGCTAGAATCTAACTGGATTCAAATAAACAAGGTATGAGTAAATACTTGTACAACAAGTCCTTATGTACCGTGAAACACAAAAGGGAAGTCTCCTTGTTTACTTTAACTCTTCAATTTGTCAGTAATTGTTTCTTTTATACAGGAAACTATCTTATTAACTAAAAAGAGTTATTCTTAACTTAATGACTTGTGTAGAAGTCTTGTGAAAGAAGAATTCTTTCTTTCCATATATTTCACACAGACGTGTGAGAATCAAGAGAAGGGATAATTCCTTTTTTATTTTTTTCGTATATTATCATTAATTAGAATATTATTATTTATATGAGATATCTATTTCATTTTAGTAATATATTATTAGATAGGTATCTTATCAATCTCCTATATCTCCTGTACGTATCTAACCTTAATTAGTTTGCTTATACATGAGTCTTTCCCAGGCTATATAAAAAAGAGAAGCAGCAACAGAATACTGCGTGTCTTTTTGGAGAGAAACAGATCTCTCTTTTCTTTGTTGCTATTGTGTGCTTTTTGGAGAGAAAAATATTTCTCTTTTCCTTGTTGCTCTTCCGGCGACTTTTTATCGAGAGAAGAGTTCAGAGAAAATATTTTTTTTTCTTCTCGTTTTTATTGCTCCATTGTGATACGTGATTTTCATAGAAAATATATCGGCTTCCAGGCTTTATGGTGAAGACACCAAGATTCAAGGATTATCAAAAGGTTGCTTCTGCTATACAAAAAGAAGATCGGTTCTTCGGGAGAGGGGCTTAAACAGATCTCGGGAGGAGATCGATTTGTCGACTGAGGGATTCAGCGTTGAAGGGAGTTCAACCGTGCGGAGCAAGGGACGTGCTGCAAATTGAAGATTTATAATCCAGCGTAGTATACAACAACGGCGTCAACAAAGAGGGAGTCTTTGTATTTTGATTAATTCCTACTGTTGTATTCGTAAAACTAAAAATTAGTAAATTTTGTTTGCATGTCCCCGTGGATGTAGGGTACAATTGTATCCAAACCACATTAAATTTGTGTCTTGTTTATTTCTGTTTTTTACGAACTGTTTCACGAATTGTTGCAACACTTGACGCAACAGTAACGAAAAACTGAATCTAACACAAATAATTTAATCTATACGAAATAGATTCTAACAATTGGCGTTCTTATATGAAGAATTTGGGGAGTTTTGATTTTATTTTGTCTTGTAATTTTGTTAATTGATTATGATTATTGTAATATTTGTTTAATGGATATTTTACATTTTTTGGTTGAGTTTCTAACGTTAATTAGGTAATTTACATAACTGTACAATGTGTGTATGATGGTGTACGGCCTGTTTTTTCTAGGTTCGTACTTTTATTTAAAAAATCCCAGTATCGTACTAGATCGTACTAGGTCGTACAAAAAAAAATCAACGGATGAGATTAACTGATACGCGTTTTCCTCACGTATAAATTACCGCAAGTATACAATATCGCATTTTGCCGAACAGTGGTTACGGATATCGATCCACAGGGACCTTGTTGATTCACATTCTAGGTAGTGTAATTATATTATCTAGCCGATCGTAAATAATTGGAATGGTGATAAACCCTAGTTTAAAAGCATGCAAGATCATAAACATGCAAGTATAGAATGTACGTAAATAAAATAGCGACAACTCAACACGGGAGGGCTTCGATATAAAAGGGACTTCTAGGGCCAAATCCACCTATGTATAATCAACAACGATCTACAAATCCGTTATCTATAGTCACATTCCTATTCATTAACCTAGACGTTAAAGTACTCTTACCCCATCTCCAATGCAGTTAGAGTCTACCCACAGGTCCGACGTCTCCGTTCAGAACCTGCTATTAAGAGAGCATTTAGGTCAAGTCGTTAAGGGCTATCTGAAGTGGATCACGTCTCCGTTTCCACACCCCGAGCTATGCTTTCCTAACTTCAAACAAGAAATCCTCTCTCGAGTTCATTCCTATTTAATATCAATCCAAGAGCTGATCAAACAATCAGAAGCATTTAATATAGGAAAACATAAATGAAATCAAAACACGATAAATAGATAATAGAAATGATGATCGAAATCAATATATACAAGGTTTCATTACCCTAAAAGAAAATGTTCTTAGTTCATAACAAACACAATGTCAAAAGAATGTACACATAAATGAAGAAAAAAACGTAAAGAAATTGCGTAAGAAAAACCCAAGTCGAAACACCCATTGATGATTCTCGTGAAGGACTGTCGAAAATCGTAAAAGAGTCGAAGTAGCATGAAGAATGAAAGGGCCTTTCTATTTATAGTGAAATGCAAAGCTTCCTCAAGAAGCTTTGCAAAATAACTATCTTTGTCAAAAGTCGTGCCCAGATCGCGATCTGGGTTGGCTAGATCACGATCAAGGTCTTCTTGGCTCCAAAATTGGTTTGAAAATTCGGTTTCGCTTTCAAATGGCTTCGACTCGGCCAAAATATCTAATAAAACCTAGAAATAGAAATAAAAGAAGAAACGCAATAATATATACAAATAAAGCCGAAACTCGAACGAACGAAGACCAAAACTCGAAGATTTGATAAGCAAAAATCGTGCAAAACAAACACTTATCATTAACAAATAGTAATTGTGTACGCACTAGATTAAATATCTTACGGTTCTCGGACCTTAGACAACCCCAACAAACATAGCTTATTTTCTCTCTTTTTTTTTCAATACAATGGTTTTTGTGGCCATTCAAAATTACACAGAGATTATGTGCAAATAACTCAATTAATTAAGCATCTTGAGAAATATAAAAGAAAAAACATAAAATAAGATATAGAGAAAATCACCACGCACGTACAACACATGTGCACCTTGCTAGTATATACAAATATACAAATCTGGTGGATATATATGGTGCTTCTCTTAATACCTAGAATTCATTAACTATCGAAATATTAAACATAACTAAAGGTCCTGAGTTCTAATTACGACCATTTAGACCAAAAAAATTAAAAAAAATCATATCTACATTACATGCATAATGCTGCTTCAACTATTAAGTATTTGGAGGTAAACATGAAACTGAAGCTACTCAGATCATTAAGTCAAATAATCGAAGCTTGAATGGCCTTGCCAGCTTTTCCTAGATTGACGTTATTAATTGCGAATTTTGCAAGTTATTGAATGAGAGTGGAGGTATGCTCGATTGTACTTATATTATATGTTGTGATCGAGTTCCTTCATTATTAATTAACAAAAATCTACTGATCTAGTATATATATCTATACATGTGCCGATTTATTTTCATTAATTAATGTAGTAGCACGGATCAAGTAATCTCCTCGTGGGAGTTGTTATTTATTGACATTGTCAATGTTTCGACGCGTTGCTCGTATGTGTTTACATATATCCTTGTGCGTGATGTACTTTAGGAGGGGATCAAGCTCTCAAGAATTTTTTTTTTTTATGGGGATCGTGCCCCTTGTTAGACCTCGTAGGTTGTAAGTATGTTTGGACCGTGGCCACGTTTTCATGAAGGACCCGTCGAAAACAAGTAGAGAAATTTGAGTAATCAAGCTGGCCAGCCTATATAGATTCCCATAATATCTCTAAGTGTTTCTATGGTTTTAATCGTGCTAACTCGAGTTTGTGATTGTGTAGTGAATTGCGAGCGAGTTGTCTCCTCGAGAGAGTTGTCTTACAGCGAAGTTGTAGGACCATTGGATGACGCGCGATTGAAGAGCGTACGGATTGAGGTCGCATTGAGCGAGTTATCTCCTAGTGGGAGTTGTCTCGCAGCGAGTCTTATTATCGAGCGAGGTGGGTGCACATGGGAGTTTCCTTGCAACGGATTTATAGTGCCGAGCGAGTTGACTCCTCGTGGGAGTTGTCCCGCTGCAGGTTGGGGTACCGAGCGAGTTGACTCCTCGTAGGAGTTGTCTCGCTGCGGGTTCGTAGTACCGAGCGAGTTGGCTCCTTGTGGGAGTAGTCTTGCTGCGGGTTTGTAGTACCGAGCGAGTTGGATCCTCGTGGGAGTTGTCTCGCAGCGGGTTGTAGTACGGAGCAAGTGGTCTCCTCGTGGGAGTTATCTCGCTGTGGTTTTGAGACCCGAGGGAGTTGGCTCCTCGTGGGAGTTGCCTCGCAACGGGTTATAGGACGGAGCGAGTGGTCTCCTCGTGGGAGTTGTCCTGCTGTGGGTAGTAGTTCCGAGCGAGTTGGCTCCTCGTGGGAGTTGTCTCGCAAGTCCCCCACTCTCGAGACGATGTGGGAGCCAAGTCGAAAAGGGTACCGGATCGTGTCGAGAGTATATCGGTGCTGTAGTCTTGCGTTAATCGTTGGCATGGCGTGGAGAAATAATTTTTTTTTTATTTATTTATCCATTTGATAGCGAACGCGGATGAGGCGATCACGAAACCTTTGGATGAGATGTCCAACCTTCGGATGGGATGTTATATTAGAGACCTATGGTCCGAGGTGGATGTGCATGGTTGTGCCATTGCTTCAGTTGCGCTCTTCAACTTTTTTTTTTCTCTGTTGATGCTCGCGCGCGATTTTGGCCGCGCGTGTACGCCACGCGCGCGTGCTGTGCATGCGCGTTTGTTCTCGGTGTTTTTTTTTTTTTTTTGAGCTTATTGATATCCACCCCATTTGGAGATTTCTTATCTTTGAGTTAGAGAGATGATATGCTACTCTTAGGTTGGAATGTCTAACATTTTTGGGTGGAAATGTAAGAGGGTTTATCACCCTTAAGATGAGATATCCAACCAATGGAATGCTGAGCACGCGGATGTAGAGAGAGCGGATGCAGAGTCCGTGCGCGGAAGCGGATGTGGAGCGCATGCGCTGAAGCGGATGCAGATCGCGCGGATTTGGAGTGCATGCACGGATGCGGATGCGGAGAGCGCGGATTTGGAACGCATGCGCAGATACGGATGCGGAGCACGCGGAATCATAGCATATCATAGCATAGCATAGCATAGCATAGCATATCATAGCATAGCATAGCATAGCAGATGCGGAAGCATAGCATATCATAGCATAGCATAGCATATCGTAACATAGCATATCATAACATAGCATAGCATATCGTAGCATAGCATAGCATATCGTAGCATAGCATAGCATAGCATAGGATATCGTAGCATAACATAGCATAGTATAGCATATCGTAGCATAGCATATCATAGCATAGCATAGCATATCGTAGCATAGCATAGCATAGCAGATACGGATGTGCAGATACTAATGTGGACCGTGCGGATGTTGAGTGCGCGGATGCTGAGCACGCGGATGTGGAGCGCATGCGCAAATGCAAAGAGCACGGATCGGGAACGCATGGTCAGATGCGGAGTGGAACACGTGGATGTGGATCTCATCCCGACGGAAGCGGAACACATGCGCGGATGCAGATGTAGAGCACACGAAAGCGGAGCACTTGTGCGCATGCGGATGTAGACCGCGCGGATGCTGAGCGCGCGGATGAGGAGCGCATGCGCGGATGCGAATGTGGATCCGGATTGCGCGCTCGTTGCTTGGGGCGCGACGTTGGGGATGTGTTATCCTTGGAGTGGAGAGAACATACCCAACTCTTGAGATGAGATGTGAATTTGTTGGAGTTCAAAGGTAGAGAGGATGTACCACCCTTGTGACGAGATGTCCAACCCTTTGGATGAGATACCAAACCTTGAGGTGGGATAGCCCCTCATCTTAGGTGAGGCATTTATGAACCCTGTTATGGTTTCGAAGAACTTCCAGTGTCTTTGACATCATTGGAATGAGGAGCTCGTAAGGGAGAGGCGTTGGCTCTCCGAGGTGAACATGGGCGATATTGCGCAGTTTGCGCTTCTCGGCGATGTTGCACAGTTCGCGCTTCTCCGCGATGAGTGAGTTGTTGTATTCAGAATTGAAGGTTTGAAGTAGATGCTTACGACACACTCGCTTGGTGGGTGTTGTAAGAGTAGGTGACCAACAAGCCAACTTGTGGCTGTGGTCTTTCGTATTTATTATTGTAATAAACGAACCTTTATTCGTATTAATGATAAAACATCTTGGCATTCTATATCTTTGTCCCTTTGTCACAAGCATAGATATAGTCCTTACAGTTATTACAAGTACTAGTAATTGATCGTTAGGATCGTGAGATATTTACTTAAGTATTATAACTGTTAAACGTGTTCCTAGTCGAAGGGTTACGCCACTAATGAGGATATCGGCCTTTCCCGTTAAGACTAGCACTTAGTGTATGTGTACTGCATCTCATCAGTAAACGGTATTGTGATATCGGCATACATAAGTGGGTGCTCGTAAGTTGACGAGTTCACTGAACTCCCTCACCCTAGAAATCTCTAAGTGGTTCCCAATAATCGAGTAGAGATATCTATGGTATAGTTGTACACCATTAGTCCTTATGACCTAGACATCACCGTGACTTCACTAGAGGACCAGCTGTATCGTGACCTGTCCCTGAGTTCCACCGAGGACCATCCCAAGGGCCAGTGTTCGTGCAGTCCGAAATCTAGTGGGAGGTCTGTGCATTGTAGTCGGGGATTCGATCGCTAGAATAGTCTTGGATGTCCTGTGTGTTCTGAAAGGTTGTAATCAATCTAAGTCTCTGGCCAGAGCTGACTAAGTGATGATTAGAGAATTCGATTCTCTAAGTCATGCACGTGACGATTACAACACTTGGAACGATCGCACCGTCATCGAACATATAAAGAGGTCTCGATGAACCAATGCCTCTAGTTCGATCGGGACATATGTATCGAAGGGACCGTACTGTACGTTAACTATATCTGAAGGTTCTTGCAGGCACTTCATTTGTATCTAGGGAATCATGACGCGTAGTTGCTAGACGCCAATCTTGATTCGTTGGGTGATTAAGGTGAAACGAGCTTCATCTTAATCGTAACTCGAAGGGGACGAGTTTTGACCACAAAGGGTTGTGGGCCCACGGCTAGCTTACACCTGAACCATCGAGGGTCACACTGCTCGTGCACATGAGATCTTTGAATAAACGGTCAGAGATAAAATAGTTTATCTTTGCATGATTGGAAGTCAATATGATTGAGTCCAACATTCGTAATTTGGAATTATGAATGAGAATAAGAAAAGGAAAAGAATAGGCGAACATGTTAGTGAACTTTCTAAATCGGGAAGTTTCCAAATTTAGAAAGTCCACTGAACTAGGGTTTCCACTTTTGGAAAGTTGGAAAATAAGAGATGGCACTCGTAATGACGAGGAAGTTATAATGATTCCGAAAATGTAATCGTTGCAATTTTTCGGTCATTGAATTGAGAGATACGAGCAAGTAAAGGAACTAACGAGCTTAAGCTGTTGGGCCCAGTCCAACTTAAGCCCGCTAGGGTTTTATGCAAGGGACTATAAATACATGATTTATAGGCCTTGCACATACATAAGAAAACCCTAACCCTAAAGCGGCCGACCCTCTCTCTCTCGCCCTCTCTCCCGCGCGGCCACCTCCGCCGTTGGCGCCGCCCCGTCGCCGGAATCGGCCATCCCTTGGCCGATCCATTTCGGTATTCTTTCCTTCTCTTTTTCTTCCGTTTTATTCTAACTACTTCGTGTCTAGTGCCACGATTTAGTAGATCGAAGTATACGAGGTGAAATCCGAGAGGAGGAAGACTGTAGATCGAAGAATCGAGGAGCAACGCACGAGCCGAAGCCGCACGCTGCCCCACGCGCCGCCCCGGAAGTCCGCGCGTGAAACACACGCGCCGCCGTGACCTCACGCGCCGCTGCTGCCGTTGCACCGCTGCTGCCCCGATTCTACGGATTGGTTTCCGTAGTAATCACGAAGTGCTAATCGCTCCTACCTCACGCGTCAAAAGGTAAATATACGAAACCCTAGTTTCGTTTAGAGCTTTGTTTAAACTATGATTTCATGCTTGTGTTTGTATGATTTTATGTGATTATGTGTAATCGGTTTTAAATCATTGCAAGCATGTTATTTGGTTTAAATTGCGAGCATGTTAATTGATTTAAGTACGGTTAAATTTATTAGCATGTATGTTGTTTTATTTTCGCTGGAAGCGCAAAGGTACGCAATTAATTGAATTTAATTTATCGGGCATGTTCTTATGTGTTTTTAAAGTCGTTTAAATCGCATAAATTTTTGTTTCCGCTGCGTATGCGTGCCCGAAACCCAACAGTGGTATCAGAGCTCGTTGCGCAATTAATTGCGTTCGTTTTAATATGCATGTTCGATTTATTAAAGTAGTGTTTGTTGTATTATGTAATTGGGAGTTTTCGTAAGTTTAAAATATTTTTGAAATATTGTTTAGAATTTTTCCAGCTTTAAAATTGTTTAAAATTGGAAAATCGGATCTGAAATTGTTTTTTAAAACGTCGGTTTTTGTTTAATCGGATCGAACCGGTCGAACCGGCCGGTTCGATGGTTGTGCACGATTTAGTTGACCGAATCCACGTGGATTCGGGTCGGTCAGACCGGTTCTCGGTCCGACTGACCCGGCCCACTGATTTGGGTCAGCTGGACCGGGCAGAACCGGACCGCTTCGGTCCGAACCGGTCAGACCGGTTGGGCCGAACCGGTCCACTGAAAATAAAAAAAAAAAAAAAAAAAATTTCAGATTTCTAAAATTAAACTTAAAACAAATTGATTTTAATTTTTGGAAAATTATTTTCAATTAATCCCAATTAGATAATTGGATCGACAATCATCTATTTTAGTAAATAGGTGTTAGATTAATTAATTAATTTAAATTGTTAAATTGATTTCAATTAATGGAACACATATATAATATTGATTATAGTTCAAATTAATTAGTAGTACCTCAACAATATTTGAATGATTTATGCTAGTTGAGGTTCTATAATTATTTTGAAAACTCGATAATTAATTAATGTAATTAATTATGAAATTAGGTCGTATGTTCCTCTTAGGACAATATGCGCTTCCATATACCTTTAGAGAACATAGATGTAGGAATCACATAGACCAATCCAAAACCTTCTGATGAGATAAAACATTTTAATAAAAATCCTTCATTCTTAATTCAATTAAGAATCATTTCAAGCTATAAAGAAAAACCCAATCTGTTGAGTTATTTCTTTCCTTCTGCCAACGGTTGGATTATGTGTAGCCCTTTACTATAGTGCAGTAAGCCGTGTTAGCGGGGAGTGCTATGGTAGAGTAAGCTGTAATTCAATTGACATAATGATGAAGGTAGCCGTAGAAAAGGGTTATGTTGAATTAACGTGGTCGGCTAGATTAACTAGGGACTGCATTAGTTTGGCATAATCAAGTTCTATGAGCATCTTTGATTGGTAGGTTAGACTTGACACACGACGATTTTGATATTCGCGAGATTAACTTAGGTCATTATCAAGTGTGAGGAAAATTAATTTAGGGTCATATTGTGGATATGATTGATTGTGATCTACCTTTGGGCAAATATAATCGGGCTAGATTAACTACGGGTTATATTTGTCTATTGGACCTAAAGCCCATTAAGAAAAATCAGTTTTCTCGTTTGTCTACTAGAGGGAAGTGGAACTCGATAAAATTAGTGGGAGAACAATTAAATAACATAAGTCCAAACATTTAATTGTAACAATCATTTAACGCGAATCTCTAATAATCCTCTTCTCTATATGTCTCAGATAATCATGTCTAAGAATCCCATAATGTCAATCCTCGACAATAAACTCAATGGCCCTAATTACCTAGATTGGTTACGTAGTCTTAAGCTTGTGCTAACTGTTGAGGGGCGTCTCTATGTTTTGAACGAGAGGCTTCCCGCCACTATACCTGCCACAGCGACTGATGCTGAAAAGGAAACTTATGAAGTTTGGAAGAAAGATGACACTCATGCTAGGTGCTATATGATAGCCGCCATGGAGCCCGCGCTTGCGAGGAAATATGAGTCTCACCTGCATGCTTTCGATATAAAGGCTCATCTCGATAGCATGTATAGTGAGAATATTAGGGCATCGAGGTACGCTGCTACAAAGGAGTTGATCACGGCGAGACTGCGCGAAGGGACTTCGGTCCACGAGCACTGCCTCAAAATGATCACTCTCCTTGAAAAGCTAGTGAATCTTGATGTCACCCTCCCGGCCGAGCTCTCGTTGGATTTGATCCTGTTGTCTCTTCCTAGTTCCTATGAATCGTTCATAGTGAACTTCAACATGAACAAACTAGATCCTCCCTTGGATGAGTTAATGAACATGTTGGTCAGCTTCGAGTCCACCATTAAGAAAGAGAAGTCCGTTCTCATTGCTGCTACTTCTGGAAAGAAGAGTTCTTTCCAAAAGAAGAGAAAGGAAAGAGTTCTTTTCCCTAACAGCAAGTTCGAAGTGGGTGAAGGTAGTGGGGGCCCCAAAGCAAAGGTTAGCAAACAAGTTGATGATGCTTGCCATCACTGTGGAAAGAAAGGACATTGGCGCCGCAACTGCAAGGCTTACCTAAAGCAGAAAGGTTCTGAAAAGGGTACGTATTTCATTGACGTAAATTTGTCTGTCAACTCTTCTTCTTGGGTATTGGATACGGGCTGTGGCTCACATTTGTGCAATGATTTGCAGCTAATGACAAGAAGTCGAAGACTTAGAGCGGGTGAGACCTACCTAAGGATGGGGAATGGAGCAAGAGTTGCTGCTGAAGCCATTGGCACAATTTACTTAAATGTTTTGGATTCTAGTTTTCCTATTGTTTTGAACGATTGTTTATTTGTTCCGTCGCTCATTAGAAACCTTATTTCTATTCCTGTATTAGATATTGAAGGTTTTACTTTTGTTTTTGGAAATTCGATTTGCATTATACAAAAGAATGAGAATTTGATTTGCAAAGGACGGCTATTAAACAACTTATATGAACTAAATCCAAGTGAAATACCTATTAACGTTATATCTGCAAAACGTAAGGAGATAGATCAAAACCCCGCACAACTTTGGCACGCTAGATTAGGTCATGTCTCTTTAAGAAGGATGAACGATTTTGTTAGTGAAGGATTGTTCTCTTTGGAGGACGTGAAATCACTACAAACTTGTGAATCTTGCCTTAAAGGGAAAATGACCAAGTCACCCTACAAAGGGGTAATGGAACGAGCCGAGGGTCTTTTGGATTTGATCCATACAGACGTATGTGGTCCACTAAGTGTTAGTGCGAAGGGTGGATATAACTACTTCGCTACCTTTACCGATGATTATTCTAGGTATGGGTATGTATACTTGTTGAAGTACAAGTCTGAAACATTTGAAAGGTTCAAAGATTTTAGACACGAAGTAGAAAAGCAACTCGGACGAAGTATTAAGAAGCTGCGATCCGATCGTGGGGGGGAATACTTGAGCATCGAGTTCATTGACTATCTGAAAGAAAATGGGATACAGTCCCAATGGACTCCACCGGGAACTCCTCAACTTAATGGAGTATCCGAACGTCGGAATCGAACTCTATTAGATATGGTTCGATCAATGATGGGGTTCACAAACTTACCGGCATACTTGTGGGGTCATGCACTCCGTACTGCCGCGTATTTGCTGAATAGAGTTAACACCAAGGCAGTTAAATCCACACCTTATGAACTTTGGCATTCCCGAAAACCCAACTACAAACATATTAGGATATGGGGTTGTCCCGCTTATGTGAAGCGGTTAGTGGGAGATAAGTTGGATAGTAAATCCGACTTGTGCTATTTTGTGGGGTATCCCGAAGACTCAATGGGATACGAGTTCTACTATGTCAAAGAAGCAAAGACGTTTGTTTCGAGAAATGCCACCTTTTTGGAAAGGGAGTTTCTATCCGATAGAAAGGGCAGCATGATAGAACTTGAAGTAGTTCAAGAACCACAAAATGAAGTTCAAACGCAAGAACAAGCAATCGAACCAATACAACAAACCACTAATATACCTCCTGAACCTACGGTACGTAGATCCGAAAGAGTTCGGAAAATGCCGGATAGGTTATTCCTCCTCGAAAATGATGAAGATCATGTTGATCTTGGACGAGATCCAAGAACATACAATGAGGCCGTATCGGATGCGGACATGGGACATTGGCTAACTGCCATGAAATCCGAAATGGACTCCATGTACTCCAACAAGGTGTGGACCTTGGTAGATCCACCTAAGGGAATCGTTCCTATAGGCTGCAAGTGGATCTATAAGAAGAAAATTGGAGTGGATGGAAAGGTGTCGACCTATAAAGCTAGATTGGTAGCGAAAGGTTACACTCAAAGGCAAGGCGTTGACTATGAGGAAACTTTTTCGCCAGTCGCGATGCTGAAGTCCATTAGGATTTTGCTGGCCATAGCTGCGTGGTACGACTACGAGATATGGCAAATGGATGTGAAGACCGCTTTCCTTAATGGAGATATTGAGGAAGAAATTTACATGGCGCAGCCGGAAGGCTTCATATCTTCTGGAAGTGAGCAAAAGGTTTGCAAGCTCCAGCGATCCATTTATGGATTGAAACAAGCATCCCGTAGTTGGAACATTAGGTTCGACTCAACTATCAAAGAGTTTGATTTTGAGAAGAATCCGGAGGAACCTTGTGTATACAAGAAGGTTAGTGGGAGGGCAGTGATATTTTTAGTGCTTTACGTTGATGACATTCTACTCATTGGGAATGACGTAGGAATGTTGCAACAAACGAAAGCATGGTTGTCCACACGTTTCTCAATGAAGGATTTGGGAGAAGCATCTTATGTATTAGGAATACGCATCTATAGAGATAGAGCGAGAAAGATGCTTGGATTATCCCAAAGCCTGTACATAGACACCGTTATGAAACGGTTTAGCATGGAAGAATCCAAGAAGGGATTCTTGCCAATGTCCCATGGGGTTCGTCTCTCGAAATCTATGTGTCCTCAAACACCTAGTGAAATCGAGGAGATGAAAAGGACGCCTTATGCTTCTGCTATAGGAAGCATAATGTATGGCATGCTGTGTACAAGACCCGATATTGCGTATGCTGTGAGTGTCACAAGCAGATATCAGTCTAACCCCGGCCCGGCTCATTGGAAAGCCGTGAAAGATATCCTCAAGTACTTGCGAAGGACTAAGGATATATTTTTGGTCTATGGGGGTGCCGAGTTGAAATTAGAGGGTTTCACCGACTCTAGTTTTCAATCGGATGTGGACGACTCAAAGTCGAATTCTAGATTTATATTCACCCTTAATGGTGGTGCCGTGTGTTGGAAGAGTTCCAAGCAAAGTACGACGGCCGATTCCACTACCGAAGCGGAATACATTGCAGCGTCTGAAGCTGCAAAGGAAGGGACTTGGATAAGGAAGTTCATCCAAGAGTTGGGTGTCATTCCTGATGCTAGTGATCCAGTACCGTTGTACTGTGATAACACCGGAGCCGTGGCGCAAGCTAGGGAGCCGAGATCTCATCAGAAGTCGAAGCATATTCTGAGAAAGTATCATGTGATCCGAGAGATCATTGATAGAGGTGAAGTTAAGGTAGAACGAGTCACCTCGGAAGAGAACGTTGCAGACCCCTTCACGAAGCCTTTACCGAGATCGGTCCATGAGAAACATCGAGAGTCGATGGGATTGCGATTTATGGGTGGTTGGCTTTAGGTCAAGTGGGAGATTGTTAGAGTAGGTGACCAACAAGCCAACTTGTGGCTGTGGTCTTTCGTATTTATTATTGTAATAAACGAACCTTTATTCGTATTAATGATAAAACATCTTGGCATTCTATATCTTTGTCCCTTTGTCACAAGCATAGATATAGTCCTTACAGTTATTACAAGTACTAGTAATTGATCGTTAGGATCGTGAGATATTTACTTAAGTATTATAACTGTTAAACGTGTTCCTAGTCGAAGGGTTACGCCACTAATGAGGATATCGGCCTTTCCCGTTAAGACTAGCACTTAGTGTATGTGTACTGCATCTCATCAGTAAACGGTATTGTGATATCGGCATACATAAGTGGGTGCTCGTAAGTTGACGAGTTCACTGAACTCCCTCACCCTAGAAATCTCTAAGTGGTTCCCAATAATCGAGTAGAGATATCTATGGTATAGTTGTACACCATTAGTCCTTATGACCTAGACATCACCGTGACTTCACTAGAGGACCAGCTGTATCGTGACCTGTCCCTGAGTTCCACCGAGGACCATCCCAAGGGCCAGTGTTCGTGCAGTCCGAAATCTAGTGGGAGGTCTGTGCATTGTAGTCGGGGATTCGATCGCTAGAATAGTCTTGGATGTCCTGTGTGTTCTGAAAGGTTGTAATCAATCTAAGTCTCTGGCCAGAGCTGACTAAGTGATGATTAGAGAATTCGATTCTCTAAGTCATGCACGTGACGATTACAACACTTGGAACGATCGCACCGTCATCGAACATATAAAGAGGTCTCGATGAACCAATGCCTCTAGTTCGATCGGGACATATGTATCGAAGGGACCGTACTGTACGTTAACTATATCTGAAGGTTCTTGCAGGCACTTCATTTGTATCTAGGGAATCATGACGCGTAGTTGCTAGACGCCAATCTTGATTCGTTGGGTGATTAAGGTGAAACGAGCTTCATCTTAATCGTAACTCGAAGGGGACGAGTTTTGACCACAAAGGGTTGTGGGCCCACGGCTAGCTTACACCTGAACCATCGAGGGTCACACTGCTCGTGCACATGAGATCTTTGAATAAACGGTCAGAGATAAAATAGTTTATCTTTGCATGATTGGAAGTCAATATGATTGAGTCCAACATTCGTAATTTGGAATTATGAATGAGAATAAGAAAAGGAAAAGAATAGGCGAACATGTTAGTGAACTTTCTAAATCGGGAAGTTTCCAAATTTAGAAAGTCCACTGAACTAGGGTTTCCACTTTTGGAAAGTTGGAAAATAAGAGATGGCACTCGTAATGACGAGGAAGTTATAATGATTCCGAAAATGTAATCGTTGCAATTTTTCGGTCATTGAATTGAGAGATACGAGCAAGTAAAGGAACTAACGAGCTTAAGCTGTTGGGCCCAGTCCAACTTAAGCCCGCTAGGGTTTTATGCAAGGGACTATAAATACATGATTTATAGGCCTTGCACATACATAAGAAAACCCTAACCCTAAAGCGGCCGACCCTCTCTCTCTCGCCCTCTCTCCCGCGCGGCCACCTCCGCCGTTGGCGCCGCCCCGTCGCCGGAATCGGCCATCCCTTGGCCGATCCATTTCGGTATTCTTTCCTTCTCTTTTTCTTCCGTTTTATTCTAACTACTTCGTGTCTAGTGCCACGATTTAGTAGATCGAAGTTTACGAGGTGAAATCCGAGAGGAGGAAGACTGTAGATCGAAGAATCGAGGAGCAACGCACGAGCCGAAGCCGCACGCTGCCCCACGCGCCGCCCCGGAAGTCCGCGCGTGAAACACACGCGCCGCCGTGACCTCACGCGCCGCTGCTGCCGTTGCACCGCTGCTGCCCCGATTCTACAGATTGGTTTCCGTAGTAATCACGAAGTGCTAATCGCTCCTACCTCACGCGTCAAAAGGTAAATATACGAAACCCTAGTTTCGTTTAGAGCTTTGTTTAAACTATGATTTCATGCTTGTGTTTGTATGATTTTATGTGATTATGTGTAATCGGTTTTAAATCATTGCAAGCATGTTATTTGGTTTAAATTGCGAGCATGTTAATTGATTTAAGTACGGTTAAATTTATTAGCATGTATGTTGTTTTATTTTCGCTGGAAGCGCAAAGGTACGCAATTAATTGAATTTAATTTATCGGGCATGTTCTTATGTGTTTTTAAAGTCGTTTAAATCGCATAAATTTTTGTTTCCGCTGCGTATGCGTGCCCGAAACCCAACAGTGGTATCAGAGCTCGTTGCGCAATTAATTGCGTTCGTTTTAATATGCATGTTCGATTTATTAAAGTAGTGTTTGTTGTATTATGTAATTGGGAGTTTTCGTAAGTTTAAAATATTTTTGAAATATTGTTTAGAATTTTTCCAGCTTTAAAATTGTTTAAAATTGGAAAATCGGATCTGAAATTGTTTTTTAAAACGTCGGTTTTTGTTTAATCGGATCGAACCGGTCGAACCGGCCGGTTCGATGGTTGTGCACGATTTAGTTGACCGAATCCACGTGGATTCGGGTCGGTCAGACCGGTTCTCGGTCCGACTGACCCGGCCCACTGATTTGGGTCAGCTGGACCGGGCAGAACCGGACCGCTTCGGTCCGAACCGGTCAGACCGGTTGGGCCGAACCGGTCCACTGAAAATAAAAAAAAAAAAAAAAAAAAAAAATTTCAGATTTCTAAAATTAAACTTAAAACAAATTGATTTTAATTTTTGGAAAATTATTTTCAATTAATCCCAATTAGATAATTGGATCGACAATCATCTATTTTAGTAAATAGGTGTTAGATTAATTAATTAATTTAAATTGTTAAATTGATTTCAATTAATGGAACACATATATAATATTGATTATAGTTCAAATTAATTAGTAGTACCTCAACAATATTTGAATGATTTATGCTAGTTGAGGTTCTATAATTATTTTGAAAACTCGATAATTAATTAATGTAATTAATTATGAAATTAGGTCGTATGTTCCTCTTAGGACAATATGCGCTTCCATATACCTTTAGAGAACATAGATGTAGGAATCACATAGACCAATCCAAAACCTTCTGATGAGATAAAACATTTTAATAAAAATCCTTCATTCTTAATTCAATTAAGAATCATTTCAAGCTATAAAGAAAAACCCAATCTGTTGAGTTATTTCTTTCCTTCTGCCAACGGTTGGATTATGTGTAGCCCTTTACTATAGTGCAGTAAGCCGTGTTAGCGGGGAGTGCTATGGTAGAGTAAGCTGTAATTCAATTGACATAATGATGAAGGTAGCCGTAGAAAAGGGTTATGTTGAATTAACGTGGTCGGCTAGATTAACTAGGGACTGCATTAGTTTGGCATAATCAAGTTCTATGAGCATCTTTGATTGGTAGGTTAGACTTGACACACGACGATTTTGATATTCGCGAGATTAACTTAGGTCATTATCAAGTGTGAGGAAAATTAATTTAGGGTCATATTGTGGATATGATTGATTGTGATCTACCTTTGGGCAAATATAATCGGGCTAGATTAACTACGGGTTATATTTGTCTATTGGACCTAAAGCCCATTAAGAAAAATCAGTTTTCTCGTTTGTCTACTAGAGGGAAGTGGAACTCGATAAAATTAGTGGGAGAACAATTAAATAACATAAGTCCAAACATTTAATTGTAACAATCATTTAACGCGAATCTCTAATAATCCTCTTCTCTATATGTCTCAGATAATCATGTCTAAGAATCCCATAATGTCAATCCTCGACAATAAACTCAATGGCCCTAATTACCTAGATTGGTTACGTAGTCTTAAGCTTGTGCTAACTGTTGAGGGGCGTCTCTATGTTTTGAACGAGAGGCTTCCCGCCACTATACCTGCCACAGCGACTGATGCTGAAAAGGAAACTTATGAAGTTTGGAAGAAAGATGACACTCATGCTAGGTGCTATATGATAGCCGCCATGGAGCCCGCGCTTGCGAGGAAATATGAGTCTCACCTGCATGCTTTCGATATAAAGGCTCATCTCGATAGCATGTATAGTGAGAATATTAGGGCATCGAGGTACGCTGCTACAAAGGAGTTGATCACGGCGAGACTGCGCGAAGGGACTTCGGTCCACGAGCACTGCCTCAAAATGATCACTCTCCTTGAAAAGCTAGTGAATCTTGATGTCACCCTCCCGGCCGAGCTCTCGTTGGATTTGATCCTGTTGTCTCTTCCTAGTTCCTATGAATCGTTCATAGTGAACTTCAACATGAACAAACTAGATCCTCCCTTGGATGAGTTAATGAACATGTTGGTCAGCTTCGAGTCCACCATTAAGAAAGAGAAGTCCGTTCTCATTGCTGCTACTTCTGGAAAGAAGAGTTCTTTCCAAAAGAAGAGAAAGGAAAGAGTTCTTTTCCCTAACAGCAAGTTCGAAGTGGGTGAAGGTAGTGGGGGCCCCAAAGCAAAGGTTAGCAAACAAGTTGATGATGCTTGCCATCACTGTGGAAAGAAAGGACATTGGCGCCGCAACTGCAAGGCTTACCTAAAGCAGAAAGGTTCTGAAAAGGGTACGTATTTCATTGACGTAAATTTGTCTGTCAACTCTTCTTCTTGGGTATTGGATACGGGCTGTGGCTCACATTTGTGCAATGATTTGCAGCTAATGACAAGAAGTCGAAGACTTAGAGCGGGTGAGACCTACCTAAGGATGGGGAATGGAGCAAGAGTTGCTGCTGAAGCCCAGTCCAACTTAAGCCCGCTAGGGTTTTATGCAAGGGACTATAAATACATGATTTATAGGCCTTGCACATACATAAGAAAACCCTAACCCTAAAGCGGCCGACCCTCTCTCTCTCGCCCTCTCTCCCGCGCGGCCACCTCCGCCGTTGGCGCCGCCCCGTCGCCGGAATCGGCCATCCCTTGGCCGATCCATTTCGGTATTCTTTCCTTCTCTTTTTCTTCCGTTTTATTCTAACTACTTCGTGTCTAGTGCCACGATTTAGTAGATCGAAGTATACGAGGTGAAATCCGAGAGGAGGAAGACTGTAGATCGAAGAATCGAGGAGCAACGCACGAGCCGAAGCCGCACGCTGCCCCACGCGCCGCCCCGGAAGTCCGCGCGTGAAACACACGCGCCGCCGTGACCTCACGCGCCGCTGCTGCCGTTGCACCGCTGCTGCCCCGATTCTACGGATTGGTTTCCGTAGTAATCACGAAGTGCTAATCGCTCCTACCTCACGCGTCAAAAGGTAAATATACGAAACCCTAGTTTCGTTTAGAGCTTTGTTTAAACTATGATTTCATGCTTGTGTTTGTATGATTTTATGTGATTATGTGTAATCGGTTTTAAATCATTGCAAGCATGTTATTTGGTTTAAATTGCGAGCATGTTAATTGATTTAAGTACGGTTAAATTTATTAGCATGTATGTTGTTTTATTTTCGCTGGAAGCGCAAAGGTACGCAATTAATTGAATTTAATTTATCGGGCATGTTCTTATGTGTTTTTAAAGTCGTTTAAATCGCATAAATTTTTGTTTCCGCTGCGTATGCGTGCCCGAAACCCAACAGTGGTATCAGAGCTCGTTGCGCAATTAATTGCGTTCGTTTTAATATGCATGTTCGATTTATTAAAGTAGTGTTTGTTGTATTATGTAATTGGGAGTTTTCGTAAGTTTAAAATATTTTTGAAATATTGTTTAGAATTTTTCCAGCTTTAAAATTGTTTAAAATTGGAAAATCGGATCTGAAATTGTTTTTTAAAACGTCGGTTTTTGTTTAATCGGATCGAACCGGTCGAACCGGCCGGTTCGATGGTTGTGCACGATTTAGTTGACCGAATCCACGTGGATTCGGGTCAGTCAGACCGGTTCTCGGTCCGACTGACCCGGCCCACTGATTTGGGTCAGCTGGACCGGGCAGAACCGGACCGCTTCGGTCCGAACCGGTCAGACCGGTTGGGCCGAACCGGTCCACTGAAAATAAAAAAAAAAAAAAAAAAAAAAAAAATTCAGATTTCTAAAATTAAACTTAAAACAAATTGATTTTAATTTTTGGAAAATTATTTTCAATTAATCCCAATTAGATAATTGGATCGACAATCATCTATTTTAGTAAATAGGTGTTAGATTAATTAATTAATTTAAATTGTTAAATTGATTTCAATTAATGGAACACATATATAATATTGATTATAGTTCAAATTAATTAGTAGTACCTCAACAATATTTGAATGATTTATGCTAGTTGAGGTTCTATAATTATTTTGAAAACTCGATAATTAATTAATGTAATTAATTATGAAATTAGGTCGTATGTTCCTCTTAGGACAATATGCGCTTCCATATACCTTTAGAGAACATAGATGTAGGAATCACATAGACCAATCCAAAACCTTCTGATGAGATAAAACATTTTAATAAAAATCCCTCATTCTTAATTCAATTAAGAATCATTTCAAGCTATAAAGAAAAACCCAATCTGTTGAGTTATTTCTTTCCTTCTGCCAACGGTTGGATTATGTGTAGCCCTTTACTATAGTGCAGTAAGCCGTGTTAGCGGGGAGTGCTATGGTAGAGTAAGCTGTAATTCAATTGACATAATGATGAAGGTAGCCGTAGAAAAGGGTTATGTTGAATTAACGTGGTCGGCTAGATTAACTAGGGACTGCATTAGTTTGGCATAATCAAGTTCTATGAGCATCTTTGATTGGTAGGTTAGACTTGACACACGACGATTTTGATATTCGCGAGATTAACTTAGGTCATTATCAAGTGTGAGGAAAATTAATTTAGGGTCATATTGTGGATATGATTGATTGTGATCTACCTTTGGGCAAATATAATCGGGCTAGATTAACTACGGGTTATATTTGTCTATTGGACCTAAAGCCCATTAAGAAAAATCAGTTTTCTCGTTTGTCTACTAGAGGGAAGTGGAACTCGATAAAATTAGTGGGAGAACAATTAAATAACATAAATCCAAACATTTAATTGTAACAATCATTTAACGCGAATCTCTAATAATCCTCTTCTCTATATGTCTCAGATAATCATGTCTAAGAATCCCATAATGTCAATCCTCGACAATAAACTCAATGGCCCTAATTACCTAGATTGGTTACGTAGTCTTAAGCTTGTGCTAACTGTTGAGGGGCGTCTCTATGTTTTGAACGAGAGGCTTCCCGCCACTATACCTGCCACAGCGACTGATGCTGAAAAGGAAACTTATGAAGTTTGGAAGAAAGATGACACTCATGCTAGGTGCTATATGATAGCCGCCATGGAGCCCGCGCTTGCGAGGAAATATGAGTCTCACCTGCATGCTTTCGATATAAAGGCTCATCTCGATAGCATGTATAGTGAGAATATTAGGGCATCGAGGTACGCTGCTACAAAGGAGTTGATCACGGCGAGACTGCGCGAAGGGACTTCGGTCCACGAGCACTGCCTCAAAATGATCACTCTCCTTGAAAAGCTAGTGAATCTTGATGTCACCCTCCCGGCCGAGCTCTCGTTGGATTTGATCCTGTTGTCTCTTCCTAGTTCCTATGAATCGTTCATAGTGAACTTCAACATGAACAAACTAGATCCTCCCTTGGATGAGTTAATGAACATGTTGGTCAGCTTCGAGTCCACCATTAAGAAAGAGAAGTCCGTTCTCATTGCTGCTACTTCTGGAAAGAAGAGTTCTTTCCAAAAGAAGAGAAAGGAAAGAGTTCTTTTCCCTAACAGCAAGTTCGAAGTGGGTGAAGGTAGTGGGGGCCCCAAAGCAAAGGTTAGCAAACAAGTTGATGATGCTTGCCATCACTGTGGAAAGAAAGGACATTGGCGCCGCAACTGCAAGGCTTACCTAAAGCAGAAAGGTTCTGAAAAGGGTACGTATTTCATTGACGTAAATTTGTCTGTCAACTCTTCTTCTTGGGTATTGGATACGGGCTGTGGCTCACATTTGTGCAATGATTTGCAGCTAATGACAAGAAGTCGAAGACTTAGAGCGGGTGAGACCTACCTAAGGATGGGGAATGGAGCAAGAGTTGCTGCTGAAGCCCAGTCCAACTTAAGCCCGCTAGGGTTTTATGCAAGGGACTATAAATACATGATTTATAGGCCTTGCACATACATAAGAAAACCCTAACCCTAAAGCGGCCGACCCTCTCTCTCTCGCCCTCTCTCCCGCGCGGCCACCTCCGCCGTTGGCGCCGCCCCGTCGCCGGAATCGGCCATCCCTTGGCCGATCCATTTCGGTATTCTTTCCTTCTCTTTTTCTTCCGTTTTATTCTAACTACTTCGTGTCTAGTGCCACGATTTAGTAGATCGAAGTATACGAGGTGAAATCCGAGAGGAGGAAGACTGTAGATCGAAGAATCGAGGAGCAACGCACGAGCCGAAGCCGCACGCTGCCCCACGCGCCGCCCCGGAAGTCCGCGCGTGAAACACACGCGCCGCCGTGACCTCACGCGCCGCTGCTGCCGTTGCACCGCTGCTGCCCCGATTCTACGGATTGGTTTCCGTAGTAATCACGAAGTGCTAATCGCTCCTACCTCACGCGTCAAAAGGTAAATATACGAAACCCTAGTTTCGTTTAGAGCTTTGTTTAAACTATGATTTCATGCTTGTGTTTGTATGATTTTATGTGATTATGTGTAATCGGTTTTAAATCATTGCAAGCATGTTATTTGGTTTAAATTGCGAGCATGTTAATTGATTTAAGTACGGTTAAATTTATTAGCATGTATGTTGTTTTATTTTCGCTGGAAGCGCAAAGGTACGCAATTAATTGAATTTAATTTATCGGGCATGTTCTTATGTGTTTTTAAAGTCGTTTAAATCGCATAAATTTTTGTTTCCGCTGCGTATGCGTGCCCGAAACCCAACAGTGGTATCAGAGCTCGTTGCGCAATTAATTGCGTTCGTTTTAATATGCATGTTCGATTTATTAAAGTAGTGTTTGTTGTATTATGTAATTGGGAGTTTTCGTAAGTTTAAAATATTTTTGAAATATTGTTTAGAATTTTTCCAGCTTTAAAATTGTTTAAAATTGGAAAATCGGATCTGAAATTGTTTTTTAAAACGTCGGTTTTTGTTTAATCGGATCGAACCGGTCGAACCGGCCGGTTCGATGGTTGTGCACGATTTAGTTGACCGAATCCACGTGGATTCGGGTCGGTCAGACCGGTTCTCGGTCCGACTGACCCGGCCCACTGATTTGGGTCAGCTGGACCGGGCAGAACCGGACCGCTTCGGTCCGAACCGGTCAGACCGGTTGGGCCGAACCGGTCCACTGAAAATAAAAAAAAAAAAAAAAAAAAAAATTCAGATTTCTAAAATTAAACTTAAAACAAATTGATTTTAATTTTTGGAAAATTATTTTCAATTAATCCCAATTAGATAATTGGATCGACAATCATCTATTTTAGTAAATAGGTGTTAGATTAATTAATTAATTTAAATTGTTAAATTGATTTCAATTAATGGAACACATATATAATATTGATTATAGTTCAAATTAATTAGTAGTACCTCAACAATATTTGAATGATTTATGCTAGTTGAGGTTCTATAATTATTTTGAAAACTCGATAATTAATTAATGTAATTAATTATGAAATTAGGTCGTATGTTCCTCTTAGGACAATATGCGCTTCCATATACCTTTAGAGAACATAGATGTAGGAATCACATAGACCAATCCAAAACCTTCTGATGAGATAAAACATTTTAATAAAAATCCCTCATTCTTAATTCAATTAAGAATCATTTCAAGCTATAAAGAAAAACCCAATCTGTTGAGTTATTTCTTTCCTTCTGCCAACGGTTGGATTATGTGTAGCCCTTTACTATAGTGCAGTAAGCCGTGTTAGCGGGGAGTGCTATGGTAGAGTAAGCTGTAATTCAATTGACATAATGATGAAGGTAGCCGTAGAAAAGGGTTATGTTGAATTAACGTGGTCGGCTAGATTAACTAGGGACTGCATTAGTTTGGCATAATCAAGTTCTATGAGCATCTTTGATTGGTAGGTTAGACTTGACACACGACGATTTTGATATTCGCGAGATTAACTTAGGTCATTATCAAGTGTGAGGAAAATTAATTTAGGGTCATATTGTGGATATGATTGATTGTGATCTACCTTTGGGCAAATATAATCGGGCTAGATTAACTACGGGTTATATTTGTCTATTGGACCTAAAGCCCATTAAGAAAAATCAGTTTTCTCGTTTGTCTACTAGAGGGAAGTGGAACTCGATAAAATTAGTGGGAGAACAATTAAATAACATAAGTCCAAACATTTAATTGTAACAATCATTTAACGCGAATCTCTAATAATCCTCTTCTCTATATGTCTCAGATAATCATGTCTAAGAATCCCATAATGTCAATCCTCGACAATAAACTCAATGGCCCTAATTACCTAGATTGGTTACGTAGTCTTAAGCTTGTGCTAACTGTTGAGGGGCGTCTCTATGTTTTGAACGAGAGGCTTCCCGCCACTATACCTGCCACAGCGACTGATGCTGAAAAGGAAACTTATGAAGTTTGGAAGAAAGATGACACTCATGCTAGGTGCTATATGATAGCCGCCATGGAGCCCGCGCTTGCGAGGAAATATGAGTCTCACCTGCATGCTTTCGATATAAAGGCTCATCTCGATAGCATGTATAGTGAGAATATTAGGGCATCGAGGTAGGCTGCTACAAAGGAGTTGATCACGGCGAGACTGCGCGAAGGGACTTCGGTCCACGAGCACTGCCTCAAAATGATCACTCTCCTTGAAAAGCTAGTGAATCTTGATGTCACCCTCCCGGCCGAGCTCTCGTTGGATTTGATCCTGTTGTCTCTTCCTAGTTCCTATGAATCGTTCATAGTGAACTTCAACATGAACAAACTAGATCCTCCCTTGGATGAGTTAATGAACATGTTGGTCAGCTTCGAGTCCACCATTAAGAAAGAGAAGTCCGTTCTCATTGCTGCTACTTCTGGAAAGAAGAGTTCTTTCCAAAAGAAGAGAAAGGAAAGAGTTCTTTTCCCTAACAGCAAGTTCGAAGTGGGTGAAGGTAGTGGGGGCCCCAAAGCAAAGGTTAGCAAACAAGTTGATGATGCTTGCCATCACTGTGGAAAGAAAGGACATTGGCGCCGCAACTGCAAGGCTTACCTAAAGCAGAAAGGTTCTGAAAAGGGTACGTATTTCATTGACGTAAATTTGTCTGTCAACTCTTCTTCTTGGGTATTGGATACGGGCTGTGGCTCACATTTGTGCAATGATTTGCAGCTAATGACAAGAAGTCGAAGACTTAGAGCGGGTGAGACCTACCTAAGGATGGGGAATGGAGCAAGAGTTGCTGCTGAAGCCCAGTCCAACTTAAGCCCGCTAGGGTTTTATGCAAGGGACTATAAATACATGATTTATAGGCCTTGCACATACATAAGAAAACCCTAACCCTAAAGCGGCCGACCCTCTCTCTCTCGCCCTCTCTCCCGCGCGGCCACCTCCGCCGTTGGCGCCGCCCCGTCGCCGGAATCGGCCATCCCTTGGCCGATCCATTTCGGTATTCTTTCCTTCTCTTTTTCTTCCGTTTTATTCTAACTACTTCGTGTCTAGTGCCACGATTTAGTAGATCGAAGTATACGAGGTGAAATCCGAGAGGAGGAAGACTGTAGATCGAAGAATCGAGGAGCAACGCACGAGCCGAAGCCGCACGCTGCCCCACGCGCCGCCCCGGAAGTCCGCGCGTGAAACACACGCGCCGCCGTGACCTCACGCGCCGCTGCTGCCGTTGCACCGCTGCTGCCCCGATTCTACGGATTGGTTTCCGTAGTAATCACGAAGTGCTAATCGCTCCTACCTCACGCGTCAAAAGGTAAATATACGAAACCCTAGTTTCGTTTAGAGCTTTGTTTAAACTATGATTTCATGCTTGTGTTTGTATGATTTTATGTGATTATGTGTAATCGGTTTTAAATCATTGCAAGCATGTTATTTGGTTTAAATTGCGAGCATGTTAATTGATTTAAGTACGGTTAAATTTATTAGCATGTATGTTGTTTTATTTTCGCTGGAAGCGCAAAGGTACGCAATTAATTGAATTTAATTTATCGGGCATGTTCTTATGTGTTTTTAAAGTCGTTTAAATCGCATAAATTTTTGTTTCCGCTGCGTATGCGTGCCCGAAACCCAACAGGTGTTACCTTATAGTGGTGGTTGTGCTACGGCTGGAGCCGCATGAGGGGCGTTGACTCCTGCTATGGTGATGTATGGTGCCACTGCTTCAGTGACAGTGGCAACACGAGTTGAAGCTTCTGCGATCATACTCTGAAGGTCCTCATCGGTTATCTGAACTGTTAGAGGAGCAAGTAGAAGTTGATTTTGTTGAAGGTTCGGCAATAATACACTGAAGGTCCTCTTCGGTTATCTGAACCGTTCGAGGAGCAAGTAGAAGTTGATTTTGTTGAAGGTTCGGCGATCATACGCTGAAGGTCCTCTTCAGTTATCTGAACCGTTTGAGGGGGGATGGAGGTAGGCCCCCATTGAGTCGATAACCCATGGCGAACGAATATTTTAGGGGCAGAGGTAAGCCCCCAGGGAGTCGATAACCCTTGGCGAACGAAATATTTTGGGGGAACTTTAAACCCCTAAGGAGTCGATAACCCTTGGCGAAAGAAATATTTTGGGGGCACTGTAAACCCCCAGGGAGTCGATAACCCTTGGCGAACGAAATATTTTGGGGGCACTATAAACCCCCAGATTTTATGTTGACTTGAGGTAGTGTAGAAAACGAACTGGGAGAGCAAAGCGTATCAGTAGCTTGACAACTTGATGATCCTGAGGTACCTGCGATCATAGAACACGTGAACTAGGCCGGGGGTTGATCTGGCGGAAACCCCTCCGACGCTCAAGTCAGATGTGCTGATAGTAGAAATAGTCCAGAGAATACATTTAATAGTATTGCTCAGATAATAAGAAGTACCTTAAGGAATGAGTTCAAACCTTTATTTATAGCTTAGTTGAGATTGTCGGGCCCAAACCTTACTTGAAGGTGATTGGGCCTCGGTGATAGTGGTCTTCGATATTGGGCTTGTGGCCCAGTAGGTAAATAATTTGTAGGCCCACTGAGTTGGGCCAATTAGGCATATCATTAAGCATAATAAGTGTTTTTTTGTAGCAAACAAGAATGATTAAATTCTGACCGTTTGTTCCCCTTTAAATTGGCCATTATTTTATTTAGCTTTTTGTGCAGGATTCAGATCATGCAAGCAGCATGTGATCTAATTTCCTTACACGTGTTGTTTTAACTATGGCTATCAAATTTTATGGTATATGATAAAACAAAGTCATAGCTCATGTTGAACTGTAAAATCATGACATTATCATTCTTCGCTTCAATTTTATGGTTTTAAAATAATTTTATGGTTTTGCTTTCATTTCTGCATTGTTTTCTAAATAGAATTCGATTTACCATTCACTGTTATTTGATTTTATTTTTTTAATAACTCTATTGCATTTTGTATAAAAGTTTTTAATGAGTTTGAATCACTTTGTATATATTTAGTTTATGATATGCGAAATCGCACACCAATTTTACCAAATCATACACACAATTGAAAAAATTTCTCTCTCTAAAATCTTATCTTCTCATTTGTGTTTGTTTGTTGGTCCATTTGTTTCAGTATCTGCATAAAGATGTTCATATATATGTTAGGGTGTAAACATGACTACTAATAAGTACTCTTGAAAACAACACTCACACACAAAACACACATGAGGTAGTAAGCATGATGTAGTAAGAATGAATGTGACTACGTATGCAAACATGACTATGAAGTACTACCCATGACAACAACACCCAGACATATGATGTAGCATGTATTAGTGTGACTACATATGCAAATATGACTATGAAGAACTACCCATGACAACAACATCCACACAGATAAAAGACACACAAAAGCTGAAGCATGTATGTATGTGACTACATATATCAATATGACTATCCAGCACTACCCATGACATCAACAAAAAATAGCACAAATGCTGCAGCAAAGGATCGATGTCACTACAAATGACAATATGACTATGCAGCACTACCAATGTCAGCAACACCCGCACACAAAAACAGCACAAATGCTGAAGCAAGGATGAATGTGACTATATATGAAAATATTACTATGCATTACTGTAGCAGTGACATCAACACCCACACACAAAAACATCACAAACAAAACAGCATGCATGAATGTGACCACATATGACAATATGACTACGAAGTACTACCCATGAAAACAACACACATATACAAAAAAACACAAAATTTGTGGCATGCATGAATGTAACCACATATGCAAATATGACTACGAAGTACTACTAATGGCAACAACAGTCTGACACCAAAATTGGATACATGACTACGGTTTTTTCACAAATTTGTGTATTTGAAGTAGTGAAATGGTTGAATTAGGGTAGTACATGTTGCTAGGTTTTCGTTATGTACCATTTTTTCCTTTCGATTACGGCCTGGAAAAAAACATGTTTGAAGGCGGTTTTAGGTACCAACGGAGGGGGGAAACAAAGTATATTGTAATGTAGCCATAAACTTCAGTTTGGCCGGTGTCTTCTTCCCCATTGGCTGAAAGTGACTACTGTTGATGGTATTGAAATTGGTGAGCGGAAGTTGACTACATTTGTGGTTGTTTGGGTTGCCGTCGACGCAGATGACTAGTGATAAGACCTGGCTGCGGGCTCGCTTCAAAATTTGCACTCTTGGAGGAGATAATTAGGTATATATCCTCTTTTTGTTTCAAAATAAACGTGATCGACAACATTCAATAGAAAACTTCTGATGAGGATCTTGAAAACGGGGCCATTTCGTCGAATCCATCTTAGAGAGTATCACCAACAACGGAATGAACTAGTCCAATGGACTCGAGACGGCAGTGGGAATGTCGCAACTTTTGATTTCACTGATGTGGGGGAGATTTGATTTATTTTATTTTGATGCTTGTAGTATATATAAACAAAAGGGAAAAGTTATAACGTCGAACTTGTGAGCTCCATAATTTATAATTTCTTGTGTGCTATTTTTTTTAATTTTTTGTCACAGTTGAAATTTCATGCTTCATACTTTTTACTTTCTATGTTCTTTGTTCAGAAGTTTTACTCTGAGGAGAAGTTGTACAGAGTAAAATGTCTATTTACTAACATAATGCTATTATCGAAAGAGATTGCAACTCGAATTTAATTTGGGCGAAATTCTAAGAATAAAGTGATATTAAGGATAAATAAACAGTATAGGTAAAAATAAGAGGTTAATGTGCATTTTCACGTGCCTCACACGTGACTTTTCCATCCAAACAAACGGCAATTTCAAACGGTGGATGAAAATTGTAAAAAAAACTGATTATTTGAGGACCAATTTCGTGCTAGAAAAAATTTATCGACCAAAATCGAAAAATGGTGTATAATATAGGGACGAGAGTTGTAATTATCCCCTTCCAAACCCTAATCCTATTAATCTTTTCTCTTTTTTTCCCGTCTCACCCATCTTCTCTCTTGTCATTTTTTTTTCTATTTTTTCTCTTCTTCCTTTTTTCATCCACATCCTTCTTCTCTCTCACAGAAGCAAGTGGTCGGACAAAGAATTGTCGGCGCCCCATATCTTCTATGCCCTCATGGCGGCGCTCCACTAGGCCTGAACCACCACGATGTTGCTGTCATGAGCAACAGCAACCCCTTCTCGCCATGAGAGTCGATATATTATTGTTGTCCGAGAAGAATGAGATCAGTCTCCATGCAGGTGGAAATTAGATGGTGTTTTTGTGGTGACGATGGTGGGGATGGTGATGGTGTGGTGTGACGACGGTATGGTGACAATGGAAAGACAGATCTAGAGTTTTTGGTTCGATCCGGCGGGGCGGAGAAAGTCGCGCATTCTAGACCCCTAATCGACTATGTTATGTTTTAATCGACTATGCTCAGTAGTCGATTAAAGTTAATCATTACGTTTTTTAATTCATTTTTGAAGGATATCACTTCTTTATAAGGAATCAAGAAGGGGAGGAGGGGATATCAAATCTATTTATGGGACCTTTTGGAAAAAAAAACCCAAGAGCAAAACCAATACGATTTGGCCCAGATTAGACAATATCATACATATGTAGAGCTTGTGGTATACCGATAGGCCCCTAACAATCTCAGCGGTGAATCTCCAATTTGAGGTCTATAACAGAGCGGTGTTGGGCTTGGGTTTTGAGACGGGATGGTGGTTGATGGGTTTGGTATGACGGTGAAGATGATGAAAATGTGGGGTCGGGTGGGTGGCTTTTGTTTTACAGGAAAGATGAAAGAATAATGGATATGTTTGGTGAGCTTTTGGGCTTCGATTTCAATTTTATTCTGGAGAAAAGATGTTTTGGGAGAAGAATTTGAAAATAAAATAAAGTTTGTTTGTATATTGAGATGAGACAATTTGTACTGTAGCAAGTTAAATCATGTTTAAAAAAGTGTTGGAAAAAGGTATTCTGAAAGAAGAATTTGAAAGATAAAGTGATTTTAGTTTGTATTTTAGTGAAAACAATTTTCACTGTAGCAGTCAAATCATGTCTGTTAGATAGAGAAATATTTGAATTCTTTTTTGGGGAAGTTTTTGAAAGTATTTGAGAAAGAAAATTTTATTTTGGGAAAATAATGAAAAGAATTTGAAAACCTAAACAAACATGGGTCCGAGAGGGTTGTACTTCTCGGACCATAACCGGCCAATACAAATGCTCCACATAGGATTAGTACGTACCCACTAAAAAATAGTACGATACATATGTTACAAGTAAAATTACAATAAACACCTTTTTAATTAAACTGGAAGTTTAATTAGAAAATTAATAATTTAAAACTTAATTCATATCAAATGAAAAAAAAATATTACGATCAAATCTAATAGCTTTCCTTAAACTTTAGACCCACTTACATGAATCTCCTTAATTCATAAACCATTTTTCCTCTCAAAAAAATCATCAGCGATTTTTTCCTTCTTTCTAGCAAAGTTCTCTGAGCAAGAAATCATCATGTGGTTCTTCTTATCGTACGGCATAGTGAAATGTGAGACAAATCTTTTCTTCCATACATATTGATTTTCCCATGTGTCTTGTAGAACTGGATGATTGTTAATCCATTTTTATTTTGTCGGCAATTTGATCATCTGATGGTAACAGTGTTTGTATGATTTTGTAATGTATATGCTAGAATCTAATTGGATTCTAATTAACAGATGATGATTTAAGACTTGTACAACAAGTCCTTATGTATCGTGAAACACAAAAGGGAAGTCTCCTTGTTTACTTTAATTCTTTAATTTGTCATTAATTGTTTCTTTTATATAGGAAACTATCTTATTAATTAAAAAGAGTTATAATTAACGTAATGACTTTTGTAGAAGTCTTGTGAAAGAAGAATTCTTTCTTTCCATATATTTCACACAGACGTGTGAGAATCAAGAGAAGGGATAATTCCTTTTTATTTTTTTCTTATATTATCATTAATTGGATTATTATTACTTATATGGGATCTCTCTTGTATTTTAATAATATATTATTAGATAAGTATCTTATAAATCTCCTATATCTCCTGTACGTATCTAACCTTAATTAGTTTGCTTATACAGGAGTCTTTCCCAAGCTAAATAAAAAAGAGAAGCAGCAACAGAATACGGCGTGTCTTTTTGGAGAGAAACGGATCTCTCTTTTCTTTGTTGTTGTTGTGTGCTTTTGGAGAGAAAAATATTTCTCTTTTCCTTGTTGCTCTTCCGGCGACTTTTTATCGAGAGAAGAGTTCGGAGATATTTTTTTTTTTCTTCTCATTTTTATTGCTTCATTGTGATACGTGATTTTCATAGAAAATATATCGGCTTCAAGGCTTTATGGTGAAGACACCAAGATTCAAGGATTATCACAAGTTCGCTTCTTCTATACAAAAAGAAGATCGGTTCTTCGGGAGAGGGGCTTAAACAGATCTCTGGAGGAGATCGATCCGCCCGACTGAGGAATTCAACGTTGAAGGGAGTTCAACTGTGTGGACCAAGGGACGTGCTGCAAATTGAAGATTTATAATTCAGCGTAGTATACAAGAACGGCGTCAACAAAGAGGGAGTCTTTGTATTTTGATAAAGTCTTACTATTGTATTCGTAAAACTAAAAATTAGTAAATTTTGTTTTCAGGTCCCCGTGGATGTAGGGTACAATTGTATTCGAACCATATTAAATTTGTGTCTTGTTTATTTCTGTTTTTACGAACTGTTTCACGAATTGTTGCAACACTTGACGCAACAGTAACGAAAAACTGAATCTAACACAAATAATTTAATATGTACGAAATAAATTCTAACAATTGGCATCACGAGCATGTCACTAGACACACTTAGTGAGATTTTGGGATTTAATTTTTTTATTTTCTTTTGTGCAGATATGAATAATCATCGTGAATGCGCATTCCTTCCACCTCTCTTGGGTGAATTGAACTACTCTGATTAGAAAATAAGGATGAAGATGTTCATCAAATCTATTGATGAATGGGCCTAGCGCGCGATTCTAATTGGTTGGACACCTCATACCTCAATGAATGAGTCACACAAGCTCATTCAAACGCCAAAACAGAAGTGGAGTGATGAAGAAGTACAAATAGCAGATTATAATTCCAAGGCAACCAATGCTATCTTGAGCTGTATCGACGACGACCAATTCAAATTGATATCAATGTGCAAATCAACAAAGGATGCATGGGATGTTCTACAAGAGCCCTACGAAGGAACTACTCAGATAAGCGAGTGCAAAGAGACTATCGCTAAAATTGTTGCAACCATTGGACAGACAGTTCAGACAGAACTTAGGTATGATAAGTTGCATTCAATACCTGATAAAGGATTAACTCCGTTAAATCTTGCAGGTGATGATGGGGATTCAGAAAACAACAGCGATGATGACGTGTCAACCTTGGAAGAATTAAAGGGGTGCTATGAAAGGATGTACGAAACATTTCTTCAGGTATGCGAGTCGAATAAATTCTTAGAAAAAGAGAAGCTTGTCCTAATTGAGGAAAACAAAGTGTTGAAGGTAAGAATTTCTACTCTTGAACAAAATGCTATTTCTACTAGAAGAGAAACAGATAGGTTGAAGGTTAAATTTGCTCAAACTACTGGTAGGGTAACTTTGAATGAAATTTTGAACAAAAATCAGCCGAACTATGGTCCTATAGTTATAGGGGGTAATCAACTATCAAATGATGCATTGAAACAGAAAGAGGATCCAAAAAGAAAACTCAATTTTGTTAAACAATCCAGTGTTTCAAAAACTGTTGCGACAATTGCATCAACACAATCATCTCAACGAAATTTTTTTGTCCATACATGTCATTTTTGTCACCTTCTTGGTCATATATGACCCAGGTGTTTTAAGTACTTGAATATGGTTAAAAAAATAATGGCCCGCTCACCACTTTCCGTTAAAATTGATCACACTTTTGTGTCATCTCAACAACCCAAGATAAAGGTTGATTTAGTGAATAAAACTCAACAAAAAATCTGGGTAAAGAAGTCTGATCTTAATTGTTTATCTGCCATTAATTCTTTAAAATCATGTGATGATAGTACTAACTGTTCCAACAGTTCTCGTGACAAAGCTAGTTTAGGGAATAAAAAAATTGGTAATCTGAATTGTGATAATCTGTATGCGAAAAATGAGTTTATGAATCCAATTCAGCATTTGAGAACTAAGCTTACTGATATTTCTCATTGTTTCATAAGGGGCTTGGTCGAAACGGGGGTTGTCTAAATTGATTATGGTGCAACGGAGAATGAATTAACTGATGCTTTTGCAAAAACCCTTGATGCACAGAGATTTGATTCCTTGCGAAAATTGCTCGGAATTTATATTGTTTAATCTGATGCAGTTGCATGAACTGTTACAACAGTCTTTGTGTTTAGACTTGCAACTTTTAGTGGTAGGACACTTCATATGTTTTTGCATCTCATATAGGACCTGCATTAAGCATACTTCATATGATTGAGACAAATGTGAATTTGATACTTCGTGCACTTCTAAACTTTGTGGGGCTAGAACTTCACCAATTCCCAAAATAATTACTTAAAAGGCTCCAACTTATTTATTTCTCTAAATAGTCTTGTCATGGTTGGATGTTTTTATAATGAAAAGCTGCCTCTTTTAATGAGTGAAAGCTACTCTTGAACTACTGGTACTAATATATATATATATATATATCTACAACCATTTGGTCAGTGAATAGTTCGAAGCTTTTTTGAGTCGAGTCAGTAAATCACGTGGCCGAAAGCTCGCTACAAGTCTCAATTAGAAAGCCCAGGGGACTACACATTGCACGGCCAATATAAATTATATATATGGTCAGTGAATAGTTCGAAGCCTAGTTGAGTCGAGCCAGTAAACCACTTGACTGAACACTCACTACAAGGCTCAATTAGAAAGCCCAGGGGACTACACATTGCACGACCACCATAATCTCGTTCCTTTTAATTGCTTTGTTTTCAATGGGAAAAAGCTACCATTAGACGTGTGTGTACGCTACCTAATAAAAGCATCTTTGTGTTTGACTTGGGATTATTAAGTTTATTGGTTGCATTGGCAGTCGGATTTTTGGTAATTGCGCTTATCGTGAATGTGAAGATAAATCCAATATGTTTTGTTTGTCCATGCAGTATCCTATTCACATATGTCTCTTCACTCATGTTTATTTCTCATGTTTATCTCTTGTCTTGCATTAGGCATTTAAAAAAAAAAAAAAAAAAAAGGGACGGGATTTTTGTTTATATGCCGGTTAAATTTAATTTTTGTTAGATCCGGATCTATTGAGCTTACTCCTCACATTTCCACGTTTCGTATGAAGTTTGGGAAAGTCTGTAATATTTGTTATTTAATGTCGGATTTGATATCACTATCCTTTTATTTTCGCATTGTAATTATCGTGTGGTATTGAGTTTATGAGTTTGTGATTTTGTGTGCACGTTATGTATGGTGACTCTTCTCACTTGCTTTCTAGATTCTCTCTTCGTTTGATCTTTTTGTTAAGTGTTTGAGCAGATTGCTCGACACATCGAGATCAATAGTCCATGTTGATTTATCTATGCATGGGGATTGCCCAGAAAGGGGGACAAAAGAACAGCTACGCTGACATGAACACAGGGGAGTTCCGACAACTGTTGCTATAGTGCATCAGACAGTTAGTGGAACAGTGCAGGATGCAGGGGGAGTTCAGACAACTGTTGAGACAGTGCATCAGACAGTTGTTGAAATTGTGCAGAAATACAGGACAAATAACGAGCATTGTAAAGAGAAGTTGTTTCTACTACTGCTCTGATACCAATTTTAGAATTTATTTCATACATATTAAATTATTTGTGTTAGATTCAGTTTTTCGTTACTGTTGCGTGAAGTGTTGCAACAGTTTGTGAAACAGTTCGTAAAAACAGAAATAAACGAGACACAAATTTAATGTGGTTCGGATACAATTGTACTCTACATCCACGGGGACCTGCAAACAAAATTTACTAATTTTTAGTTTCACTGCTCCGCACGGTTGAACTCCTTTCAACGCTGAATCCCTCAGTCGGCAGATCGATCTCCTCCCGAGATCTGTTTAAGCCCCTCTCCCGAAGAACCGATCTTCTTTTTGTATAGAAGAAGCAAACTTGTGATAATCCTTGAATCTTGGTGTCTTCACCACAAAGCCTTGAAGCCGATATATTTTCTATGAAAATCACGTATCAGAATGGAGCAATGAAAACGAGAAGAAAAAAAATATTTTCTCTGAACTCTTCTCTCGATAAAAAGTCGCCGGAAGAGCAACAAGGAAATAAGAAATATTTTTCTCTCCAAAAAGCACACAACAACAACAAATAAAAGAGAGATATGTTTCTCTCCAAAAAGACACGCCATATTCTGTTGATGCTTCTCTGTTTTATATAGCCTGGGAAAGACTCTTGTATAAGCAAACTAATTAAGGTTAGATACGTACAGGAGATGTAGGAGATTTATAAGATACCTATCTAATAATATATTATTCAAATACAAGAGAGATCCCATATAAATAATAATATTCCAATTAATGACAATATAAGAAAAAAAATAAAAACGAATTATCCCTTCTCTTGATTCCCACGTGTCTGTGTGAAATATATGGAAAGAAAGAATTCTTCTTTCACAAGACTTCCACACAAGTCATTAAATTAAGAATAACTCTTTTTAATTAATAAGATAGTTTCCTATATATAAAGAAACAATTAATGACAAATTAAAGAATTAAAGTAAACAATGAGACTTCCCTTTTGTGGTTCACGGTACATAAGGACTAGTTGCACAAGTCTTTACTCATCCCTTATTTATTCGAATCCAATTAGATTCTAACAATCTCCTCCTTTGTCATTGATTGATTCTAATCATTTTCTCCACGTGAGTAAAATGCCTTAAAATGAAACAATAGAGGATAGAAGGAAGCAATAAAACCAATGATCATCCTCAACATCAAAGGAACAAATCATCATCATCATCTCTTTCAGCAACAAGAGTGGCATGAACTGTTGTAGCAGTAAGTGCCACAGTTAGAGCAACTGTTCCAACAGTAGTGGCTTTGGCAGGTGGTTCACAACGGAGTGAGCTCCCCCTGCATGTGTTTCTCCCCCTGTAGGTGGTCCGACGTGGTAAATCATCCACGTGATAAAAGACTCAGCAAATAACTTCGGCATTAGCTCCTCCTTTTATATTCTTGTGAAGACCTAAACCAATTAATGACAATAAACACAGTATTGAAAAGGTGAAATTCCTTCTATTTTGGAGATACACGTTCAGGTGATGAGAGATAATTTATTTCTTCTCAATTAATCTAATGAGATAACTAAGGAAAATATGTTCCTCATAGTAATACACATCTCCATAGAATTCCACATGGTGTTGTGAACTAGGAATCCCATCGAGATTTTAACAGTATCGACACCCTAACTCCAGACCTATAAAGTTATATACAACCACAGTTCAACTGATACCAATCACAGTTGAATTGATTTCCATGTGGTTATGTTTGCTGCATTATATTTTATCAGGTCACGTTTCGTCTTCAGAAATTGATAGTAAACTTATCAATTACACTATTTTGAATATGTAACAAACATTTGACTCATGTTGTAATTACTGTGTGAAGAAGATACTACTTTGGCATTGAAATTATAATGTGTCCTTATTTGCCCGTTTGTCGTTTATAAAACAAATATATTTGTCTTTTCACATAATTATTCTCACGACTTAATTGCAAATACCTCCCCTGTGTAATCTCTAATTGGCAAATACCCCCTGTCAAAAAAATACTCACCAACGCCCCCTCGTGTAACCAAAGTCAATGCATCTAGACCCCTTAAGGCAAATCGTGTCTCTCATTCGCGGGCTCTACGAATTTCTTTTTATGATATTTCTAGGGTGAAATGTCATAGATACCCCTGTATAAATAAAAAAAATCTGACTGGTTAAATTATAAATAAATATAACTTATAGGACTAAATTGTAAATTTTAAAATTTCCGAAATTGTAAAATAAGGAACAAAAATTGAAGATTTTTCAGATCTTCTTCCTCGTTCCATTTCGCCGCCCACCTCCCAACCAGGAAAAAATTCGGCATCGCCGCCGCCTTCTGGACTGTCTAGCACCACCGCCGCTCTCTGGCTCTTCTAGCACCACCGCCACCCACCTACTCCTTCAAATTTATCTCCCTCGTCATCGTCGCCTTCTGGTCCGTCTCGCACCACCGATACCCACCTACTCCTTCAAATTTCTCTCGCTCGTCACCGCCACCATCTGGCACCACCCAATTCTTAGCGAGAGAGAGTTGTGTATAGATAAGGTGTTTCTTCTCCTGCACATAATCGTCGTCGTCGCCGCCTTTGTTCAAATTGCATATATGGGCTGCCATAGGAAGAGTGAAATTAGAGGACAAATGGTACTTCGCGAATTTGGAAGAAAAAAAATCACAGTTGCGGGTTGTGGATCTAGAAAGAAGGTGGGGGTGCAACAAAGGGTGATCTGGTGGTGGGGCAGCAGCGGCCGGCGTGGGGAGAAGAAGTGTTGAGTAGGGTGGTTGGTGGTGTGAGGTGGGGAAGAAGACGACTCTTTTTTTGCTGCTCCTTTCTTTTTCTTTTTTTTCTTTTTAATGTAAATTAAAATGTAATAAAAAAGATATAAAACATATAAAATCTAATACAACAGTATATGTTTAATTTGTGTTTATATTTTATAATTACAAAATTATTAATAAATCTTGTTTATAAAATTAAAAATAACTACACATCAAAAAAATAATTAAAAATAATTGTGTAATAAAATTTTGTTTAATTAAATTAATTTCAGAGTTGAGAAAATATTAAAAAATAAATATGTACAGGATATATTTTATTAATTGCTGAAAAATCTCGTATGGGATTTTTGTCATTTCACTTTTAGTCAATGCCTAAAAACATAGAGGGTGCTGTGAGTTTTGAGTTTGATTACACGAGGGGGCGTTGGTGAGTTTTTGTTTGACACTGGGGTATTTTCCAATTAGAGATTACATAGGGGAGGTATTTGCAATTAGCTCTTATTGTCACAGTAAAATATATATACTGATCAACCATGAAAGAAACAATATGCAAAACATTAGAATCGGATACAAAATTGAGATGTATATTATAATAAATTCAAACAAAGTTTTATTGTAAAGTACCATCAAAAAATATGAAGTATAATTTTTATCCATTGGATATTAAAGGCTACTGAAGTGGACAATAAGAGAAGCAAGACGGTAACGGTCAAATAAACTGATGTAGAATCAGAAGGCGGTGGGCCAGTAGGTGGAGTCATGGTGGTCGCCTAGGGGTTTCAACATTTGTGGTTGGTGCACAAGCATCCGACTGAGGAGTTGCCGACGAGGGGGTGATGGGGGTGGTCGCCGATGGATTTGCCCCGCCACCAGCCAACGAGTCTAGTACAGTTACAATTTAATTTCTGCCTGAATTGGCCGAGAGTGCAGATATAGTGGTGATCCTCGGTGCCCTTATAAGCTCCTCGAGGATTGATAATGGCACTTATCTGATAACACCATAAAATTAATAACATCTCATTTCAAATGAAATAAATCATAACCAAAGCATAGGGTAATGATACACAACATCAACAAGAAAAGTTTTATGAATTAATGAACAAACATGGACCTCGAAATCTTGTTAGATGATTTCATATTCTTATCATACCATAAAAGATGAAATAAGAGTACATCAGAACATTCAACATGATATACAATACCAACGAAAAGATTCGACTAATAATGATTAATAAAGCCTATTCCCCTGTTATATTCATCGTGATACAAATAAATGAAACCTGCGAAATATAAATGACTAATTCGACATTCCTGGAGCTTTAGCAATAGCCACAAGCTAAGGAAAAACCTCTTTATTTTTAAGAAATTTCTTTGTGTTCTTCATCTTCGTCGGAAGAGTCGCCGCCGCCAACCGGCAACACCGCTATCTGCATAAGATCGACTGGGATGGAGAGAAGTGGTTGCGTTCTTATATGAAGAATTTGGGGAGTTTTGATTTTATTTTTTCTTGTAATTTTGTTAATTGATTATGATTATTGTAATATTTGTTTAATGGATATTTTACATTTTTTGGTTGAGTTTGTAACGTTAATTGGGTAATTTATATAACTGTACAATGTGTATGGTGTACGACCTATTTTTACTAGGTTCGTACTTTTATTTTAAAAATCCCAGTATCGTACTAGATCGTACTAGGTTGTACAAAAAAAATCAACGGATGAGATTAACTGATACGCGTTTTCCTCAGGTATAAATTACCGCAAGTATACAATATCGCATTTTGCAGAACAGTGGTTCCGGATATTGATCCACAGGGACCTTGTAGATTCACATGCTAAGTAGTGTAATTATATTATCCAGTCGATCGTAAATAATTGGAATGGTGATAAACCCTAGTTTAAAAGCATGCAAGATCGTAAACATGAAAGTATAGAATGTACGTAAATAAAATAGCGACAACTCAACACGGGAGGGCTTCGATTTAAAAGGGACTTCTAGGGCCAAATCCACCTATGTATAATCAACAACGATCTACAAAACCGTTATCTAAAGTCACATTCCTATTCGTTAACCCAGACGTTAAAGTACTCTAACCCCCATCTCCAATGTAGTTAGAGTCTATCCACAGGTCCGTTGTCTCCGTCCAGAACCTGCTATTAAGAGAGCATTTAGGTCAAGTCCTTAAGGGCTATCCGAAGTGGATCACGTCTCCGTTTCCACACCCCCAGCTATGTTTTCCTAACTTCAAACAAGAAATCGTCTCTCAAGTTCATTCCTATTTAATATCAATCCGAGAGCTGATCAAACAATCAGAAGCATTTAATACAGGAAAACATAAACGAAATCAAAACACGATAAATAGAGAATAGAAATGACGATCGAAATCAATATATACAAGGTTTCATTACCCTATAAGAAAATGTTCTTAGTTCATAACAAACATAATGTCAAAAGAATGTACACAAGAAATAAAGAAAAAAAACGTAAAGAAATTGCGTAAGAAAAACCCAAGTCGAAACCCCCATTGATGATTCTCGTGAAGGACTGTCGAAAATCGTAAAAAAGTCGAAGTAGCATGAAGAATGAAAGGGCCTTTCTATTTATAGTGAAATGCAAAGCTTGCTCAAGAAGCTTTGCAAAATAACTATCTTTCTCAAAAGTCGTGCCCAGATCGCGATCTGGGTTGGCTAGATCGCGATCTAGGTCTTCTTGGCTCCAAAATTGGCTTGAAAATTCGGTTTCGCTTTCAAATGGCTTCGACTCGGCCAAAATATCTAATAAAACCTAGAAATAGAAATAAAAAAAGAAACGAAATAATATATACAAATAAAGCCGAAACTCGGACGAACGAAGACCAAAACTCGAAGATTTGATAAGAAACAATCATGCAAAACAAACACTTATCATTAACAAATAGTAATTTGTATGCACTAGATTAAATATCTTACGGTCCGAGAATTACAACCCTCTCGGACCTTAGACAACCCCAACAAACATAGCTTATTTTCTCTCTTTTTTTTTCAATACAATGGTTTTTGTGGCCATTCGAAATTACACATGGATTATGTGAAAATAAGTAATTTTTTCTCAAATCCATAAAACTACCATAATGGAAAATGATCCACGGGGACCTGCAAACAAAATTTACTAATTTTTAGTTTTACGAATACAATAGTAAGACTTAATCAAAATACGAAGACTCCCTATTTGTTGACGCCGTTCTTGTATACTACGCTGAATTATAAATCTTCAATTTGCAGCACGTCCCTTGCTCCACACGGTTGAACTCCCTTCAACGCTGAATCCCTCAGTCGGCGGATCGATCTCCTCCAGAGATTTGTTTAAGCCCCTCTCCTGAAGAACCGATCTTCTTTTTGTATAGAAGAAGCAAACTTGTGATAACCCTTGAATCTTGGTGTCTTCACCACAAAGCCTTGAAGCCGATATATTTTCTATTAAAATCACGTATCACAATGGAGCAATAAAAACGAGAAGAAAAAAATATTTTCTCTGAACTCTTCTCTCGATAAAAAGTCGCCGGAAGAGCAACAAGGAAAAGAGAAATATTTTTCTAAAAATCACACAACAACAACAACAACAAAGAAAGGAGAGATCTGTTTCTCTCCAAAAAGACACGCCATATTCTGTTGCGGCTTCTCTTTTTTATATAGCCTAGGAAAGACTCTTGTATAAGCAAACTAATTAATGTTAGATACGTACAGGAGATGTAGAAGATTTATAAGATACCTATCTCATAATATATTATTGAAATAGAAGAGAGATCCCATATAAATAATAATATTCCAATTAATGACAATATAAGAAAAAAAATAAAAATGAATTATCCCTTCTCTTGATTTCCACACGTCTATGTGAAATATATGGAAAGAAAGAATTCTTCTTTCACAAGACTTCTACACAAGTCATTAAGTTAAGAATAACTCTTTTTAATTAATAAGATAGTTTCCTATATAAAAGAATTCTTCTTTCACAACACTTCTACACAAGTCATTAAGTTAAGAATAACTCTTTTTAATTAATAAGATAGTTTCCTATATAAGATAGTTGCACAAGTCTTTACTCATCCCTTGTTTATTATAATCCAATTAGATTCTAACAATCTCCCCCTTTGTCATTGATTGATTCTAATCATTTTCTCCACGTGAGTAAAATGCCTGAAAATGAAACAATTGAGGATAGAAGAAAGCAATAAAACCAATGATCATCCTCAACATCAAAGGAACAACTCATCATCATCATCTCTTTCAGCAACAAGAGTGGCATGAACTGCTGTAGCAGTAAGTGCCACAGTTAGAGCAACTGTTCCAACAGTAGTGGCTTCGGCAGGTGATTCACAACGGAGTCAGCTCCCCCTGCATGTGTTTCTCCCCCTGTGGGTGGTCCTTGGGCAGCTCCTTTTGTACATGACTTCATTCTTCCCCTTTGTTTACTTGGCTTGGTAGACTTGGAGGCCGACGTGGTAAATCATCCACGTGATAAAAGACTCAGCAAATAACTTCGGCATTAGCTCCTCCTTTTATATTCTTGTGAAGACCTAAACCAATTAATGACAATAAACACAATATTAAAAAGGTTAAATTCCTTCTATTTTGGAGATACACGTTCATGTGATGAGAGATAATTTATTTCTTCTCAAATTATCTAATGAGATAACTAAGGAAAATATGTTCCTCATAGTAATACACATCTCCATAGAATTCCACATGGTGTTGTGGACTTAGAATCCCATCGAGATTCTAACAGTATCGATACCCTAACATTTCCAGACCTATGAAGTTATATACAACCACAGTTCAACTGATACCAATCACAGTTGAACTGATTTCCATGTGGTTGTGTTTTGAGCATTATATTTTATCAGCTCACGTTTCGTCTTCATAAATTGATAGTAAACTTATCGATTACACTATTTTGAATATGTAACAAACATTTGACTCATGTTGTAATTACTGTGTGAAGAAGATATTACATTGGCATTGAAATTATAATGTGTCCTTATTTGCCCGTTTGTCGTTTATAAAACAAATATATTTGTCTTTTCACATAATTATTCTCACGAGTTAATTGCAAATACCTCCCCTGTGTAATCTCTAATTGGCAAATACCCCCCTGTCAAAAAAAAACTCACTAAACCCCCCTCGTGTAACCAAAGTCAATGCATCTAGACCCCTTAAGGAAAATCGTGTCTCTCATTCGCGGGCTCTGCGAATTTTTATGTTATTTCTAGGGTGAAATGTCATAGATACCCCTGTATAAATAAAAAAAATCTGACTGGTTAAATTATAAATAACTATAACTTATAGGACTAAATTGTAAATTTTAAAATTTCCAAAATTGTAAAATAAGGAACAAAAATTGAAGATTTTTCAGATCTTCTTCCTCGTTCCATTCCGCCGCCCACGTCCCAACCAGGAAAAACTTCGGCATCACCGCCGCCTTCTGGCCTGTCTAGCACCACCGCCGCTCTCTGGCTCGTCTCGCACCACCGCCAACCACCTACTCCTTCAAATTTATCTCCCTCGTCACCGTCGTCTTCTGGCCCATCTCGCACCACCGATACCCACCTACTCCTTCAAATTTCTCTCGCTCATCACCGCCACCGTCTGGCATCACCCAATTCTTAGCGAGAGAGAGAGTTGTGTATAGGTAAGGTTATTCTTCTCCTGCACATAATCGCCGTCGTCACCGCCTTTGTTCAAATTGCATAAATGGGCTGCCATATGAAAAGTGAAATTGGAGGACAAATGGTACTTCGTGAATTTGGAAAAAGAAAAATCACAGTTGTGGGTTGTGGATCTAGAAAGAAGGTGGGGCTGCAACAAAGGGTGATCTGGTGGTGGGGCAGCGGCGGCCGGCGTGGGGAGAAGAAGTGTTGAGTTGGGTGGTTGGTGGTGTGGGGTGGGGTGGAGTAGGGAAGAAGACGACTCTTTTTTTGCTGCTCCTTTCTTTTTCTTTTTTTCTTTTTAATGTAAATTAAAATGTAATAAAAAAATATAAAACATATAAAATCTAATACAACAATATATCTTTAATTTCTGTTTATATTTTATAATTACAAAAGTATTAATAAATATTGTTTATAAAATTAAAAATAACTACACATGAAAAAAATAATTAAAAATAATTGTGTAATAAAATTTTGTTTAATTAAATTAATTTCAGAGTTGAGAAAATATTAAAAAATAAATATGTACAGTATATATTTTATTAATTGCTGAAAAATCCCGAAGGGCGTTGGTGAGTTTGAGTTTGATTACACGAGGGGGCGTTGGTGAGTTTTTTTTTTATTTTTGACAGTGGTGTATTTGCCAATTAGAGATTACATAAGGGAGGTATTTGCAATTAGCACTTATTCTCACAGTAAAATATATATACTGATCAACCGTGAAAGAAACAATATCCTAAACACTAGAATCGAATACCAGAGCAAGTATTTTATGCTAAAACACAACCAAAATAGTCGGGGAAAAAAAAAGAAAAAAAAAGTAATTTTATATCGTGTTACTCGCCAACAAGGTTTCAGTTGAGAAACTCAATCTGAATTCAATCAATGTACGAAATAACATCTGATTAGATGAAACCCTAAATTTCAAACCCATGTTGTGACTCCTACCATCACACATCATGAATTAACAATCAAGTCAAAATTAAATGAATACGTGTAAAATTCACGAACATACAGACATAGACATGAATAAAGTCCAACTATTACAAAAGCAATCTAACTTCAATAGAAATAAAACAAGCACGCATGAAGTAGAAAAAACGGGTCACAACTACATGCAGAGTTCAAGAGAAACAAAACACATTCCATTGTATACCATTGGATATAAAGAATGCAAGAATTTATCAAAAAGAAAATAATGGCATACACGGTACACCTAGGGAAGGCCTCTTGCGATGAGATGATAAAGGAATAGAGGAATAAAAAGATTTAAAGATATAGAAAACCAATCAGAAAGCAAAACAAATACCAAATACAGCCTACTCCATAATTCCAAAAAAGCAAAAAGACCGAGGAAGTAAGAATAATCGACGGCAACTAACTTTGTTCGAAACAAATTTAAAAGGAGTTTTTTGCCTGAAAGAGAAACGTTTAAGCTTTTCAATCAACGCAGAATGATAGAAGTCTTGCTTACTGTTTAAGTTCTTGCATATAGTATACAATGTATTCTATTCTCGTCATCAAATAATGGTCATCAAATCTAATTTTATGCCTCACGTAATTAGCCCACCTCAATCTGTAGCCCCTCCACAAATTTTCAGACCTGATATATACGACCAACTCAATAAATGAGTAATAACACAAAACAACGTACATATACATAAACACACCCAAATTAATCTAGTCCACTTCTCATTATATTATGTTATATATTATTAACAAGCATGTTAAATGTGTTTAAATGTGGTGTTGCCATTTCGGATAGTAGGTGGGGCTTTCTTTAATATAATTTCGAATATATATATATATATATATATATATATATATATATATATATATATATATATATATATATACATATATATATATATATATATAAAACAATTTTCCAAGATGACACAAATAGTAGAGGTCGGAACTTGGACATCGTAAAAATAAATCAGCAAGTGTGTGCAAAAGGATAGCAAAAACTGTATTTTGGGTGCACAAAAAGTATAAATTAGGAAAATATTTCTACACATGTAAAATAGTTTGAGTGACTAAAGCAATAAATAGATGCATGAATTCAACTTTTACGAATCTAGTCGATACAAGGAAAGTTATTCCTATGCAATGCCAATCTAGTAATATTTGTAAATTCTGTGACAAGGCTAACTCACCTCTATATTCTAACAAAAAAATAACTTACTTCCTCAAATATGACCACACTTCAACATAGTTTTCCATAATAAAGAAAATAATCATTAAAAGTCATACAAAGAAATGATTAAACGCCAATAAATACCTGTGGTCGTAGTATTTTGCCGTTGCTCTATGTATCTTAGAGCTTTAACTTTTGACTGGAATGCTCTTGAAACACCCGGTGCGTAGTATTTCTGCATAAAAACAAAAACATCAATTCATCATTGACTCTTATTCTATCATGGCCGTCGATAATTTTTTCGATATCATAACTCTTATTCTATCATGGCTGTTGTGAATCAACTTTTCAATTCTCATCATTTAATCTAGTAACTATAGTTTAAGTATCAATTGTTTACCATGTAACAATTTATTTGATTTCTTTAAAGTAATAATCATATTTTAAAACAGTTTCAATCTCGTACTGTTTTCTTGTATAATTTTGAGGTTTGATATATTTATTTTTAAGAACTGAAAAATATAATTTTCTCTCACATTTTTAGTTTAATCACTCTAAGGCCACCTGTAATGAATTGATGGTAGAGTACCATGTACCGATTATGCCGTACCGAAAGTAACGGTACATCGAACATTGGCATACCGCATTTTTTGGTAAGGCAATAGTATGAAATTATTGAATACCATAAGATATGATAGGTACGCAGTACTGCGCGTACATAATCCACCCCTAAGTCATACTCATACACATACTCGAGAGAAATACATATTTTATCAAAATGTTTTGGAGTTTTTATGCCTTTGAATGTAGAAATATTATTGCAATTTCTGACAAACTAATAAACATATAACAATTAATATAGCGTAAATTACCTTGTCTTCGAATCCGGTAAATTTTCCAGTCAACGGCCTTTTGTTTACTCGTTTCACCCATCATTCGGGCATCCACGAGTCGTCATCCACTTCTCTTTTGTTGATTGGCTTCTGCACAAAATGTTAAATAAAATTAAAATTTCAAAAAGTGAAGCCTCCATTCACAGTTGACAGGTCATTGTTTCGATGTCCAAATCTCTAATTCTATTCAATTGTCGCAAGCAAGAATTAATTAATTTAATACAACGTAGATAGCAGGATACATACGCGACAAAATGACCCTTCCATGCAAGGATAAAATAGCTACCAGAGAAGGCATACCTTTGTTGCACCACCTAATTTCAATTTTTTTCTGCTTCGAAGGTCCACAAGGCATCAAAGAACCTTCTCCGACTTGTTCTCGCTCCATGTTCTGCTCCCAAATAAGTTGGAAGTACAAAAGTTGATAAAATTTATGCAAAACCATATATCAAAATCTATGGTAACAGCATAATAAAGTCCATGATGCAACAAATAAATAAAAAGATTCCACAAAATTATATATATATATATATATATATATATATATATATATATATATGTGTGTGTGTATGTATATGTGTGTGTATATATATATAGATCTAGATCATCTAATTTATCTGTCGAGGTTGATTTGCGGCGGAAATTCGCAAAACTAGCGAGGGTTGTTGAAGCAGTTGAAGCAGCTGAGGGTTAGGCACATAAAAATAAATCAGCAGGTGTGTGAAAAAGATAGCAAAAATTGTTTCTTATATAACCAAAATTATGAGAAAAAAAAAGAGCATTTTGGGTGCACAAAAAGTATAAATTAGGAAGATATTTCTACACACGTAAAATAGGTAGAGTTAGTAAAGCAATAAATAGATGCATGAATTCTACTTTTACGCATCTATCGATACAAGGAAAGTTATTCCTATGCAATGTCGATCTAGTAATATTTGTAAATTCAATGACAAAGCTAATTCACCTCTATATTCTAACAAAAAACTTACTTCCTCAAATATGAGCACCCTTCAACATAGTTTTCCATAAGAAAGAAAATGAACATTAAAAGTCATACAATGAAATAATTCAACGCCAATATATACATGTGGCCGTAGTATTTTTACTTAGAGCTTTAACTTTTGACCGGAATGCTCTTGAAACACATGGTGCGTAGTATTTCTGCATAAAAATAAAAAACATCAATTCATCATTTACTTTCTATGTTGCACATCAATTATATTGATGATATATTGTTGGGTAGCCATTTACTTTTTGGTACCCCTCTTAGTTTGGAAAGAAATTAATTCCTTTCAGTGGAACCTCATTACACTAGCTATACCAACTAAAACAAGGAGACGTGGAAAAAATAAAACAAGACAAAACAACGAAAAGTGAAGGCTAAGAGATTATGCAATGCTGCCATCGCTATAATATACCAGCCACAAATTACCGAAAAATAACCAAAAGAATGGTTACCATAATGTTCGGTACGGAATTACTACCGTACCGCAATCATACAGTACGATAGTGGTATTGTATTTTCAATACTACGGTAATACTGTACCATACCATAATTCATATATTTTTATGGGGTTTTTGTGCATAAGTCCCCAACCAAGCATCTTTATTATTCTAGGTTTAGGGGTTATATCTCTTTCACTAATAAGCCCATCCCTTTAATATTTATTATAAATAAAGGAAACATTCATGTATATGCCAATATTACCCTCAACCCTTTATACCCAATTCTTAATTGTAACCCCAATTTAATCAATTTTGTCCACAAAAATCCGATTTTGACCACAAAAATTCAATTTTGACTTTTTTTTTGGAGCATACTTTAATATGCTCCAATTTCATCCTTAATTTAATTTAATCTCAATTTGACCCCAAATTTCACAAATTATTCAATTTTGACCCAAAACTTTCTTTTTTCAAAAAAATATTTTTTGCAAAAAATAAAATTTTGCCACCGGATTCCGGCGTTGACTTTTCAATTTTTTTTATTTTTTTTTCTTTCTTTCTTTCGGATTTTTTGCCGGTTTCCGGCGTTGACCGGCGGTCAACGCCAGTCTCTAGCGTTGACTTTATTTTTCTTCTTTTTTCTTTTCTTTTCTTCCGGATTTTTTCGCCGGTTTCCGGCGTTGACCGGCGGTCTCCGGCGTTGACTTTTTTAGTGTTTTTTGAAGTTTTTTGTTTGTTTTTTTTTTTACGTCCTCCGCTAAACGTTGACCGTAATTGTGCTGTCACTGACAGTAAATTAACGTAATTATACTGTAATGACAGTTAATTAACGTAATTGTACTGTCGTTGATAATACATTTATGTAATTGTGCTGTCGTTGACAGTAAATTAATGTAATATTTCTATTTTTTATTTTTTGTTGCTTTTTTTTATTTCACTTGATTTGTTGACAAGTCAACGTAATTATATTATTGTCGTTGACAATGAAATAACTCTAAACACAATAATATTATTGTCAACAACATCAATATTATTTTTTTTTTTTGGGTTTTTTGTTTTGTTTGAGTTATTCACGGAGTAACGTAATAATATTACTGTCTATTATTGTAATATTACTGTAAACACAATAATATTACTGTGATTGACGGTAATATTATTGTTATTATAGTAATATTGTTGTCAACCACATCAATATTATTATTTTGTTTGGATTTTTTGTTTGTTTGAGTTATTCACAGAGTAAAGTAATAATATTACTGTCTATTATTGTAATATTACTGTTGTAGTAATATTACTGTCACTCACAGTAATATTAATTCTTTTGGTTTTTTATTATGTTTACATTTGTTGAACGGTCAACATGGTAATATTACTCTATTACACAATAATAATGAGTTTTGTTGTGTTAATATTACTGTGCTAGAGATTCATATAGCAATATTACTGTGTTAAACTGTAGTTTAGTTAATTTTATTGTGTTTAACAGTAATATAGTTAATATTACTGTCAATCACAGCAATATTACTGTTTAAACGAAAAAAAAAAGTTACCGAAAGAAAGAAAAGAATAAAAAAAAAGGAAAGAAAGAAAATTCAAAAAAGTCAACGCCAGAAACCGGCGAAAAAAATCCGGAAGAAAAAAAAATTGAAAAGTCAACGCCGGAGACCGCGTTGACCGCCGAAATCCGGCGGGAAAAAAAGTTTTTGAAAAAACAAAAAATTTTGAAACAAAAAAGTTTTGAGTCAAAATTGAATAATTTGTGAAATTTGGGGTCAAATTGAGGTTAAATTACGTTAAGGATGAAATTGGAGCATATAAAGTATGAGGAGCATATATAGTTGTAGAGTTCATCATTTGTACCAACTTATTTTATAACTCTTATTCTATGATGGCTGTTGTGAATCAACTTTTCAGTTCTCATCATTTAATCTAATTATTGTAATTTAAGTATCAACATTTTACCATGTTACAGTTTATTTGATTTCTTTAAGGTAATAGTCATATTCTAAACCAGTTTCAATCTCGTATTGTTTTCTTGTGTAATTTTGAGGTTTGATATATTTATTTTGAGGAAAATGCACGGATACTTTTACTGAAAAGATCCCTTGATATTTGAATTTGCCAGTTAGTTAAGCACAATAAGTATTTTTTGTAGCAAACAAGAAAGATTAAATTTTGACCGTTTGTTCCCCTTTAAATTGGCCATTATTTTATTTAGCTTTTTTGTGCAAGATTCAGATCATGCAAGCAGCATGTGATCTAATTTCCTTACACGTGTTGTTTTTACTATGGCTATCAAATTTTATGGTATATGATAAAACAAAGTCATAGCTCATGTTGAACTGTAAAATCATGACATTATCATTCTTCGTTCAATTCATCATCGAAGGCTCTAACCTCCATAAAAAAGTAATTTTTTTGTCAATTTTGCTAAATGGCCAAAACCTGACTGTGGGCTCGCTTCAAAACTTGCACTCTTGAAGGAGATTATTAGGTATATATTCTCTTTTTGTCTTCAAAATAAATGTGATCGACAACATTCAATAGAAAACTTCTGATGAGGATCTTGAAAACGGGGCCATTTCGTCGAATCCATCTTAGAGATTATCACCAGCAACGGAATGAACTGGTCCAATGGACTTGAGACGGCAGTAAGAATGTTGCAACTTTTGATTTCACCGATGTGGGGGGGATTTGTTTTATTTTATTTTTATGCTTGTAGTATATATAAACAAAAGGGAAAAGTTAGAACGTCGAAGTCGTGAGCACCATAATTTATAATTTCTTGTGTGCTATTTTTTTTTTTTTTTTGTCACAATTGAAATTTCATGCTTCATACTTTTTATTTTCTATGTACTTTGTTCAGAAGTTTTACTCTGAGGAGAAGTTGTACAGAGTAAAATGTCTATTTACTAACATAATGCTATTATCAAAAGAGATTGCAACTCGAATTTAATTTGGACGAAATTCAAAGAATAAAGTGATATTAAGTATAAATAAACACTATAGGTAAAAAGAAGAGGTTAATGTGCATTTTCACATGCCTCACACGTGACTTTTCCATCCAAACTAACGGCAATTTCAATCGGTGGACGAAAATTGTCAAAAAACTAGTTATTTGAGGACCAATTTCGTGCTAGAAAAAATTTATCGACCAAAATCGAAAATGGTGTATAATATAGGGACGAGAGTTGTAATTATTGTTGGCCGAAAACCTACACGCAAGTGCACGTATCGTACAAGTAATATAGTGGACAATTAAGTCCGGATATCGAACCCACAGGGAATATTTAATTACTTAATCCTAGACGCTAAATCCTAGCAATTATTATCAAGCCCACCCTACACAGTCGAAAGATGATTAATAAACTAAACTAAACTAAAGCAATTAAATAGATAAAAACAAGAAAGCAATTAAAACGAAGATTTAATCAATGAAAACAAGCCTAGGATTTTATTCTTCCCCCTATGTGATTATTATTCCCCCAATTCCTTCAAGTATGCAATCAATTAACCCGGATTATTAACCTGAGACCCTAAAATAATCATAACCCGCTTCCGCGTGTATTACGATTCTAATACTCTAGATTCAATTACTATATTCCTATGCAATTAATTCTAGAACACAGCATTAAGCACAAATCTCAATAATGGCTACCTAAGAGATTAACTATATTCCTATGTTAATACCACAAAGGCTCTTCTACCACAGTTCTAATTATTAACCCGATCTTCCGATTCATGAGATTAACAATAACATAAAAGCACATAAGGTGATCAAATTCATGCACTTAATAAAACAAGTAGAAGAAATAATCCGGAATTAAAACTTGCATAAAATCATAGAAAAGGGTTCATAAATCCCACATAGGGTTCCAAATAAAATCCCAGAAATAAGTAATTTAGCTACTCATGATTAAAGGAAAAACGCAAATAAAATAAATCATAGACGATAAATCTATGCTCGGAGTCTTCGAATTCTTCGTCTTCGTTATTGCTTTTCTTGCTCTTGATATTGCGTAAAAAAAAAGGATCTTCAATTGTGTGCTTGGATTGGTCTTAAATAGGGTGAAGAACTTGGGGAAGAAGGCAGTTTCCTTGTGCGATTTAAATACTTTCACTGCGCCAACACGTCAACCCGGACGGCCGTGCGAGAATAGGCTTTAAAATCCGGACGGCCGTCCGGTTCTTAATTCTCCAGAATTTCTATTTTTTCACTTTTGGCCCACTTTTTCTCCGAATTTGCAGTTTTGACCCCATACTTTTCCAATTCTTCAATTTGTACCTAAAATACAGTAAATCAACTTTTTAAGCACTAATTATCATTAAAACACACCAAAAGCTCAAATAAAAAGATACGATAAAGTGTAAAAATATACACTTAACAATTATCCCCTTCCAACCCCTAATCCTATTAATCTTTTCTCTTTTTTCCCGTCTCACCCATCTTCTCTCTTGTCCTTTTTTTTCTATTTTTTCTCTTTTTCCTTTTTTCGTCCAAATCCTTCTTCTTTCTCACATAAGCAAGTGGTCGGACAAAGAATTGTCGGCGCCCCATATCTTCTATGCCCTCATGGCGGCGCTCCACGAGGCCTGAATCACCACGATGCTGCTGTCGTGAGCAACAACAGCCCCTTCTCGCCATGAGAGTCGATCTATTATTGTCGTCCGAGAAGAATGAGATCAGTCTCCATGCGGGTGGAAATTAGACGGTGTTTTTGTGGTGACGATGGTGGGGATGGTGATGGTGTGGTGTGACGACGGTATGGTGACAATGGAAAGACATATCTAGAGTTTTTGGTTAGATCCGGCGGGGCGGAGAAAGTCGCGCATGCTAGACCCCTAATCGACTATGTTATGTTTTAATCGACTATGCTCGTAGTCGATTAAGGTTTAATCGATTATGATCAGTAGTCGATTAAAGTTAATCATTACATTTTTTAATTCATTTTTGAACTTTTGGTTATTGATTCCCGATTTTGCCACGTGTAGTCGGACTTGGAGCATTTGGGTAATGTGTTTTTGTTCTGTCATTTTAAATCCATCATCCAATTTCTATAAATCAATACAATTTTTGTATATCTTTTGTTTTGTAAAAAATAGTTGATTTTCATTTTCTTTTTTGTAGTTGTTTTTGTTATTTGTTTCAGTTGGTTATTGTTTGGATTCTTTTGTTGAATCGTGTTGGTTTTGATTGAATATATTACGGTTGTTGTTATTGTTGTTACTTTTAGTAATTAATTTCATTATTCAACCACATTGTTAGTTGTTAGTTTGTTAATCAACTATTCCCTTAGTCGATTGATTCCTGACAGAGAAAAAGTATTACAAAAAATTTAAAAAAAATTAATAATAATAAACAGTTATTTTTTTTAAATTAAAAAAGATATTAAAAATTTAAAAATTAAAGACAAAATTAATTAAAAAAAGAAGGGGGGGGGGGGGGCAAAACTGGGGATGTGTGTAGTTGGAAAAACGATAGTGGATTATTAAGGAACGGAAAGGAGCCTGGGTTAACATCAAAGAGTGAAATATGGGTTGGACATCTCCCTATTAATGAATTTTTTTGGAGGTTCTCAAAGTGCCCCATTTAATAAAGGCAAAAATCAGCCCTTTGTAATTTGGAATTATCGAAAACATCCTCATGTTCAATAAATCAACAAGGACCCTCCTATGAAAATCAGTCAAATCAAATAAGGTCATTGACAGCTTATCGTAGACACCGCGCGCAGAGTGGGCTACCGGGGGTGACTTTTTGACCCGAAAGACCAAAATACCCTTTAAATTATTTTAAAAAATTACATATTCAACCCAAAATGAAGTTTTTGAAATTGTCAATTCAATTTTTCACATTTTCAGAAACACCCTTTCTCTAAGTTAACTCAAAATTGGAACATCATTCTCAATTTTTTATTCAATCCTTAAAACACCATCTTCTCCTCATCGCATAATGTCTATCTTCACCTCATCGAAAAATGTCAATCTCGTTTTCTATTCCCAAAACGGCTGGGGTCACCTCGGACCAAAACCCAAATTCCTCAACCAGCCACGAAAACCCTTAGTTTCTTTAGTGAAATTCTAAAAGAACCCATGGCAGCGAGGCGGCGTTGGAGTTTGGAAGCAGGCATGAAGAAGGAGATATGGTCCAGCCAATTTTTTTCTCTTGTTCAAAGCTTGGCAGCACGAAGTAGATCTAGGTGGGTGGCTCCGACGTATGCGACGGTGAATCTCTGTTGAGGTGGTAGCATAGTCCCACATCGGTTTAATATGGGAAATATAACTTCTTTATAAGGAGGGGATAACAACTCTATTTATGGGACTTTTTGGAAAAAACCCAAGAGCAAAACCAATTGGGTTTGGCCCAGATTAGACAATATCATACATATGTAGAGCTTGTGGTATCCCGGTGGGCCCCTAACAATTTTGGCGGTGAATCTCCAATATGAGGTCTTTAACAGAGAGGTGTTGGGTTTGGGTTTAGAGACGGGATGGTGGTGGATGGGTTTGATTTGACGGTGAAGATGATGAACATGGGGGTTCGGGTGGGTGGCTTTGGTTTGACGGGAACGATGAAAGAATAATGGATATGTTTGGTGAGCTTTTGGGCTTCCATTTCCATTTTATTCTGGAGAAAAGATGTTTTGGGAGAAGAATTTGAAAATAAAAAAAATAAAAGTTTGTTTGTGTTTTGAGATGAGACAATTTGTACTGTAGCAAGTTAAATCATGTTTAAAATGTGTTGGAGAAAGAAATTTAGAGAAAAGAATTTGAAGAATAAAGTAATTTTAGTTTGTATTTTAAGATAATTTTCACTGTAACAGTCAAATCATATATGTTAGATAGAGAAATATTTGAATTATTTTTTGGAGAAGTTTTTGAAAATGTTTGAAAAGATAATTTTATTGTGGGAAAATAATGAAAAGAATTTCAAAACCTAAACAAGCATAGCTTATTTTCTCTCTTTCTCTTTTTTTTTTTTTTTTTTTACTTTTTTATTATTTTTTGGGTTGGGATATTCTTGCATTATTTTTAACTATAGATAATTTTTTCATTTCAACAGTAAAATATCAAATAAGGGGCAATGTGCTTTTTAAAAAATAACATTGGGTGATTCTTGCTATCAATACAATGGTTTTTGTGGCCATTCAAAATTACACAGGGATTTGTACAAATAACTCAAGTAATAAAACATCTTGAGGAATATAAAAGAAAAAACATAAAATAATATATAGAGAAAATCACCACGCACGTGCAACGCATGTGCACCATGCCAGTATATACAAATATACAAATCTGGTGGATATATATGGTGGTTCTCTTAATACCTAGAATTCACTACTTATCGAAATATTAAAAATAACTAAAGGTGTTGAGTTCTAATTGCCACCATTTAGACCAAAATAATTACAAAAATCCATATCTACATTACATGAAACTATTGAACTCTGGAGATAAACATGAAACTAAAACTACTCAGATCATTAAGTCAAATAACCCAAGCTTGAATGGCCTTGCCAGCTTTTCCTAGGTTGACGTTATTAATTGCGATGAGATGATAAAGGAAAAAAAGGAATAAAAAGATTTAAAGATGGAGAAAACCAATCAAGAAAGCAAAACAAATACCAAACATAGCCTACTACATAATTCCAAAAAAGCAAAAAGACCGAGGAAGTAAGCAAAATCGACGGCAACTAACTTTGTTCGAAACAAATTTAAAAGGAGTTTTTGGCCTGAAAGAGAAACTAATAAGCTTTTCAATCAATGGAGAATGATAGAAGTCTTGCTTACTGTTTCGGTTCTTGCATACAGTATACAATGTATTCTATCCTCATCATCAAATCTAATGTTACGCCTCAGATAATTAGCCCACCTCAATCTGCAGCCCCTCCATGTATTTTCAGACCTGATATATATGACCAACTCAATAAATGAGTAATAACATAACACAAGGTACATATACATATACACACCCATATTAATCTAGTCCACTTTTCATTCTATTAATGTAAGCTTGTAGCACAGATTTTATTAATGTCAATCGAGTAATATTTGTAAATTCTATGACAAAGCTAATTCACCTCTATATTCTAACAAAAAACTTACTTCCTCAAATATGAGCACACTTCAACATAGTTTTCCATAATAAAGAAAATGACATTAAAAGCCGTACAAAGAAATGATTAAATGCCAATATATACCTGTGGCCGTAGTATTTTGTTGTTGCTCTATGTATTTCAGAGCTTTAACTTTTGACCGGAATGCTCTTGAAACACCCGGTGCGTAGTATCTCTGCATAAAAAAACAAAACATCAATTCTTCATTTACTTTCCATGTTGCACATCAATTGATGATTTATCGTTGGTTAGCCATTTAGTTTTTGGTACCCCTCTTAGTTTGGAAAGAAATTAATTCCTTTCAATGTAACTCATTACAGTAGTAGCTATACCTACTAAAACAAGGAGACGTGGAAAAAATAAAACAAGACAACAACGAAAAGTGAAGGCTAAGAGTATATATATACATATAACAATTAATATACCCTAAATTACCTTGTCTTCGTATCCGGGAAATTTTCCAGTCAACGGCCTTTTGTTTACTCGCTTCACCCATCCTTCGGGCATCCACAAGTCGTCATCCACTTCTGTTTTCTTGGTTGGCTTCTGCACAAAATATTAGATAAAAATTAATACTTCAAAAAGTGAAGCCTCCATTCACAGTTGACAGGTCATTGTTTCCATGTCCAAATCTCTAATTCTATTCAATCGCCGCAAGCAAGAATTAATTAATTTAATACAACCTAGACAGCAGATATATACGCGATAAAATCACCCTTGCATGCACGGATAAAATAGCTACAAGAGAAGGCATACCTTTGTTGCACCACCTAATTTTGCTTTTTTCTGCTTTGAAGGTCCACAAGGCATCGCAGAACCTTCTCCGACTCGTTCTCGCTCCTAAATAAGTTGAAAGTACAAAAGTTGATTAAAATTTTGCAAAACCATATATCAAAATCTATGGTAAAAGCATGATAAAGTCCATGATGCAACAAATAAATAACAAGATTCCACAATATATATATATATATATATATATATATATATATATATATATATATATATATATATATATATATATATATATATATATATATATATATATATATATGTATATATATATATACATATACATATACATATACATACATATATATACATATAGATATACATATATATACATACATATATACATATATACATATATATACACATATATATACATATATGTGTGTGTGTGTGTGTATATATATAGATAGATATATCATTGGGTTCTGAGGCTTGGATCTAGCTCATCTACTTTACCTCGAGAGGTTGATTTGCTGCGGAAATTCGCAAAACGAGCGCGGGTTGTTGAAGCAGCTGAGGCTCTATGAAGGATGAAGGTGCTACTTCAAATGGAGCTATAATTACTTCATATGGCCAGAAGAGTGATTTAATATCATCTTCTTCTTCTCCAAAAGGTGGCTCTGCCGATGGTTGTCCTTCAACCTACAATCAGTCAAGAACGTACACACGGTGAGCGTATTGCATATAAATCAAAAGCAAGGAAAAAAGCAAACAAAATCATGAGAATAAAGGCAGCATAAGTTGGTTTTCCAATTAGAGTAAACTAAGTTAAAAAAAATCTTCTCTAGCAAGATTAATACCCAAAACCAATACGATTTCGAGATTTAGACAGCTAAGAATCATCGAATTACAGAGAAAAAACACGATAAAAAAATGTCAATTTAGTAACCAGTGTAATATACCAAAACTTTATTTAGTAGGTAATGAAGTATTGTCAATAAACTCCGAAAGAAATCTAAAAGCCTTACACAAATTGAACATTTTCTAATACATCTAGCTTCTAAGCAGTCAAGAGGAGGTTTATGCTAGCACATTTGTAGTAACTACTTCCAATCACAAACAGCATCCCATATTTTGCATTCTCTTAACTCCAATCCTACAAAAACCTATGAAGTATGTTGCATGCTGGGAAAATAAATAATCAAATGAAGAAACAACATCATTCACCAAATGCAAAATGGAACTGCGGCATAAAGGTGTCGTAATCAATGATGTAACTGAGAAATATCAACGAAGATAAACTCCTCATATCTAACACAGATAAGTACCCCCAACAACCCCATACCCCCACCCCCCCCCCCCCCCCCCCCCCCCCCACAAACAACAAGCCCCAGTCACACACACAAAGTCACAAGGTTTTCCCGCATAGCATAAATCAAGAAGGACAAAAATAGATATCCCTCAACCCATACCGGTAACACATAAAACAGTGAAAAAACAACAATCTTTATACATCAAATCAACATATCCTACAACTTAGAACTGGCAGAGAAAGTTTTCATAACAATCCAGGTGAAACATGAGAACTAGCAACAGAACTCCAAATACCTAACACATATATCAAACAACCCACCCATCCCCACCCCCCACACTACAAAAACAAATGAGAAAGTTTAGCCACAGAACCAGGAGATTCAACAACAAAGCTACAATCTTTACACATCAGACAAAATAAACATCGACCAAAAAACAATCAATCAATCAAGAAAAAATGAAGAACTGAAAATTCAATAATACCTCCTCCATCTCCCGAAGAATAACATCTCTCTCCACGTCATCTGCGATTGACTCCGGCCATGACATGGCGATCGCATCAGCCAAGCACTCTGGCTCTTTGAACACACTAGTGGAGCAAGGCTCGCTGTTTTCTGCTCTCAACATTTTCAAGGGTTTCAGACAAAGATTTAGGTTTTTTTTATTGTTGTGTTTTTTTTCCTTCTGGTGCAGGATAGATATATAGCTGTAGAAATACACATCTGTCATCGGGAATATATGGAAACTGCATTAATTAGTCCACATCAGGAAATTTTTTTATAAATTTGAAATGGCTCCATTCATCATTTAGAACTCATTTGAAATATTACCGAAAAGGGAGAAGTGAATCAGCTAAACAAGATTCAGCATTTAAATGTTGAATTCCAATTAGTTTTCTGTTTAAAGACAAACATTAAACACCTCCTAAGATGGATTAGATTTTTAGCACATTTACTATTATTTTTGCAAGTGATTATATTTACGTTTACTAATTTCGCATATTTGTATTATCACCACTTCGTTTACTAATTAAAGAGTCTATTCACAAGGAAGGGTATGTTTTTTATATCATAGAATATAAGAATTAGTTATTGGAAGAAGTGAAAGATATTTCATGAAACATAAAAGAAGGTGGTGGGAAACATGCAATTCATTTATCTAGATTTCGCTCGAGAATGGACTCCAGGCCAGGTGGAGTCCAAATGCTTTCTTGTCGACAAAATAAAACACGGGGAAAAAACAAAGAAAGAAAAATCGTACGAAGAAAAATAGTCTAAAGGCAAATTGCTGGTCACTTTAAACCCTAGTTCAGGCATTTCCAACCTGCCGAAAAACAAAATTTTAAAATTCAAGTCATGCAACTGGCTTCGGTGAAAATATTTCTTTGCAATATTTCTTTGAAAATATTTCTTTGCAATTTAAAATATAATGGATTTGAAAATATTCCACTCAAAACTCCACATGTAACTCTTGGTGCCATGCAAAATGAAGTTAAATTCGAACATGGAATATATAAGAACACAAGCAAAAGAATGTATGATAAATATTGAACTTTCAGCAGGTAAATCGATCCACTCCAGAAACATCACTTTATTTCTACCAACAAAATGATTAACAGTACATGATGGTTTTCGACAAAAGTAGTCAATAGACGATTAAAATTATAATACAGAAAATGTAACGGTTGGACAGGAGAAAATACCGGTGTCGTTCTCGAATTGGCAGATCACTGAAGAAATCATATGTGGTTCCTTAGAGAAAAGGGTACGAGAAAGTCGAAGTTTCTCTGGTGACAAACACCAAGCACGTGAACAGAGCACGCGCGGTATTTCAGCATCAACAGAAAGAGAAAAACAAATATAGCAGCGACAGAAAGAGCTACACAGCAGCAGCAACAGCAGTTCATACTCCGCCGCCTTCGACGGTGCATCCTCGGAGCCATCATCAGCTGAGACACAAAATACCAACATATTCAGCCCAAAATAGAGTAGCTGCAAATCTATCTTCTCTCTCTAAAAAAAATGATTTATTCCAACTCAACGGGGGAAATGTGTCGAAAATGGTTATAAAGTGTCTTCACCAGGTGATTTTTTATTTTAATTTGATGATAAGACCCATTAGTTTCTATGAAATTAAATTTTAAACCATTCGACAATCTTATAATTGTTCAAGAAGTTAAAATGTAGAGTCAAGTAATTTTACGATAACATTTTTACACTCATTCCTCTATAAATAATATAAATCAATACGATTAAACCTATAAATTTGTTTGTTTTTCAAACAGTTGTTGCTGATCGACAAAGTAATCAAGAGATTTGAAGCGCAAATAGCTCTAAGGAATTTAAACAACTTAAAAAGGCTACTATAAGTCTCATCTAACATAGATAAGACCTAGATACGATTTTTAATCATCGCTCTAAAACTGCTCTTTATGTTTAATATATTCCATTTTTTTTCTTGATTACACACTTGATGCATTTTACAATAAATCCTTACAGACAGGAATTAAATCAAATCGCAATTAAAATCCTTTTAACACGTTTTGTTTCTTTCTACCAAAACAGGAACTTTAAAATATTTTTTTTAAAAGATCCAGAATCTTCAATACAAAATTACTCCCGTAAACCATAATGGTCAAAAATCTATTTTTAGTTTCATAAAAAGCAATACCTCATATGCAATAAAGTATACGGCGCTTCATTGAATCATATAATGAGTGGACGATATCATTCCAACAAAAATTATGTATAGTTGAATTTAAAACCTAGGAGTGCTAAAAAGTTATGTATAACAGAAATTGTCACCACTATAGAACTCATCGACGCACAAAAATTGAAAACGATCGACCTTAATCTCCAAAGCATGGCAAAATAACTCACATAATATTTACGTAATGATTAGATTAGATCCATCCTGGCAGCTTACAGATATAAGCAAATTTGAGCAGCAGAAAGCTATGAACAGCTAAAAGATGTATGATGTGATAAAACCTTGAGACCCGCAGTATTAAGTCTTTTCTCCATTTCTCGACAAACGTAATTCATTTTGTTCTTCTACGTGCATTTATTTTGTAATACTTCTACCAAAATTATAAGTCTTGACACACTTTTCGACAAAGTAAAAAAGTGACCATGTTTGATTATTTTTATCTCATGTTTCAATCATTAATTGTTACGGATGCATGCAAGTGTATATTTTCTACTTCCATTCCTTTACTCATTCAGTTAAATATGGACTTGTTGCATTTTCAAGATAACACATGTAACTAACATGGAGGATCCAATATGATATTTTGATATTGAAAATTTTACGTGACACCTTACAGACTCGGACTATATAATCTCCAAACCTGACAATCTCAAGCACATCAATTTTACGTGTTACACTTACGTAACATAAGCATTCCAGCAGTACAACCAGTATCATGCACAAGTGCATGTGTATATATACACTTACATATATACGTATACGTGTATACATACGCATACGCACATGCACGCACGAAGACATAAATATAACATTAAATGAACGACTATTCAGATTCCCCAGAGTCGTAATTGTAAATTTAAGCTAAATGAACATGACTAGACTTGCCAATAAATGCAATTTCTTACCTCAAATATATCCAACCTCCAAAATAACTCTGTGCTTGTCTGGTTGCCCTGGAAAAAAATAATAAGAAACAATAAGCAATAAAGCTTTTTAGTTTAATAGTTCAAAATGTTTATGTCTTCATGGAACTTAAAGTTATTTTCAAGCGATTATCATCGAGTCAAAATAGTAAACATACGAGAGTCAGTAATTGATTCCGACACACTTCTTCAAGTTGTTAGTATTTTGTTGTCTTCATGTTCATAAAACAAGCTGAACTTCAGATTCAAACTGTTGAAAACTTAAAGACTGGACCATGTTGTCTATATTTATTATGAAGGACACGAGCTCTGTATGCTTGAGCTCTGTATGTTAAAATTAGGCTTCTCCGAGCTCTGAGCTCATCAATATTGATTTTTTTAAATACCTAAAATTTAGTTTATTCATAATTGTTTGCACAGAAGTGTTAAGTGTTGTTACTTAAAGAGTATGTATATACTTAGAAGTGTATAGTATGCCACATTTAAAATAGTTAATCTGATATTAAGATTTATAGTACTGTCGCTCATAAAATTAAAAAAAATAATGATAAGAACTCGTAAGCTTGCATCCAAAAGTGACACAAACCAATCCCGAGCTGACCTAGGAAACACTGAATTTAGTCAAGTCTTAAAGGAGCCAACTTCAGTCGTTTTGTACAATTGTTAAAACACAACGAGGAACAAAAAATTCTAAAGGTAGTCCAGAAATGATGTTCCATATGTCGTCACAGTTTAGAGTAGGTGACATAAGTAGTAAGTACTAAGACCCACCAATCAATAACATTATGCAAGAACAATAACTCGGTATTTTTTATGTTGAGATTAATTACTAGACCTAGTTAATATAAAAAATATGTTTAATCCAAAGATGACAATGATCCGTTTACACATAACGAAGAAACCATGTACAATACTATGACGCATTATAAGACACTTTAGTTCGCAAAGTCATTTGAATAATGCATTAAAATTGAAATTTCCTAGTTATTATTGCTAACCATTTTCCAATCATCTGCATTACTATGATATTTTGGTATTTTCGAACATCAAATACTACATACAACAAGGACTTGTTCAAATTTCTAAATATGACATATTTGAGAATGCATCGGCAGCTTATCTTGAATTTCTTATTGCTACAAACATCTAGTGAGTTAAATAATTGAACTATCTTATGCCCTTCCTTAGATTTTCCAATAATCGCAAGCTAACCAATTCCTAACCTAACATCATCCATTAAACCTCATAAATGAAAATTTGCATGATTACGCGGACACGCAAATTAAAAGTCCTATCAAACAAATCGAATATGTATGACGACGTGGACAAGCAAATTATTTATGGACTAAATTCCATTTGACATTGACGGGAAATTATTATGTTCATTAATGCAGCATAATTACTAAAATGCATTCAAACGAACCAAGTGTAGACATTAATACTGATTCTCTGGCAAACAAATATACGAGAAATACAACTAGTACTCATACAACCTATTTGAAGTTAAGAAAAACATATTCATCAATCAATCCATCCTTGAGTAGGTTTAACTTGTTCCAATCAGATCATTGATTGATGTGAAATAATGAAAATCAGACCTAATTACACAATTACACAATAAGATTATGTTCTTCCTCCATCAGACCTAAAACTCTCAAACTATCAGGATTCAAATTCAGGTAAAACAGTCGAGCCATTACCAAATTACAGCTATCTAACCATTCAAATTATCCATGAGAATCAACTTCATTCATCTCGGGGGAAAAAAAATAGAAATGTATAATTGAAATCCTAATTCGCAAGGGCAATTACAGAATACCAGGATTAAAACTGCATAGAACATGGACCTACACAAATTCTAAGCCGCCGCCGCCGCTTTCAGAAAACGCCGTCGCCAGCCGCCGCTCAGCCCAGAATTTGAGCCCTCTTCGTGCAATTCACAGAGCGAAACAGGGACAGAGTAAAGTATCGGTGGAAATGGGTGGGCCAGAGAGTGTGGAGGTGTTACGAATATGATGTGGGAATTCATGTTGTTCCATCCCCATCAAATTACTCTGCTATCAAATACCCCTTGTATTTACTTTCTTTTCTTTTCTTTTTCATTTTTATTTTTTCTTGGCCAAAAACTTATTTGTATCATTAGTGATTAGAGCAACTCCAATGTTAAACATCAAAATTGGATTATCAAATACTCATTTCATAATTAATATAATATTTTAATATTCATTTACAATTTATCTACTCCAACCATGGTTATCTAAATCAATAATCAATTGGAAGTTTTTTAGTGGTTTTATTCGTAATTGCCACGTGTCATTTTGTGATTGGATGTTTAGGTAGTTATTTTTTTGATTACTCAATTTCCAGGATGTAGTCTTACAATCAAAGAGGTAGAATATCAAAATACTTACCTATTTTGATACTCCCATTGGAGTGGAAAATTTTAATTTTGGGATATCAAAAAGGTGGTTTATGGATTTGATAATCCATTTGATACTCCCATTGAAGTTGCTCTTAGGGTCTCGATAAAAATATTGGTGATGTTTGCTTATGTTCAAAAGCCATTTTTCAGTTTTATATTATTCATAATTCTGAGATTATATTTATTTGATAACTTTATTCAGAAATTTATATTTTTTCTTATTAAATTTCTGTTGAAAATATACTATTAATATATTAATGGTTGAAATACAAAAACACCCTTGTACTACCGGAAGACATTTAAGAAAAAAAATGAAGAAGGTTTTTATCAGAAAATTAATAAAATATAAGCAATTAGATGTTTTGGAGAAAAGAATATAAATACCAAAATTTTCCACGTAAAATTGACTGAAAATGGCTCAGACAAACCCTTATATATATATATATATATATATATATATATATATATATATATATATATATATATACATATATATATATATATATATATATATATATATATATATATACATATATATATATATATATATATATATATATATATATATATATATAATAAATGCTTGAGTAGGGTCATTTTCGTCATATTTTGCAAAAAAATGTAATGTGAGGGGGGTTTTTGTATTTATGTGTAGTACAGAGGGTATTTGATACAAACTCCATAGTATAGGGGTGCTTTTGTATTTAACCCTATATTAATTCATCGAGGTGTACCCTGCGTGAATTACTATGTACCAAATCATAAGGTTTTTCATCAAATATTTTGTGGCTATTAAATATATAATAGGAACAATTAACTAATATAAATAATGCTTAATAGGTGACGTAATATTGGAAACTAAATCTGACAATATACGATCTTAGGATATAGATTCCTGATGACAAAATTTATTAAAACTAAATGACAAGTCTAACTAAACATTTACTTCACATCCTTCATAAATTTTATTCCAAAAATGCCATCCACACACGAAATATAAATTTTGCACCAAGTAATATTTAAACTGCGACGCCAAAGGCCACCCACCCCCATCCACACCTCTAAGGATACCACCCACCCCACCCACGCCGCCATCACCTACCCCAGCATCACCGCACCACCAACATCATTCTCGAACTCCGAGCGCCGCCGCTGGGCCAGCTTCACCCTCGAAGCCGCCTCTGTTACACACTCCATTGCCGCTTTAGATCCACCGCCGCCACCATAAATCCGACGCGCCGCTGCTACCCACTCCGTCGGCGCCTTCAGATACATCGTCACCATAGATTCACTGTAGCCGCCGCCTTAAGATTCAGTTTCGCCCACTTCGCCGCCGCCTTCTCGTCCGCCGCCACCCCCGTTTGCTTCTCCAAACAAAAAACTTGTCCACATGGATAGAGAGAGGGAGAGAGAAAAAAAGAAAGAGAGAGAGAGAGAGAGAGAGAGAGAGAGAGAGAGAGAGAGAGAGAGAGAGAGAGAGAGAGAGAGAGAGAGAGAGAGAGAGAGAGAGAGAGAGAGAGAGAGAGAGAGAGAGAGAGAGAGAGAGAGAGAGAGAAAGAAAGAAAGAAAGCGATCGAGAGAGAGGGAGAGAAAAAGAGAGAAAGAAAGAGACGGGAGAGGGAGGGGATAGAGAGAAAGAATGAGAGAATAAGAAATAGAAATAAATTTAATTCAAAAAACGTGAATGAATATGTAGATTAAAAGATTTAGGTTATAAGGGTAATTTAGGGATAAAAAATTAATTAAGGATGTATGTCATGTATTGTTTCAAATTAAGGATGTAATTAAAAGATTGGATTTCGACTTGTTATTTAGTTCAAATTAAGTTTCATTTGAGAGGCTCCTAGCATATTACCCCATTATTTTATTATTATATTTAATACGGGGCATGTAATTAAATACTATATTATTATTAAGTTGGGTTTAATTTGTGGAACTAATCACCGCTGACTTCCACGGCAATTTTTCTTGTCATTTTTCTTTATACAAACATTTAAAAATAAAAAATGTTACATAAAGGAGGTATTTATGAAATATTTTTATTAATGATCTATTGCGAAACATCACACATATAATAAATTCTATGAATTGAATTTTAATTCGAAATATGATAATATCACTTATATGCATTAATATGACAATGTAAAAAAAAAGATATTATAATTTAAATAATCCGACATACGAAAACACCACTTGCAAAACTTTAAAATTTAGAACGTTTCAAAATGAAATGACAAGCCAAACGTGAAAATAAAGAAAAAAACAAAGTAAGCATAAAGATGATAACTACTCCGTTTTCTTTAGCTTAATTTTTTGATCAACTTGCTGGTTGAGTGTTGCAGTGTTGCATCGTCCTCTACCTTTTCGAAAACACTATCACCCGATCGCTTTGACGATGGAGTAACATAAAGTACTTTATAATTATTATTCTCGGACAATGAAGACGAATCATGACAGGAAAGATAATTAGACAATAAATATATTGACAACGTACATATTGAATTTATAGCTTTTTTGGAATAACGAATGAACATGTTTAATCTACCTTTGACGATATAACAGGACCACCATTATAATCATTTACACTTGGGGAATGTCCACCCACCATTGTTATGATTCTACGTAAATAAAGTACAAAATTAATATTATATAATAATTAAGAAAACAATAAGTAATAATGCAAATGTTTCAAATGTACATACCTTATTCAATTTATAATGTTCCATAAACGAAGTAATGACAGGATCATTAAAACAAACTTTTGAAAACGGTATATTGAATCTGTTGGATTGTGCACATTCTTTTCCAGAGCGTTAAGTTTGAATAACATCATTCTATCAATGAGAGCATCAAGTTCTATTGGATATTCCAGATCGTCTTCTCCCTAATTAGTAGACAACCATGTATATGTATTATAAAAAAAACAAAAATCAAAAAATGGAAAATGAATTTAAACAAATGTACGCACGAACATGAAAAAAAAATCACGAATGTTTATTGACTTTTACCCTCTCATGTATACGTTGAATTAATGCATTGACCGAAAGATCCAACATCCAGAGCGTTGAACGACTTTGATTGATTCCTTACATGCGACGCACATACATGGGTCGAAATTAGGGTTAAAATATGCGTTGCAAAGAACACATAGTTTGAACTGAGTGCAAACAACTGTTTTGATTGTCATAAAGTACGAACGACTTTGTATAATAAACTGCATGAAAAATATTAAATAAAGTTTATTAAAATTAACAACCCAAAAGAAATAAGTACAAATAGTACTCATATGTATATATAAAAATAATTATGAATATAAAACTATGTATATATAATTATGGGTAAATTCCACTTTACCCCCTTGTACTCTGCCCAATAACCACTTTACCCCCTCGTACTCTTAATTTCGTCGATTTACCCCCTGTACTTGTACAATTTCCCAATACAACCATTTTCGTCAACTTTTTTCGATTTTGACTCTGACGCCATTTGGTCAAGAGTCAAAATATTGACGTAAATATTGAATTTTTTCGATTTTGACTTTCGATATTAGAAAAGAGAAAGTTTCACACATTCATATTTTTTTTTTCTTTGCACTGGGTGGAGTCGATCAATTTTTGGGTCTTGATTTTTACTAAGTTAGGAGTTCAATTTGGGGATATCTTGGAAGGGGAAGTGGTGGGGGAAAAAGAAATGACAATATTGACGGAAGAGAAACAACGCGTTATAGGCAGTGGCAATTTTGTAATTTACAGAGTTGACCAAATGGCGTTAGAGTCAAAATTGACAACAATTGAAGGAAAGGGCTATATTGGGACATTGTACAAGTACAAGGGGGTAAATCGATAAATCAAAATATAATAATGTATTAATACAATCATCGTCTTAATAAAATAAGGTATTAATAAAAATAAATTTATAAATTAATCCATTATAATTGATTGAACGTATAATACGCAATTTCAAATTATTATTAACAAAAACTATTGTATATTATTAAACAGTGCAATGTAAAAAAAAAAGTTGTTCATAAATTTTTTTTATTGAATGGATACTCTAATATTTCAAAAAATTGAGAAAAAAAAACAACTGCATTTCTTTAGTTTAATATTTGAATATTAAAAAAATATATTTATTTATGAAATCTATTTGATTATTCCAAAAATAATTGAGTATCCTGAATTTTTTCAATAAATATATTTTGAAATATTGAAAATATAAACTCGATATCGTTTTTCTTCGAATTTATAGAAAATTAAAATTTGAAATAATATATATACATGTGGTAAATGTTTAAATAAGTGCACAAATGTTAAATAAGAATGAACTTAATTACATACCAAATTAAAAATGACAACTAACCAATTGAGAATTCCACCTCATCAATTTAACGACAACTAAGCAATTTTGATGAATGACGTAGACATTTGCCACGTGTCATTCATATAGGGCATAGATCATCTTTTTATGTTATATATATATAAGATTAAATTATTGACAAATGTAATGTTATAAAAAATAAAATAAAGAATTTTTTTTAAAGGACTTGAACTCAATCCATTTAAATTTATGATTCGATTTAAATATTTGAATAAAATATAAATGTAGAAAAATGATTAAATTTTACGATTTATAATTTGATTCTTATGATTTTTACAAATTAATTTTATTAGTTTTTTACAATAAAATTCAATTACAATGATATTAGTTAAATTATAAATAATCAATCAGATTAATACGCCATCGTTAATGGTTGATCTTAATCAATTCAAATCTTTGAATAAAACTTATGAATTGAAAGAACTTCATCTTAACCGATTCAAATCCTACGAATAACAGATTATTCTTACAATTTTAATGAATTATATTTTATTATTTTTATGATAAATTCAATCAAAATATATTATACTTTAATTATAAATAGTCAATTGGATTAATATGTTCTTGTTAGTAATATCTGCCTTTAATATACTGTCAAACCAAGTATTAAAAGAAAATCACAACATAATACTTTAATTCTACTCATCACCAATATTTTTATTTAAAGTACGAAAATTAATTGGAATGAGTTATAATGTATTTTTATCCTTCAAATAAACATCATCTATATTATTTTTTTTATAAATATGTTCTTGTTAACAATAATCCTATAATAGAGTAATCAATAATTTTAATAGGTTTTGTCAATAATTGTCCTATAATAAAATAATTAAGAATTTTATTATATTGTTGTCCATAATTGGAATGAGTTATAATCTATTTCTTGTTAAAATAAGTTGGAGGTCAAGCCCTCCATATCCTCAGCCTCTGCTTCGCCCCATCACTCCAACATTTTCTCCGATGAAATTAGGTTCAGTTTGTAGTTAAGATTCAAGCTCATTAGGTTCAGTTTGTAGTTAAGATTCAAGCTCATTATTCTTCTGCAAAATCCATCAACAACCCGTGAACATCCAAAATATCCACCCCTATTGAAAACAGAGCTTTTCAGAGAAAACAATCCAAGAAAAAAAAATAGTTTATGCATTTTTTTGGCATCTTCTCCGGCGTCTTTTGATAGTGGCCCACCATTATGCAAGGTACCCGATGCATTCGGATCCAATCATCTCCGTTGTTTTTCTGCTTTTTATCATCTTCTCCCACGATGGGTGCGATTAGGGCTTTGGCGGTGGTGGCGATTAGAGCTTTGTCTGGGGTTTAGTAATTTTAAGAGGCTTGCAAAGATTCTAGAATTTGGAAAAGAAGAATTCGTTGGTGTGCAACTAGCAGGGAGAAGTTGACAGTGGAGGGGACGAGAAGAGCGGAAGAGATGGGTGGCGGAAAGAAGAGGCGACGGCGGCGTGAAAATGTGATTGCCGAAGGTGGTGGTGTGAGTTTGGTTGTGGTGATGATTTCAATGGGAAGAAGAATTTTTGGGAATAAGGAATTTTCTCTCTTTTCTTTCTTTTTTTTTTTTTTCCTTTTTTTCCCCATAAAATATGTGTGTTTTTCCCCCTTTATTTAAGAAATTTTAAAAATTGAAATTTGATCCAAAGTTTTGGATTGATTATATTTAAATTTAATTCGATCTTATGTTTGTGAAATTACAATTCAGTCTCCTAATTTAAGTTTTAGAAGTTAAGTAAAATTGCAATTTTGTCTCTATTATATATTAATTATAATTTTATGTTATTAATTGAAGGGTAGTATAGTCACTTCCTTTTGGCAACATATTTATTTCTACTTGGGCACAGTGAACTAAATAAAATGCAATATAGGGGATTAATTGCTAACTATTTTAACATGGGGACTTTTTTCGCTATTAAAGCTTACACAAGGGGGTATGTGCAAATAACTCAAGAGAAATATAGAAAAATAGTATTTTTGAAGTATAAAATTAATAAAGTAATGAAAAAAATTATAAAAAAAATTATTAAAAACAAAAGAAAAAAAACCGTGTCGAATTTAGGTTGAACCAGTCCAACCGTGGCCCGGATGCCTATCTGATTTTGTGTCCGATCCGATACCGATAACATTGCTTTCCATTATCAACAGATGGAAATCTTTTCATACGAATACGAGTTTTCGATTTATATTTTATTAATCATATATATAATTTCGTTTAAAATATAACTTGCTAACAAACACTTTGCATTAGCATATCTTTTAAAAACATATAATTTCAATTTATATTAGCATTAATATTAGTATTAGTTTTAACAGTAGCATATTAGCATTAACATTAGGATTAGCATTAACATATAATATTCGGATTAGTATTAGTATTAGCATTAGTATTGGTATTAGTATTAGTATTAGTGTTAGTATTAATATTAGTATTAGTATTAGTATTAGTGTTAGTATTAGTATTAATATTAGTATTAGTATTGGTATTAGTATTAGTATTGTCGGTTGATAATGTTTTGTAATTGGTTGGTTTCATAAATTACAACATTATTGAAAATCTTTAACTGCATTTTTTTCCGTTTATAATCGACGAGCGTAAGAATTGTGTTTGATTTAGTTTAATTATTTTACAGTTACATATCTTCATTTGAGAAAATGTGTCCCCGTGCATCGCACGGGTGAATACTAGTAATTGTCCTATAATAAAATAACCAAGAATTTTATTATATTATTGTCCATAATTGAAATGAGTTATTATCTATTTTTGTTAAAATAAATACCATCTACATTATTGTTATAAATATATTATTATCAATAATTTTCCTATATGCAATAATCAATAATTTCAAGACATTCTTTTCAATATTTTTTTTCCTATTATTGTATTTATTATTATTATTATTATTATATATAGGTTATTTATATTTAATATATGTTTTGCATTTTTTTATTAAAATATATGTTTTGTTGTGAAAATTAATATTAAGATAACTACTAATGTCTTGAATTATATAATTAAATATGAGAATTTGCACTCTTAATATTTAATAAAAGAAAACAAAACGAAAAATCACGATTAGTACTAGCGGTGGAAAATTTCCATTTCCCCCCTCTTTTTTCTTTTACCTTTTCATTTCCCTCTTCTTTTCTTTCCCCTTTCCATTTCCCTCTTCTTTCCTTGCCTTTTAGATTTTTATTTTGACTGTATTTCTTTTCTTATTTATTTTATATTCAGTATTTAAAACTATGATATTCACTAGGCCAAAACAGTCGACTGGCGACGAAATTTGGCGACGAAAATGTGTATTTGGCGACGATTTTTTTTTGTTTGCGACGAATTATTTTCGTCGCCACATCCTACACAAAACGTCGCCAAACGGCCCGTCGCAAGGTCGGCGACGAAAACACATTTTCGACGCACATGTTGGCGACGAATTACATAAATCGTCGCAAAATTCGTATTTTCTGGAAAAAAATGTTTTTTTCAGTATTCGCGACGGATCCTATACTTTCGTCGCTTACCAGGTGCGACAAATACGTAATAAGTCGCAAATGTTGGCGACGAATGTTATTTTCGTCGCTACTTTTAGCGACGTTTGTGACATTTTCGTCGCTACGTTTACGAAAAATATTTGCGACTAATGACTGTTTTCGTCGCAAGCCCCATGATTTATTTGCGACGATTTGTTTTATTTATTCGTCGCTAGGTTTTTTATTTTTTTTAATATAATTTCTGGTTTATTTATTTTTTCATTTAAGAAATTCAACCTGATTCAGCAGTTGTAAAAAAAAAAAATACACTTATATCGAAAATATTAAAACCAATTATACGGATTAAATATCAAGGTAGCACAAAACATAAATTAAAAAAGTACATAAAACTTAAAAGCATATAATGTAGTGTTGCAAAGTTTAATTCAAAAACCAAACAAAGTTCATCCCTTTTTTATACTCCACCATCATTGGAAGGAGTCGATGTCGAGGCTTGTAGTCCAAAACAGCCGACCAAGGTGTTCACAATTTCTCGGGTTTCTTTCAATTCCGCTTCCAATCTTTCCATTTTTTCATCTTTAAGTAGCATTTGCTCTTTCATTGAATTCATTTCCATTTGCACTTCCGGCGGAATTGAAGAAAATCTCGACTTTGAACTCTTTGTGGTGGTTGCAATCTTAATTCCAAGCCCTTTGCTTTTCCCGAGCACTTTTTCTATCGCAATTGAGTTGGCCGTGCTTTCGTCACTTCCATCACGAATTGTCTCATCGTACACTCGTTCCAAATCAGCCTGAAAATGATTAAGTACACTTGTTTAGCAAAATTTCGACAGCATAACAACTAATAAATGAACATCCCCAAAAAAACCATCCATGTACGCAACAACTTAACATTATTTAAAACAAATATTCATATCCACATATCTCAACTACGTACTAATTTAACATATCAAACATGCGACAACAATAAACATAAGTAATTAACATACAACCAACTGAAGAATAAAATTGCATTACACTTACCGAAATGCGAAGTTGTTCAGGAGTTGCTATCCCATTATACGGTTCTTCTGTATCTCCTTCCTCACTAATACTTGGCCCGGTTTCCCTCAGTACATCAATACCCATATATGCTTTCTTATACGTATCAAACACCGTAGGATTTTTGCCCAATTTTTTAAACTATATTAAAATATTATAAAGTAAGTATCTATTTTAAACTTAAATAAATTAATATTATAGATCAAATTACTTACATGATTGTGGGACCAACTATTGATACTTGTTCGACCCCAATGGTGGTCTGTCGAGACTTTCTTTCGCGAGTCCTTGCATTTGGTTGATTTGGACTGTGAACAATAACACAAAAAATTAAACCTCTTTAATGTATTTAAACATGATTCATAAATTAAATATATATAATTTACCTTCCCATCAACACCAGGAGTGGAAATAGAATGAAATTGATCACATAGTTTCTCCCAAGTTTGAACACTAATCCTATTTGGACAATTTGCCTTAGCCGTGGCAAGGTCTGGAGCTCTATCAAAGACTACCTTCAATCGTTTAGTTTTCGCATCTTTCCAACGACCGTTAGCAGTCTCATTGAACCATTTTTTTGTAGCCTCATTTTCAGGAAGTTTCCAAGTTTCCTAAATAAAATAAATAAAATATACAATTGAAATGAAACATAAAATTAAATAACTTATATAAAATAAAAATTACATACAAATACCTTAAACGCTTTCCACAGTCCCTCGACACGGCCCATTTTTTTGTGGTTAGGCCAAGAAATACATGGATCAAAATTATCCCAATGCGTAACCTCGTTACTAATAGCCACCGCCAACTTATACCTCCCAGGTGCAACGGGAATACCCTTGTCGTCAAACTCCAAATCAACCACGTCAGTACCTGTAGACTCGGTACCTATATGATCAACAGAAATATCCTCCTCCGACATCGCTCGCCTGAGAAAAGAAATAAGATATACGTAGACAAAAATAAAATGAACACAATACTTATGACATGCATGATATATGGCAATAAATATTAAACATAATTTATATAACAAGTAAATTATAATAAAAAAAATAAAATGATCACATAAACAAAAGTATATTACAAGTAAATTACAATCAACTAACATTTGATCAACAAAATAATCCCTCACTCTTCCATATCATCTATAATATTTATGTCATGGTTTATAGGAAGTATCTCATAGCATTCATCTTCAACTGCAGTAGGATCATCAGGACTCAAGGCAAAGTTGTGCCTTGGTTTAATAACAATAGGAACCATCCATGGTTTATCTTGCGGATCCTCAACGTAGAATGCTTGCAATACTTGACATGGCATAACAAAAGGACTTGTTTTTATATCTGGTTTTGTTAAGTTCACAAGTGTAAATCCCAAACCATCCGTCTTATTCATGCGAATATTAGCCCAATCACACTCGAACAAAACCACCTTTTTTGTACCTACAGCGAATGAAAGTTCAATGATGTCTTTTATTACGCCGTAGTACCCTACATCTTCTTCTTTCGGAGATTTATCCTTTGAGCTTGCGAAACTAGTAGTCTTTGCTTTGACAAAAACACCACTATTTTGAGTTAAAAGAGACTCTTCAGATGATTTTGTGCGGAACATAAATCCTTGCACTTCAAATCTCTTTAAAGCCTTCACTCTAAATTGAGGTGAACAAGCTAAGGCTTTCAGATCTTCAGACAATTCACTTTTTCCTTGCACCTATTTCGTTATCAATTAATTATTACTACTTTGTTCAAAACAATTTGCAAAGGAAGTTCAAGTCAAATCAAACACTTACATAGGATTGAAACCAATGACGAAATTCTTTTTCTTGTAATTGTTGAATGCGCCATTGGTATGCATGGTCACTTGTCGAGATTTTATTCTTAATGGTCTCGAAATGCTCCCTAGAAGGATTTGTGTAATTTTTTAAGTGGAAATCAAGTGAAGATAGTAGTAACTCAAAATATTAGCAAGTCACTTACTCAATGTAAGGTTGAACTTCATCTGAGTTAAAAAGACAATAGGTGTGCGCCTTTTCCATTTCATCATAACTAAGCGTTCTGTACTTAGGTCGCACTTCATTGCCTTGTTTGTCATTGTCACAAATATTCATAGATGAATTTTCTGTGTACAATGAGCAAAAATTTAAGCACTCCTCAGTGATGTAGCATTCGGCAATCGAACCTTCGGGACACTTTTTATTCCGTACGAATGACTTCAAGTGACCCAAGTATCTGAGGTAGAATTTTTTTCTTATAAAACATTTAATAAATTATAAATTATTAGAAAATGCATTAACATTTAAAAAATTATAAATACCTCTCTATCGGATACATCCATCGATAATTGACCGGTCCGGCAACCATTGCTTCATGAGCTAGATGAACCGGCAAATGCATCATAACAACAAATAACGCCGGGGGAAACAATTTCTCAAGATCACACAAGATTTTTACAATACCAGAGTGCACTTTTCGAAAATCTTCAACTGAGTTTGTTTTTGAACACAATTCTCGGAAAAAACTGCACAATTGGATTATTGTACTTGCCAATTTTTTTGGTAACCCCACATTGCGAATTGCCAATGGAAGCAACTGTTGCATTAGCACGTGGTTATTCCATCGAAATCTTATTTTCCGATATCTTGCGACGTTTGTTAGTCAAAATGGTCGCAAACTAGCGACGATTCTGGAATCGTCGCCAAAAAAAAAACGTCGCAAGTGAGCTGTTTTGGCCTAGTGATTTTAATTCCATAAAACGGGAAATTTTATGCTACACCTGGTGAATATAACCAGGCACCCTAATTAATAAGATTCCCACTACGGGTTCAGTTATGGCCCAATGGGTTTTAGAAATATAATTATAAAATAAATAAAAGGGGTCTTAAGATATAGGTCCCTGGTGACAAAACTAATTAGAACTAAATGACAAGCTCTACTAAACATTTGCTTCACATCATTTATTAAAATCATTCCAAAAATGCCCTTTCACTCATCTTTATTTTTTCAATTTTCACTCTACATTTTTTACGTTATTATATATAAACAATTTTTTTTTCCTTATTTATAACATTTTTTGAAACTTACGTTTTTTTTTTCTTCTTTTTTGTTAAATAATTCAGCAAATTTTAAAAATACTATGGTATACTATGGTGTACTATGTTGTACTATGGTGTTGTACTATGGTGTACTATCGTTTTTACACTATTATTAAAAAAAATATCTACAATATTGTTGAAAATTACAAAACAAAACTCGTTTTTCGTTTTTGTTAATTCAATCTATATATATATATATATATATTAATATTTTATTTGTTGTAATATTATAGTAGACTGTGGTATACTACGGTCCACTATGGTCTACTATGGTGTACTACCAAACCCTAGCAGCCAACAAACACACAATCCTCGTCAACCCTAGCCGTCAAACCCTAGCCGCCAACGTCTGCATCCATCGCAACCATAGTCACCTACGAACTTTGGGAAAACTAGATTTACGATTTTGAACCTACATCAAACAAAATCTCTTGAAGATCAAGATCAAATCTCCACCATAATTAACCACATCCCCCGCCACAACCACAACAACCCCTCGCCGCCATCTCGACCATCAGAGCCCGCCGGCTTGACCACCACAGCCCGCGGCCGCCGCGTCCTCCTCCACAGCCCCGCAGCCATCCCGACCACCACAGCCCGCCGCCTAGACCACCACAATCGCCGATCCCGACTCAACCACCATAGCCCCCGCCGCCGTCTCGACTACCACAACCCCTCGCCGCCATCTCAACCACCACAGCCCGCCGCCTCGACCACAGCCCGCCGCCGCCGCCTCTTTCTCCACCACAGCCCCCGCCGCCGCCCTTTCCACCACAACCCCTGGCTTGGCTCGGCTACTACTGAATTAATTAACAAGAGAGGTGTGTGGGAATGGAGAGGTGAGAGAGAGAGATAGAGCGAGAAAAAAAACGGAATTGAAGATACACAGATCGTGTGAGAGAGGGAGGAAGAGAGAGAACATGAGAGAAACCAAAAAACGAAATAAATCTGAATTGGAGAAACGTAATATATGTAGGTTATATAATTTAGGGTATAAGGGTAATATAGGGATAAAAAAAGAATTAGGGATGTGGCCCATATATTATTTGAAATTAAGGATTTAATTAAAAAATGAATTTGAACTTGTCATTTAGTTCAAATTCGGTTTCGTTTGAGGGGCTCATAGCATATTAACCCTAAATAAAAAAGGACACATGTCAAGAAAAGAGCTACCCGGTGAAAATCACCGGGTGTAGCATCGTATTCCCCCCATAAAACTGAATGGTACATGTACATAATAAATATTATTATTATTATTATTATTATTATTATTATTATTATTATTATTATTATTATTATTATTATTATTATTATTATTATTATTATTATTATTATTATTATTATTATTATTATTATTATTATTATTATTATTATTATTATTATTATTATTATTATTATTATTATTATTATTATTATTATTATTATTATTATTATTATTATTATTATTATTATTATTATTATTATTATTATTATTATTATTATTATTATTATTATTATTATTATTATTATTATTATTATTATTATTATTATTATTATTATTATTATTATTATTATTATTATTATTATTATTATTATTATTATTATTATTATTATTATTATTATTATTATTATTATTATTATTATTATTATTATTATTATTATTATTATTATTATTATTATTATTATTATTATTATTATTATTATTATTATTATTATTATTATTATTATTATTATTATTATTATTATTATTATTATTATTATTATTATTATTATTATTATTATTATTATTATTATTATTATTATTATTATTATTATTATTATTATTATTATTATTATTATTATTATTATTATTATTATTATTATTATTATTATTATTATTATTATTATTATTATTATTATTATTATTATTATTATTATTATTATTATTATTATTATTATTATTATTATTATTATTATTATTATTATTATTATTATTATTATTATATAGGTTATTTATATTTAATATATGTTTTGCATTTTGTGTTTAAATATATGTTTTCTTGTGAAAATTAGTATTAAGACAACTACTAGTATCTTGGTCCGGGTCCGCTACCTTAACGGGCCGTTGAGTTACCATGATTTACATCCTCCATCAATCCTTGTCGGGCCAAGGGATAGGGGTCCTGGGGGCGAGGAATTTCGCCTTTTGGTGCAATTATATAATTAAATGTGAAAATTTGCTCTCCTAATATTTAGTAAAAGAAAAAGAAAACGAAAACTAACGATTGCTACTAACGGTGTAAAATTTTCATTTCCCCCCTCCTTTTTCCTTTACCTTTTCGTTTCCGTCTTCTTTCCCTTTTTCATTTCTCTCTTCTTTCCTTCACCTTTTAGATTTTTATTTTATATGTATTTATTATTCTTATTTACTTTATATTCAATATTTAAAACTAAATATTTTAATTCCATAAAATTGAATAGTACATGTGCAGATGTTGTTAATTAAACATAATAAAATATTAAAAGTTAAATATTTCTTTTTTAAATTAATATTAAAGACTTTATGTTAAGGGAGTTATTTTTTTAATTTTAATTGTATTTCGTTTCTTATTTACTTTATGTCCAGTATTTAAAACTATGATATTTTAATTCCATAAAATTTAATAGTACATGTACAGATGTTGTTGATTAAACGTAATAAAAAATTAGAAGTTAAATATTTTTTTAAATTAATATTAAAGAAAAAATGTTTATTTATTTATTTTAATACCTTGTAAAATATTTTAAATTGTTTTTTTAATTTGAAATTATATAAATGTCAAAAACTCACTTTAAAGTACTTTTCAAGTTTTTATTATTTTAAAAATAATAATCACAACATATTTATAATAAAACTACACTGACACTTCTATAGAATACAAATATTATATAATTTATAGTTTAATTTATAGAACAAATTTCACGAACAAGTTTTAATTGAAAAGAAAACAAAATTATTTCACATACTTCATATTGATGCTAACTCGAGTAGGAAAATTAAAAAAAAAAAAGATATTACTTAAATTATAAATAGTTAATTTATTGGGCGAATGGCAAATAGGCATATAACAAGGGACTTAAATGCACATCTATATAATATATAAAAGTTGAATTCCATGCCTAATAGATTGACATTTGTCAATTTCAAATGCTGACATGTCTTTAATTTCATCCCATGTGTCCATTTGATTGGTTATAAAAATTAAGCAAAAAACATGTCATCATTTGTATAATTGTACATGTCATTAATTTGCATATATAGAAATTACCAATCAAAATCATAAATACCACATTTATCATATAAAATAGTCATGAGAATGATATATATATATATATATATATATATATATATATATATATATATATATATATATATATATATATATATATATATATATATATATATATATATATATATATATAACAGATTCTTGCGTATCACTCACATATTATATATATACATATATATATATTAAAACAGAATCTTGCGTATCACATATTATATATATATATATATATATATATATATATATATATATATATATATATATATATATATATATATATTATTGCATTTAATGTTTTTTATATTATTACCAAATGTAATTTATTGTTTCTTTTTTCATTGGTCATATATAAGTATATAAACCCCATACCGATTCACTTTATTCCACCATCATTTTCATTCAATAAAAAACGTATGATTATGTGCGTTTTGTTTTGATAAAATCGGCTCCTTTTTTAAATTAGGTTTTCTTGATTTTTTGCAAATGTTGTTATTTAGTTCTTTATCTCATGGATTTACCAATATGTTTTATTTGGTTTTGCTTACTAATTAATATTTAAATTTTATTATATTTTTCAGATGAATATCCTCTCGAAAGCTACGTTCGATGGGTTTAGGAAAGACATGTACCTCGCTTATACTTTTAATATGATTGAATCGTCCTGATTGACAGCCGATGATTTGCATAACAAAGAATTGGTATTTGGGAATTGTAAGGGGTTGTCATACACGGTTTTGAACGGAGAGGCGAATGTTTTGCCGTTACAGGTCGTATGATACTGCCTAATTCGTTTACTGGACGATCGACAAATTTCTCTCGATATTAAAAATATTGCAGACATTCCATTTGGTTCTTTCACATTTGAATCGTTTCATTTATCACGACATTTTTTTGTTTTTTTCTATTTCACTTTAAAGTACTACATTGGTCTCGATATTTTCGATCTGTTTTTATGTTATGTTTGGTACTATGACATTAATGGCATTTGTTTATTTCATGGTAAAAATATTCTATATTCCTTTCAATATGATGTTAGTTTGCAACAATATACAGTGAACAAATTAAGCGATAAAATAGATCATGTGAGTATTCAGTATCCTATTTGATTCGGTTCGAATTTGGTTTGCAATGCTTCGGTTTAGTATGGTTTTGATTTGGTTTGGTTTGGTTCGGATTCGTTTCACTTTTCGCTGAGATGTATTCTGATGCCAAATTCAACTTCTAAAATTGCAATTACCTCCCAAAAGTTATGTACATTTCGAAATATGTCAGGGCCAGTTTGCAATTAAAAATAATTTTAATATGATTGTGTAAAGTTTAAGTATTATCATTTCAGGGGATCTTCAACATCCCTATTAAAATAATGTGACATATTTACAACTTGCCCTTAACCCTTCAAATTGAAATATTACACACACACACACACACCACCGTTCATATATTATTGTGATCTGATATATATATATATATATATATATATATATATATATATATATATATATATATATATATATATATATATATATATATATATATATATATATATATATATATATATATATATATATATATATATATATATATGATACGAACACAAACACACGCACCCTTCAAATTGAAGTATAACACATATACACACATAAACACGCACACCGCCGTCAGATCATATATTATTGTGATATGTACCAAATATATGATTTATATAAAATTACCATACTAACTGGAAACCAAATCCAACACAGTCTACTGGTTTTTTTGCAGCTAAAATAAAAAAAATACAAACGTCCGTTGCTTAAATAATACTACACGCAGAATCACCAATACTACACGCAAAATTATAACGATGAAATAACAGTACAAAAATATCCATGTAGATTTTAGCTGTTTATACAAAAATATCCTAAATGAATAAATATTATTATGTATACACGTGATGATAATTATTATTTAAAATTGTGTCATAATCTATATAATATATAAAAGTTGAATTACACACCTAATTGATTGACATTTGTCAATTTCAATTGGTGACATGTATTCAATTACATCCCATGTGGCAAATTGATTGGTGAAAATAAATCATCAAAAAACATGTCACCATTTTCCAAAAAGATAATTAATTATTTTTATTATATATTTATATCATACCATTTATAAAATGCTCGAAATATATCAACTTTTTTGGAAACTCTAAATAGTTTTATTTTTTAATTTTATTTTATAGTAATTAATTTAATTTAAATTTATTTAAAATCTATTTAAAATATTCATTTATTATAATTGTATGATTGATGGTGTTACGAAAATTTTGTATTTTAATTCATAAACTTGGATTTATATAAAAAATATATTGCAGAATAAATGATTTGATATTATACATTTTACATGAACATGCTCAGAGAATATGTTTATCTTTTTTACTAATTTAATATTATATTCGTAATTACCAAAATTTCCCTGATGTTTGTTTTCGTCTTACATCGATCCCCTTACGGTATGATTTTTCACGGAATTTTTTTATTACGTGGAATATTCTCCGAAAAATGGAGATTCTACCTGCACACGACATTTGTTTATGGTACTTTTTAAAGACAAAAATTACCCTGAGGGGACTTTACACGAAATATTTATTCTTCTTAAATAACATCTTCACAACTTTTTAGTATTACTATTACCTCCCTTAAGGGTAATTTTTGTATTTAAAAAGTAAGATAAAAGAAATGTCATGACTGCAAGGGAAGAATCCACAATTTTTGGGATATTACATGGAATAAAAAAGATATTGTAAAAAATCACACCATAAGGGGGTCGTGTAAGACATAGACAAACATCTGGGGGATTTTGGTAATTACCGACAAGTGGGGGTGATTTCCGTAATTTAGCATAAGTTCATGAGGATTTTCGTAAAATATCCTATTAACAACGATTATCGTTATTTTCACGTCTTAATGTTTGCTTATACCCTTATATTATTTTTAAATAATTTTTAAAATATTAATTTCTAATATATTTAATATGTGTGTCTTGATGTTTCAGGTACCACACATAAAGAACATTATTTGATATGAAAGTTGCGAGATTGAATATAATTTTTTTGATACAAAACAATAGATAATTGCAAAAGCATTGATGCAAAATCATAATTAGGATTGTTATTAGTATTAGCATTAGAATTATGATTATGATTAATATTCTTTGAATTAGAATTAGTATTAATACTAGGATTAGGATTCGGATTAATATAGTATTATAAGTTTGTTTGAATTATGATTATGATTAATATTAGTATTAAAATTATAATTAAGATTATGATTATTGATTCGTACTATAATTAGTGACATGTATTAGTATTATAATTATGATTAGCATTAAGATTAACATTATGGTTAGAATTATAATTATAATGAACATTAGCATAGCATTAGTATTATTAGTAGTAAAATTATTAGGATTATAATTAATGTTAGAAATAGGTTTAGAATTAGAATTATGATTAGGATTAGAATCATGATTAATGTTATGAATAGGATAAGAATTTGGATAATATTAGTATTACAATTATAATCAACATTAACATTAAAATTAGTATTAGCATTAGAAAATGTACATTAGCATTAACATTAACAATATTAACATATTAGTATTAGAAATATTATTAATATTAGTGTTAGTATTAATATTAATGTTATGATTAGTAATAGTATTAATATTAGTATTAATATTGGTGTTAATATTAGTTTTAGTATTAATATTAATATTAGTTTTAATATTAATATTAATATTAATATTAATATTAGTCTAAACATCAGTATCAGTATCAATATCAGTATCGGCATCAGTATCGGTATCGGTATCGGTATCGGTATCGGTATCAGTATCAGTATCGATATCAGTATCATTATCATTATCAGTATCAATATCAGTATCAGTATCAGTTTCAGTATTCGTATCCGTATCAGTATTAGTATCAGTATCTACATTTGTATCAATATCAGTATCAATATGAGTATCAGTATCAATATCAATATCAATATCAGCATCAGTATCGATATTAGTATCACTATCAGTATCAATATTAGTATCAATATCAATATCTATATTAGTATCAATATTAGTATGAATATCAGTATGATTGTGAGTACCAATATGAGTATAAGTATCAATATTAGTATGAGTATCAATATTAATATTAGTATTACTATGAGTATCATTATGAGTATCGATATTAGTATCAGTATCAATATCAATATTAATATTAATATTAATATTAGTATTAATATTAGTATTAATATTAATATTGCTATGAGTATCAGTATTAGTGTCAATATCAGTATCAGTATTAATATTAGTATTAATATAATATTAGTATGAGTAGAAGTTTTAGCATCAATATCAGTATTACTATTGTTATTAGTAACAATATTAGTCTTACTATTACTATTAGTATTAATATTAGTATCAATGTCACAATTAATATCACTATAAGTATCAGTATTATTATTAGTATTAGTATCAGTATTAGTCTTAGTCTTAGTATTAGTATTAGTATTAGTATTAGTATTAGTATTAGTATTAGTATTAGTATTAGTATTAGTAATAGTATTAGTATTAGTATTAATATTAGTATTAGTATTAGTATTAGTATCAATATAACTATCATTATCAATGTAAGTATCATTATTATTATCCCTATTAGTATCAATATTAGTATTATTCTTAGTATTAGTATTAGTATCAATATGAATATTAGTATTAGTATTAATATTATTATTAATATTGGTATAAGTATGACTATGAGTATGAGTATGAGTATGAGTATTAGTATTAGTATCAGTATTATTATTAGTATTAGTATCAGTATCTGTATTAATATTAGTATTAGTATCGGTATTAGTATTTGTATTAGTATTAGTATTAGTATTAGTATTAATATCAATATCAGTATTAGTATTAGTATTAGTATTAGTATTAGTATTAGTATTAGTATTAGTATTAGTATTAGTATTAGTATTAGTATTAGTATTAGTATTAGTATTAGTATTAGTATTAGTATTCGTATTCGTATTAGTATTAGTATTAGTATTAGTATTAGTATTAATATTAGTATTAGTATTAGTATTAGTATTAGTATTAGTATTAGTATATGTATTAGTATTAGTATTAGTATTAGTATTAGTATTAGTATTAGTATTAGTATTAGTATTAGTATTAGTATTAGTATTAGTATTAGTATTAGTATTAGTATTAGTATTAGTATTAGTATTAGTATTAGTATTAATATTAGTATTAGTATTAATATTAGTATTAGTATTAGTATTAATATTAGTATTAGTATCAATATAACTATAATTATCAATGTAAGTATCAATATTATTATTAGTATTAGTATCAATAAGAATATTAGTATTAGTATTAGTTTTATTATTAGTATTAGTATTAGTATTAGTATGAGTATCAGTATCAGTATTAGTATTAATATTTGTATTTGTATCAATATTAGTATCGGTATTAGTATTATTATTAGTATTAGTATTAGTATTAGTATTAATATTAATATTAGTATCAATATCACTATAATTATCAATGTAAGTATCAATATTATTATTAGTATTAGTATCAATATTAGTCTTATTCTTAGTATTATTATTTGTATCAATATGAATATGAGTATTAGTATTAGTTTTATTATTAGTATTAGTATTAGTATTAGTATTAGTATTAGTATTAGTATTAGTATTAGTATTAGTATTAGTATTAGTATTAGTATTAATATTAGTATTAGTATTAGTATTAGTATTAGTATTAGTATTGATATTAGTATTAGTATTACTATCAGTATTAGTATTAGTATTAGTATTAATATTAATATTAGTATTAAACCAATATTAGTATCAATATTAGTATTAGTATCACTATTAGTATTAACATTAGTATTAGTATTATTATTAGTATTAATATTAGTATTAGTATTAGTATTACTATTAGTATTAGTAGTAGTAGTAGTATTAGTTAATCGAATTAATATCACTATTGGTAACAATATTGGTATCAGTAATTGTATCAACATTGGTATATGTACTGGTAGTGGCGTATACATCATATCTCTTTTGCAATATTTATAACTTTTATTGTTGTTTGAGTAATGTGCATCACTAATTGAACGACATTAATGATAAACTTGCAGGTTATTTGAATATCTATTGTGTTACTTCTTTGCCACCATGTTTGTTGTTACCTTAGTTATTTTGCAGAAGATTCACATGGTGTAGTAGATTGCAATCCAAGAAATAGAGTTATACCATATGTTTTAAATGATTTCACTTAATCTTGATATCGTGTTTTGCGCGATTCATGTTTTCTTCTTTGTAATATTTAACTTAATTTTATATGTTACAACTCTAAATAAAGAGATAAAGTTTATGTTTTTTATTTTCTTCCATTTTGTTTTACTTGAATTGGTATTGTTATAAAGAGATAGTCATTTACATAAGTTTATTTTTCTCATTTTAAAACTCACCTCCGTGCAACGCACGGGTGAAATACTAGTTGGTAAAAAAAAAAGAGTCTTTCATATAAACTCATCCCCATGTCTTTAGTTTAAAGTGAAATGTTTTTTACGGTTTGAAAATTGCTATTTACGGTTCATAACAAAAAACACTTTATCTCTCTAAAACCCCAAAACCTCCCAAAAAGATCCCAAAAACCCCCAAACTGCAAATAGCAAAAAAAGAAAAAAAAAATCGAAAATTCGAAATCAAGCTTGAAGAAGGGTTGGGCTTCAATTTTTTGACGTAATTTCGACTCCTTTATGTGTAATATGCATTAGATAGATCGATTACGGAACCAATTTCATGTTAAAAAGCCCTACAAATCGATTTGTAGGGCTTTTGTTTCGCACATACATGGTAGAACGCCCAAGGCGGGCGCCCATAGCGTGTATGAACGTCTGTTCCCGGCGTAGCCGCCCGGTTTGGGCGTTCAATTTAGTGTATTGAACTGTAAATAGCAATTTTCAAACCGTAAAAAGCAAGTCCAGTTTAAAATACCATCCATAATATAATCCTTATCAATTCCATTCATTATGTGCTCACTTCCTTAATATTACACATTGACCCCAGATTTAAACAAATATATCACATTAACCCCAATTTTAATAATTTTTTGAAAAATTATTTTTTTACAGAAAATAATTTTTTTCTGAAATTTTTTTCCCGGCCAGATTCCGGCATTGACTTTTATTTTATTTATTTATTTTTTTCTCGAAAACTTTTTTTTTTCTGAAATTTTTTTCCGGTCAGTCTCCAGCGTCGACTTTTATTTTTGAAATTTTGTATTTTATTATAAAAAAATATTTTAATTAATATTACTTTGTTGACTGCTAAATTACTGTCTCAGACAGTAATAGTACTATCTGGGACAATAATATTACGAATATTATTTTTCCAAACAGTAATATTACTAATATTAATGTCCCAAATAGTAATATTATTGCATGTGACAGTAATATTACGGTCAGAGACAATAATATTACAGTCGAAGACAATAAAAATGCAGGTGAAGACGATAAAATTAATTAATACGGTAATATTACTATCTCAGACAGTTAAATTACTGTTGGAGACAGTAATTTAGCAGCCAAGACAGTAATATTAATTAAAATAATTTTTTTAAGGAAAAAAAATTATTCAAAAAAAAAAGCCAATTAACAATTAAATTATTGTCTCCGACAGTTAAATAACTGTTGGAGACAGTAATTTAGCAGCCAAGACAGTACTTTAATTAAAATATATTTTTAAGAAAAAAAAAAGTCAATTAACAGTTAAATTACTGTATCTCACAGTTAAATAACTGTTGGAGACAGTAATTTAACATCCAAGACAATAATATTAATTAAAAAAAACTAAGAAAAAAAATGTCAATTAACAGTTAAATTGCTGTCTACGACAGTTAAATAACTGCTGGAGATAGTAATTTAAGAGCCAAGACAGTAAAATTAATTAAAATATTTTTTTTAAGAAAAAAAAATTATATAAAAAAAAGTCAACGCTCGAGACCCGACGGTTAACGGCGGTTGACCTACCGGAAAAAAATCAGAAAAAAAATTTTTCAAAAAAAAAAAAAAAAAGTCAACGCCGGAGACCGGCGGTCTCCGGCGGTGGCGGGTCAAAATTGAAATTAGGGTTAAAATTGGTTAATTGGTGAAATTGGGCTAAAGTGGGGGGTGTAAATCATAAAATTGGAGTTGAATTGGGTTTCAATGAATTGAGGGAATTTTGGTATATATAAAATGATTTTCCTTATTTGCAAATAAGTTTGAATGAGCTGCATTTATTTGAAAGGCAAAAAAGATGGATGTCCCTCTTTTAATTAAATGCCCTTGTCATGGGCCTATTTGCCATTTGCCCTAATTTATTTTACTCATCATCTATAGTTGTATTTTAAGGAGCTTAAAATTTAGGTCCCTAGTGACAAAACTTATTAGAACTAAATGACATGACTAACTAAACATTTGTTTCACATCTTTTGTACAATTCATTTAAAAATGCCCCTCCACTCACAAACTCGAAATTTGCATAAAGTAATTCAAACTACGTTTATTATTTTATTTATTATGCATTTAATATTTTCATATTTCCATCTAACATTTTTTTTCTACAAATATCTATTTGTCTTGTTTTTTTCCTTTTTTTTTTACATAATACTGAAAATTACAAAAAATAAAAATAAAAAGCACATTATTTTTTCATTTTTAAAATTCAATTTATATATATTTCAATTTGTCTACACTACGGTGTACTATAGTATACTATCCGAAACCTAGCTGCCAATGCAGCCGCCGCAACCATAATCACTTACCAATTTTGGAAAAATCTAGATCTGCCATCTTTTAACGGAATCCAAGCAAAATCTCTTAAAAGATAAAAAAATAATCATATTCAATTAGTCAAAATGCTTTTAATAACATCCTCACCATAACCACAGCTCCCAGCCGATGCCGGCTTCACCACGATTCTACCAGCCGCTCCCGCTCATGCTCTTTCTGCTGCTGCCACTAGTTTCATGCTACTAGTGGAGAAATCGAGAGACATGGAGAGCTGAGAGAGAGAGAGAAAAAGCGAGAGAGAAAGCGAGATAGTGAGAAAACGTGAGAGAGATGGAGAGAGTGAGCACGTGATAGAGAGAGCTTGAGAGAGAGGGATAGAGAACGTGAGAGAGAAAACAAAACAAAGAGAAATAAATTTGAATTGAAGAAGCGTGAATGTATAGATTAGAGAATTTAGGGTATAAGGGTAAGATTGCGATAAAAAAAAATAGGGATGTAGCTCATATATTATTTCAAACTAAGGATTTAATTAAAATATTGAATTTTAACTTGCCAACTAGTTCAAATTAGTTTTCGTTTGAGGGGCTCATAGCATATTACCTCTTATTTAAAAGTAGGAAAATTAATTGAAATATGTTAAAATAAACCTCATCTATATTTTTTTTATAAATATGTTCTTGTAAATAATTGTCCTATAATAAACTAATCAATAATTTTTAATAAGTTCTTGTCAATAATTGAGGTTAATCGATTCAAATTAATTGAAATGAGTTATAATCTATTTTTTCTTAAATAATCATTTATTTTATTTTTCATTCGATTTTTTCACACTATCGATTTTAATAACATAAGTGAGTTTCTACTAATTCATGCATTTGTTATATACTGAATTGATTCAATATAGTCTCTATATTTTTTAAAAGTGGAGATTATATTGAATATAATATAATAATTAATAATAATGAATATGAAAATTAATAATTTATTTAACGTACCACTTAAATACCTCCATTAGAGTGAAGTATTTTGACTTTTGGGAATCAAAATGGTAGTTTTATAATTTGACACTTCGTTTGATTCTTCCATTGGAGTTGCTCTGAAGGAAAGAAAAATTCTATCTAAACAAAAATTGAGTTTGTCTAGGGCGAGATACCATGTATTCTAAACTCATATTAGATATGCTCCAAATGCCGTTAATTTTGTAAGATTAGATCTCAACCATTAGGAAAGTAACATGGATGATGTTACAATAATGAATCATTACTAGGTTTTGAACTTGAGATATTTTAGTACATTCAACATCCTTAAGAGTTGAGGCACATTAACTCATTAAAATATATCTAACAATTATTTTATATTGGCAAGACACAACGTAAAGTAACATTATGTATAAGTATTTAACTAATGTTAAATAAAATATTAGTTGTGACATTCATTATTATTAAATATGTTACATAAATTATTAACAAATTTAATATAATAAAGTTTAAAAAATATAAAAAATTACAGTTCGATACATGGGTATTAAAGTATTCAGAGATTTGAATTGATTAAGCTCAACTATTGATAATAACGTATTAATCGAATTAACTATTTGTAGTTAAAGTGTAATATATTTTAAATTCAATTTGATCACAAGAAAAGAATAAAGATTAATTCCTAAAATACGTAAGAATCAAACCGGAAGATTTAATCAAAACGTAAGATATGAATCAATTAAGCGCAAGTTCATTCACTTTTTAAATATTTTTCAAAGATTTGAATCGATTAAGTTCGGCTATTGACAAGAACGTATTATCGAGTTAACTATTTATAATTAAAGTCTAATATCGTTTTAATTCAATTTTAACAAAAAAAATGAATTTAATTTGTAAAAATCGTAAGAATGAAATTGTAAATCATAAGAATTAATCTAACCGTAATATTTGAATCGATTAAATATTATGATTTACGATTTGGTACTTATAATTTTTACAAATTAACTTTCATTATTTTTATTATAAACTTCAACAAGAAATATATTAAACTTTAAATATACATATATGGTTAATTCGGTTAATACGCTATTGTAAATTGTTGAGTTTAACCAATTTAAATATTTGAATATTATCTACGAATTGAAATGACTTGCGCTTAATCGATTTAAATCTTTGAATATTGTCTTTGAATTGAAAACAAATCTTAATTGATTAAGTCTTACGATTTAGGATTGGATTCAAACTTCAAATTCTTTAGAAATTTGTTTTTAAATTACACAAGTTGATCCATAATTCTTTATATTTTTAGAACTTATTATTTATAAATCTATTAACAGTGGAGATTTTTAATATATAATAATATATATGAGAATTAGTAATTTATTTAACATTATTTATATAAGTTTTATAATCATTATACATTATAAATTCGTATATTAAATAATTTTGAATAATGTGGTGTGGCCTAAGGGCTCATTTGGTACAAATGGTGAGAATGCATTGGATAGATAACATTATGATTTGTTGACTATTTTACAAATAATGCTTGTGTATATTGTGATTGGTACAATAGAGTACAACTATTGATATTCTCACTCTATTCTATATTTTGTTTGGTTAAATTTGTTGAATGGATGATTAGATTTTTATTTTCCAAGTTTGTCCCTCATATTTTTCATATACTAATATTACATATTTCATAAAATAAAATAAGAGAAAATAGTGGTAATTCTTTTGTCATTTAAAGAAACATTACTCAATTCTATTTTCTCCACAAAGATCTTCTATCTTCTCAATTTTTTTCAACCTTTTTTTAGGAATTTATTTTCTCATCTAATATTCTTCAACATTAAAGTAGCAGTTTATATGCTATGAATTAATAATTCAGTGACTGTCAAATACTAATACAATTAAATTATTTCTATATCAAATATTTGATTTTTTTTTTTAATTTCTATATCATAATCAAATAAAAGAAACATAGTATGGTATATTTTTATTAGACCATTTTCTACTAATAAGATTAACTTATTTCTACATCACAATAGAAATTGAGCAATATTGTAAAATATCTATTAGGGATGGCAATGGGGCGGGTATGGGGCGGGTTTTGCAATCCCCATCCCCGCCCCGCTATGAAAATCCCCATCCCCATCCCCGTAAAAAATCCCCACGGGTATTAAAAGAATCCCCATACCCGCCCCATAAAATCCCCACGGGTATCGGGGCGGGTAAAAATCCCCGTCTATTTTTTTTTTCTTTTTTTTTTAATAAATAAATATGCAATTTAATGATTTATTTCAACAAATAAATCAATATTTAATTATAATACTAATATTTAATTATATAATGGAAACCTAAAAATCCCCATTTTAACTAATATTTAATATATTCCTACTATTTAATTATTTATATTTAATATAATAATTAAAAAATATATATTATATATATAAATAATGCGGGGCGGGTACGGGGACGGGTACGGGGCGGGTCTACGGGGCGGGTATAGGCAAACCCATCCCCGTACCCGTACCCGGTCAAAAAAAAATTTCAATCCCCATACCCGCCCCATTTTTTTTCGGGGCGGGTAATACCCGAAAATTTCGGGGCGGGGCGGGGCGGGGATCCGTCGGGGCGGGTCAAATTGCCATCCCTAATATCTATACTACTATTACTAGAAAATGAAAAGATAAAAAAAGAAGAAAAAAAAAAGGAAATTTTGTGGGACTGCAAGAAAATTTCAACCACTCTCATTGAGTGCTAAAGGAAAGTTGAAATTTAATATTGGGAAACTTTCAAAAATAAAGTTTTGGCAAAAAGCTATGACAAATACATCTATATTATTCTTAGAATCTCATTCCATAATGAAAATCTTGAAATTTTGAGATTAAAGCTCGTGATGGTGTATAAGAAAGACAATATTAAACTATCAAACAAGCTATCCAATTCTCCCATACAAATGTAAGATGAGTCTTTCTTCCGTCAATTCACCTCCCATTTCCTTACAAGAGTCCCTCTTTTATACAATTTCATGGACTAAAGAAATGGATAAACTCTTTGTTCAAACATTAAAAGCTGAATCGATGAAAAACGCTGCGTATAGCTACCAATTCACATGCTATTTCTACGGCACGGTTAGGGGTGGTAAACGAGCCGAGCCGGCTCGCGAACTCGACGAGCCGGCTCGAAAAAAGCTCGAACTCGAGTTCGCGAGCTGCCTTTTTTTTTTCTTTATATATATATATATATATATATATATATATATATATATATATATATATATATATATATATATATATATATATATATATTTGTAGATTATAATTTTTTTGTTTCTTGCTTTTTGTTCGGAGAAAAATATTTATCATGTCGAATCCGGGTAAGTCGAAATCTTTACGAATTAAACTTCGAGATCCGGTTGAAGGGGGCGAGAAAACTTTTGGTTCTGTGGGTATGGAACGCGAGAAGCCTGTAGTATCGGGTGTGGAAATCGGATCTGCAGTAGATGGTGTACGAACTTTTGGGGAGATGGGTATAGGAAGTGGCTTGGATGGAGACGTCGGCTCAAGCCGTGCCACGAGCCGCCCTAAACTGTGTGAGCGCGTGCGCCTCGAGGGGGGATTGGAGCCGAGTCGCGCCGTTGAGTTGGAGGATCGCACGGTTGCCGAGGAGAGGAGAGAGAAGCTGGGAAAGGAGGCCCATGTTCAGGGCGCGTCGAGCGTGGCGCCACGCGGATGCTCGAGTGGTGCGTGCGTGGACGCGCGCGCACGGGTGGGGGGATTTGGTGACGCGCGCGCGTCTATGGGGGGGGGGATTTGGTGACGCGCGCGCGCTGCCCAATAGGGGTGCGCGTGCGCGCACGTCGCATGGAGGAGAGGATGCGCGTGGACGCGCGGTTAATGATAGGGGTTGCGCGCGTGGGAGGGCGTCTCCGGACGCGACGCGCGCGCGTGAGAGCGCGTCCGGGGCCCTTTTTCGGCGCGATTTGCGCGAGTGTGTCGGGGGATCGGAGTTGGCAGTTAATGTCGAAGATGATGTGAGTCGGAAGAGTTTTGTACGGCGAGAAATCATTGATTCTTGGAGTGATGATTTGGAGTTTAATATTAATATTTGCCCCGCTGTTGACGAAGTGGGTTCTAGTAGACGTCGTTATAGGCGTCAAGTCGTGGATTTTGGGAGTGATAGTGATGATTCTAGTGAATCGCATTCGTCGAGTGGGCATGGGGTACCGAGTAGTGAAGTTGAGCCGATGGTCGAAGAGGAGGAGGAAGATGATATTCTGCCGGGTGATGTTGAGATTGATACGAGGAGGCAAAAGAAAATCAAGCCAATTAATTTGGACTTAATTAATTTTGATAGTGTATTGACGGAAGATCATTTGCCGTCTATTCGTCGACTGGTTGGAGGGCCAAGAAATATCGAGTTGTTGTTGCCTCAGAAGGGCGACCGTTTGTATTCGCCACCCTATGGGTTTTATACGGTTTTCTTGGCGTACGTGACGTGTACATCTCAGATTACTCCGCATCCGACCTTGTTAAAGATTTGCGAGGAATTCAAGATAAGGTATAGTCAGCTAACCCCGACTGCGGTTCTTATGTTCGAGGCGTTTCACCATAGAGTGTCTTGAGTAGGTTTGCCTGTTACTGTGGGTCTGTTCAAGGCGTTATTTACGTTACATCGGCCCAATAAGCTGCCTTTCTTTTGTATTCATCCTCGCGTTCCCTACCAATTTTTGAAGAGTGTGAAGTTATCCTTGGGGGAATGGAAGTCGCGTTTCTTTTATGTGAGGGCCCCTTCTTTCGACGTTCCTCTAGGTTGGAAACCTACGTGCGAGAGTTTCAAGATTACCGTGAATATGGCGAAGAGGATTGAAGAGTCTAGGCTGTGTGATGTGGAATTTAACCCGAGGTGTTTGATACCGAAGGCAAAGGGTCAGCACTGTATATCCTTTTAGTGCATTGATTTGGGGTTTTTTTTATTTTTTTTTTGGTGTAGTTCTTTGGTTGTGTATATCTCATGTCTCTTATGTGGTTGTTTTCCTTTGTAGATGGGGGTATAACCTTTGCGGCACTTCGAGCTAAGGAGAATTGGACGTCTAAGAAGGCATCGAAGAAGGTTTCCTTTACGTTGGGGGGTTCTTCGAGTGGTTTGCCTCGTGAGACGGTCCATGTACGAACTCCTCGAGTGATCAAAGATGACCGTAGCAGTGCTGGTGAAGTAGAGGAGCGTCCACTTACGAGAGACCGTGGCAAGGGAAAGAGGGTAGATACCGAGTATGTGGCTGTGCCTAAGCGTCCACGGGTAGACCCTAAGGAGACGTATGCTTTCCATGGTGGGGCAGGGAAACAGTTGTTTACCTTTGGCGTGAATCGTGAAGGTAAGGAGTCGTATTGGGATGTGTCAGACCATGACTTGCCGATGTTGAGTACCGAGGAATTCGTTTGGGAGTATGACCGTGCTCGGATGTCTGGTAAGGGTCCTTCCCACATGTTGGAGTTGGCTGCTCGGGACATATGCCGGGTAAGTACTTGTCTATATTAAATCAAGATTTTATGTTACTTCCTCTCTTCCTTGTGTAAAATATTATATATTTATTTATTTATTATTATTATTTTTTTTTAGTTGGTAGCGACTTGGAGATATCTCATGGAGCAAGGTAGGAATGTGGAAGCTAGGAAGGAAGAGGAGCGGGCTCGAAGTCAGTCGCGGGAGGATGAACTTCTAATCTAGTTGGAGATAGTGCGGTCCGATCTTGCTCAACGGACGGAAGAGCTTGCTCAGAGGACGGAGGAGCTTGCTCAGAGGACAGAGGAGCTCGAGGTTATCCGAGGTGATGTGAAGGCGTATAAGGACGATGTTCATAAGTTGAACGAGTGCTATGACCAGCTCAAAGAGAAATACGAAGTTGAGAAGGCGACGGGGAAGAGGTTCCTCGCGACGTCAGGTGGTGCTGCTTATAAGGAGTCCATCGTGGAGGAAACCAAGCTTAGCTTCCGAGGTAGTGATGAGTGTGCTGCTGTGATTGAGGAGCATGCTTTGGCTGTGGTATATAAGCCATTAGTTCGTGCTTGTCGCAAATACCTTCGCGAGGCGGGTGGTATCAGTGAGAAGGTTATTCGTGGAATGGAAGCCGGCATATCCGATGAAGAGGAGGATGAGGTAGATGTCAACAAGACGGGCATAGAGCTCGTGGATGACATGGTTGCTGATGACCCACTGTGGGGGCGTCTTCCGCCCGTGGTGGGGGAGTTTAGATTTATTTGCTAGGATAGTTAAACTCCCTCCTTTTTTTTTATTATTTGCTATGGATTTCTTAGTTTATTTTTATCGCTGATGTAGATGGGTATGTCCACTACTACTTCGTTTGAATTTCTTCATTGTTTGCCATTTGAAGTTTGATATTTAGTTATTTATTTTGACGTTGTCAAGAGTTTTTTGCGTTGCTTATGTGTATAACATTTAGCATTGTACGCGATGCACTTGAGGAGGGGATCAGTCTCCCAAGGTTTTTGTTAGGGGTTGTTCCCTTTGTTCTGACCGCTTGGGTCTTAAATATATTTGTCCGTGGTCACGCTTTAATAGTAACATCTTGTGAAACAAATAAAGGGACTTAGACAATCCAGCTGCCCAGGCTATATGGATTATCTAAATCTCTCTAAGTGTCTGTAGGGTTGTATTGAATTGAACTCATGGTAAGAGGTAATTTGTATAGATGTAATGGTACAGAGAGTAAAGCAAAAATTTTATTTTATTCAATGATGGCAAATGAGAATTGTTACAAGCCTATGTGAGGCGAATGGAAATAAATTGGTAATGTCATAGGCCTACGTGAGGCGAAAGGAAATAACTAATGCAAAAGCAAATAAGTTGACTTCAAAAAAAAATTCTTCTAAGTGATTGTACTACACTTGTTCTTCTTCCACGTCTTCCTTGTACTCGTTCGTTTCGCTGTGCTGATGGTAGATTAAATTCCTTTGGCGTCTCTATGCCTGTAAAGTATAGTTGAGAAAAACATTGTTTAAACACTTGTATGGAAGACTGAGTAATTGAAGCTGGGATGATGTGTACTGCAATTTCACGTACCCTACTACGGGGATTGCTTTTCTTCCTCGCACCCCGATATATGAAATCAACTCGTGAGTTGTTGTGAGTTGCTATGTGATCATGCCTGTCATTGGAATTATTTTTTCACGTTAGTAAGAGTAAACAAGAGCATCCGTGTGTTGTATTCTAGTGGAAGTATTGTTACCCTTGGCGATGTGGTATCGAGTGTCTTCGCTCTTTGGGCCATTGATTGAGAATATGCATACCCTCGTAGTAGGTTCTCAGTCTATAAGAAGATGATGAGATGTTATTATGAATTGATGATGTAAGTAAAATTACTAGCCCCCCATTTTAGGTGGGACGTTTACGCACCTCGTTATGTAGTAGAAAGTCTCCAAGCATGTAGAGACAGTTTTGTGAGACGAGTGACGTGGAAGGTTGCGGAGCCTGCAAGGGTAACGATTTATAAGTAATTTTCATATAGGAGGGTTATGGGTGGTGACTTCAACGGATCTTAAGTGAGGTAGATGTATACCTTAAGCATAGAACCGTTTGAGGTTCCCTATATTCCATGTTCTGGGTATAGGGTGTCCGTCAGTGTTCTCGAGGCGATATGCTCCGGTGTTGACCACTTTTGTGATTTTATATGGTCCTTCCCATTTTGGATCGAGCTTTCCAATGGGGTGAGAGGCTTCAGCTTTTCGGAGGACTAAATCTCCAACTTGAAAAGATCGAGGGCGGACCTTTGAGTTATATGCTCTGGCCATGCGTGATTTATACATCTGTTGATGGATGCATGCGATCTCTCGTAGCTCATCTACGAGGTCTAGGCTTCCCCGCATAGCTTCTTCGTTAGCTGTTGGATCATAGTTGGTGATTCTCCAAGATGGTTCACCGATTTCAACGGGTGCGATAGCCTCTGTGCCGAAAGCTAGATTAAAAGGCGACTCTCCGGTTGCTGCTCGTGGGGTTGTGCGATAAGCCCATAGGGCGTTAGGCAATTCTTCCACCCACTTCCCTTTGGCACTTCCAAGCCTTGTTTTAAGGTGTTGGAGTATGGTGCGATTCGTGACCTCCGTCTGGCCGTTAGCCTGTATTGGGTTTCGGGCACGTGTACGCAGCGGAAAACAAAAGTTTTATGCGATTTAAACAGTTTAAAACACATAAACACATGCCCGACAATATTGAAACAATTAATTGCGTACCTTTGCGCTTCCAGCGAAATTAAAAACAACATACATGCTAAATAATTTAACCGAATTTAAATCAATTAACATGCTCGCGTTTAAACCAAATAACATGCTCGCAACGATTAGAACGATTACACGTAATCACATAAAATCATACGAGAACGAACATGAATATATTGTATAAACGTAAACGAATAAAAAACATGAGATTCGTGTGTTTACCTCTTGAAGCGTGAGGTAGGAGCGCTAAGCAAGTCGAGATTGCTACGGAAACCAATCCGTACAATCTGGGGCAGCAGCGGCGAGACGGCACGGCGGCGCGTGTATCTCACGCGCGGTCTTCGGGGCGGCGCGTGGGTCGCGTGCGTCGTCGGCTTGAGGGCTACTCCTCGATTCTTCGATCTTCCTCCTCTCGGATTTCACCTCGTATACTTCGATCTACTAAGACGTGGCACTAGACACGAAGTAGTTAGAATAAAACGGAAGAAACGAAAAGAGGAAAAGATTACCGAAAGGGATCGGCCAACGGATGGCCGATTCCGGCGATTCTCCGGCGACGGCGGCGCGGTGGCCGAGGAGAGAGGGCCGAGAGAGAGGGTGTGAGCGGCTAGGGTTAGGGTTTTTATTGTGTGTTTGTGCAAGACCTATAAATCAAGTATTTATATGTCTTACATAAAACCCTAGCGGGCTTAAGTTGGACCGGGCCCAACAGCTTAAGTCCGTTAGTACTTTTACTTGCTCGTCTCTCTTAATTTAATGACCGAAAAATTGCAACGATTACATTTTCGGAATCATTATAAAGTCCTCGTCATTACGAGTGACAACTCTCAATTTCCAACTTTCCAAAAGTGAAAACCCTAGTTCAGTACACTTTCTAAATTTGGAAACTTCCCGATTTAGAAAGTCCACTACAATGTTCGCCTATTCTTTTCCTTTTCTTATTCTCATTCATAATTCCAAATTACGAATGTTGGACCCAATCTTATTGACTTCCAATCATGCAAAGATAAACTATTTTATCTCTGACCGTTTATTCAAAGATCTCATGTGCACGAGCAGTGTGACCCTCGATGGTTCAGGTGTAAGCTAGCCGTGGGCCCACAACCCTTTGTGGTCAAAACTCGTCCCTTAGAGTTACGATTAAGATGAAGCTCGTTTCACCTTAATCACCCAACGAATCAAGATTGGCGTCTAGCAACTACGCGTCATGATTCCCTAGATACAAATGAAGTGCCTGCAAGAACCTTCAGATATAGTTAACGTACAGTACGGTCCCTTCGATACATATGTCCCGATCGAACTAGAGGCATTGGTTCATCGAGACCTCTTTATATGTTCGATGACGGTGCGATCGGTCCAAGTGTTGTAATCGTCACGTGCATGACTTAGAGAATCGAATTCTCTAATCATCACTTAGTCAGCTCTGGCCAGAGACTTAGAATGATTACAAACTTTCAGAACACACAGGACATCCAAGACTTTTCTAGCGATCGAATCCCCGACTACAATGCATAGACCTCCCACTAGATTTCGGACTGCACGAACACTGGCCCTTGGGATGGTCCTCGGTGGAACTCAGGGACAGGTCACGATACAGCTGGTCCTCTAGTGAAGTCACGGTGATGTCTAGGTCATAAGGACTAATGGTGTACAACTATACCATAGATATCTCTACTCGATTATTGGGAACCACTTAGAGATTTCTAGGGTGAGGGAGTTCAGTGAACTCCTCAACTTACAAGCACCCACTTATGCATGCCGATATCACAATACCGTTTATTGATGAGATGCAGTACACATACACTAAGTGCTAGTCTTAATGGGAAAGGCCGATATCCTCATTAGTGGCGTAACCCTTCGAGTAGGAACACGTTTAACAGTTATAATACTTGAGTAAATATCTCACGATCCTAACGATCAATTACTAGTACTTGTAATAACTGTAAGGACTATATCTATGCTTGTGACAAAGGGACAAAGATATAGAATGCCAAGGTGTTTTATCATTAATACGAATAAAGGTTCGTTTATTACAATAATAAATTCGAGAGACCACAGCCACATGTTGGCTTGTTGGTTACCTACTCTAACAATCTCCCACTTGACCTAAAGCCAACTACCCATAAATCGCAATCCCATCGACTCTCGATGTTTCTCATCGACCGATCTCGGTAAAGGCTTCGTGAAGGGGTCTGCAATGTTCTCTTCCGAGGTGACTCGTTCAACCTTAACTTCACCTCTATCAATGATCTCTCGGATCACGTGATACTTCCTCAGAATATGCTTCAACTTCTGATGAGATCGTGGCTCTTTAGCTTGCGCCACGGCTCCGGTGTTATCACAGTACAACGGTACTAGATCACTAGCATCAGGAATGACACCCAACTCTTGGATGAATTTCCTTATCCAAGTCCCTTCTTTTGCAGCTTCGGACGCTGCAATGTATTCCGCTTCGGTAGTGGAATCGGCTGTCGTGCTTTGCTTGGAACTCTTCCAACACACGGCACCACCATTAAGCGTGAATATAAATCCAGAGTTCGACTTTGAGTCGTCCACATCCGATTGAAAACTAGAGTCAGTAAAACCCTCTAATTTCAACTCGGCACCCCCATAGACCAAAAATATATCCTTAGTTCTTCTCAAGTACTTGAGGATATCTTTCACGGCTTTCCAGTGAGCCGGGCCGGGGTTAGACTGATATCTGCTTGTGACACTTACAGCATACGTAATATCGGGTCTCGTACATAGCATGCCATACATTATGCTTCCTATGGCAGAAGCATAAGGCGTCCATTTCATCTCCTCGATTTCACTAGGTGTTTGCGGACACATAGATTTCGAGAGACGAACCCCATGGGACATTGGCAAGAATCCCTTCTTGGATTCTTCCATGCTAAACCGTTTCATAACGGTGTCTATGTACAGGCTTTGGGATAAGCCAAGCATCTTTCTCGCTCTATCTCTATAGATGCGTATTCATAATACATAAGATGGTTCTCCCAAATCCTTCATTGAGAAACGTGTGGACAACCATGCTTTCGTTTGCTGCAACATTCCTACGTCATTCCCAATGAGTAGAATGTCATCAACGTAAAGCACTAAAAATATCACTTCCCTCCCACTAACCTTCTTGTATACACAAGGTTCCTCCGGATTCTTCTCAAAATCAAACTCTTTGATAGTTGAGTCGAACCTAATGTTCCAACTTCGGGATGCTTGTTTCAATCCATAAATGGATCGCTGGAGCTTGCAAACCTTTTGCTCACTTCCAGAAGATATGAAGCCTTCCGGCTGCGCCATGTAAATTTCTTCCTCAATATCTCCATTAAGGAAGGCGGTCTTCACATCCATTTGCCATATCTCGTAGTCGTACCACGCAGCTATGGCCAGCAAAATCCTAATGGACTTCAGCATCGCAACTGGCGAAAAGGTTTCCTCATAGTCAACGCCTTGCCTTTGAGTGTATCCTTTCGCTACCAATCTAGCTTTATAGGTCGATACCTTTCCATCAACTCCAATTTTCTTCTTATAGATCCACTTGCAGCCTATAGGAACAATTCCTTTGGGTGGATCTACCAAGGTCCACACCTTGTTGGAGTACATGGAGTCCATTTCGGATTTCATGGCAGTTAGCCAATGTCCCATGTCCGCATCCGATACGGCCTCATTGTATGTTCTTGGATCTTGTCCAAGATCAACATGATCTTCATCATTTTCGAGGAGGAATAACCTATTCGGCGTTTTCCGAACTCTTACGGATCTATGTACCGTAGGTTCAGGAGGTATATTAGTGGTTTGTTGTATTGGTTCGATTACTTGTTCTTGCGTTTGAACTTCACTTTGTGGTTCTTGAACTACTTCAAGTTCTATCATGCTGCCCTTTCTATCGGATAGAAACTTCCTTTCCAAAAAGGTGGCATTTCTCGAAACAAACGTCTTTGCTTCTTTGACATAGTAGAACTCGTATCCCATCGAGTCTTCGGGATACCCCACAAAATAGCACAAGTCGGATTTACTATCCAACTTATCTCCCACTAATCGCTTCACATAAGCGGGACAACCCCATATCCTAATATGTTTGTAGTTGGGTTTCCGGGAATGCCAAAGTTCATAAGGTGTGGATTTAACTGCTTTGGTGTTAACTCTATTCAGCAAATACGCGGCAGTACGAAGTGCATGACCCCACAAGTATGCCGGTAAGTTTGTGAACCCCATCATTGATCGAACCATATCTAATAAAGTTCGATTCCGACGTTCGGAGACTCCATTAAGTTGAGGAGTTCCCGGTGGAGTCCATTGGGATTGTATCCCATTCTCTTTTAGATAGTCAATGAACTCGATGCTCAAGTATTCTCCACCACGATCGGATCGCAGCTTCTTAATACTTCGTCCGAGTTGCTTTTCCACTTCGTGTCTAAAATCTTTGAACCTTTCAAATGTTTCAGACTTGTACTTCATCAAGTACACATACCCATACCTAGAACAATCGTCGGTAAAGGTAGCGAAGTAGTTATATCCACCCTTCGCACTAACACTTAGTGGACCACATACGTCTGTATGGATAAAATCCAAAAGACCCTCGGCTCGTTCCATTTTCCCTTTGTAGGGTGACTTGGTCATTTTCCCTTTAAGGCAAGATTCACAAGTTTGTAGTGATTTCACGTCCTCCAAAGAGAACAATCCTTCACTGAAAAAATCGTTCATCCTTCTTAAAGAGACATGACCTAATCTAGCGTGCCAAAGTTGTGCGGGGTTTCGATCTATCTCCTTACGTTTTGCTGATATAACATTAATAGGTATTTCATTTGGATTTAGTTCATACAAGTTGTTTAATAGTCGTCCTTTGCAAATCAAATTCTCATTCTTTTGTATAATGCAAATCGAATTTCCAAAAACAAAAGTAAAACCTTCAATATCTAATACATGAATAGAGATAAGGTTTCTAATGAGGGACGGAACAAATAAACAATCGTTCAAAACAATAGGAAAACTAGAATCCAAAACATTTAAGTAAATTGTGCCAATGGCTTCAGCAGCAACTCTTGCTCCATTCCCCATCCTTAGGTAGGTCTCACCCGCTCTAAGCCTTGGACTTCTTGTCATTAGCTGCAAATCATTGCACAAATGTGAGCCACAACCCGTATCCAATACCCAAGAAAAAGAGTTGACAGACAAATTTACGTCAATGAAATACGTACCCTTTTCAGAACCTTTCTGCTTTAGGTAAGCCTTGCAGTTGCGGCGCCAATGTCCTTTCTTTCCACAGTGATGGCAAGCATCATCAATTTGCTTGCCAACCTTTGCTTTGGGGCCCCCACTACCTTCACCCACTTCGAACTTGCTGTTTGGGAAGGGAACTCTTTCCTTTCTCTTCTTTTGGAAAGAACTCTTCTTTCCAGAAGTAGCAGCAATGAGAACAGACTTCTCTTTCTTAATGGTGGACTCGAAGCTGACCAACATGTTCATTAACTCATCCAAGGGAGGATCTAGTTTGTTCATGTTGAAGTTCACTATGAACGATTCATAGGAACTAGGGAGAGACAACAGGATCAAATCCAACGAGAGCTCGGCCGGGAGGGTGACATTAATATTCACTAGCTTTTCAAGGAGAGTGATCATTTTGAGACAGTGCTCGTGGACCGAAGTCCCTTCGCGCAGTCTCGCCGTGATCAACTCATTTGTAGCAGCGTACGTCGATGCCCTAATATTCTCACTATACATGCTATCGAGATGAGCCTTTATATCGAAAGCATGCATGTGAGACTCATATTTCCTCGCAAGCGCGGGCTCCATGGCGGCTATCATATAGCACCTAGTATAAGTGTCATCTTTCTTCCAAACTTCATAAGTTTCCTTTTCCGCATCAGTCGATGTGGCAGGTATAGTGGCGGGAAGTCTCTCGTTCAAAACATAGAGACGCCCCTCAACAGTTAGCACAAGCTTAAGACTACGCAACCAATCTAGGTAATTAGGGCCATTGAGTTTATTGTCGAGGATTGACATTATGGGATTCTTAGACATGATTATCTGAGACATATAGAGAAGAGGATTATTAGAGATTCGCGTTAAATGATTGTTACAATTAAATGTTTGGACTTATGTTATTTAATTGTTCTCCCACTAATTTTATCGAGTTCCACTTCCCTCTAGTAGACAAACGAGAAAACTGATTTTTCTTAATGGGCTTTAGGTCCAATAGACAAATATAACCCGTAGTTAATCTAGCCCGATTATATTTGCCCAAAGGTAGATCACAATCAATCATATCCACAATATGACCCTAAATTAATTTTCCTCACACTTGATAATGACCTAAGTTAATCTCGCGAATATCAAAATCGTCGTGTGTCAAGTCTAACCTACCAATCATAGATGCTCATAGAACTTGATTATGCCAAACTAATGCAGTCCCTAGTTAATCTAGCCGACCACGTTAATCCAACATAACCCTTTTCTATGGCTACCTTCATCGCTATGTCAATTGAATTACAGCTTACTCTACCATAGCACTCCCCGCTAACACGGCTTACTGCACTACAGCAAATGGCTACACATAATCCAACCGTTGGCAGAAGGAAAGAAATAACCACTACAACAAAAATGACTTTTAATAGCATAATTTTATAGCATTTTTGCGAAGAGTGCTATAATTGTTTTTCCGATACTTTTAATAACTAATAAAAACGCTATAAATTGATTTACTTTTATGGGCCGCTAAAAACTCTAAAAAAATCACATATTTTAGGCATATAATAAATTTCCTTCATACGCCGATCCCAATTTCCCATCGTCAAAAAGCCCTTTATCTTAGAACAGTGTTTCTCCGATTCTCCGTTTCTCTTCAAGATAAAAGTGCCGGCGGTTCTATCTGTTGTTTCCACTACTCAGTCATATGCGGCATCTCTCCGACGGTTCTCTCTCCATATGCAGCCATTGGAGGTGTCTCGCGGCAGAATTTCATTTCCATGGGAGCCACAAAATTGTATGTTTCTAGATTATCTTCTCTCTCTCGATCCAGCACCGATCTTCCGACGCAATCATGTTGGTTCCTTCGAATTTCCAGTCATAATAAGGAATCGCACTTTTTGTTTTCTAATTTTCGTTTGTTTTTTTTTTGTTTTAAAAAAAAGCCCTAATTTAAGTTCACTAAATTACTCTTTATTATTGAAGACTCCATGTTTATAATTTTTGGGTTGTTGTCAATGTGCAATAGAAAGAGACAATTTTGTGTATGTTGGAATTGTTACCCTCTGTCTGCCATCTTCATCTTCATCTTTTTTTTTTATATATGTTGGAATTGTTACCCTCTGTTTGTATCTGTTTAATACATGTATATATCTATATACTAATGCAAGTCTGTAATTGAAAAATTTGTTATATTTGATTTCGATATGGCATTTGAAGATTAATTAGATAAAACGTATTTTTTATTTTCAAAATGTTATTGCCTTATATCCTCTAATGAAGTTTGAATTTTCATTTATGACTTTTTGTGGGTTTATGTCTTTCTTGGACTGCAAATATACTATTGATGGTATTTCTTGTCTAGCTTACCCTTTTATTCTTATATTTGTGAGTATTCCTTGAATTTTCTTTTTTGGAGTTTCTTGTTTACATAGGAATGTTGTAATGTGTGATGATTGACTATATAGTTTATTTTTATCTTAGTTAGTTCGGTGTGCATGTATTTGGATGTTTGACAGATACTTCTTATTTCTTGCTTTGCAGTTTTAACTTCCGCACATATCAATCTCAGCTGTTAGAACTTGCAAGACGAAACAAATTCCAATTACAAAGGTATTTACTTTGGGAATTAATCTTCACCGTCAAGTTTAATATGCTAATTATTGATCGCCTGAGGTTTGCCATGTAGAAGTAGAATTGAATCTCCTAAATTTCTTATTCGCAAGCTTTAATTTTCTTTATAGAGTTTTTTATTACTTTAAAATTGGAATTCTGGCTACTTTTAATTTTAATAAATTGTTGCCAGGAATATCAGTAAAGAACACAGTACATTGAAGTAGTTGTCTGTTTAGGTTTCTTTCCGCAAGCTCTGATGCCCTGTGAATATTAACTAGTTACACAGGTAACACCCTCATTCTCATAACCCTATTGTTGTCATCATGTTTGAGATCAGTTTATATGAAAAATAATATAAATTTATAGCAGGGCGATAACATATTCTACCCCTTTTATGATCTTAAATTTCTTTATCTATCATGATTTTCTGAATCATTGCACATCAAAAATTATCTCTTTAATTTTTTTGCCCCCATTAATTAGAGTGGGATAGATAGTTCATTTTATTTTTTTGGTGTATATGAACAATTCCTAAATTATGTGCATCTCTTTGAAGGTCTTCATCTGAGATGGAATTTATTGAAGTTGGCATCGCCGTTGCAATAAACTGGTTATGGTTTAGAGCTCAGTAAGATGTTACATTTGTTGTATTATTTTCCAACATATATATTAGAGTCATTTTATTTTACATAAGCTAATTAAGTAATTTACGTTCTCTTCTTTTGTAATAGGTGATGCAGTCAAGGATGCAGTCAAGGATGACTCTGAACTAGTTTTTTGTTGTGACATTGTCTTTTTTCTTTTTTCATTAATGAGTATGAATACTAGAAGATTAATGTTAGAGTTTGTGTTCTATAGACAATTTGGTTGAGATGTTTTTAATGACAACTATTTATTCTGTATCATCTTGTTATTCTATAATTTTTTTATTATTAATGAATGCCCCAATATGCATGATATTACTAAAAGCTAAAAGCTAATAAAAGGTTGTTTAAATAATTTATAAAAGCGATTACATAATTCTATAATAAATTATTTATATCAGTTTATTAATTTTTTTTCTCATCTTTAATAGCATTTAGGACAAGCCATCACAGAGTTACAATAGCATTTGAACGTAAGCTACAAAAAGACATACAATAGCATAAAAAAAATGCTACCATAGCTTTACAATAGCGTTTCATCACAGTTGTACAAATCCATACAATAGCACTTAAAAAACGCTATAGTACGTGTAAATATAATAGCGTTTAAAGAATGCTATAAAAGAACCGAGACCTATTATAGCTCCGGCAGACATAGCGTTTTCAAAAACGCTATAGAATCCTATAACAGCGTTTTTCAAACGCTATGGATGGTGATTTGTGTTGTAGTGAACTCAACAGATTGGGTCATTCTTTATAGCTTGAAATGATTCTCAATTAGATTAAGAATGAGGGGTTTTATTAAAAGTTTTATCTCATCAGAAGGTTCGGATTGGTCTATGTGATTCCTACATCTATGTTCTCTAAAGGTATATGGAAACGCATATTGTCCTAAGAGGAACATACGACCTAATTATATAATTAATTACATTAATTAATTATCGGGTTTTTCAAAATAATTATAGAACCTCAACTAGCATAAATCATTCAAATAATGTTGAGGTAGTACTAATTAAGTTGAACTATAATCAATATTATATATGTGTTCTATTCATTGAAATCAATTTAACAATTTAAATTAATTAATTAATCTAACACCTATTTACTAAAATAGATGATTGTCGATCCAATTATCTAATTGGGATTAATTGAAAATAATTTTCCAAAAATTAAAATCAATTTGTTTTAAGTTTAATTTTAGAAATCTGAAATAAATTTTTTTTTTTTTTTTTTTATTTTCCGTGAACCGGTTCGGCCCAACCGGTCTGACCGGTTCGGACTGAAGCGGTCCGGTTCTGCCCGGTCCAGCTGACCCAAATCAGTGGGCCGGGTCAGTCGGACCGAGAACCGGTCTGACCGACCCGAATCCACGTAGATTCGGTCAACTAGATCGCACACAACCAACGAACCGGCCGGTTCGACCGGTTCGATCCGAACAATTAAAAACCGATGTTTAAAAATAATTTCAGATCCGATTTTCCAATTTTAAACAATTTTAAAGCTGGAAAAATTCTAAACAATATTTCAAAAATATTTTAAACTTACGAAAACTCCCAATTACATAATACAACAATCACTACTTTAATAAATCGAACATGCATAAAATCATAGCATATTATACGACGCAATTAATTACGCAACCTGGCTCTGATACCACTGTTGGGTTTCGGGCACGTGTACGCAGCGGAAAACAAAAGTTTTATGCGATTTAAACAATTTAAAACACATAAACACATGCCCGACAATATTGAAACAATTAATTGCGTACCTTTAAGGTTCCAGCGAAATTAAAAACAACATACATGCTAAATAATTTAACCAAATTTAAATCAATTAACATGCTCGCGTTTAAACCAAATAACATGCTCGCAACGATTAGAACGATTACACGTAATCACATAAAATCATAAGAGAACGAACATGAATATATTGTATAAACGTAAACGAATCAAAAACATGAGATTCGTGTGTTTACCTCTTGAAGCGTGATGTAGGAGCGCTAAGCAAGTCGAGATTGCTACGGAAACCAATCCGTACAATCCGGGGCAGCAGCGGCGAGACGGCACGGCGGCGCGTGTATCTCACGCGCGGTCTTCGGGGCGGCGCGTTGGTCGCGTGCGTCGTCAGCTTGAAGGCTGCTCCTCGATTCTTCGATCTTCCTCCTCTCGGATTTCACCTCGTATACTTCGATCTACTAAGACGTGGCACTAGACACGAAGTAGTTAGAATAAAACGGAAGAAACGAAAAGAGGAAAAGATTACCGAAAGGGATCGGCCAACGGATGGCCGATTCCGGCGATTCTCCGGCGACGGCGGCGCGGTGGCCGAGGAGAGAGGGCCGAGAGAGAGGGTGTGAGCGGCTAGGGTTAGGGTTTTTATTGTGTGTTTGGGCAAGACCTATAAATCAAGTATTTATATGTCTTGCATAAAACCCTAGCGGGCTTAAGTTGGACCGGGCCCAACAGCTTAAGTCCGTTAGTACTTTTACTTGCTCGTCTCTCTTAATTTAATGACCGAAAAATTGCAACGATTACATTTTCGGAATCATTATAAAGTCCTCGTCATTACGAGTGACAACTCTCAATTTCCAACTTTCCAAAAGTGAAAACCCTAGTTCAGTACACTTTCTAAATTTGGAAACTTCCCGATTTAGAAAGTCCACTACAATGTTCGCCTATTCTTTTCCTTTTCTTATTCTCATTCATAATTCCAAATTACGAATGTTGGACCCAATCTTATTGACTTCCAATCATGCAAAGATAAACTATTTTATCTCTGACCGTTTATTCAAAGATCTCATGTGCACGAGCAGTGTGACCCTCGATGGTTCAGGTGTAAGCTAGCCGTGGGCCCACAACCCTTTGTGGTCAAAACTCGTCCCTTAGAGTTACGATTAAGATGAAGCTCGTTTCACCTTAATCACCCAACGAATCAAGATTGGCGTCTAGCAACTACGCGTCATGATTCCCTAGATACAAATGAAGTGCCTGCAAGAACCTTCAGATATAGTTAACGTACAGTACGGTCCCTTCGATACATATGTCCCGATCGAACTAGAGGCATTGGTTCATCGAGACCTCTTTATATGTTCGATGACGGTGCGATCGGTCCAAGTGTTGTAATCGTCACGTGCATGACTTAGAGAATCGAATTCTCTAATCATCACTTAGTCAGCTCTGGCCAGAGACTTAGAATGATTACAAACTTTCAGAACACACAGGACATCCAAGACTTTTCTAGCGATCGAATCCCAGACTACAATGCACAGACCTCCCACTAGATTTCGGACTGCACGAACACTGGCCCTTGGGATGGTCCTCGGTGGAACTCAGGGACAGGTCACGACAGCTGGTCCTCTAGTGAAGTCACGGTGATGTCTAGGTCATAAGGACTAATGGTGTACAACTATACCATAGATATCTCTACTCGATTATTGGGAACCACTTAGAGATTTCTAGGGTGAGGGAGTTCAGTGAACTCGTCAACTTACGAGCACCCACTTATGCATGCCGATATCACAATACCGTTTACTGATGAGATGCAGTACACATACACTAAGTGCTAGTCTTAATGGGAAAGGCCGATATCCTCATTAGTGGTGTAACCCTTCGACTAGGAACACGTTTAACAGTTATAATACTTGAATAAATATCTCACGATCCTAACGATCAATTACTAGTACTTGTAATAACTGTAAGGACTATATCTATGCTTGTGACAAAGGGACAAAGATATAGAATGCCAAGGTGTTTTATCATTAATACGAATAAAGGTTCGTTTATTACAATAATAAATACGAAAGACCACAGCCACATGTTGGCTTGTTGGTCACCTACTCTAACAGCCTGTGGATTGGCTACGGATGTGAAAAACTGTTTGATGTCCAAGCCGAGACACCAATTTTTTACTTTGTCGCCGCAAAATTGGGTTCCATTATCTGAGATAATGGCACGTGGGATGCAAAAGCGACACACGATGTTTTTCCATAGGAATTGGATGACTTCTTCTTCTCGAATGCGTGCTAAGTGTTCAGCCTCCACCCATTTGGTGAAGTAATCCACTGCTACAATGAGGAATTTGCGCCCTCCCGTGTCGGGTGGGAATGGTCCAACTAAATCCATTCCCCATTGGGCGAAAGGGATGGGACTGCCAATTGGTTGCATTAATGCCGCTGGTAGATGAGGGATATTGGCATGCTCTTGGCAGGGCTTACACCTCCGGACTAATCTCTTTGCGTCTTCATGCATCGTTGGCCAATAGTAGCCTTGCCTCAGTAGTTTGAGAGCTAAGGTTCTCCCGCTTAAGTGATTTCCGCAGATACCTTCATGTACTTCTCTAAGTACGTAATTCGCTGTGGTCGGGTCGAGGCACTTGAGATAGGGGAATGAGAACCCTCGTTTGTACAATTATTCTCCCACTATGATGAAGCGAGCGGCTCTCGTTTTTAACTTCCGGGCTTCAGTGAGATCAGCAGGGAGTTCTCCCTTCTTGAGATAGTTTATGATTGGAGTGAACCAGCATGGTTCATCCTCCTCGTTGTACTGTATTTCATTGGGTGAAAGTATCTCCGGCTGAGGTGAAGTGAGGAGCGTCACCTTTCGACTTCCAATGCCTGCCATGGAGCTTCCAAGCCTAGCCAATTTGTCCGCATGAACGTTACTGGAGCGAGGTACTTGTTTAATTTCGTAGCTTTCGAACTTGGATAATAAAGTGTGTGTGAGAGCTAAGTATTTGGCCATGGTGTCTTATTTGGCCTCGTAAACGCCGAGTACTTGGTTAACGACGAGCTGAGAGTCGCTTTGGATTAGGAGCTTACGTGCTCCGGCAGCTAGGGCGAGGCGGATTCCTGCTATCAGTGCTTCGTATTCAGCGACGTTGTTTGAGGCTGTGAATTCGAATCGTTGAGCATATTCGAACTCGTCTCCGTCAGGGTTTGTTAGGACGATACCCGATCCACCTCCTGTGGCAGTGGAAGATCCGTCGACGCTGACAAACCAAGTAGGTATAGAGGTGTTTCCTTCTACTGAGGTCATTTCGACTAGAAAGTCAGCCAGTACTTGCGCTTTGATAGAGGGGCGGGGTTTGAATTCCACCCCATATTCACTTAGCTCTATCGCCCACTTTGCCAATCGCCCGGATGTCTCGGGACTCCTTAGTATCTGCTTCAGAGGATAATTGGTGAGAACCACCACTTGATGTGACTGGAAGTAAGGTCGAAGCTTCCGAGCTGCGTTGATGAGGGCAAGAGCGAGCTTTTCCATATTGGTATAGAGTTGTTCGGCTCCTTGAAGGGCGCGACTAATGTAATATATGGGTTGGTGACCTTTTCCTCCATCTCGGATGAGGACTGCGCTGATGGCATCAGCTGAGGTAGCTAAGTACAGTAGGAGGGTGTCTCCTGGCTGAGGTTTTGTGAGCAAGGGTGGGGATGCGAGATACAACTTCAGCTCAATGAATGCTTTTTGACATGCTTCATCCCATTCGAATTTCTTTCCTCCCCTTAAAATCTTGAAGAAGGGGAGGGCCTTGTCTGCTGATCTAGAAATGAATCTATTCAAAGACGCCAAACAACCGTTAAGCTGTTGGACTTTCTTGATAGATGTTGGTGGAGGCATGGAGGTGATTGCTTCGATTTTTGCGGGATTAGCTTCGATTCCCCGCTGCGAAATCATATATCCCAAAAATTTGCCTCCCCGAACTCCGAATGAACATTTGAGGGGGTTGAGCTTCATCTTATATTTTCGCAGGGTGGCAAAACATTGATCCAAATCAGTTAAATGGTCCGAGACCTTGACACTTTTGACGAGCATGTCGTCGATGTACACCTCCATATTCTTACCGATCTGGTCTGCGAACATTGTGTTCACTAGACGCTGGTAAGTGGATCCCGCGTTTTTTAACCCGAAAGGCATGACTTGATAGCAGTAGATGCCTTGGTCAGTGAAGAAACTAGCCCTCCCTTGATCTTCTGGTGCGAGTAAGATCTGGTTGTACCCTTGATATGCATCGAGGAAGCTGAGGAGCTCGCACCCCGAGGTCGAATCGATGAGTTGGTCGATTCTAGGTAGAGGAAATGGGTCCTTAGGGCAAGCTTTGTTGAGGTCAGTGAAGTCTACGCATAATCTCCACTTGCCACCCGGCTTGGGAACGAGTACTACGTTCGACAACCATTCAGGATACTAAACTGGTCGTATATGTCCTGCCTCAAGAAGTTTTGCCACTTCCGCTTTGATATGCTTGTTGCGTTCGGGACCAAATGTCCGTTTCCTTTGTTTGACTGGCTTCAAACTTTTGTCGACGTTGAGCCGGTGTAGAGCTACCTGAGGAGGAATGCCCGTCAAATCTTGGGCTTTCCATGCGAACACATCTCCATTGTGTCGTAGGAAGTTGATTAGCTGTTGTTCCGTCTTTGGATCTAGATCGGATCCGATTCGTATAAGCTTGGAATCATCTCCGGGTGTGAGCTCTATGACCTTAAGCTCTTCGACGGCTGCTAGCTTGATGCTGTCGTCTGGTACACTGATAAGGATTTCTTTATCATCCTGGATGATTACGTTGACCCACTTCCGTTTGTCGGATTTTTGAGTGTCGTCTCCCCTTCCGGACGGTTTAGGCTTCTTGGAAGGTTCTCGTAGGGCCCTTGCATAGTATTCTCAGGCGAGACGTCGATCTCCCAATACTTCCCCCATTCCATAAGGAGTGGAGAATTTCCACTTTTGATGGTAGGATGAAGGCACTGACTTGAATGTGTGGATTGCTGGCCTCCCTAGGATGACATTGTAAGGGGACGACTTGTCGACGATGAGAAATTTGATTATCTTGGTGATTCGACAAGGGTTTTCCCCTAAGGAGATAGGCAATTCCACTTCACCCATGGATAACACGCCCTCTCCCGTGAATCATTTTAGGGGCGTGGAGATGGGGTTAAACTGGGCATTATCTATGCCTAGTTGCTTGAAAGCGTGGAGATATATTATGTCGGCTGAGCTTCCACCGTCCACCAATATCTTCTTAACCAGGAAATTGGCGGCCGATGCTGTGATCACCAGTGTATCAACATGATATTCATCTTGACCTTCAAGGTCCGAAGAGTTGAAGATTATGCTATGATCAGGTCTTCGTATCTGGTAGATAGAGGCGGACGAAGAGGCATGCTCTTGATTCATACGTGCTGACCGAGCGAGGTTGCGTCTCGCATTTTGTGAATCGCCACCCGCCGGTCCTCCGGAGATAAAGTTAATGGCTCCCAGGGTGGGTTGATTGTCATTGTTATCTTGTCCTCGCCGATGACTTCCCTCCTCTCTTCGTTGTGTTTGATCTCGATTGTTATCTCGGCGTGGGAGGTCATCACGCAGCTTGTTTCGAGTCTTATCGATGTACTCGCCTAAGTGGCCCTGCTTGATCAATCTTTCAATGGCTACCTTGAGTTGTGCACAATCCTCGGTAGTATGTCCTCTATCCTTGTGGAATCGACAGTAGCAGTCCGACTTTTCTTGTTTTGCATTTGGCTGCATAGGACGTGGAAGCTCTGCTAAACCTCTTTGTTCTATCACGTGGAGGATTTCAGTGAGGCGAGTGTTTAGCGGCGTGAACCTATTGTAGGAGGAAGATGGTTGACCTTGAGGTGGAAGTGGTGGACGTCGATCATCCCGCCTCCTATTGTCCTGACGGTCATCTTCCCTTTTCCTTTTAGGAGGAGCATGGGTAGAGGCTTCCTCTATCTGTACATATTTTTCGGCTCGATTCAGCAATTCCTCTAGATTGCCTGGAGGCCTTCCGGCGATTGATTCTTTGAATCTACCTGGCTTCAAGTTTTGTTGCATAATCCCAGACAGCATGTCTTGCCCTACACTGGGGACTTCATGGACGGCTTCTACGAAACGCTTGATGTAGTTGCGGAGCGTTTCGTTATCTCTCTGTACTACAGAGAAAATGTGGGCTGGGGTCTTGGCATACTGCTTGTTGATGGCGAATTGATTGGTGAACCGTGTTGACAACCGAGCGAAGGTGTCAATCGATCTTGTGGGTAGAGAGTTGAACCAATTCATAGCTCTATTTGAGAGAGTGGTGCGGAACATTTTGCACATCACTGCGTCCGTCGGGCCGTATAAATCCGCCATGGCATTGAATTTCTCTATATGCTCTTGTGGATCGGTGGTCCCTTCAAATTGAGGTAACCCCGAGATCTTCACTCCTTGAGGTAATACCTCGTTGAGAATGTCTATGGTGAAGGACTGCGCTTACTGGGACGGTCATTCTTTCACCCATTGGATTATTCGGTTGGGGGAAAGGAATTTGGCGAGACATTCTACTGTTTATCTCGCCTTCTCCCTCATTAAAGAGAGGGAGTCTCTGTGGGGACGCATTCCCCCGTGGGGGTGAGCGCTGACGTTGCTGTCGGGGCTGTGCCCCCCCTGTGATTGGTGGATAGCTGCACTCGGGACCGTGGGTCCGAGGTGGAGGATGATACACTTATTTGATTCTGAACTGGCGGTGGTGCCATAGGTTGCACCACTGGTGGAGCTGGCACAGGTATCACATTGGGAGCGTTTGATCCCATCGTGGCGATATATTGAGTCACGGCTTCGGTGGCGGCGCGAGTTGAGGCTTATGCTATCATGCGTTGGAGCGCATCCTCAGTTATTTGAACCGTTCGAGGAGCAGGGAGTGGCGGATCGGCGAGTGGTGGGTCCCGAGGGGGGATCACCTGAACCTCGCGAGGAGGGTCCGCAGCACGTGGAGGAGGTGGCAAGCCAGATCCTCCACGGACTGGGAGGTTGCTAGCTGTGTCATTTTCTCTCCGAGCAGACGCCTCAGGAGGATCTTGTTGGCTACGTGATCTGGTTTGCATCGTTCCCACAGACGGCGCCAAACAGATGATGCTAATTTCTTAGATCACCTAGGGTAGTGTAGAAAACGAGCTGGGAGAGCAAAGTGTTGGTCGAAAACCTACACGCAAGTGCACGTATCGTACAAGTAATATAGTGGACAATTAAGTCCGGATATCGAACCCACAGGGAATATTTAATTATCTAATCCTAGACGCTAAATTCTACCAATTATTATCAAGCCCACCCTACACAGTCGAAAGATGATTAATAAGCGAAATTAAACTAAAGCAATTAAAAAGACAAAAACAAGAAAGCAATTAAAACGGATTCTATTTATCAGAGTAAACGAGCCTAGGATTTTATTTTTCCCCCTATGTGATTATTATTCCCCCAATTCCTTCAATTATGCAAGCAATTAACCCGGATTATTAACCTGAGATGCTAAAATAATCATAACCCGCTTCCGCGTGTATTACAATTCTAATATTCTAGATTCAATTACTATATTCCTATGCAATTAATTCTAGAACACAGCATTAAGCACAAATCTCAATAATGGCTACCTAAGAAATTAACTATATTCCTATGTTAATACCACAAAGGCTCTTCTACCACAGTTCTATTTATTAACCCGATCTTCCGATTCATGCGATTAACAATAACATAAAAGCGCATAAAGTGGCCAGTTTCATGAACTTAATAAAACAAGTAGAAGAAATAATCCGGAGTTAAAACTTGCATAAAATCATAGAAAAGGGTTCATAAATCCCACATAGGGTTCCAAATAAAATCCTAGAAATAAAGACTTAGCTACTCGTGATTCTTATGATAAATAAAATAAAATAAATAAATTAAATAAGAAAAACTATGCTTGAGTCTTCGTTGATCTTCGTTCCTCGCTTTTTGTGGTGTCGAATTTCGTGCTTATGGTGTGGGGACTTGTTGCTTTTATAGGCTTTTCTTGATAAGGAAGTAGTAGAAACCTAATAGGAATCTATTTCCGCCACTTTTTTCCACCAGGATTTGTTCTTCGATTTTCGCCATGTTGGAGTCCGAATTTAGGAATGTTGCGTAAATAAGAGTTGTAGCCCTTGAAATTAGCTTTCCAATGCCGCCAAAATCAGCTGATTTGGAGTTCGTATGAGAGAGATATGCTCGAAATGGTGGACACTGCCAAAGCTGTGGCGAGATTCCTTCTTCCAATTCGATTTATTTCCTTATTTGCAACTTTTTCCTTTCTTTTTGATCTTTTTTCCTTCATGGACACCTAATTCTCTTTTTCACCTATAAAACACAAAATCAATCAATTAAAAGCACAAATATAATTAAATCTAAACAAAAGATCCACGTAAAGTAAACGTATTGAGCGTAAAATTTACACTCAACACACCCCCAAACTTGAACTTTGCTTGTCCTCAAGCAAAATCTAATCGTAAGCAAATAACTCAACTACTGCATCTCATCACATAGATCAATGATCAACTTCACGTTTTCAGAACTTGGAATTATAATGACAATTCTTAGGCATTCGCAAGCTCAAAATTCAACAACACTTAGTCACTCACCATTACCAAAAACCACAATTCATACAATTGCTTCAAGCATCCAATATTTGCAAATTAAAGATAGAAAAAATTTATACTTACATGCGTATGCTTGACTCCAAATACTCACCAAATTATTCTACTCTACTAATATCGAACAATTAAGCTATTGGGATCATTGGGGCTTTGTGGCTTTCAATTGTTAGGCTCTTTGGTTCGAGGTAGGAAATATGGGTATGTGTGGCTATTCTTCTTGAATTTAGGTGATTACGCCAAAATTTGAAAGATAGGCGTTTGAAACAATGAATTCACCTTTAAGGACTTTAATAAACTCGATTCTCAAAAGTTCAAAAGTCTCCACTTTTGCTTTTGAGGCAATGGATCGAGTTTTCAAAAATAATTCAATAACTAGCCCTTATTTCTCCCTTCTAGTCTCTTCTTCTTCTCTTTTCTTTCTTTTTCTTTCTTTTATTTTTTTTTATTTTTTATTTAATATATATATATATATATATATATATATATATATATATATATATATATAGAGGCATATATATTTGTCTTCTTTTTTTTTTCTTTTTTTTTTCTTTTTTTTTTTTTGAAGAAGAAGAAGGACCTTATAAAAAATTTCGACCGAACTCCAAGGGGTAATTTTCAAGAATCTCCACCTATTCTACCTTACACATTGGCTAAAGGAAAGAACACCTTTTCTCCGAGGCTCAAATCAAGGTTCTAAGGATAATTTCGATAAAAAGGTCGGCTTGAAAGGCTCAAACGGTTCAAAGAAGGCCCAAATCATATCCCAAATCACTCACTACTCAATACTTCGTATCATAAATTTCCTAAGGTGAGTCTTAAAACCGAACATAGCATGATCTAGCACAAATTAATTCCAAATTTAAAATACAAAACATTCAACAAAAGCAATGCACAAAATGTGATTCCTAGCAATAATTCGCTTCTAAGTCCCGTTGAATCGAAAGCTAAACAAACATCAAATCCTTATCACATAAAACAAGCAATTTCATCATCAAACATTGATCATCTCTCATCATCATAAATCATCGATGCATTCGACTCAAGCAATTTTTTTTTTTTTTATATATTCCGGAAAAACGAGAAAAACAATAAAAACGAATAAAACCTAATGCATGCAAAATAAAACAAATAAGCACAAAAACAAGTTTTTCACCCCCAAACTTAAAATTTTCGTTGCCCTCAACGAAATTAGCACAAAGTTTTAAGGATAGAAAACACCTGATTTATTCGGAGTCGGTGTGATCGGGGTGCTCCTCTCTCGCTCTCTCACGCTCGTCCTCATCGGAAAGCTCGGGTACGGGCTCAAGAATGGGTGCCGGTAAAAATTGGATGAGAATCGACCTCCAAATTTGGTTGAGGCAATTTGTCGAACACCTTGTGGGCGTGCCTTGAAAGAGTAGATTTTGGAGAATTTGGTTCGATTCTCTAGCTTCCATTTGTGTGTGGGAGTTTGAGAGAAGGAAAGAGGAGGGTTTAGGAAATAATGGGGGAAAAAATCTAATTTTTTAAAGTTAAAACGCCCTAAAAATCGTCGGACGGCCGTCCCGGTTTTTGTGCTGATTTTCGGACGGCCGTCCGACATCTCTGTCTCCCCACTGTTCACGGGACGGCCGTCCCATGTTTGTGCCTTATTTTCGGACGGCCGTCCCACAGGCAATGATGCCGTTTGGTGCTTTCTGTTTCCCAGACGGCCGTCTAAGATTTTGCTTGCAATTTCGGACGGCCGTCTGGACCCCCTGACCATGTTTTCGACCCTGAAAATTAAAATTCAAATAGATTAATTAGAATGCATGCCTATGAAAATAAAAACGAAACGAAAAATCAAAGAAAACTACGAAAAACAATAAAGCTGGGGTTGCCTCCCGAGAAGCGCTAAATTTTAAGTCTTCAGCCGGACTTTGCTTCTTGAAATTGTTATGTCCAATCCAAAGCCTTGTAGATTGCGCATCCATCCATGAGCTTTGTCACTTCAATTGCAACCGATACAGGGATAGGATTGCAATATGTCAGGGTCCACCTTAGCTTGTAGTCTTTCTTAGTTGTAATCAATCGGTACGAAGCCAAGTAGGGATCTTCATCACCCGCTCCCTTAAATCGGTAAACAAAAACCTCACGTCCGCGTATAACCTCCACTTCAAACACATTCGTCTTCTCATCAACCTCTGTTGATGCCTTCAAATCCACGTCACGAACAACAATAATATCCTCAATTTGAATATTTGCACTAACCACATCCATCTCCTTCTCTTGTTCCGAGACATCTTTGGAGTTGAGCTCGATTTCATTGTCTGATTCATCATCTTCAAGTGTCTTCGTAATTTCTTTTTCCCTCTCATCGACACTATTTTCTAGGTCTAAAGGATTTTTCTCATCACAAGTTTCAGACGGATTTTCTTTGTTGCAACCATTCTCGATATTGTCTGAAATATTTTCAAGAGACCTCTTGAGCTTCATCTCTTCCAACATTATTTCTAGTCTTCGGATAGATGCTTGAGTGGATTTCATAAAATCTTCAAGGATGGATTTCCTATAACACTCCTCAATAGTGGGTTCTCGTGGCTTTGCATAATAGGTTTGAAAATCATCAAATTGCGGCTCATGATGTTGAAAATTGTGGAAATCTTGGCATGAATTGCTCTGCTCGTACGTGTTGGTGTATGTGTTCCAATAACCGCCGTTGGTGTTATCGATGAAATTATTCGCTTTCGGTGCATACCAACATTGGTTAGTGTAATGATCTCCACCACATCTTGAACAAAGTAACGGCATATTATAGGTATTTTGGAGGTATTCGCCAGACGGAAGCCATTCATATCCCGTTTGAGTTGTGCGAAAATTGTAACCTGACATGTAACCAAAGAAAAAAAAAATATATTAAAACGAAAAAAAATAATTTGGGTGAATCGTGAAAATTGTTCAAATTTAGAGCTAGAATAAAATAAATAATTAAAATATTCCCCGGCAACGGCGCCAAAAACTTGTTGGTCGAAAACCTACACGCAAGTGCACGTATCGTACAAGTAATATAGTGGACAATTAAGTCCGGATATCGAACCCACAGGGAATATTTAATTATCTAATCCTAGACGCTAAATTCTACCAATTATTATCAAGCCCACCCTACACAGTCGAAAGATGATTAATAAGCGAAATTAAACTAAAGCAATTAAAAAGACAAAAACAAGAAAGCAATTAAAACGGATTCTATTTATCAGAGTAAACGAGCCTAGGATTTTATTTTTCCCCCTATGTGATTATTATTCCCCCAATTCCTTCAATTATGCAAGCAATTAACCCGGATTATTAACCTGAGATGCTAAAATAATCATAACCCGCTTCCGCGTGTATTACAATTCTAATATTCTAGATTCAATTACTATATTCCTATGCAATTAATTCTAGAACACAGCATTAAGCACAAATCTCAATAATGGCTACCTAAGAAATTAACTATATTCCTATGTTAATACCACAAAGGCTCTTCTACCACAGTTCTATTTATTAACCCGATCTTCCGATTCATGCGATTAACAATAACATAAAAGCGCATAAAGTGGCCAGTTTCATGAACTTAATAAAACAAGTAGAAGAAATAATCCGGAGTTAAAACTTGCATAAAATCATAGAAAAGGGTTCATAAATCCCACATAGGGTTCCAAATAAAATCCTAGAAATAAAGACTTAGCTACTCGTGATTCTTATGATAAATAAAATAAAATAAATAAATTAAATAAGAAAAACTATGCTTGAGTCTTCGTTGATCTTCGTTCCTCGCTTTTTGTGGTGTCGAATTTCGTGCTTATGGTGTGGGGACTTGTTGCTTTTATAGGCTTTTCTTGATAAGGAAGTAGTAGAAACCTAATAGGAATCTATTTCCGCCACTTTTTTCCACCAGGATTTGTTCTTCGATTTTCGCCATGTTGGAGTCCGAATTTAGGAATGTTGCGTAAATAAGAGTTGTAGCCCTTGAAATTAGCTTTCCAATGCCGCCAAAATCAGCTGATTTGGAGTTCGTATGAGAGAGATATGCTCGAAATGGTGGACACTGCCAAAGCTGTGGCGAGATTCCTTCTTCCAATTCGATTTATTTCCTTATTTGAAACTTTTTCCTTTCTTTTTGATCTTTTTTCCTTCATGGACACCTAATTCTCTTTTTCACCTATAAAACACAAAATCAATCAATTAAAAGCACAAATATAATTAAATCTAAACAAAAGATCCACGTAAAGTAAACGTATTGAGCGTAAAATTTACACTCAACACACCCCCAAACTTGAACTTTGCTTGTCCTCAAGCAAAATCTAATCGTAAGCAAATAACTCAACTACTGCATCTCATCACATAGATCAATGATCAACTTCACGTTTTCAGAACTTGGAATTATAATGACAATTCTTAGGCATTCGCAAGCTCAAAATTCAACAACACTTAGTCACTCACCATTACCAAAAACCACAATTCATACAATTGCTTCAAGCATCCAATATTTGCAAATTAAAGATAGAAAAAATTTATACTTACATGCGTATGCTTGACTCCAAATACTCACCAAATTATTCTACTCTACTAATATCGAACAATTAAGCTATTGGGATCATTGGGGCTTTGTGGCTTTCAATTGTTAGGCTCTTTGGTTCGAGGTAGGAAATATGGGTATGTGTGGCTATTCTTCTTGAATTTAGGTGATTACGCCAAAATTTGAAAGATAGGCGTTTGAAACAATGAATTCACCTTTAAGGACTTTAATAAACTCGATTCTCAAAAGTTCAAAAGTCTCCACTTTTGCTTTTGAGGCAATGGATCGAGTTTTCAAAAATAATTCAATAACTAGCCCTTATTTCTCCCTTCTAGTCTCTTCTTCTTCTCTTTTCTTTCTTTTTCTTTCTTTTATTTTTTTTTATTTTTTATTTAATATATATATATATATATATATATATATATATATATATATATATATAGAGGCATATATATTTGTCTTCTTTTTTTTTTCTTTTTTTTTTCTCTTTTTTTTTTTTTGAAGAAGAAGAAGGACCTTATAAAAAATTTCGACCGAACTCCAAGGGGTAATTTTCAAGAATCTCCACCTATTCTACCTTACACATTGGCTAAAGGAAAGAACACCTTTTCTCCGAGGCTCAAATCAAGGTTCTAAGGATAATTTCGATAAAAAGGTCGGCTTGAAAGGCTCAAACGGTTCAAAGAAGGCCCAAATCATATCCCAAATCACTCACTACTCAATACTTCGTATCATAAATTTCCTAAGGTGAGTCTTAAAACCGAACATAGCATGATCTAGCACAAATTAATTCCAAATTTAAAATACAAAACATTCAACAAAAGCAATGCACAAAATGTGATTCCTAGCAATAATTCGCTTCTAAGTCCCGTTGAATCGAAAGCTAAACAAACATCAAATCCTTATCACATAAAACAAGCAATTTCATCATCAAACATTGATCATCTCTCATCATCATAAATCATCGATGCATTCGACTCAAGCAATTTTTTTTTTTTTTATATATTCCGGAAAAACGAGAAAAACAATAAAAACGAATAAAACCTAATGCATGCAAAATAAAACAAATAAGCACAAAAACAAGTTTTTCACCCCCAAACTTAAAATTTTCGTTGCCCTCAACGAAATTAGCACAAAGTTTTAAGGATAGAAAACACCTGATTTATTCGGAGTCGGTGTGATCGGGGTGCTCCTCTCTCGCTCTCTCACGCTCGTCCTCATCGGAAAGCTCGGGTACGGGCTCAAGAATGGGTGCCGGTAAAAATTGGATGAGAATCGACCTCCAAATTTGGTTGAGGCAATTTGTCGAACACCTTGTGGGCGTGCCTTGAAAGAGTAGATTTTGGAGAATTTGGTTCGATTCTCTAGCTTCCATTTGTGTGTGGGAGTTTGAGAGAAGGAAAGAGGAGGGTTTAGGAAATAATGGGGGAAAAAATCTAATTTTTTAAAGTTAAAACGCCCTAAAAATCGTCGGACGGCCGTCCCGGTTTTTGTGCTGATTTTCGGACGGCCGTCCGACATCTCTGTCTCCCCACTGTTCACGGGACGGCCGTCCCATGTTTGTGCCTTATTTTCGGACGGCCGTCCCACAGGCAATGATGCCGTTTGGTGCTTTCTGTTTCCCAGACGGCCGTCTAAGATTTTGCTTGCAATTTCGGACGGCCGTCTGGACCCCCTGACCATGTTTTCGACCCTGAAAATTAAAATTCAAATAGATTAATTAGAATGCATGCCTATGAAAATAAAAACGAAACGAAAAATCAAAGAAAACTACGAAAAACAATAAAGCTGGGGTTGCCTCCCGAGAAGCGCTAAATTTTAAGTCTTCAGCCGGACTTTGCTTCTTGAAATTGTTATGTCCAATCCAAAGCCTTGTAGATTGCGCATCCATCCATGAGCTTTGTCACTTCAATTGCAACCGATACAGGGATAGGATTGCAATATGTCAGGGTCCACCTTAGCTTGTAGTCTTTCTTAGTTGTAATCAATCGGTACGAAGCCAAGTAGGGATCTTCATCACCCGCTCCCTTAAATCGGTAAACAAAAACCTCACGTCCGCGTATAACCTCCACTTCAAACACATTCGTCTTCTCATCAACCTCTGTTGATGCCTTCAAATCCACGTCACGAACAACAATAATATCCTCAATTTGAATATTTGCACTAACCACATCCATCTCCTTCTCTTGTTCCGAGACATCTTTGGAGTTGAGCTCGATTTCATTGTCTGATTCATCATCTTCAAGTGTCTTCGTAATTTCTTTTTCCCTCTCATCGACACTATTTTCTAGGTCTAAAGGATTTTTCTCATCACAAGTTTCAGACGGATTTTCTTTGTTGCAACCATTCTCGATATTGTCTGAAATATTTTCAAGAGACCTCTTGAGCTTCATCTCTTCCAACATTATTTCTAGTCTTCGGATAGATGCTTGAGTGGATTTCATAAAATCTTCAAGGATGGATTTCCTATAACACTCCTCAATAGTGGGTTCTCGTGGCTTTGCATAATAGGTTTGAAAATCATCAAATTGCGGCTCATGATGTTGAAAATTGTGGAAATCTTGGCATGAATTGCTCTGCTCGTACGTGTTGGTGTATGTGTTCCAATAACCGCCGTTGGTGTTATCGATGAAATTATTCGCTTTCGGTGCATACCAACATTGGTTAGTGTAATGATCTCCACCACATCTTGAACAAAGTAACGGCATATTATAGGTATTTTGGAGGTATTCGCCAGACGGAAGCCATTCATATCCCGTTTGAGTTGTGCGAAAATTGTAACCTGACATGTAACCAAAGAAAAAAAAAATATATTAAAACGAAAAAAAATAATTTGGGTGAATCGTGAAAATTGTTCAAATTTAGAGCTAGAATAAAATAAATAATTAAAATATTCCCCGGCAACGGCGCCAAAAACTTGTTGGTCGAAAACCTACACGCAAGTGCACGTATCGTACAAGTAATATAGTGGACAATTAAGTCCGGATATCGAACCCACAGGGAATATTTAATTATCTAATCCTAGACGCTAAATTCTACCAATTATTATCAAGCCCACCCTACACAGTCGAAAGATGATTAATAAGCGAAATTAAACTAAAGCAATTAAAAAGACAAAAACAAGAAAGCAATTAAAACGGATTCTATTTATCAGAGTAAACGAGCCTAGGATTTTATTTTTCCCCCTATGTGATTATTATTCCCCCAATTCCTTCAATTATGCAAGCAATTAACCCGGATTATTAACCTGAGATGCTAAAATAATCATAACCCGCTTCCGCGTGTATTACAATTCTAATATTCTAGATTCAATTACTATATTCCTATGCAATTAATTCTAGAACACAGCATTAAGCACAAATCTCAATAATGGCTACCTAAGAAATTAACTATATTCCTATGTTAATACCACAAAGGCTCTTCTACCACAGTTCTATTTATTAACCCGATCTTCCGATTCATGCGATTAACAATAACATAAAAGCGCATAAAGTGGCCAGTTTCATGAACTTAATAAAACAAGTAGAAGAAATAATCCGGAGTTAAAACTTGCATAAAATCATAGAAAAGGGTTCATAAATCCCACATAGGGTTCCAAATAAAATCCTAGAAATAAAGACTTAGCTACTCGTGATTCTTATGATAAATAAAATAAAATAAATAAATTAAATAAGAAAAACTATGCTTGAGTCTTCGTTGATCTTCGTTCCTCGCTTTTTGTGGTGTCGAATTTCGTGCTTATGGTGTGGGGACTTGTTGCTTTTATAGGCTTTTCTTGATAAGGAAGTAGTAGAAACCTAATAGGAATCTATTTCCGCCACTTTTTTCCACCAGGATTTGTTCTTCGATTTTCGCCATGTTGGAGTCCGAATTTAGGAATGTTGCGTAAATAAGAGTTGTAGCCCTTGAAATTAGCTTTCCAATGCCGCCAAAATCAGCTGATTTGGAGTTCGTATGAGAGAGATATGCTCGAAATGGTGGACACTGCCAAAGCTGTGGCGAGATTCCTTCTTCCAATTCGATTTATTTCCTTATTTGCAACTTTTTCCTTTCTTTTTGATCTTTTTTCCTTCATGGACACCTAATTCTCTTTTTCACCTATAAAACACAAAATCAATCAATTAAAAGCACAAATATAATTAAATCTAAACAAAAGATCCACGTAAAGTAAACGTATTGAGCGTAAAATTTACACTCAACACAAAGCGGATCAGTAGCTTGTCAACTTAATGATCCTGAGGTCCCTGTGAAATGAGCACATTTGAACTAAGCCGGGGGTGGATCCGGCGGAAACCCCTCCGACGATCAAATCAGATATACGTATGGTGGATATGGCAGAGAGAATAATACTCTAGCTTGATTGTGAATGAATAGAACGTACCTTTACAAATGAGTAAAACATCTATTTATTGTTGGGTTTTAGGCATGTGTACGCAGCGGAAAACAAAAATTTAATGCGATTTAAACGACTTTAAAGCACACAAGCACATGCCCGACAAATTAAAATCAATTAATTCCGTACCTTTGCGCTTCCAGCGAAATTAAAAACAACATACATGCTAAAATGTTTAATCGAATTTAAACCAATTAACATGCTCGCGTTTAAACCAACTAACATGCTTGCAACGATTAAAAGGATTACACATAATCACATAAAATCATACGAAAGCAAACATGAATATTTAGTTTAAACGTAAACGAATCGAAACAAGGGATTCGTGTGTTTACCTCTTGAAGCGTGAGGTAGGAGCGCTAAGCAAGTCGGGATTGCTACGGAAACCAATCCGTACAATCGGGGCAGCAGCGGTGCAGCGGCAGCAGCGGCGAGACGGGCCGTGGCGGCGCGTGTAACTAACGCGCGGTCTTCGGGCGGCGCGTGGGGTTGCGTGCGGCTACGGCTCGTGTGCTGCTCCTCGATTCTTCGATCTTCGATCTTCCTCATCTCAGATTTCACCTCGTATACTTTGATCTACTAAACACGTGGCACTAGACACGTAATAGTTAGAAAAACGGAAGAAAAAGAGAAGGAAAGAGACTACCAAGGCAGGTATGCTGCTCGTCCGAGAGATCCTGCTCGTCGGATATCTCTTGCTCGTCGGCGAGATCCTGTTCGTCGAAGGTATGTTGCTCGTCCTCTATAGAGCCCACGGGCGACCTGTTCCACTCCGCCTTCAAAGTAAATCGCTCCCCCTCCGGCTTCTTCCATCTCACAGCTCGCCCCGGCGTAGGCCTTTTCAAGGGTTTGACCAATAAAGTGCACAACTGGCCCCAGCGTTGCCGATGAACGGCCGATTCCGGCGAGAATCCGGCGACTGCGCCGGTGATGGCCGCGGGAGAGAGAGGCCGAGAGAGAGAGAGAGGTGGACGGCTAGGGTTAGGGTTAGGTCTTGTGTGTTTGTGCAAGGCCTATAAATCTAGTATTTATAGTCCATTGCATAAAACCCTAACGGGCTTAAGTTGGACCGGGCCCAACAGCTTAAGCTCGTTAGTTCCTTTACTTGCTCGTCTCTCTCAATTCAATGATCGGAAAATCGCAACAATTACATTTTCGGAATCATTATAATATCCTCGTCATTACGAGTGCCATCTTTCATTTTCCAACTTTCCAAAAGTGGAAACCCTAGTCCAGTGCACTTTCTAAATTTGGAAACTTCCCGATTTAGAAAGTTCACTAACACGTTCGCCTATTCTTTTCCTTTTCTTATTCTCATTCATAATTCCAAATTATGAATGTTGGATCCAATCATATTGACTTCCAATCATGCAAAGATAAACTTATTTTATCTCTGACCGTTTATTCAAAGATCTCATGTGCACGAGCAGTGTGACCCTCGATGGTTCAGGTGTAAGCTAGCCGTGGGCCCACAACCCTTTGTGGTAAAAACTCGTCCCTTAGAGTTACGATTAAGATGAAGCTCGTTTCACCTTAATCACCCAACGAATCAAGATTGGCGTCTAGCAACTACGCGTCATGATTCCCTAGATACAAATGAAGTGCCTGCAAGAACCTTCAGATATAGTTAACGTACAGTACGGTCCCTTCGATACATATGTCCCGATCGAACTAGAGGCATTGGTTCATCAAGACCTCTTTATATGTTCGATGACGGTGCGATCGTTCCAAGTGTTGTAATTGTCACGTGCATGACTTAGAGAATCGAATTCTCTAATCATCACTTAGTCAGCTCTGGCCAGAGACTTAGAATGATTACAAACTTTCAGAACACACAGGACATCCAAGACTATTCTAGCGATCGAATCCCCGACTACAATGCACAGACCTCCCACTAGATTTCGGACTGCACGAATACTGGCCCTTGGGATGGTCCTCGGTGGAACTCAGGGACAGGTCACGATACAGCTGGTCCTCTAGTGAAGTCACGATGATGTCTAGGTCATAAGGACTAATGGTGTACAACTATACCATAGATATCTCTACTCGATTATTGGGAACCACTTAGAGATTTCTAGGGTGAGGGAGTTCAGTGAACTCGTCAACTTACGAGCACCCACTTATGCATGCCGATATCACAATACCGTTTACTGATGAGATGCAGTACACATACACTAAGTGCTAGTCTTAATGGGAAAGGCCGATATCCTCATTAGTGGCGTAACCCTTCGACTAGGAACACGTTTAACAGTTATAATACTTGAGTAAATATCTCACGATCCTAACGATCAATTACTAGCACTTGTAATAACTGTAAGGACTATATCTATGCTTGTGACAAAGGGACAAAGATATAGAATGCCAAGGTGTTTTATCATTAATACGAATAAAGGTTCGTTTATTACAATAATAAATACGGAAGACCACAGCCACATGTTGGCTTGTTGGTCACCTACTCTAACAATCTCCCACTTGACCTAAAGCCAACTAACCATAAATCGCAATCCCATCGACTCTCGATGTTTCTCATGGACCGATCTCGGTAAAGGCTTCGTGAAGGGGTCTGCAACGTTCTCTTCCGAGGTGACTCGTTCAACCTTAACTTCACCTCTATGAATGATCTCTCGGATCACGTGATACTTCCTCAGAATATGCTTCGACTTCTGATGAGATCGTGGCTCCTTAGCTTGCGCCACGGCTCCGGTGTTATCACAGTACAACGGTACTGGATCACTAGCATCAGGAATGACACCCAACTCTTGGATGAATTTCCTTATCCAAGTCCCTTGTTTTGCATCTTCAGACGCTGCAATGTATTCCGCTTCGGTAGTGGAATCGGCCGTCGTGCTTTGCTTGGAACTCTTCCAACACACGGCACCACCATTAAGCGTGAATATAAATCCAGAATTCGACTTTGAGTCGTCCACATCCGATTGAAAACTAGAGTCAGTAAAACCCTCTAATTTCAACTCGGCACCCCCATAGACCAAAAATATATCCTTAGTTTTTCGCAAGTACTTGAGGATATCTTTCACGGCTTTCCAGTGAGCCGGGCCGGGGTTAGACTGATATCTGCTTGTGACACTCACAGCATACGCAATATCAGGTCTTGTACACAGCATGCCATACATTATGCTTCCTATGGCAGAAGCATAAGACGTCCTTTTCATCTCCTCGATTTCACTAGGTGTTTGCGGACACATAGATTTCGAGAGACGAACCCCATGGGACATTGGCAAGAATCCCTTCTTGGATTCTTCCATGCTAAACCGTTTCATAACGGTGTCTATGTACAGGCTTTGGGATAAGCCAAGCATCTTCCTTGCTCTATCTCTATAGATGCGTATTCCTAATACGTAAGATGCTTCTCCCAAATCCTTCATTGAGAAACGTGTGGACAACCATGCTTTCGTTTGTTGCAGCATTCCTACGTCATTCCCAATGAGTAGAATGTCATCAACGTAAAGCACTAAAAATATCACTGCCCTCCCACTAACCTTCTTGTATACAAAAGGTTCCTCCGGATTCTTCTCAAAATCAAACTCTTTGATAGTTGAGTCGAACCTAATGTTCCAACTACGGGATGCTTGCTTCAATCCATAAATGGATCGCTGGAGCTTGCAAACCTTTTGCTCACTTCCAGAAGATATGAAGCCTTCCGGCTGCGCCATGTAAATTTCTTCCTCAATATCTCCATTAAGGAAGGCGGTCTTCACATCCATTTGCCATATCTCGTAGTCGTACCACGCAGCTATGGCCAGCAAAATCCTAATGGACTTCAGCATCGCGACTGGCGAAAAGATTTCCTCATAGTCAACACCTTGCCTTTGAGTGTATCCTTTTGCTACCAATCTAGCTTTATAGGTCGATACCTTTCCATCAACTCCAATTTTCTTCTTATAGATCCACTTGCAGCCTATAGGAACAATTCCTTTGGGTAGATCTACCAAGGTCCATACCTTGTTGGAGTACATGGAGTCCATTTCGGATTTCATGGCAGTTAGCCAATGTCCCATGTCCGCATCCGATACGGCCTCATTGTATGTTCTTGGATCTTGTCCAAGATCAACATGATCTTCATCATTTTCGAGGAGGAATAACCTATCCGGCATTTTCCGAACTCTTTCGGATCTACGTACCGTAGGTTCAGGAGGTATATTAGTGGTTTGTTGTATTGGTTCGATTACTTGATCTTGCGTTTGAACTTTATTTTGTGGTTCTTGAACTACTTCAAGTTCTATCATGTTGCCCTTTCTATCGGATAGAAACTCCATTTCCAAAAAGGTGGCATTTCTCGAAACAAACGTCTTTGCTTCTTTGACATAGTAGAACTCGTATCCCATCGAGTCTTCGGGATACCCCACAAAATAGCACAAGTCGGATTTACTATCCAACTTATCTCCCACTAATCGCTTCACATAAGCGGGACAACCCCATATCCTAATATGTTTGTAGTTGGGTTTCCGGGAATGCCAAAGTTCATAAGGTGTGGATTTAACTGCTTTGGTGTTAACACTATTCAGCAAATACGCGGCAGTACGAAGTGCATGACCCCACAAGTATGCCGGTAAGTTTGTGAACCCCATCATTGATCAAACCATATCTAATAAAGTTCGATTCCGACGTTCGGAGACTCCATTAAGTTGAGGAGTCCCCGGTGGAGTCCATTGGGATTGTATCCCATTCTCTTTTAGATAGTCAATGAACTCGATGCTCAAGTATTCTCCACCACGATCGGATCGCAGCTTCTTAATACTTCGTCCGAGTTGCTTTTCCACTTCGTGTCTAAAATCTTTGAACCTTTCAAATGTTTCAGACTTGTACTTCATCAAGTACACATACCCATACCTAGAACAATCGTCGGTAAAGGTAGCGAAGTAGTTATATCCACCCTTCGCACTAACACTTAGTGGACCACATACGTCTGTATGGATCAAATCCAAAAGACCCTGGGCTCGTTCCATTTTCCCTTTGTAGGGTGACTTGGTCATTTTCCCTTTAAGGCAAGATTCACAAGTTTGTAGTGATTTCACGTCCTCCAAAGAGAACAATCCTTCACTGACAAAATCGTTCATCCTTCTTAAAGAGACATGACCTAATCTAGCGTGCCAAAGTTGTGCGGGTTTTTATCTATCTCCTTACATTTTGCTGATATAACATTAATAGGTATTTCATTTGGATTTAGTTCATACAAGTTGTTTAATAGTCGTCCTTTGCAAATTAAATTCTCATTCTTTTGTATAATGCAAATCGAATTTCCAAAAACAAAAGTAAAACCTTCAATATCTAATACAGGAATAGAAATAAGGTTTCTAATGAGGGACGGAACAAATAAACAATCGTTCAAAACAATAGGAAAACTAGAATCCAAAACATTTAAGTAAATTGTGCCAATGGCTTCAGCAGCAACTCTTGCTCCATTCCCCATCCTTAGGTAGGTCTCACCCGCTCTAAGCCTTCGACTTCTTGTCATTAGCTGCAAATCATTGCGCAAATGTGAGCCACAAGCCGTATCCAATACCCAAGAAGAAGAGTTGACAGACAAATTTACGTCAATGAAATACGTACCCTTTTCAGAACCTTTCTGCTTTAGGTAAGCCTTGCAGTTGCGGCGCCAATGTCCTTTCTTTCCACAGTGATGGCAAGCATCATCAACTTGCTTGCCAACCTTTGCTTTGGGGCCCCCACTACCTTCACCCACTTCGAACTTGCTGTTTGGGAAGGGAACTCTTTCATTTCTCTTCTTTTGGAAAGAACTCTTCTTTCCAAAAGCAGCAGCAATGAGAACAGACTTCTCTTTCTTAATGGTGGACTCGAAGCTGACCAACATGTTCATTAACTCATCCAAGGGAGGATCTAGTTTGTTCATGTTGAAGTTCACTATGAACGATTCATAGGAACTAGGAAGGGACAACAGGATCAAATCCAACGAGAGCTCGGCCGGGAGGGTGACATCAAGATTCACTAGATTTTCAAGGAGAGTGATCATTTTGAGACAGTGCTCGTGGACCGAAGTCCCTTCGCGCAGTCTCGCTGTGATCAACTCCTTTGTAGCAGCGTACCTCGATGCCCTAATATTCTCACTATACATGCTATCGAGATGAGCCTTTATATCGAAAGCATGCATGTGAGACTCATATTTCCTCGCAAGCGCGGGCTCCATGGCGGCTATCATATAGCACCTAGCATGAGTGTCATCTTTCTTCCAAACTTCATAAGTTTCCTTTTCAGCATCAGTCGCTGTGGCAGGTATAGTGGCGGGAAGTCTCTCGTTCAAAACATAGAGACGCCCCTCAACAGTTAGCACAAGCTTAAGACTACGCAACCAATCTAGGTAATTAGGGCCATTGAGTTTATTGTCGAGGATTGACATTATGGGATTCTTAGACATGATTATCTGAGACATATAGAGAAGAGGATTATTAGAGATTCGCGTTAAATGATTGTTACAATTAAATGTTTGGACTTATGTTATTTAATTGTTCTCCCACTAATTTTATCGAGTTCCACTTCCCTCTAGTAGACAAACGAGAAAACTGATTTTTCCTAATGGGCTTTAGGTCCAATAGACAAATATAACCCGTAGTTAATCTAGCCCGATTATATTTGCCCAAAGGTAGATCACAATCAATCATATCCACAATATGACCCTAAATTAATTTTCCTCACACTTGATAATGACCTAAGTTAATCTCGCGAATATCAAAATCGTCGTGTGTCAAGTCTGACCTACCAATCAAAGATGCTCATAGAACTTGATTATGCCAAACTAATGCAGTCCTAGTTAATCTAGCCGACCACGTTAATCCAACATAACCCTTTTCTATGGCTACCTCCATCGCTATGTCAATTGAATTACAGCTTACTCTACCATAGCACTCCCCGCTAACACGGCTTACTGCACTACAGCAAAGGGCTACACATAATCCAACCGTTGGCAGAAGGAAAGAAATAACTCAACAGATTGGGTCATTCTTTATAGCTTGAAATGATTCTCAATTAGATTAAGAATGAGGGGTTTTATTAAAAGTTTTTTATCTCATCAGAAGGTTCGGATTGGTCTATGTGATTCCTATATCTATGTTCTCTAAAGGTATATGGAAACGCATATTGTCCTAAGAGGAACTTACGACCTAATTATATAATTAATTACATTAATTAATTATCGGGTTTTCAAAATAATTATAGAACCTCAACTAGCATAAATCATTCATATAATGTTGAGGTACTACTAATTAAGTAGAACTTATAATCAATATTATATTTGTGTTCTATTAATTGAAATCAATTTAACAATTTAAATCAATTTGATTAATCTAACACCTATTTACTAAAATAGATGATTGTTAATCCAATTATCTAATTGGGATTAATTGAAAATAATTTTCCAAAAATTAAAATCAATTTGTTTTAAGTTTAATTTTAGAAATATGAAATATATTTTTTTTTTTTTTTTTTTTTTTTTCAGTGAACCGGTTCGGCCCAACCGGTCTAACCGGTTCGGACCGAAGCGGTCCGGTTCTGTCCGGTCCAGTTGACCCAAATCAGTGGGCCGGGTCAGTCGGACCGGGAACCGGTCTGACCGACCCGAATCCACGTGGATTCGGTCAACTAGATCGTACACAACCATCGAACCGGCCGGTTCGACCGGTTCGATCCGAACAATTAAAAAACCGATGTTTAAAAAATAATTTCAGATCCGATTTTCCAATTTTAAACAATTTTAAGGGTGGAAAAATTCTAAACAATATTTCAAAAATATTTTAAACTTACAAAAACTCCCAATTACATAATACAACAATCACTACTTTAATAAATCGAACATGCATAAAATCATAGCATATTATACGACGCAATTAATTACGCAACGAGCTCTGATACCACTGTTGGGTTTCGGGCACGTGTACGCAGCGGAAAACAAAAATTTAATGCGATTTAAACGACTTTAAAGCACACAAGCACATGCCCGACAAATTAAAATCAATTAATTGCGTACCTTTGCGCTTCCAGCGAAATTAAAAACAACATACATGCTAAAATGTTTAATCGAATTTAAACCAATTAACATGCTCGCGTTTAAACCAACTAACGTGCTCGCAACGATTAAAACGATTACACATAATCACATAAAATCATACGAAAGCAAACATGAATATTTAGTTTAAACGTAAACGAATCCAAACAAGGGATTCGTGTGTTTACCTCTTGAAGCGTGAGGTAGGAGCGCTAAGCAAGTCGAGATTGCTACGGAAACCAATCCGTACAATCGGGGCAGCAGCGGTGCAGCGGCAGCATCGGCGAGACGGGCCGTGGCGGCGCGTGTAACTCACGCGCGGTCTTCGGGCAGCGCGTGGGGTTGCGTGCGGCGACGGCTCGTGTGCTGCTCCTCAATTCTTCGATCTTCGATCTTCCTCCTCTCGGATTTCACCTCGTATACTTTGATCTACTAAACACGTGGCACTAGACACGTAATAGTTAGAAAAACGGAAGATAAAGAGAAGGAAAGAGACTACCAAGGCAGTCGGCCGATGAACGGCCGATTCCGGCGAGAATCCGGCGACGGCGCCGGTGATGGCCGCGGGAGAGAGAGGCCGAGAGAGAGAGAGGTGGACGGCTAGGGTTAGGGTTAGGTCTTGTGTGTTTGTGCAAGGCCTATAAATCTAGTATTTATAGTCCCTTGCATAAAACCCTAACGGGCTTAAGTTGGATCGGGCCCAACATCTTAAGCTCGTTAGTTCCTTTACTTGCTCGTCTCTCTCAATTCAATGATCGGAAAATCGCAACAATTACATTTTCGGAATCATTATAATATCCTCGTCATTACGAGTGCCATCTTTCATTTTCCAACTTTCCAAAAGTGGAAACCCTAGTTCAGTGCACTTTCTAAATTTGGAAACTTCCCGATTTAGAAAGTTCACTAACACGTTCGCCTATTCTTTTCCTTTTCTTATTCTCATTCATAATTCCAAATTATGAATGTTGGATCCAATCATATTGACTTCCAATCATGCAAAGATAAACTTATTTTATCTCTGACCGTTTATTCAAAGATCTCATGTGCACGAGCAGTGTGACCCTCGATGGTTCAGGTGTAAGCTAGCCGTGGGCCCACAACCCTTTGTGGTCAAAACTCGTCCCTTAGAGTTACGATTAAGATGAAGCTCGTTTCACCTTAATCACCCAACGAATCAAGATTGGCGTCTAGCAACTACGCGTCATGATTCCCTAGATACAAATGAAGTGCCTGCAAGAACCTTCAGATATAGTTAACGTACAGTACGGTCCCTTCGATACATATGTCCCGATCGAACTAGAGGCATTGGTTCATCGAGACCTCTTTATATGTTCGATGACGGTGCGATCGTTCCAAGTGTTGTAATCGTCACGTGCATGACTTAGAGAATCGAATTCTCTAATCATCACTTAGTCAGCTCTGGCCAGAGACTTAGAATGATTACAAACTTTCAGAACACACAGGACATCCAAGACTATTCTAGCGATCGAATCCCCGACTACAATGCACAGACCTCCCCTTGGGATGGTCCTCGGTGGAACTCAGGGACAGGTCACGATACAGCTGGTCCTCTAGTGAAGTCACGGTGATGTCTAGGTCATAAGGACTAATGGTGTACAACTATACCATAGATATCTCTACTCGATTATTGGGAACCACTTAGAGATTTCTAGGGTGAGGGAGTTCAGTGAACTCGTCAACTTACGAGCACCTACTTATGCATGCCGATATCACAATACCGTTTACTGATGAGATGCAGTACACATACACTAAGTGCTAGTCTTAATGGGAAAGGCCGATATCCTCATTAGTGGCGTAACCCTTCGACTAGAAACACGTTTAACAGTTATAATACTTGAGTAAATATCTCACGATCCTAACGATCAATTACTAGCACTTGTAATAACTGTAAGGACTATATCTATGCTTGTGACAAAGGGACAAAGATATAGAATGCCAAGGTGTTTTATCATTAATACGAATAAAGGTTCGTTTATTACAATAATAAATACGGAAGACCACAGCCACATGTTGGCTTGTTGGTCACCTACTCTAACATTTATATGTTGTTGATTGGGTTGGGCTTACTTTGTTGGGCCCAAGCCTTACTTTGAAAGGACTTGGGCTTTCGTGTAATGGGCCCAATTGTAAGTGATTGGACTTTCATGTATCCGGCCTATTTATTAGATAATTTAGGTCCCATTAGGTCTGCCCAATTAGGTATATCAGTTTTAAAGACTGTTTCACAAGACTATTACAGACAATGCATAGAGTATTCTGTACAAAAAATCAAATTTTTAGTACGCATATTTTGAGGGATATTACATTTCTAAGTTAAAACAACTAAAGTGTCGATTTCCTCTGTATCTACTGTTAAGTGTATATTTTTACACTTTATCGTACCTTTTTATTTGAGCTTTTGGTGTGTTTTAATGATAATTGGTGCTTAAAAAGTTGATTTGTTGTATTTTAGGTACAAATTGAAGAATTGGAAAAGTATGGGGTCAAAACTGCAATTTTGGAGAAAATATGGGCCAAAAGTGAAAAAATCAAAATTATGAAGATTTAATGCTGAGACCCCCGTCCCACTTTTAGTGCAAATCGTGGGACCCCCGTCCGAGAATCCGAAGTTGCGCAGTAAAGGGATTTTAATTGTACAAGGAAACTGCCTTCTTCCCCAAGTTCTTCACCCTATATAAGACCAACCCAAGCACACAATTGAGGATCTTTTTTACGCAATTTCAAGAGCAACAAAGCAATAACGAAGACGAAGAATTCGAAGACTCCAAGCAAAGATTTATCGTCTATGATTTATTTTATTTGCGTTTTTGCTTTAATCATGAGTAGCTAAATTAATTGTTTCTAGGATTTTATTTGGAACCCTATGTGGGATTTATGAACCCTTTTCTATGATTTTATGCAAGTTTTAATTCCGGATTATTTCTTCTACTTGTTTTATTAAGTTCATGAAACTGGCCACTTTATGTGCTTTTATGTTATTGTTAATCGCATGAATCGGGAGATCGGGTTAATAATTAGAACTGTGGTAGAAGAGCCTTTGTGGTATTAACATAGGAATATAGTTAATCTCTTAGGTAGCCATTATTGAGATTTGTGCTTAATGCTGTGTTCTAGAATTAATTGCATAGGAATATAGTAATTGAATCTAGAGTATTAGAATTATATTGTAATACACGCGGAAGCGGGTTATGATTATTTTAGCATCTCAGGTTAATAATCCGGGTTAATTGCTTGTATAATTGAAGGAATTGGGGGAGTAATAATCACATAGGGGGAAGAATAAAATCCTAGGCTCGCTTATCTTGATTAAATCTTCGTTTTATTTGCTTTCTTGTTTTTGCTTGCTTTCAATTTAGTTTAATTTAATTAATTCTCTCTAAAATTCGACTGTGTAGGGTGGGCTTGATAATAATTGGTAGAATTTAGCGTCTAGGATTAGATAATTAAATATTCCCTGTGGGTTCGATATCCGGACTTTTAGTCCACTATATTACTTGTACGATACGTGCACTTGCGTGTAGGTTTTCGACCAACATCTACCTATTTTTGCTTGTAACTTGAAATCGAGTAGTTTGTTTTAAAAACTGTTTTACGAGCATATTTTAAACAACAAATATAGTCTTATGTAAATAAATCATTTTTTTGGATGAATATTTTAGGAGATATACATTTCGAAGTTAAAACTTCTAAAGTGTTCGATTTCCTTTTTATCTAGTCGTTTTTGCTTATAACTTCAAATTGAGTTGTTCGTCTTAAAAACTGTTTTACGAGCATGTTTTAGACAATGAATAGAGTATAGAACAAAAACGAAAAAAATTTACCTCATTGGATTCCGTATCTCGATTCTCATTCGATGCACTCATTTTTTTTTTTTGCAAATGACTACAATAACATGGGATTTGGAATGATTTTTAATATAAAAGCTAAAATTGTAGCAAGAGAAAGAAAGGTAGAGAGTGGATTTTTTAAACCCGCATTCGTAATTTTGCTACCGCGAATATCACCTCCCTTCCTGATTGCTATAGAAAATATTTTTGAGGGACTTCAATGCTAATTTTCCCTTTTTTCTTATCAAAAAAGAAGGGGAAAAAAAAAACTATTAACATTCTGAATGTAATAACAACTTTCCATAGTGTAGGTTGCCAAACTTCTTTTTAAGCAAATTTCAAATCGGCCATCATATTCATCCTCATTCCTCATTTGTCAATTGTCAATTGTCATTATCAATTCTTGGTTAAAACTATTATTAAAAGCTGAACCAAACAAACGTGCAAGAAATTTACAATTCTGAATCCTACATTCTTCTGTATGGAATCTTTGAGGCTCTTCTTCTTCAGGGAATCAAACGCCCCAGAATCAGTAATTCGCCCATCTCTCTGAAAACAATTTATCTTTTGGATAACAAATTTATATTTTTTTTGAAAATTATTTCTCATCTTCCTTGTTATTGTTTATCCCTTTTTACCTAGGGCACTTTTCCGACCTAGGTTTGTTTAATTATTAATTTATTTTTTTTTATTTTGCGGGATTCAGGTTCTGGGTTTGTGAAATTGTCACGCTAATTTGATCGATGACCCGTTTCATTGAATTTATTAATTTTTGGCGTGACGGAGCATCTGCTATTCCCAGTAATTAAATTAGGCAATGGTAAATGTTTTATTCTTCAGTTTTGTCAACAGTTTTAATAATGGCATTGAATTTAGTATGCTTATAATGAATGAATGAATTAATTAATTATTTGCAGATGTCTGATGGACTAAGTGAAGTAAATGACTGTTCTTTCAAAGATGACGACGACGATGAACTATTTGAGATCAGAGAACGATGTAAAGAGGTAAACTCTTATTGAAATTGAAATCGGTGTGCCATTGTTGATATTGACTTCTCTATCTTATTTTATTACGGTCATAGCATTCCTACCGTACAATGCTTTATCCAATTTTTCTTGAAATATGCATTTTCAGTCTGTCGTCTAATTTGAAAAGACAATCGCAAAAAATATAGTTGGAAGAATTAGCAATTGATAGGTGATAACAAACGACTCTTTCTTGAAATATGAATTTTTCAGTTTGTCGTCTTATTTGGAAAGACGATCGCACAAAATATAGTTGGAAGAATTAGCAATTGATAGGTGAAAACAAACGACTCTTTCTTGAAATATGAATTTTTCAGTTTGTTGTCTTATTTGGAAAGACGATCGCACAAAATATAGTTACAAGAATTAGCAATTGATAGGTGAAAACAAACGACTCATCTTGAAATATGCAATTTTCAGTTTGTTGTCATATTTGAAAAGACGATCGCGGAAATATAGTTGCAAGAATTAGCAATTGATAGGTGAAAACAAATTACTCTTTTAGTGGATTGCGATTCCTTCAAACTTCAAGGATTGGACGAAACCAACTTCCAACTCGTTCCATGAGAATATGAGGAGCTTTCCAGTATCCTTGCTTTTAATCAACACAAATGCTGTTCCGAGTCATTGGTTCCATTCTAATTTAGTCATCTGAACTATAATTTCGCTTTTAAATGATTCCTTGTTATCTAAGGCCTCGTTGGGTTGGTAAATAATCCATGTTAATTAAGTAATTTTTAGAGGTCTTATTTGATGTTTGGATTGTGCAATAACTTTGGGGCCGACCCGCAATTTATGGAAAAATGAGCTCTTATTTCGGCTTTTGACAAAATTGTGTGCAATTATACAATTGGGGTCTCATAAGATTGGATAATCTTTTATTGGAAACCAAACGAGGCCTAGGGTACTGTCTCCATTTCAATTTGTCAACTTAGTCATTTTAATACTATTACACATTGTTCTCTGATACAGCTGACAAAGGAAAAGGAGATGCTAACAGATACCAAGTCCGAGAGCTTTGAACTAATCAGAGTACTATCTTTTAACTTTTTATTACTTTCTGGTATCTTAAATGTTATAAACTATTTATATTGTTTCAACATGTTCCCTTTCAATTGTGCAAAAGGCATTTGGTCACATTTGGAAATGGTCTTCTTCTTGTTTGACTTTCTAATGGGCAAATCAAGAATGTTTCTCATCGGTTCATGATTTTTGTCACATTATTAAGATGCTTATAGTGATACTTTTGTCCTCGAGATTTCTTTTGAAAGTATTGAAAAAAATCAAATCTTGATGCTCGTAAACGGAATTTTGATGTTACTGGGCTCAAAGACACTAAAGTACAACCCTTTTTAATTGCAGAAAATGGAATCCCACCTTAAGACGTTATCTGAATCTCGTGAAGAAGACAAGAAACGTATTGCTGATTTGGAAAGAGAACTCAATAATTCCATCCAAGAAATAGGTGGTGACATCCTCTATAACACACACACACGCACACACACTCGTATATATGTGTTTCTATATCTCATCTTCGTCTTCTTTTTCCAATAGAATATTTTAGCAACTTCTTAATGCAAACTCTTTCACTTTCCATATGGCCAACAGGGGTCAAGTGAAGTGACTTATAGTAACACGTTTTGAGAGGATTGTTTTATTTATATTATTTTTTTATTGTGTACATTAGTAATTAATAGCATAAGAGGTCAAGGTCCATTTCTTCCTAATAGTATGAAACAGCTATTAAGACGTGGAAGTAACTGGGATCTTCACTTAAAGTTGACGAATAAAAACTTTCCATTTCCTAAGGTTTTATATCTATTATTCTATATACGGATTGAATAATCTACCCATTGCCAATTTAAGGATTGAATAATCTCTAGGTCCGTATGATCTTTGTTGATGATAATAATCTGTTGTTTTCTGTGTATTCCTCAAATAGATTTTCCGAAAGATTTAAAAGATGGCTGTGCTCACTTATCTGAATCGAGTCGTTTCTTTGTCCTTTTTTACTTGATCGATTATAAACTTTCTCACAGATTACTTGCAGGATCAACTGAATATGAGGAGCTCAGACCAAAATTTTCCGAGCGAGCAAATGCGCAGCTATCAGTTTGCGGACACAGAAAATATATCCGAATCTGAAAGGTCGTTGCTTATGCAAGAAATAGAGGATAAAGAAGTTGAAATAAGATATTCAGCCTCGCACGTTGAAAAACTGGAGGAATCAATTTCTTCCATGGCATTAGAATATCAATGTGAAATCGAGACCATGAAGCTGGAGTTATTTTCCTTCGAAAAGATTCTTTTCGAGACTAAGAAATTACTAGAAGAAACAACTCTAGAAAATACTGGGATGAATGAGTTGATTCGAGATCTTCAGCTGCAAAATCAAGACGCAAATAAGGTTATAGAGAGATTAGAAAAGGAAAATAAAGATTTGAAAGAAGAGTTAGAAAGGTCAGATATGCATATCAAATCATTTCTGACCAAGTTGGAAGAGCAATTTCATGAGTGGTTGGGTAATAACGATAGCCAGTCCTTGAGTAAACTGGAGAAAGATACGAGGTAAGCTTAAATATCAAGTATTGCATTTAATCGTCAGCTTATATTATCTTTTGGCTTAGTTATCTTTTTTCTGAATCATAAGAAAGGAAAATAATGTTTCACCAACTCACGTTTGGGGTTTGGGATAGCAGTGCAAAGGCCAAAGATTTGTTTAGACACTGTTATTTCACCATTTACTTGAAGTTAAAATTACGAGATTATAGTGAAGGATGAAGAAAATAATGAAATGTTGAAAATTTAACGCATGCCTCTAATTAGATTGAAAGTTTGTTTTGTACTAGGAATCCCATCCAGTCGTACTAGAAAATCCCGAGATTGCAGATTTGGATATTTAATTTTTTATATTTATATGATTGCGCATGCCAGTTTTGATAAACTTGTATGCAAACATGTAACATCAGATCAGACCCTCTAGCAAGTAAATACTGAAATGTTAAGTAATCATGTCAGATTGCGAAATTGATTTTTAAATTCTTTTTTTACAATTTCAATTTAAACCTATTTGATTATTTTTGGGTTACAAAAAATGTTTCTACGAGAACGGCATATATCTTCTTAACTTTGTAATTCTTAATTCTTTTCTCTTTGATGATAGGAAGCTGTGATCTCTGTAGTGTGTTAAGTCTTAGAAAATAATGTCTGTGGGACTTTTCTGTATATATTTTTTAGCTGAGCTAAATCATTCTGCTTCGTTTTGCATAATCTCTTTTCCGTGTTTCCTTTCTTGTTTGAAAATTTGCATGGAAAATTTAAAACAATCGAACATCATTGCCCAAGGTTGGAAGCTGAATTTGTAAGCAGCATATTTTGTCAATACTTTCATCATATAATCGACTGGAGGAACAAAATTTCTCAGGGTTTTTGTTGGAAGCTGATAATGGCTTATAATCGAGGACCCAAGGTTGCATATACGTCTTATATCCTTACAAACATGATTTAATATGTTGATACTTGAGTCTTCCATTCTTGATCGTTAATTTGAAATAATAATAACAATACTGGGTGCTGTCATTCTTGTATTATAATGTGGTACTGCGTCTTTAACTTATTTGGACTTCGTTCAAAATACACTTGCAGCAGCACATTTGGCAATTTTTTGGGTCCACTATTTACCAAACTTGCCATTCCGATGGCATCATCAGATGCAGATTTGAGGAACAAGATGGCTGAAATGTCTCGTCAGATAGATGACTATGAATGTCTTGTAATGCAGCTTAAGGTATCCTTAATTTATAAGCTCGTCCAATCATTTCTTTTTCTGTTTTTAAATTAAAATAAAACTATAATCTCTATATCAGTCAACCCTGTAACGTAACGTAACGTAAATTTTTTTCCAGGAAGAAGTAAAAGATGAAAGGTTGAAAGCAAAAGAAGAAGCGGAGGATTTAGCTCAGGAAATGGCTGAGTTAAGGTATCATCTAACAGACATGCTCGATAAAGAGTGTAAGCGTCGTGCTAGCATCGAACAAATATCTTTACAAAGAATAACCGAATTGGAGGCTCAGGTATTTGAATCTTTATCTTTTTTGTTTCCCAATAAGTTTCGATATTTCTGAACGATAATTTTCATTTATGATGAAGATTACGAAAGAACGGCAGAAATCCATCAGCCCTCGAGATCTTGTTGTGAGGAATCAATGAAACATTAAACTAAGGGCCTCAAAACTCGAAAATCGCATCTTCTTCCGAATTTTGTGTTCTTCCAGGTATGTGACGATAAATTCATCTTATCATTTATATTGCATTGTTAATACATTTTAACGTGGTTAAAATGTAATGCAGGTTCCATCTTATAAGACGAAAACTCCAATTTCCTGCGGAGTATCCGAGGAGCCTTGTGCGGATTCCCATTTATTTAATTAGTTTAATCTTATCTGTGGTTCTGAATCGGAAATTGGAATCCCGAAGAAATTTGTCGAAGATTGCCGTGTCAAAAGCACGAGTTCGAAGAAGAAGCAGAGTCAACTCCGTCAGTTGATTAAAATGTTCCGATGTTGATGGTTCTTTTATTAATTGATGTGATTTTTTTTATATGAAAATGTTGTAGGTTTGTGATTATGTTGTAGCTGTTCAATATGAAGATGAAGATGAAGAGAATGAAGAGATTATTACATGCACAATTTTCTTACAAGATGTGAAAATGTATCGAGAATATACCTTTTGTTATAGGGGCTCTTTGATGAAACCCCCTCGTTATGTTTTTTAATGGAGAGAGGTCCAAAATATTTTTCTCCATTTGAGAAAAGCCCAAACCCATTTCGACCTATTATGTTTTCCAGCTTTGTCCCCGCCCGCCACATAATCACTGGGTCACGCGCTCAACAATTTTATTTATTTATTATTTTATTCTTTTTTTTTTCCGTTTTTTTTCCTTCTTTTCTGTACCAGTTTTTTTAATCAACTATGGAGCATAGTCGATTAGCCTTAATCGACTATGCTTCATAGTCGATTAAGGAAATTCTTTAATTTTTTTATTTATTTTTTTGTTTTTTAATTTTTTTTTCTATATCAGTATATTAATCAACTATGATGAAGCATAGTCGATCAAAAATCTGCTACTAAAAATAATAAATCAAAACTGAAAAAAAATGTAAAATCAACTATATTTTACAAAAAAATAAAAAATATAAGAACATTATAATGATTTATACAATTGGAATCAATAACCAAAAAAAAAAAAAAAAAAAAAAAGGAAAATTGGAGTCGAGCAACTTTAATCGACTACCAGAGCATAGTCGATTAAGAATCTTCTACTAAAAATAATAAATAACAACTGCAAAAAATTGCAAAATCAACTATATATTATAAAAACAAAAAAGTATACAAACATTATAATTGATTTATACAATTGGAATCAATCAACGAAAAATCCAAAAAAAGTAAAAAAAAAAAATGGAGTCGATCAACCTTAATCAACTAGCAGAACATAGTCGATTTAGCTTAATCGACTATGAATATGTACTGTTGGTTGTAATACCTACACGCAAGTGCACGTATCATACAAGTAATAAAGTGGATTTTTTAAAGTCCAAGTATCGATCCCACAGAGAATATTTAATTATCTAATCCTAGACGCTAAATTCTACCAATTGTTTTCAAGCCCACACCCTACACAGTCGAATTTGGAAAAGATTAACTAAATTAAACTAAATTAAAAAGCAAGCAAAAACAAGAAAGCAATGTAAAACGAAGATTTAATCAGAGAAAACGAGCCTAGGATTTTATTCTCCCCCCTATGTGATTATTATTCCCCCAATTCCTTCAATTATGCAAGTAATTAACCCGGATTATTAACCTGAGATGCTAAATTAATCATAACCCGCTTTCGCGTGTATTACGATTCTAATATTCTAGATTCAATTACTGTATTCCTACGCAATTAATTCTAGAACACAACATTAAACACAAATCTCAATAATGACTACCTAAGATGTTAACTATATTCCTATATTAATGCCACAAAAGCTCTTCACCCGCAGTTCTAATTATTAATCCGATCTTCCGATTCATGCAATTAATAATAACATAAAAGCACATAAGTTGATCAAGTTCATGCACTTAATAAAACAAGTAGAAGAAATAATCCGGAATTAAAACTTGCATAAAATCATAGAATTGGGTTCATAAATTCCATATAGGGTTCAAAATAAAATCCTATAAATAAAGAATTAGCTACTCGTGATTCATATGATAAAGAAAATAAAATAAATAAATTAAATAAGAAAAACTATGCTTGAATCTTCGTTGATCTTCTTTGCTCTTGAATTTGCGTAAAAGATGGATCCCCAATTGTGTCATTGGCTTGGTCTTATATATGGTGGAAAATTTATAGAAGAAGGTAGTTTCCTTGTGCAAGTAGGATTCCTTTACTGCGCCTTTTCGTCATCTCGGACGGCCGTCCCGAATTTTGTACTAAAACTCGGACGGCCGTCTCAAAACCAGAGACTTCTTCTGTTTCTCATACGGCCGTCTAAGTTTTAAGTGTAAATCTCAGAAGGCCTTCCTGGCTATATTTCTTCAGATTTTTGATTTCTTCACTTTTGGCCCATATTTTCTCCAAAATTGCAGTTTTTACCTCATACTTTTCCAATTCTTCAATTTGTACCTAAAATACAATAAATCAACTTTTTAAGCACCAATTATCGTTAAAACACATCAAAAGCTCCAATTAAAAGGTACGATAAAGTGTAAAAATATACACTTAACACACCCCCAAACTTGAAATTTTGCTTGTCCTCAAGCAAAATCTACCAATAAGCAAATAACTCAACTACTACATTTCATTACATAGATCAATGATCAACTTCACGTTTTCAGAACTTGTAATTATAATGACAATTCTTAGGCATTCGCAAGCTCAAAATTCAACAACACTTAGTCACTAACCATTACCAAAAACCACAATTCATACAATTGCTTCAGGCATCCAATATTTGCAAATTAAAGATAGAAAGAATTTATATTTACATGCACATGTTTGACTTCTTCTTTTTCTCTTTTTTCTCTTTTTTTTTTAATATATATATATATATATATATATATATATATATATATATATATATATATATATATATATATATTTTCTTCTTTCTAATTTTTTTTTCGAAGAAGAAGGACCTTATAAAATTTTTCGACCGAACTTCAAGGGGTAATTTTTCAAGAATCTCCACTTTTCTACCTTATACACATTGGCTAAAAGAAAGAACACCTTTTCTCCGAGGCTCAAATCAAGGTTCAAAACCAAATTTGATCATTGATTTTAATTTAACAAAAAATACTCTTAATATAACTAATAAATAACGGTTCTTTCTCATTTCTCTCTTTCTCCTCTCCCTTTTTTATTTAGCCGCCCCACCCCACCCCTTCTCTCTCTCTCTCTTGGTTCCACCGCACCACTCATCCTCTATTTCTCTCACACATTTATCTGCCGCTCCAATCCCTCCCCTTTTTCCTATTTTCTTTTTGGCAGATCTGTTAGGTGGCGGTAGAAGGTATGGTGGGTTGGTTATAGAGACGGCTATGGTGAGTGACAACGGCGGATATGGTTGGGCTGGTTGAGGCATATCTCTGGATGTGAGGCTTGGTTATGGAAATGGCTAATGGTTGGTGGTGGACCTGGTGGCGGCTATGGCGGCGGTGGGATAGAGGCAAGTTTCGTGGCTGGCGACGGCTATGGAGTCGGTCGGTATGGAGAATGGTTATGAAAGCGGTTAGGGTGGTGATTGTCTCGGTTTTGGGTGGAGGGTAGTTATGGAGATATGTAAGACGATGGCTACTTGTGGTTGTAGATCTAGGATTTCGTTTTTTTATGAGCGTGAATAATTACGAGTAACTATGGATTACTACAAGTGTCTACGTGACCGGCGGCTACGGTTTCAAAGGGGAAGTTAGTGTTTTCAAAATTTGAATGCGAATGACTATGGGTGACTACAACTACTACAGGTTCCTACGGGTGTCTATGGGTGACTATGACCGAAATATTATGTAGAAAAAAAAGGGAAAAAAATAGATTTTTATAATATCGAAAAAATACTAAAATGAAAAGGCAAAAATGATCGTGTTCTACATACAAAAAAATAAAAATAAAATATTAGATGCAAAAATAAACATGTTAAATGCATAATAAAAAATGATAAATGTATTTTAAATATTATTAGGTGCATATTTCATTTGTTGTATGTGGAGGGCCTTTTTTGAAGGGGGATTTGATAAACACCTATCATTGAAATTTTACTTCTTGATAAATCCTTTATTTGTAATTGATATTTAACATAAACCTAATGGGCCTCAAAAACCTTATATGCCCCCACTAATTAGTATAATTATTTAAAATAAAAAAATACGGTAAATTAATGCAAAATCCCTTCCAATATCAAATTACCGAAAAATCCTCCCAATATTTATCCCCCAAATCACCCTCGGAATCCACTCCGGTATCATCGTTGTCCTTCGTTTTCAGCAATCCCGTCTAAACAATGGATACTGTTACATAATCGGACGACTTTTTCACCTGCCAAGATCGGCCTTTGTCAACCAACCAACAACCTCATCTTTTTATCAAAGGTGTCGCACAACACAATTGGTCAATCATACGCCTCACCTAGTCTACGTGGCATCTGTGCCATCACCAATATGCGAATACCATAAATTAAATTCGTTATCGGAAGTAATCTCCCTATCCTAATTTGTGAATTCCACGATTCAAAAACGTTTGACGTCATCTGGCCATACCGCTGTCCCACAAAATATGCGTTGGACCAGTTATCTTTAGGGGCATCTGACAGAAATTTACAAACTCTGGGTCCGCCCGTTGCTCGCTGCTTCACCAAGGCCCTGTCAAATTCTTGTTTAGTAGCAGCATATGCGCAGTATTCAAACTGTTTGAGGACTGCATTGTAATAATTCTTAGTAGCACCCCTAAATTTATCTTTGAGATTCAAAATTAAATGTTTATAACAATATCCATGCACACAATCCGGACGTTCTTGACACCTTTAAGAATGCCGTGGTTTCTGTCAGATACGAAGGCTAGCGTTCTGTCCGTCCCTATTGCAACCCTTAAAATATTTTAAAAATCAATCCCAGTTGTCGTTTGTCTCTTGGTTAACAACTGCGAATGCGATCAGGAACCACCTCCACTTGGATGAGATATAATCATTACCTCGACAAAATATAGTTGTTGATTAAACTAAGTCGTGACACAGTTAGCATATTCATCTTCCCACAACTTGTACATGTCATAAGCATACGTGGATCACAATTGTCCTTCCTAAACCATCCCATTGCCACACTCAAAACTATTTAGAAAACACTTGACACAATGCTGGAATGTGATGCCAATAATTGGTGAGATTGGAAGTCTACTAGCTCCCTTGAGAACTCCATTAAGAGCTTCTGGCATGTTCGTAGTAAGTTGACCATAACGTTTGCCCCATCATGTGGTAATGCCTATCAATAGCCCACAAGTAATTTTAAGCTTGAACATTCCGAGATTTGATCACATTTAGAATATGATTAAACTTCCAAATTTGATGCCCCGATCCCTCTTTGTAACATAGATCCTCCTAATAAACATTCTTAAAATGTTTATTAAAATTAGAGGGCACATGTCTCAAGCAAAATCTATGAAAAACGCGAGGAGAGCAAACTCAGGTAACTCCTCTAACGTTTGTAAAATTCCCCGAGATCGATCAATAATTATACAAACACCTTGTATAGATATAAGTTGAGAAATTAGATGTCTGTGGAGCATTTAAAGAAACCACTTCCACGCGGCTCTGGTTTCATTATCAACAACAACAAATGCAAGTGGTAGAACTTGTTGATTAACGTCTAAACATACAACAATAAGAAACTTGTGTTTGTACTTAGTGTAGATATGAGTTTCATCCACACTAGTAACTTTACGATAAAACTTGAATCCATTAAAACATGGGTCGAAGCACCAAAAAAAGTATCTGATCATTTTTTGTGTTGGAATTCAGTTAGTTTCAATACCCACTCATTTGACGTACCTGGGTTCGTTTTGCAATGTGCCTTCATAAACTTGGGCAATTTGTTCATTGATCTCCCCCAAGTCCCACAAAAGTTCTCTTTGCAACGCTTCAAACTATGGCTAGCTTGCAACCTTGAAACTTGAAATCCTAATTGAGAACTCACTATATTTGTGCTTGTAATGTTTTACAAGCTAGATGTTCCCGAACAGATTGAACCAACAGTTAAGAAATGTAGTTCATATCCAAATTCTTGTGGTGATTCATTTAATCCAATACAAGTGTGTGACCCACCATATCTTGTAATAAGAAAGAATCATTCGCAAGATTTTTTAGATTCTCCCAACGACCATCTTCAACATCTTTCGGGCGTGCTATGCTTGCACTTAACACTCCATATCTCCGTCTTACTTTTGACCACTGTAAATTCTCGTTCAGCAAACCGAATCGAATGGTCTCTGACCGTAGCACACAAGTAATTCTTTTCTTCAAACACTATTTCGATCTCAAGAATACCTCAATCACTGTCTTAGAACTTATCATATCGGCTCATTTCAAAATCTACTAATCACCTCGATATCTGGAAATGATAGAGAAAAAAAAAATTGATTCATGCATTGGTTGTTCTTCTGCTTCTGCCCTTGTCCCTTTGTTGTGCTGCAATAACATCTCAACATCATAAACATCAATATCTTCTACACCATCATGTTCATCGTCATTCTCTCCGAGATCAAATGGTTCAGAATCCGTAGGATTATTCGGCCCAAATGAGTCTCATATAGGGTCATCGTCATCCAAACGTATCCTGTCTTGTCCCACTCGACTCACCAACAATTTCCCTTAAATTACCACTATTAATTGTATAGGGGTCTCTGTACACCTGTCTTGCTCCAATCCGTGCAGTCGGGAGGAGTGGCGGCGACGGACGCGCTGGCAGCGGCGATGCGTGCAATTCACGACCTATAACTCTTGTATTTATAGTGTCTTGTATATAAGCCCTAACGGGCTTAAGTTGGACCGGGCCCAACAACTTAAGTTCGTTAGTTTTTCTTCGTTCGTTTCTCATAAACCAAAGAATGGAAAATTATAAAAATTATATTTTCGTGATCATTCAAACGTCCTCGTCATTACCAATGCCAATTCTTGATTTCCAATTTCTAAAAGTGGAAACCTTAATTTAGTGGACGTGCTTTTTTTTAAGGGTCTATTAGATATAACCCCCTTAAACATTCAAATAATAGGGGTAGACCCAAATTTATATTTGCCATTTTGATAACAACCCAAATTTTTTCTAATTACATAATTACCCTCAATCAAATCCCACAAAACCCGTTACTTTACCTTTTGAAATAAAATCAAATCCCTTCCTATTTTCCCGTTTAATCACTATCATCCCAAACCCCACTATCGAATAAACTGCAAAACCTCCCAGAACAACTTCCCGGTGCGGCCGATTGAAAGGGGAAGACGTATGCACTGTCGTGAAACGACGATTTTCGTGCACTCCGAGCAAGCTGTCGTAGGTACGTCGTCGCCACTCGCTGAATCGCTATCATCCATCGATTTGTTGATATCTCACGTTTGTGTATTTGCAGATCTGTTATAATCGCATACCGCATTCGAGCACTAAATCAGTGATATTGCAACAATTGATGGGCAGGACATCCACCAGAAGTGATATCGTCGTTGGCCGCCGCCGTCGCCGTCGCCGTCACAGCTCCAATCTAGGGTTACTCGAATATAGGATTACTCAAATCTAGGGTTTTGATAATTCTTCGGCCCATTGTTGATTAACGAGATGCATAGTCGAATTACATCTGTATTAATATACTATCCCATATCATTTAGTAGACTATCCCACTGGTATAATTTTACTATGGATCTCGTTAATCGACTATGGGCCGAAGAATCATCAAAACCCTAGATTTGAGAAGTGACGGCGGCGGATTTGTGTTTTAAAATTAATAGACTATCTCATATCTTTTAATAGACTATCCCATGTATCTAATTCGACTATGGGTTTAGTTAAATGACTATTGGAAAAATAATAATATATATGGAAACTGAATAATATGTTTGTTTGAAATACTAATCAATTAGGGTAATTTTCCTTATTATATGAAAACGATTAGGGTAAATAATGATATATATGAAAAAATAATAATATATATGGAAACTGAATAATATGTTTGTTTGAAATACTAATCAATTAGGGTAATTTTCCTTATATCATGTATTAGACTATCTTATTCATCTAATTCGACTATGGATCTCGTTAATCGACTATGGATCCCGTATTATTCAACCACATAGTATATTAATAATTTCAATATAGTACATTGATCTGCTATGATAGTATATTACGATTATAGTAGTGATATGAATTGTGTTACAAACAATATACCACTGAAATGACAAGAACATTGAGAACAACACCAACGTAAAATATTCCAACATAACCAATAAAATAGTACATTAATAATCTCATAATTTCAATCTAGGGTTTTGATAAAATACATAAAACACATCATAATACAATAAAATCAATATGTCGAGTTAAAAAACTCTAGTACATTAATAATCTCATAATAGTATAATAAAATGATAATGGTAGTATCATACGATATTCATAATAGTATACTACTGTATTACAACGGTTTAAAACTTAACCGAAGTTACCGAGCCATTACATCGTAAACACCTCTTTATAGCAACCAACCCACCAAACCTCAACAAAATCCTTACGAAATTCGCCATCGAAAAAACCTAAAATCATGAAACAAAATTAAAAATGCAGAATACTAAAAAATGATTAAATAGACTGCAAATACATTTGAATGACAATACATTAATATCATCAAAAATAAACTTAAAATGCAAAATCCATACGCTAATTTAAAAAAGACTACGAACTATATTTTAATGTACTACCCAGCACACTTAAATCGACTGTTATAAACAAATAAACAAACTATCGATCGGGATCAAAAACATGAACTCGACCACAACGGACAATTATTCCGATTATTGCATAAACCAACTACGAAGCTCATATAAAACAACTCTGGTCCGATCTGCGTGAAGCATCCTCTTCTAACTCTGTCAATCCTCTTCCAAACAAACATCATCCGCCAAAAATAACGATGTATATATGACGACGTAATTTTGTTAAAAAATGTTTTACTTCATAGAATCAAGTATCAACACAACCCTTAAAATTTCTAACCACCGTAATCGACAATCCTAGACATTGAGCGAAAAATAAAAACGAATAACGCATTCATACCCGGTTAACAACGTCCAACAACGAACGCTCAAATTCGATCATATTTCAACGACGGTGCAGAAATCTTCAAAGACGATAAAGAACCGCTGGAACGCTGAAGAGAACCTTCGAAAAATATTGTACACGATTTGATATAACGGCCAATGATCTCACGTAATTTTATTCCGTGATTTTAGGCAACGTATCAGCAAATCTCAAATCACGTAGTAAAGGAAATAAATGCCTTTTAAAAATAAAAAAGGGGTATTAAAGGAAAATTATATAATATATTTTGCCCAGTTGGCAAAATTGGATCTATCTTTTTGGAAAAAAAATTGGATCTACCTCATTAGAAAATATGAACAAGGGGGTTATCCCTAATAAACCCTTTTTTTAATTTGAAAACTTCCCAATTTAGAAAGTTCACTAAGATGATTGCCTAGTTCTTTCATTTCCTTATTCTCATTCATAATTCCCAATTATGAATGTTGGACTCAATTGTATTGACTTCCAATTATGCAAAGATTAAACATTTTTATCTTTGACCGTTTATTCAAAGAACTCGAGTACACAAGCAGTGTGACCCTCGATGGTTCAAGTGTAAGCTAGCCGTGGGCCCACAGCTCTTTGTGGTTTCAATTCGTCCCTAGAGTTATAATCAAGATGAAGCTCGTTTCAACTCAATCACCCAACCCAACGAATCAAGATTGGCGTCTAGCAACTACGTATCATGATTCCCTAGATACAAATGAAGTGCCTGCAAGAACCGTGTGATATAGTTAACATACAGTACGATCCCTTCGATACATATGTCCCGATTGAACTAGAGGCATTGGTTCATCGAGACCTCTTTTATAGTTCAATAACTGTGCGATCGTTATAGGTGTTGTAATCGGTGCGTGCATGACTTAGAGAATGAAATTCCCTAATCATCACTTAGGTCACGATACAGCTGGTCCTCTAGTGAAGTCATGGTGATGTCTAGGTCTTAAGGATTAATGGTGTACAACTATATTACAGAGATCTCTACTCGATTATTGAGAACCACTTAGAGATTTTTAGGATGAGAGAGTTCAGTGAACTAATCAACTTACGAGCACCCGCTTATGTATGCCGATATCCCAATACCTTTTATTGATGAGACGCAGTACACATACACTAAGTGCTAGTCTCTTAATAGGAAATGCCGATATCCTCATTGGTAGCGTAACCCTTCGAATAGGAACATGGTTTAACAGTTATAATACTTAAGTAAATATCTCATGATCCTAATAGATCAAATATAAGTAATTATAATAAGTAATAACTATAAGGACTATAGCTATGCTGATGCAAGGGACAAAGATATAGAATGCCAAGGTGTTTTATCATTAATACGAAAAAGAATTATTTATTACAAGAATAAATGAAAGACCACAGCCACAAGTTGGCTTGTTGGTCATCTACTCTAACACCCAGCCGCCTCACGGCCACCGGCAAAGCTAGTACAGTCGGAGGTCCTGTTGTTTTACCAGCAAACTGGCCTCCTCCGCATGCCTTTCGCTGTTAGTGGATTGATTCCCTTCTAGAATTACACGCATCGGAAGTAAGACTCGTTAACTCGTGAATGAATTATTAAAATTATGAATTGTATGATAATTTATTTGCGTGAAATTGAATGTCAATTCAGGTGATTCGAACTCATATGATTTACTTATTTCGAATTTCTTAGCATCCTTATGTGTTGTATTTAATTTTGAATTAATATTATACGCATGTTTATTTTAGTGGAGCAATTAAGGTACACAATTTATCTCTATATGCTTGTACGTTTAATCACATGAATATGTTTATGTGATTTTTTGTTTTTGTTTCTGGGGCGTGTACGTAAATCGATTTCCAATAATAACAAGTTCTACGGGGTTCGTATTACTTGTGGTTACGAATAATATGGTTCATTCAAATCGAATGCCCTTACACTCACTTATGGTGGGTGATCATCAGTATATTTTGGTTGATCTCAACAAATAATTCCATTGTGTATGTCATTCAATTCCCTTATTCCGAGTCAGTATATATTATAAATCTTCATATGTTACCATCCTGATAATCATCTCCTTCATTCTTTCTCCATTTAAAATATATGATTTATCAAACACCTTTAGCCCAAACTGATTACTGTCTACTTCTAGGCGCTGATACAACTTCAACAAAAACTGAGAGGACGACAAGTCATGACGTTTAATTCGGAATGCAATATTATGGGGAATTATATTTCTTGCTACCCAATCATCAAGAATTTTATGACCTCTAATGCAGTGGCGAATCTAGAAATATAGCCAAGGGTGTTCAAAACTGATCAGTATAATAGAAATATAAATAACTCTTAATAAAAATAATGGACTTAAAGTTTATGGGGGTTCAAGGGACCTTCGATTTTTTATATATAATAATATACACATAACATAATATTAATGTGTAAAAAAATCAAAATTGACAACAACATTTACAATTTTTGGAAGAATTGTGGAAAAATTGATTTTTTTTCTCGAGGGAATGATAGAGTGGTAAATGGATTTTATCCAATATACAAGAAATTTAGAGAAAAAAAGATTAGATAATTTGAAAGAGTGGATAAAGGTAAACAATTTAGAAAAACAATTATGTATTTGCAAAGAGTGGAAGTGGGGATTCAAACCGTGTACGTTTCTTGTGCATTTTAAACTGTTTACTACTTGAACTATCCGTCAACTTATGAAAATTGTCACACCTAATGTTATATAATGAAGTATGAATATATCGGGAATATTTTCTTAAAATCAAGGGTGTGCAGTCGCACTCGATAGCACAAGGCTGGATCCGTTATTGTTCCAAAGTGCACATAAACTTTAACATTGTTCTTATTTGCCATCAATCTAGAAAAATAAAGATTCTTTTTAGTAAGTATCAATTTGAGTTTCATTTGATAGACCTACACTATATTATATATATATATATATATATATATATATATATATATATATATATATATATATATATATATATATATATATATATATATAATGAACATGTGACAATGTTACATTTTTTTTATCAACTTAAATAATTTCTGTCAATTACACATTTAAATTATACTAGTAATGAGCACGTGCGTTGCACGTGTAAAATATTTTTAGAATGAAGATGTTTTATCATTTTATGAAGCTGACACATTGATGAATAATATTTGGTTTGGTATTTTCTAGTATGAGAAAAATTGTGGATACATTTTTTTGAATATCATTGAATTAGGCTGAACTGTTTTGCTTGGTTTGGGTCAGAACTGCGTTGGCCTAATGACCACATTATTCAGGTTTACTTACAAAATATTTGCGTTTGGCTTGAAATGAAGTTGACAGTGGAGAAGACATATTGGTTGTATTGTGTATAGAGTCGCGAACAGTGGAGAAGATATATTGATTTCTATTGACGCTTAAATGGCTTCATATCCTACAACTATTATTTGAATTAATCAATACATCTATTTATATCATATATCGATCAAGTAGGAAGTAAACGAGTCCCTTGCGTCAAACACATCACGAGAGAATGATTTTCTTGTGATTTAGCAAGTGTACATTGAGGCTACAATCCATTTGTGAAAAAAAAAGAGTACTTTATATTTTTATTCTCTCAAATGTTAGATTTGAGTTTGCTTTCTTTTTCATTTTTTTGGCTGAAACTTTAGAAATGCTCCAAGCCAATTGTGACTTATTCCTACTATATGCCAAATATTGGATGAAATGATCCCTTCTTGTAGTTCAACCTCAACTACATCAACTGCAAGTATTGATAATAATAAAACGTCGTCATTTTTAATCGACATTCATGTGGATCATGTGGAGAAATTAGACCCTCACATGCTCCAGTTACACCACCTACTTATTATGATCCATCACAAACATAAGGATATTTCAGATTTTTGTGCTACACCCAACTCCTCCTCCTCATCTCTTTCTGAAAACTCTTCCAACATTATATTTTCCCATTTAAAATCAACATCACACATAAGTCACACAACAACGACCACCCGTCATCTTAGCAGCAAGGGGTTCATAATAAGTATTATATTAATAACTACTATGTTGGGTGCATTATTGCTTTCCATTAACCAGAAATCCAAAACAAATAACAACATTGTCGAGGTACGAAATCAACACTTCAGTTTCAAATGATGGAATTATGGCCAACTCACAACTGTGTCCAATGTGGTGAAAACATCCCCAAACTACAGGCAACTCAAAGTGTGCATTCACATTGGGGAGGGAGATTGCAATGAAATGGTCAATATTGGTCACGAAAAGAGTGATCTGATTTTGATTGGAGAAGGTATTGGAAAGACCACTCTATCTTCAAATCCAATAAACATATACGGATCAACGTTGACTGCAACATTAAGCAATGTGTTTATTTATCAACTTTACTACCCCTCTTAAGTATACATGTATATATACTAGTTAAGTGCACGTGTATTGCTCATGTTAATACTATATTGTAAATAATATTAGAATGGAGGTGATTTGTCTCTGTATGAAGCTTATCCATTGAACTATTATTTTAGGAAAAATATTTGGTCCGAAATTTTTTGTCAGAGATATGGTAAATATTTTTTTTCTTCTCAAATTTATGGTGCAATAGTGAGCTCAACTTTCTTAACCCCATTTGTTGGATATTTGGCACTAATAAAAATTTAATAATTACTAGAAAACAGCACATGCCTCGCACTTTTTTAATCGATTCTATATTGTTAATTGTGTATGTAATTTAAAATACAATTAGATTTTGAAACAAAAAATCTAGATTGTTTAATTTCAAAATATATTCAATTTATTTTTCAATGCAAGTTCAAGTATGTGATTTTAAAGAAAATTTTACTTTAAGACAAGAAGGGTGGATTTTTCAATTGCAATATGTAGATGCAAAATTGTTTTATGATATTTATTTAAACATACATGATTTCATAATTTATTGCACGGTTTATTTTTATTTTTTTGTTTTTTAATAGGACACAACATCTCCTTTTGCTAAAGGGAAAATAGAAAAAAAAATCATGACAAGGGCACTTAAATTTATTTTCTATATGGATAATTCTATTATATATATTAAAATTACCTCTAACTATTTGAAACCCTAATTTAACTCCAATTTCATGATTTAAACCCTAATTTATCTTCAATTTCTCCAATTAACCAATTTTGAAACCAATTCCGACTGTAATCGCCGGTTAGCCACGGTTAACTTTTTTTTTTGAAAACTTTTTTGTTTTAGAATTTTTTTCCGGCATGTCAGCAGCCGTTGACCACCGTCTCCGGCATCAACTTTTTTTTTTTTTTTTTCGATTTTGTTTTCTAAACTATTTTTTCCCGGCTCAGACGCTGTTGACCGCTGGTCTCCGGCAATAACTTTTTTTTTTGAAAAACTATTTTCATTAATATTAATGTCTTGCTCAACAATTACTGTCTCAGGCATTAATATTGTTGTTAACATGCTAATATTAATATATTAATTAGTTTTATCGTCTTGGCCTGCAATATTATTATCTCCGATAGTAATATTATTGTGTTAATATTAATATTATTAGTTTGGCTTTCAATATTACTGTCTGAGACACTGTTGTTAACACAATAATTTGGGTGAAAAAAAAAAAAATTAGTCGACGGCGGCGACCGGTTGGGAAACAAAATTCATAAAAGAAATTTAAAAAAAAAAATTTTACGCCAAAAATTGGCTGAAAAAAAAAATTAGATATAACAATTATTTTCTGGGAAAAGAAAATATTGTATATAAATTCTGAAAATGGGTAATATGATATATTTGTTCAACTCCGGGGTCAATGTGGAATATTGGTGTTTAATTGATGAAAGTGATTTAAATTATATTATGAGTGGTATTTTAGGAAAAATACATGGGATGAATTTATTTGAAAAACTGTTTTTGGTGTGGACATATGTGCATGTAAGTCCTCTCATTAGGTTATAATATATATACAATTCTCTCTTTGCTAAATTGTTAAACCCCTTCTTTGTCAACAACATATCTTCTTACATTCATGTTCTCTTAGATGTCCAATTCAATTCAAAACAAATTTACTCATAACAAAAAATGTTTTTTATATTATTAAACGTACTCTATATCCTAATTTTGTTCAGATTTAGAAAAAAAATCGTTATAACAAAATATTTAACATAAAATACCAATAAAAAAGACGAGAAATCGAGATTATATATATATATATATATATATATATATATATATATATATATATATATATATATATATATATATATATATATATATATATATATATATATATATATATATAAACGAGCACGCCACCACAACTTTGCATCACCCATTAGATACATACTTGTAATGCTCACTTTCTTGCGATCCGGGCCCTTGGCCACCTCGAAGTAATTCTCCATATCCCACACGAAGTTTTTGACTTCTTTGGCACTAAGCCACCATCAAACGCAGTCGGTTCCGGCACATGAACTTTGGACCTCGACGTTCTGCCATCAGAACTAGGTGCCTCATTTCGAACTGCTCTCTTCAGCACCGTCAAATCCGTAAGCATTCCCTCAAGCTTCGTCTCAACAACATCAATGAGTTCTATCTCCTCAGCAACGGCCGTGAATCTGCCTTCTACAAAATCGGGCAGATCATCCAGCGATCTTGTCAAACGGTCAAGTTCTCGCTTCCAATATATATATATATATATATATATATATATACATATATATATATATATATATGTATATATATATATATATGTTGAATTTAAATGCCTATCAAAGTCCACTGTTCTGTTGAGACAGACTACGTGTTACGGCATTTGGTGTGGTAACGGAATTCTTGTGTTGTCACAGTAACTAACCTACTAAAAGTAGAATAAAGAACACAAGAATTTAATGTGGTTCGGATACAAATGTACCCTACATCCACGAGGACTTGCAAAACTAGTTCAGATTTAAGTATACATTAATAGGACTTAATAAAACACTAAAGACTCCCTCTTTATGTGATACGCCGTTCTTGCACACGACTCGAACTTGTTGATAATCAAAGCAATTCCTCCTCCGCACTCTTGGACTTCCTCCAATGTTGAACTCCCTTCAAACGGCGGATCGACCTCTCCCGAGATCTTTTAAGCACTTCTCCCGAATCGCCGATCTTCTTTATGGCGTGGTAGAAGAAACCTGTTGTGTTTCCACACCTGATGTGCCGACGGGGCTGCAGCACGGGCTGCACCCTTCAAAGCCTTTATGCTGGGATTTTTCTTATTAAAGCTCCATAGGACTCATATGAGGTTGAGGGCCTTATATAGGCACGAAATCACCACCCTAAATCTAACTTGGGCCCTAAGAAATCGATTTAACTAGCTAATAGAATCTTAGTCGATTTCTACTTCTATTCTAGATAAGTACAAAAGATACCTAACTAGAATATAATACATGGAAATAAATCTATGTCCTAATAAAACTATTACAAGAATAGGACTCCAATTAATTCCAAAATAAACATGGAAAACAAATCTTTGCCAATCTTTAGTTTCCACGTATGGTGGATTTCTTCAATCTTCACTAACAGAAATTTGTTGCCAACAATATATATATATATATATATATATATATATATATATATATATATATATATATATAGATGAGGAGCTTCAATTAAAAACCTAGTGGTCTTAACAGCGAAAAGAATGTCTCATTTCTAAATGACAATATTACAAAATATGAAAAAGAAAGAACTCCTATCTACATTTAAATATTGGCGGTGTTTCCAAAGAGAACAAAAATATAAAATTAGATCATTCCTAATAAATGCTACTGAAGATGTGATTCATGATGTTATGGTCTCTACTAGCTAAGACAAAACTCATCTGCCCGAATGGCTTTGCGTGTGTCAATGGGCAGGACATCAACAGTCCTTAATGTATGTAAACTCTCCATGGATATTAGCTATGTCGTCCACAACAAGGTTTTTCTGGCGAACTATGCGACATAACTGGAATAAGAGCTCCCTTAAATTCTTTATAGTGTGAATAATGTATGTAAACTCTCAACAAAGATGTCGGAAATGGGTAATTTCTTGCAGAGACGGAGACCGTCACCAATGTCCTGGAGCTCCGCGGCATTATTAGTCCCATATGCGTAGTGTGCTGAAAAACCTGACAAAAAATTCCTTCCTCAATCGCGGAGAATACCACCGTTTGTCGTCACTCCATACTTAGCCGACCCACCAGTATTCAACATAGCAAAATCCATAATCGGAGTTTCCCATCTAACCCTATAAGGATGAATTGGTAACTTGAGGGATTTAACACTTTCTTGATATTATTTTGCTACTACGGTCTTTTTTCTTCGTTATGTATTTGCATTGAAGGGAGAAAGCCTTAAGCCGTGTACTTGTCTCTTGGGGGCCATATCAAAATTGCAATTAGGGGAAATAATAAGATTATTCTTGAGCCAATTGACGCATCAAGAATATTAATTTTTTGGGTCATTACAAATAAGCCCATCAATGGGTACTTATTCATAAAGAGATTCAGACAAAAAACTCCTTTACCAATAAGTCCACACATGGTCCAGATTTTTGTAAATGAGTAAAATAACCCTTCATACTTTAATATGCTCCAATTTCATCCTTAACTTAATTTAACTTCAATCTGACCCCAAATTTCACAAATTATCAATTTTGACCCAAACTTTTTTTTTTCAATTTTTTTTTCCTACCGGATTCCGGCGTTGACTTTTCAATTTTTTTTTTCTTTTCTTTCTTTCTGTAACTTTTTTTTTCGTTTAAACAACAATATTGTTGTGATTGACAGTAATATTAACTATATTACTGTTAAACACAGTAAAATTACCAAAACTATAGTTTAACACAATAATATTGCTATATTAATCTTTAGCACACTAATATTAACACAACAAAACTCATTATTATTGTGTGATAGAGTAATATTACTATGTTGACCGTTCAACAAATGTAAACATAATAAAAAGCCAAAAGAATTAATATTACTGTGAGTGACAATAATATTACTATAACAACAGTAATATTACCGTCAACCACAGTAATATTACAATAATAGACAGTAATATTATTACCTTACTCCGTGACTAACTCAAACAAACAAAAAATTCCAAACAAAATAATAATATTGATGTGGTTGACAGCAATATTACTATAACAACAGTAATATTACCGTCAACCACAGTAATATTATTGTGTTTACAGTAAATACAATAATAGACAGTAATATTATTACGCTACTCCGTGAATAACTCAAACAAAACAAAAAATCAAAAAAAATAATAATATTGATGTTGTTGACAATAATATTATTGTGTTTACAGTTATTTTACTGTCAACGACAGTAATATAATTACGTTGACTTGTCAACAAATCAAACAAAATAAAAAAAATAACAAAAAATAAAAAATAATAATATTACGTTAATTTACTGTCAACGGCAGAGCAATTACATAAATGTATTATCAACGGCAGTACAATTACGTTAATTAACTGTCATTGACAGTATAATTTTGTTAATTTATTTTTAGTGACAGCACAATTACGGTCAACGTTTAGCGGCGGACGTAAAAAAAACAAAAAAAAAACTTAAAAAAACACTAAAAAAAGGTCAACGCCGATAACCGCCGGTCAACGCCGGTAACCGGCGAAAAATTCCGGAAGAAAAGAAAAGATAAAAGAAAAAAAAAAAGTCAACGCCAGAATCTGGCGGCAAAAAATGTTTTTTTGAAAAAGAAAAGTTTTGGGTCAAAATTGAATAATTTGTGAACTTTGGGTCAAATTGAGATTAAATTAAGTCAAAAATAATATGCTCCGGCGGCCAAAATAAGTTTTTGAAAAAAATAGTTTTTAAAAAAAACTCAAAAATTGAATTTTTGTGGCCTAAATTTGATTTTTGTGGACAAAATTGATTAAAATGGGGTTACAATTAAGAATTGGGTATAAAGGGTTGAGGGTAATATTGGCATATACATGAATGTTTTCTTTATTTATAATAAATATTAAAGGGATGGGCTTATTGGTGAAAGAGATATAGCCCCTAAACGTAGAATAATAAAGATGCTTGGTTGGGGACTTATGCACAAAAACCCCTTAATTTTTTAGATGACTAAAATCTTTCTTATAAACTCGTTAGTTGCGTGTGTTAGAGTAGGTGACCAACAAGCCAACATGTGGCTGTGGTTTTTCGTATTTATTATTGTAATAAACGAACCTTTATTCGTATTAATGATAAAACACCTTGGCATTCTATATCTTTGTCCCTTTGTCACAAGCATAGATATAGTCCTTACAGTTATTACAAGTACTAGTAATTGATCGTTAGGATCGTGAGATATTTACTTAAGTATTATAACTGTTAAACGTGTTCCTAGTCGAAGGGTTACGCCACTAATGAGGATATCGGCCTTTCCCATTAAGACTAGCACTTAGTGTATGTGTACTGCATCTCATCAGTAAACGGTATTGTGATATCGGCATGCATAAGTGGGTGCTCGTAAGTTGACGAGTTCACTGAACTCCCTCACCCTAGAAATCTCTAAGTGGTTCCCAATAATCGAGTAGAGAAATCTATGGTATAGTTGTACACCATTAGTCCTTATGACCTAGACATCACCGTGACTTCACTAGAGGACCAGCTGTATCGTGACCTGTCCCTGAGTTCCACCGAGGACCATCCCAAGGGCCAGTGTTCGTGCAGTCCGAAATCTAGTGGGAGGTCTGTGCATTGTAGTCGGGGATTCGATCGCTAGAATAGTCTTGGATGTCCTGTGTGTTCTGAAAGTTTGTAATCATTCTAAGTCTCTGGCCAGAGCTGACTAAGTGATGATTAGAGAATTTGATTCTCTAAGTCATGCACGTAAGGATTACAACACTTAGAACGATCGCACCGTCATCGAACATATAGAGAGGTCTCGATGAACCAATGCCTCTAGTTCGATCGGGACATATGTATCGAAGGGACCGTACTGTACGTTAACTATATCTGAAGGTTCTTGCAGGCACTTCATTTGTATCTAGGGAATCATGACGCGTAGTTGCTAGACGCCAATCTTGATTCGTTGGGTGATTAAGGTGAAACGAGCTTCATCTTAATCGTAACTCGAAGGGGACGAGTTTTGACCACAAAGGGTTGTGGGCCCACGGCTAGCTTACACCTGAACCATCGAGGGTCACACTGCTCGTGCACATGAGATCTTTGAATGAACGGTCAGAGATAAAATAGTTTATCTTTGCATGATTGGAAATCAATATGATTGAATCCAACATTCGTAATTTGGAATTACGAATGAGAATAAGAAAAGGAAAAGAATAGGCGAACATGTTAGTGAACTTTCTAAATCGAGAAGTTTCCAAATTTAGAAAGTCCACTGAACTAGGGTTTCCACTTTTGGAAAGTTGGAAAACAAGAGATGGCACTCGTAATGACGAGGAAGTTATAATGATTCCGAAAATGTAATCGTTGCAATTTTTCGGTCATTGAATTGAGAGATACGAGCAAGTAGAGGAACTAACGAGCTTAAGCTGTTGGGCCCAGTCCAACTTAAGCCCGCTAGGGTTATATGCAAGGGACTATAAATACATGACTTATAGCCCTTACACAACCACATGAAACCCTAACCCTAAAGCGGCCGACCCTCTCTCTCTCGCCCTCTCTCCCGCGCGGCCACCACCGCACCACCGTCGCCGCTCCGTCGCCGGAACCGGCCGTTCGTCGGCCGTTCCTTGTTCGGTATTCTTTCTCTTTTCTTTTTCTTCCGTTTTATTCTAACTACTTCGTGTCTAGTGCCACGATTTAGTAGATCGAAGTATACGAGGTGAAATCCGAGAGGAGGAAGACTGTAGATCGAAAAGTCGAGGAGCAACGCACGAGCCGAAGCCGCACGCTGCCCCACGCGCCATCCCGAAGCCGCGCGTACGCTACACGCGCCGCTGCTGCCGTTGCACCGCTGCTGCCCCGATTCTACAGATTGGTTTCCGTAGCAATCACGAAGTGCTAACCGCTCCTACCTCACGCGTCAAGAGGTAAATATACGAAACCCTAGTTTCGTTTAGGGTTTAGTTTAAACTATGATTTCATGCTTGTATTTGTATGATTTTATGTGATTATGTGTAATCGGTTTTTAATCATTGCAAGCATGTTATTTGGTTTAAATTGCGAGCATGTTAATTGATTTAAGTACGGTTAAATTTATTAGCATGTATGTTGTTTTATTTTCGCTGGAAGCGCAAAGGTACGCAATTAATTGAATTTAATTTATCGGGCATGTTCTTATGTGTTTTAAAGTCGTTTAAATCGCATAAATTTTTGTTTTCCGCTGCGTATGCGTGCCCGAAACCCAACAGTGGTATCAGAGCTCGTTGCGCAATTAATTGCGTTCGTTTTAATATGCATGTTCGATTTATTAAAGTAGCAATTGTCGTGTTATGTAATTGGGAGTTTTCGTAAGTTTAAAATATTTTTGAAATATTGTTTAGAATTTTTCCAGCTTTAAAAATGTTTAAAATTGGAAAATCGGATCTGAAATTGTTTTTAAAACGTCGGTTTTTGTTTAATCGGATCGAACCGGTCGAACCGGCGGGTTCGATGGTTGTGTGTGGTTTAGTTGACCGAATCCAAGTGGATTCGGGTCGGTCAGACCGGTTCTCGGTCCGACTGACCCGGCCCACTGATTTGGGTCAGCTGGACCGGACAGAACCGGACCGCTTCGGTCCGAACCGGTCAGACCGGTTGGGCCGAACCGGTACACTGAAAAAAAAAAAAAAAAAAAAAAAAAAATTCAGATTTCTAAAATTAAACTTAAAACAAATTGATTTTAATTTTTGGAAAATTATTTTCAATTAATCCCAATTAGATAATTGGATCGACAATCATCTATTTTAGTAAATAGGTGTTAGATTAATTAATTAATTTAAATTGTTAAATTGATTTCAATTAATGGAACACATATATAATATTGATTATATATTCAACTTAATTAGTAGTACCTCAACATTATTTGAATGATTTATGCTAGTTGAGGTTCTATAATTATTTTGAAAAACTCGATAATTAATTAATGTAATTAATTATGAAATTAGGTCGTATGTTCCTCTTAGGACAATATGCGCTTCCATATACCTTTAGAGAACATAGATGTAGGAATCACATAGACCAATCCAAAACCTTCTGATGAGATAAAACACTTTAATTAAAATCCCTCATTCTTTTAATTAAGAATCATTTCAAGCTATAAAGAAAAACCCAATCTGTTGAGTTATTTCTTTCCTTCTGCCAACGGTTGGATTATGTGTAGCCCTTTGCTGTAGTGCAGTAAGCCGTGTTAGCGGGGAGTGCTATGGTAGAGTAAGCTGTAATTCAATTGACATATTGATGAAGGTAGCCATAGAAAAGGGTTATGTTGGATTAACGTGGTCGGCTAGATTAACTAGGGACTGCATTAGTTTGGCATAATCAAGTTCTATGAGCATCTTTGATTGGTAGGTTAGACTTGACACACGACGATTTTGATATTCGCGAGATTAACTTAGGTCATTATCAAGTGTGAGGAAAATTAATTTAGGGTCATATTGTGGATATGATTGATTGTGATCTACCTTTGGGCAAATATAATCGGGCTAGATTAACTACGGGTTGTATTTGTCCATTGGACCTAAAGCCCACTAAGAAAAATCAGTTTTCTCGTTTGTCTACTAGAGGGAAGTGGAACTCGATAAAATTAGTGGGAGAACAATTAAATAACACAAGTCCAAACATTTAATTGTAACAATCATTTAACGCGAATCTCTAATAATCCTCTTCTCTATAATGTCTCAGATAATCATGTCTAAGAATCCCATAATGTCAATCCTCGACAATAAACTCAATGGCCCTAATTACCTAGATTGGTTGCGTAGTCTTAAGCTTGTGCTAACTGTTGAGGGGCGTCTCTATGTTTTGAACGAGAGGCTTCCCGCCACTATACCTGCCACAGCGACTGATGCTGAAAAGGAAACTTATGAAGTTTGGAAGAAAGATGACACCCATGCTAGGTGCTATATGATAGCCGCCATGGAGCCCGCGCTTGCGAGGAAATATGAGTCTCACTTGCATGCTTTCGATATAAAGGCTCATCTCGATAGCATGTATAGTGAGAATATTAGGGCATCGAGGTACGCTGCTACAAAGGAGTTGATCACGGCGAGACTGCGCGAAGGGACTTCGGTCCACGAGCACTGTCTCAAAATGATCACTCTCCTTGAAAAGCTAGTGAATCTTGATGTCACCCTCCCGGCCGAGCTCTCGTTGGATTTGATCCTGTTGTCTCTTCCTAGTTCCTATGAATCGTTCATAGTGAACTTCAACATGAACAAACTAGATCCTCCCTTGAATGAGTTAATGAACATGTTGGTCAGCTTCGAGTCCACCATTAAGAAAGAGAAGTCTGTTCTCGTTGCTGCTACTTCTGGAAAGAAGAGTTCTTTCCAAAAGAAGAGAAAGGAAAGAGTTCTTTTCCCTAACAGCAAGTTCGAAGTGGGTGAAGGTAGTGGGGGCCCCAAAGCAAAGGTTAGCAAACAAGTTGATGATGCTTGCCATCACTGTGGAAAGAAAGGACATTGGCGCCGCAACTGCAAGGCTTACCTAAAGCAGAAAGGTTCTGAAAAGGGTACGTATTTCATTGACGTAAATTTGTCTGTCAACTCTTCTTCTTGGGTATTGGATACGGGCTGTGGCTCACATTTGTGCAATGATTTGCAGCTAATGACAAGAAGTCGAAGACTTAGAGCGGGTGAGACCTACCTAAGGATGGGGAATGGAGCAAGAGTTGCTGCTGAAGCCATTGGCACTATTTACTTAAATGTTTTGGATTCTAGTTTTCCTATTGTTTTGAACGATTGTTTATTTGTTCCGTCGCTCATTAGAAACCTTATTTCTATTCCTGTATTAGATATTGAAGGTTTTACTTTTGTTTTTGGAAATTCGATTTGCATTATACAAAAGAATGAGAATTTGATTTGCAAAGGACGGCTATTAAACAACTTATATGAACTAAATCCAAGTGAAATACCTATTAACGTTATATCAGCAAAACGTAAGGAGATAGATCAAAACCCCGCACAACTTTGGCACGCTAGATTAGGTCATGTCTCTTTAAGAAGGATGAACGATTTTGTTAGTGAAGGATTGTTCTCTTTGGAGGACGTGAAATCACTACAAACTTGTGAATCTTGCCTTAAAGGGAAAATGACCAAGTCACCCTACAAAGGGGTAATGGAACGAGCCGAGGGTCTTTTGGATTTGATCCATACAGACGTATGTGGTCCACTAAGTGTTAGTGCGAAGGGTGGATATAACTACTTTGCTACCTTTACCGATGATTATTCTAGGTATGGGTATGTATACTTGATGAAGTACAAGTCTGAAACATTTGAAAGGTTCAAAGATTTTAGACACGAAGTAGAAAAGCAACTCGGACGAAGTATTAAGAAGCTGCGATCCGATCGTGGTGGGGAATACTTGAGCATCGAGTTCATTGACTATCTAAAAGAAAATGGGATACAGTCCCAATGGACTCCACCGGGAACTCCTCAACTTAATGGAGTATCCGAACGTCGGAATCGAACTCTATTAGATATGGTTCGATCAATGATGGGGTTCACAAACTTACCGGCATACTTATGGGGTCATGCACTTCGTACTGCCGCGTATTTGCTGAATAGAGTTAACACCAAAGCAGTTAAATCCACACCGTATGAACTTTGGCATTCCCAGAAACCCAATTACAAACATATTAGGATATGGGGTTGTCCCGCTTATGTGAAGCGGTTAGTGGGAGATAAGTTGGATAGTAAATCCGACTTGTGCTATTTTGTGGGGTATCCCGAAGACTCGATGGGATACGAGTTCTACTATGTCAAAGAAGCAAAGACGTTTGTTTCGAGAAATGCCACCTTTTTGGAAAGGGAGTTTCTATCCGATAGAAAGGGCAGCATGATAGAACTTGAAGTAGTTCAAGAACCACAAAGTGAAGTTCAAACACAAGATCAAGCAATCGAACCAATACAACAAACCACTAATATACCTCCTGAACCTACGGTACGTAGATCCGAAAGAGTTCGGAAAATGCCGGATAGGTTATTCCTCCTCGAAAATGATGAAGATCATGTTGATCTTGGACGAGATCCAAGAACATACAATGAGGCCGTATCGGATGCGGACATGGGACATTGGCTAACTGCCATGAAATCCGAAATGGACTCCATGTACTCCAACAAGGTATGGACCTTGGTAGATCCACCCAAAGGAATTGTTCCTATAGGCTGCAAGTGGATCTATAAGAAGAAAATTGGAGTTGATGGAAAGGTATCGACCTATAAAGCTAGATTGGTAGCAAAAGGATACACTCAAAGGCAAGGTGTTGACTATGATGAAACCTTTTCGCCAGTCGCGATGCTGAAGTCCATTAGGATTTTGCTGGCCATAGCTGCGTGGTACGACTACGAGATATGGCAAATGGATGTGAAGACCGCCTTCCTTAATGGAGATATTGAGGAAGAAATTTACATGGCGCAGCCGGAAGGCTTCATATCTTCTGGAAGTGAGCAAAATGTTTGCAAGCTCCAGCGATCCATTTATGGATTGAAGCAAGCATCCCGTAGTTGGAACATTAGGTTCGACTCAACTATCAAAGAGTTTGATTTTGAGAAGAATCCGGAGGAACCTTGTGTATACAAGAAGGTTAGTGGGAGGGCAGTGATATTTTTAGTGCTTTACGTTGATGACATTCTACTCATTGGGAATGACGTAGGAATGTTGCAACAAACGAAAGCATGGTTGTCCACACGTTTCTCAATGAAGGATTTGGGAGAAGCATCTTATGTATTAGGAATACGCATCTATAGAGATAGAGCAAGAAAGATGCTTGGCTTATCCCAAAGCCTGTACATAGACACCGTTATGAAACGGTTTAGCATGGAAGAATCCAAGAAGGGATTCTTGCCAATGTCCCATGGGGTTCGTCTCTCGAAATCTATGTGTCCCCAAACACCTAGTGAAATCGAAGAGATGAAAAGGACGCCCTATGCTTCTGCCATAGGAAGCATAATGTATGGCATGCTATGTACTAGACCCGATATTGCGTATGCTGTGAGTGTCACAAGCAGATATCAGTCTAACCCCGGCCCGGCTCACTGGAAAGCCGTGAAAGATATCCTCAAGTACTTGCGAAGAACTAAGGATATATTTTTGGTCTATGGGGGTGCCGAGTTGAAATTAGAGGGTTTTACCGACTCTAGTTTTCAATCGGACGTGGACGACTCAAAGTCGAATTCTGGATTTATATTCACGCTTAATGGTGGTGCCGTGTGTTGGAAGAGTTCCAAGCAAAGCACGACGGCCGATTCCACTACCGAAGCGGAATACATTGCAGCGTCTGAAGCTGCAAAAGAAGGGACTTGGATAAGGAAGTTCATCCAAGAGTTGGGTGTCATTCCTGATGCTAGTGATCCAGTACCGTTGTACTGTGATAACACCGGAGCCGTGGCGCAAGCTAAGGAGCCACGATCTCATCAGAAGTCAAAGCATATTCTGAGGAAGTATCACGTGATCCGAGAGATCATTGATAGAGGTGAAGTTAAGGTTGAACGAGTCACCTCGGAAGAGAACGTTGCAGACCCCTTCACGAAGCCTTTACCGAGATCGGTCCATGAGAAACATCGAGAGTCGATGGGATTGCGGTTTATGGGTAGTTGGCTTTAGGTCAAGTGGGAGATTGTTAGAGTAGGTGACCAACAAGCCAACATGTGGCTGTGGTTTTTCGTATTTATTATTGTAATAAACGAACCTTTATTCGTATTAATGATAAAACACCTTGGCATTCTATATCTTTGTCCCTTTGTCACAAGCATAGATATAGTCCTTACAGTTATTACAAGTACTAGTAATTGATCGTTAGGATCGTGAGATATTTACTTAAGTATTATAACTGTTAAACGTGTTCCTAGTCGAAGGGTTACGCCACTAATGAGGATATCGGCCTTTCCCATTAAGACTAGCACTTAGTGTATGTGTACTGCATCTCATCAGTAAACGGTATTGTGATATCGGCATGCATAAGTGGGTGCTCGTAAGTTGACGAGTTCACTGAACTCCCTCACCCTAGAAATCTCTAAGTGGTTCCCAATAATCGAGTAGAGAAATCTATGGTATAGTTGTACACCATTAGTCCTTATGACCTAGACATCACCGTGACTTCACTAGAGGACCAGCAGTATCGTGACCTGTCCCTGAGTTCCACCGAGGACCATCCCAAGGGCCAGTGTTCGTGCAGTCCGAAATCTAGTGGGAGGTCTGTGCATTGTAGTCGGGGATTCGATCGCTAGAATAGTCTTGGATGTCCTGTGTGTTCTGAAAGTTTGTAATCATTCTAAGTCTCTGGCCAGAGCTGACTAAGTGATGATTAGAGAATTTGATTCTCTAAGTCATGCACGTAAGGATTACAACACTTAGAACGATCGCACCGTCATCGAACATATTATTGTGTGATAGAGTAATATTACTATGTTGACCGTTCAACAAATGTAAACATAATAAAAAGCCAAAAGAATTAATATTACTGTGAGTGACAATAATATTACTATAACAACAGTAATATTACCGTCAACCACAGTAATATTACAATAATAGACAGTAATATTATTACCTTACTCCGTGACTAACTCAAACAAACAAAAAATTCCAAACAAAATAATAATATTGATGTGGTTGACAGCAATATTACTATAACAACAGTAATATTACCGTCAACCACAGTAATATTATTGTGTTTACAGTAAATACAATAATAGACAGTAATATTATTACGCTACTCCGTGAATAACTCAAACAAAACAAAAAATCAAAAAAAATAATAATATTGATGTTGTTGACAATAATATTATTGTGTTTACAGTTATTTTACTGTCAACGACAGTAATATAATTACGTTGACTTGTCAACAAATCAAACAAAATAAAAAAAATAACAAAAAATAAAAAATAATAATATTACGTTAATTTACTGTCAACGGCAGAGCAATTACATAAATGTATTATCAACGGCAGTACAATTACGTTAATTAACTGTCATTGACAGTATAATTTTGTTAATTTATTTTTAGTGACAGCACAATTACGGTCAACGTTTAGCGGCGGACGTAAAAAAAACAAAAAAAAAACTTAAAAAAACACTAAAAAAAGGTCAACGCCGATAACCGCCGGTCAACGCCGGTAACCGGCGAAAAATTCCGGAAGAAAAGAAAAGATAAAAGAAAAAAAAAAAGTCAACGCCAGAATCTGGCGGCAAAAAATGTTTTTTTGAAAAAGAAAAGTTTTGGGTCAAAATTGAATAATTTGTGAACTTTGGGTCAAATTGAGATTAAATTAAGTCAAAAATAATATGCTCCGGCGGCCAAAATAAGTTTTTGAAAAAAATAGTTTTTAAAAAAAACTCAAAAATTGAATTTTTGTGGCCTAAATTTGATTTTTGTGGACAAAATTGATTAAAATGGGGTTACAATTAAGAATTGGGTATAAAGGGTTGAGGGTAATATTGGCATATACATGAATGTTTTCTTTATTTATAATAAATATTAAAGGGATGGGCTTATTGGTGAAAGAGATATAGCCCCTAAACGTAGAATAATAAAGATGCTTGGTTGGGGACTTATGCACAAAAACCCCTTAATTTTTTAGATGACTAAAATCTTTCTTATAAACTCGTTAGTTGCGTGTGTTAGAGTAGGTGACCAACAAGCCAACATGTGGCTGTGGTTTTTCGTATTTATTATTGTAATAAACGAACCTTTATTCGTATTAATGATAAAACACCTTGGCATTCTATATCTTTGTCCCTTTGTCACAAGCATAGATATAGTCCTTACAGTTATTACAAGTACTAGTAATTGATCGTTAGGATCGTGAGATATTTACTTAAGTATTATAACTGTTAAACGTGTTCCTAGTCGAAGGGTTACGCCACTAATGAGGATATCGGCCTTTCCCATTAAGACTAGCACTTAGTGTATGTGTACTGCATCTCATCAGTAAACGGTATTGTGATATCGGCATGCATAAGTGGGTGCTCGTAAGTTGACGAGTTCACTGAACTCCCTCACCCTAGAAATCTCTAAGTGGTTCCCAATAATCGAGTAGAGAAATCTATGGTATAGTTGTACACCATTAGTCCTTATGACCTAGACATCACCGTGACTTCACTAGAGGACCAGCAGTATCGTGACCTGTCCCTGAGTTCCACCGAGGACCATCCCAAGGGCCAGTGTTCGTGCAGTCCGAAATCTAGTGGGAGGTCTGTGCATTGTAGTCGGGGATTCGATCGCTAGAATAGTCTTGGATGTCCTGTGTGTTCTGAAAGTTTGTAATCATTCTAAGTCTCTGGCCAGAGCTGACTAAGTGATGATTAGAGAATTTGATTCTCTAAGTCATGCACGTAAGGATTACAACACTTAGAACGATCGCACCGTCATCGAACATATAGAGAGGTCTCGATGAACCAATGCCTCTAGTTCGATCGGGACATATGTATCGAAGGGACCGTACTGTACGTTAACTATATCTGAAGGTTCTTGCAGGCACTTCATTTGTATCTAGGGAATCATGACGCGTAGTTGCTAGACGCCAATCTTGATTCGTTGGGTGATTAAGGTGAAACGAGCTTCATCTTAATCGTAACTCGAAGGGGACGAGTTTTGACCACAAAGGGTTGTGGGCCCACGGCTAGCTTACACCTGAACCATCGAGGGTCACACTGCTCGTGCACATGAGATCTTTGAATGAACGGTCAGAGATAAAATAGTTTATCTTTGCATGATTGGAAATCAATATGATTGAATCCAACATTCGTAATTTGGAATTACGAATGAGAATAAGAAAAGGAAAAGAATAGGCGAACATGTTAGTGAACTTTCTAAATCGAGAAGTTTCCAAATTTAGAAAGTCCACTGAACTAGGGTTTCCACTTTTGGAAAGTTGGAAAACAAGAGATGGCACTCGTAATGACGAGGAAGTTATAATGATTCCGAAAATGTAATCGTTGCAATTTTTCGGTCATTGAATTGAGAGATACGAGCAAGTAGAGGAACTAACGAGCTTAAGCTGTTGGGCCCAGTCCAACTTAAGCCCGCTAGGGTTATATGCAAGGGACTATAAATACATGACTTATAGCCCTTACACAACCACATGAAACCCTAACCCTAAAGCGGCCGACCCTCTCTCTCTCGCCCTCTCTCCCGCGCGGCCACCACCGCACCACCGTCGCCGCTCCGTCGCCGGAACCGGCCGTTCGTCGGCCGTTCCTTGTTCGGTATTCTTTCTCTTTTCTTTTTCTTCCGTTTTATTCTAACTACTTCGTGTCTAGTGCCACGATTTAGTAGATCGAAGTATACGAGGTGAAATCCGAGAGGAGGAAGACTGTAGATCGAAAAGTCGAGGAGCAACGCACGAGCCGAAGCCGCACGCTGCCCCACGCGCCATCCCGAAGCCGCGCGTACGCTACACGCGCCGCCGTGACCTCACGCGCCGCTGCTGCCGTTGCACCGCTGCTGCCCCGATTCTACGGATTGGTTTCCGTAGCAATCACGAAGTGCTAACCGCTCCTACCTCACGCGTCAAGAGGTAAATATACGAAACCCTAGTTTCGTTTAGGGTTTAGTTTAAACTATGATTTCATGCTTGTATTTGTATGATTTTATGTGATTATGTGTAATCGGTTTTTAATCATTGCAAGCATGTTATTTGGTTTAAATTGCGAGCATGTTAATTGATTTAAGTACGGTTAAATTTATTAGCATGTATGTTGTTTTATTTTCGCTGGAAGCGCAAAGGTACGCAATTAATTGAATTTAATTTATCGGGCATGTTCTTATGTGTTTTAAAGTCGTTTAAATCGCATAAATTTTTGTTTTCCGCTGCGTATGCGTGCCCGAAACCCAACAGCGTGTATGTGTAAGAATGTTATGAGGTACGATTTCATGTCACGTTAAGCAAATTCCTGTTATTTGAGGTGTTTCGAAATAGAAAATTTGGACAGAGTTTTTTGACATAAATTTAATGACAAAGAAAAGTCGAGGCAAGAACTTTGTTTTTTCTCCTTAAGACAAAATTGGCCCGCAACAGTGCTTCGGTTTTGGCAATTGCCTCCCAAGATACAACGACTTGCACTTCGAATAGAGAAGCACAACAACTATTCGAACACAACGAACGAAAAGACGTTTTGGACTTTATGACATGAAGGAAAGAGGATACATAAATATGCTTATGAATGCTTGGACGAATGAGTGAGTTTGCTGGAAAGCTAGGCCCCGATTTATAGTTTCTAGAAGTTGTGTTCCAAAAGTCACAACACTTGGAAAAAGATGTGCCGAAATGTGCTATGCATTTTCGTAGGGATTAAACACCAATTCGTGTTTAAACTGCCACCTATTCGTATGAATAGGTGCCTACTTGACGCGCTAACCGAGAGGCACATTCGTCTAAGTGTGATGATGTCATCTTTGTACAAATGTCTGCTAAAATTTGCTAGAATAAATAAATTCAATTTAAATAATTAAGCCTAAGAACTTAATTAAATTGCATCCAAAACGTGCCCAACTCCAAAGCCCAAAGCCCAAAGTCCCAACGATCCACGTGACTCGGGCACGGGCTGGGGCTAGGTCTCGGTCAGGGCGGGCGACAGCGGCGCACATGTGGCTTCGTACTGAAGCTCACACTTGATTATACGTCTAGTTATCTACTGAACACTATTTAAAGTGTTTACATTAGTGCTCTTTTTTCTGTTGTGGGTTAGGTGACTTTCCACCTCCCACCAAACCATTTGAGCTTACTTTAGCTCTTTGAAGTAGTTAAATTAATTTCTCATTCATCCCATATTGGATTTTGAGTAATTAATCTATGATTATCTACGCGATGCATAGATTATGTTTCCAACATTTAATACTAGATTTAAATATGTAAGCCTACTTCAAAATTTTCCAACAATTCATCTCTCGTACTTCTTGATTCCTCGCGTGGGCACTACCTGCATCACAAAATATCCTTAGGGCGCTTGGATGGTCCCGGAAAAAACCCTCTGATGCTCAAGTCAGCTTTGTATCATAAAAGAATTTAGAGAATTCAAGAGACTGCTAGGGAGTTATGAATTGAGTACCTTTGACTGTGATGTTTTCGGGTACTTATATGAAGACATATATTCTCTGGGCCGACTTGGGCTTAACTGTTTAGATCATGGCCAGTTTGGGCCTTAGCCAACTTGTGCTTGTATTATTTTTAGTCGATTTGGGATTAATTTGTGTGCCTCTATGGCTTGTCGATATGGGCCTTTGGGCATGGACCCATCGTAAGCCCCCCACTCTCGATCGGATCTCGAGTAGCGAGAATTGATGGAGAGTAGTTAGTGAGTGTAGTCATATTTGGGACACTTGTGATTTAGATAGTCGATCTGATGGTTCGTAGTTGAAGCAACTTGGCGATTTGTGAAAATAGTCGTAGGGCATTACGCAATGCCATTGACATTTTGGCAGCTCATGAGACGGTGTGTTGCTAAGACGGTGTGTTGCTGAAAGATTAGTAGAAATGGCAGTTGTAAGACATTGACAAATAAATAACTTGTGAGACCATAGGCAACTCAAAATTTACAGTGGCATGGTCGGCTCAATGGTTATTAGAAATGAGTGGCGGTTGACAGCTTGCTCTGCCATTGACAAGTAGGCAGGTCATGAGGCCATGGTCAACTCAATGGTTATTAGAAATGAAAGCTCTTAACATACCATTGGCATGCAAGGGCGACCTAATAATTAGTACAAATGAAATTTGACAGGTTGCCTTTCCATTGGAATTTAGGCAACTCATGACATCGTGGGCGGCTCAAAGATTAGTAGAAATGGCGATTGATGGATTCCAAGCTTGTGAGGTCGTGAGAGGCTCAACTATTAATAAAATCGCGATTGATGGCTCGCCAACTCGTGAGACTGTGAGCTGATCAATGAATAATATAAATGCTAATAGATGGCTCTTGTCAGGTCGTGAGTCCATGATCGGCTGAACAACTGGTGTTAGACAACTCACCACTTCATTTTCAAGTTGGCATCTCTAGAGGATTCGTGTGTCTGTGAGCAATTTGTGATATCGTGGTTGATGTTAAATGGATTGTATAGAGCTGTAGAAGAGTCGTGTGTATGTGCGCAATTTCTGATATCGTGATTGATGTTAAAATGATTGTATAGAGCTCTAGAGGAGTCATGTGTGTGTGCGTAATTCGTGATATTGTGATTGATGTCAAACGAATTGTGTAGGAAGGTGTTGCCACAGAATGACACGCAGTAATACGGGGTGGTCGTTTGTATATTAACGGTCGAGACCTTAAGATAATTCTTGAACCTGCAATAAATATTCGAGAATAAAAGCAATCCTTCGACAATCATCTTCAATTGGGAGAACAAAGCCGTTTCCTGCATAAAACGCACACGTTAGGATGCCATGTTCTCAATAGAAAAGCACAAGATTAGGTGTACAAGGTCTTTGCTCGAGCCAATTAGAGATGGACTATAGGGTGCCATCTCAAAGGTTTTCAAGTTCATTGAGCCACCAGAGACGGAGCGCAGGGTGCTAGCTTAGAGTGTACCGACTTCGAAGGGGGCAACCTGAAAGAAGACGATAAATTAGCGGTGAAAACTTTATGGGCGGTAGCTTGCAATCCAATCAACGGCAAGACGGCTCAAGGTGTGTCGTCTTGGAAAGAGACCGGTCAAGGGATGCCATTTTCGAAAGACTTTCCGTAATAACCTGAGGCGTCGATAGTATCGAAATTGTCAATTGCACTGCAGTGGATTTGGGGGATGTGACCTACAAAATAATGATTTGCCAAGATGGTGAGTCTGGTGACGTCATTTGTTTCGCCCGCGAGGTGCCTTTTTGGACGAATACTGCAAAGTGGGAGGTAGCAACTTTCTGCCTTTACGAAGTGGTGGTTTATGAGATGCATACCCAAGACGTGCCGATTTTGCATCAGATCTAGGGGTAGACTACTCACATAATAACCATTTAGGAAATGACAGGTTGTAGTATGCTAGCGTGGGTGATGACAATTCAAAATGTGCCATATTGGGTGATGATATTTCAAAAGATGCCATCTTTGGTGATGACCTTTCAAAAGGTGACGGCTTGGGTGATGAAAAATGTACAACCTTGTATGACAATTCAAAATGTGTCATCTTGGGTGATGACAATTTAAAATATGTCATCTTGACAAAGGTGCTGGATGATGATAGTCCTAAAAGAGCAATATTTGGAAAAGATGCCACATGTAACCATATATCATAATTCCAGGATAATGCTTCACGAGGTGGTGGCTAGCAAAACAGTGAATTTCAATGTGGTATTTTCAGGTCGCATCAACGAGTAGGTATGGTGCATAGTTCCGACTTGGACATCGGCTGCTTTGTGGATGGCGGCTTGAGTAATGACAAATCAAAAGATGTCAACCTGCAAAGAGCTGATAAATTATAAAATCGTAGCAATCCATAAACAAGCTGCTCAATGAGGAGTCGGTGGCGGCTAGAGGGCGTGCATTAAAGAGACATCACAAATTAATTAGTTCTAAGGTGGTTCTAATGGATGAATGTGACAAGGTTTTGAATTGGGCATAATAGTTCCGACAAAGCAAAGTCTGGCTGAAAACTAAAAACTTAGTGCTTCTCGGGAGGCAACCCGAGCATATATCGTTTTTAATATTTTTCTTTTTTTATATTTTTCCTTAGGATATTAGTAAGCATGCAAACTAATAATTTATTACTTTTTTAATTTTCAGGTCGAAAGTCAAACACTAAGGGATCGGCCGTTAAAGGTGGAGGAAACGAACATCAAATAGTGCATCCCGAAGAGACCTTTCGACGAATCAGGTATATTCTATCCTTGGACTTTGTTCTAATTACATTGAGTACAATGTAAAGGTTAAGTTTGGGGGTGGGAAATCACTTTTTATGTGCTTTTCATGTTTTAGATTGCATGCGTTAGGATTTTTTTTTCACTTAGCTGTTTTTGTTTATTGTTGCTTTTATGAAAAATAAAATGGTTAAGATGAATGCATCGGTTGTCATGATGATGAAAGATGGTCAAATTAATGATGAAATTGCCTGTTTTGTCTTGAATATGATCATTTTTTGGTGAGCTTTCGATTCAAAGTGTCTTAGGAATGAGTCATTGTTATTAACCATCAACTATGCCTTGTTTTTTTTGAAAGTTTTTTGTTTTAAAATTAGAATTAATTTATGTTATATCATATGATGTTCTGTTTTAGGATTCACCTCAGGAATTTTCAAGCCCAACGCATGCGAAGTATTGAGTTGTTCAGTAATTTGGGAAGTGATTTTGGGCCTTCTTTGAACCATTTGAGCCTTTCAAGCCTACCCATTTAATTTATTTATCCGTAGAACCTTGATTGAGATTTGAAGAAACGGTGTTCTTTCATTTAGCCATGTTTAAACGGGTAGAATAGGTGGATATTTCTTGGATATATCCGTTGGAGTGTGCTAGATATAAAAAAAAAAAGAGAAGAAATAGAAGGGAAAGATTTGAGCAAGATTTCAAAAGAAAATCTCGAACCATCACCTTAAGAGCAAAAGTGGAGTGAACTCTTGAGAATCAAGTTAGGTAAAACGTCCTTATAGGTGAAGCAATACTTCCGAAAGTCAAATCTCGGCAAAAATGCCTCGAGTCAAGAATGAGAGCTAAAAATTCCTTCAATGCAACTCATAGTTACTAGTTGTGAGATCGAAAGGAGAAGAGTAGCTACTTTTACCCATATTTTTTACCTTGTACTAAAAGACCAACATTTGAAAGTCAAAAACTCATAATGATCCCAATAGCTCAATTATTTGATATTAACAGAGTAAATAAATTTGGAGTCTTTAGAGTCGAACATTATTATGTAAGCATAAACTTTCTCCATTTTTTAGATTACAAATATTGAATACTTGAAGCGATAGCATGGTTCGTGGTTTTTAGCAAGGGTAAGTGAATAAGTATCTTTGAAGTGCGAGCTTGTAATTTTTTTAGAAATGTCTTGATAATTGCAAGTTCTGAAAATGTAAAGTTGACCATTGATCTATGTGATGAGGTGCATTTGTTGCTTGGGTTGCTTTGAAAGTTTCTAGTACTTTCTTGATGACAAGCAAAAGTTCAAGTTTGGGGTGTGTTGAGTATATATTTTATACTCAATTTATACTTTCTTACGCGGATTTTTGTTGAATTTTATTGATATAATGGTGCTTAATTACTTGGTTATCGTATTTTAGGTACAAATTGAAGATTTGGGCATCTTGAGGAGGAAACGATAAAAAACAGGTAAAAAACGATAAAAAAAAAGTAGTTACTACCCTATGGGACCTCAGTCTCATAATCATGGAGAAGTCTCAAACCTCAGTCTAAGAAGAAAAGAAAAGGAAGCGAAACTACTGTTGTCTCAGAGGGCGGTATGACTTTATAGTATAAATCTCATACCGCGGTCTGAGATAGTGAATCAACAAGAATCTGGACTCTCAGACTGCTGTATGACTTTTTATTACAAATCTTATACCGCGGTTCGAGAAGTGTTATATGCAGAATTTTGCTGAAACTTGGAAACTTGGGCTACAAGTTTAGGTAGAAAGAGGGAGTTTCCAAGAGAAGAAAGAGGAGCTTTTTGGACCAAATTTTGTAGAGAAGAACAAGAAGGTGGCTAAGAACAAGGCGGAGATCTGAAAAATCTCCAACATAGTTTTTATTCTTCTTCTATTCTTTTAGATCTATGTTCTATTATATTTGTATGTTGTTTTTCGTAAAATACATGAGCAGCTAAGTTTTTATATAAGATTTTATTGGAACCCTATGTCGGGATTGTGATCCTGTTTTCCTGAGATTATGCAATTATGATTTCGTTTACTTATTATGATTGTTAGTGCATTAATCTGATCAATTTATGTTCTTTATCTATGATTATTGGAATTGACTCGACAATTCTATTTTGATAATTAGACGTTAAGTAGAAAAACCTTCGAGTAGTTTTCACCGATTAAAGTGTTAATTGAATGTTGTATCGTAGACTGACAAATATTCACCTTAGATAACAATTGTTGAGACTTATGCTTTAATGCTTTATTCATAATCGGATTGCATAGACATCTATTAATTTGGTTTTGAATAATAGAATTATACTACATGCGAAAGCGGGTTATAATTAATATGTGTCTCAGGTTAATCATCAAGAATCGTATATTACATAACTAAAGGGTTTGGATGAGCAAGTCTAGCATAGGGGAAAGATAAAATTTTAGGTTTGTTTTTATTGATATTTTATCGTATTTATTGATTTGCTTTCATAGATAGTTTATTTATTTAGATCGTAAAACTTGACAACCTTTGAATTGCTGGATACGAATATAGTTGGTAGAATTCGTAACTTAGGATTAGATAATTTGAGTATTCACGTGGGATTGAAATTTAACTCTTTTGAGGACACTTTTACTTTAGAGATACATGCACTTGCGTGTTAGTATTTTAGCCCAACAGTCGGCTTGTACGGCGGCTACTTTGTGGATGTCACAGCTTCAGTAATGACAATTCAAAGCGTGTCAACCTGCAAAGAGATGACAAACTATAGAATGAGTGCAGTGCATGAAAAGTTGTTCGATGAGAAGCCGGTGGCAGCTAGAGGGCGTGCAACTGGAGGACTTGTCAATGTGATCAGGGACTCTCCGCAAATTTGAGTTGACGCTTGTTCTGGAGGAACAATTAACCTTTTGAGGACTGAGCTTGATTTCTACACTGACTTTGAGGTTGAGCCTGTAATATCTCTACCGAATTTTCTGGAGTGTTCAACTTCCTTTGAGGGTCTTTCCTTCAGTACAGTGGGGGCAGTGTACTAATCGAGTGATCACTTGGTGATTCACGTGTTGAAAAGATAGGGGAGAGGTGGCCTCTAATCTTTTCTTTGCAAGTTGGATTTTGAAGTGATACTTCTTTTGCTCTTCCACCATTGCCAATCTCACATGTTCTCGATGAGTGGAACTCCATTCTCAATGACCAGGTAGTGTTTTTCCACAGACGGCGCCAAAATGATGTGGTACGGTTCCACTTCACGTTTTGCAATTCCTCCCTCGCACTTCTTGATTCCTCGCATGGGCACCACCTCCATCATAAAAAAAATGTTTGGGGTCTAGGATCGGTCCCCCGAAAATCCTCTAATGCTCAAGTCATCTTTGAATGATAGAAAAATTCAGAGAATTCAAGACAGGGGAGATCATGGATTAACGTCACCAGAAAATCATGAAAGAAAGCCTCTCATAAAGAGAGAAAAAGGAGCCTCAGAGAGAGAGAGAGAGAGAGAGAGAGAGAGAGAGAGAGAGAGAGAGAGAGAGAGAGAGAGAGAGAGAGAGATTGTTGCGTATCAGTAATAACAAATAGCTAGTGGATCAAATTATTTTGCCATAAAGACATTATATAAGGCCAATAAGAAAAACTAAGTCTGGTAAATTGCACTTCAACCCCCTATAAATTTCTAATTTCTCAACCCCCACCCCCCCCCCCCCCCCCCCCCCCTAAAAAAGGAAAAAAAGTTTCCCCCTTCAAAATATTACTTTTGGTGCACATTTCGTTGATAGCCTAATTCCGATGAGTTACTCACTGGAATTGAGTCCTTGGTGTTTGTATTGGGGAGAGATCGTATAGGATAAACAGAGGGAGAGAGAGTTGAAAAGAATTTTGAATTGGATTTAGTCCCATACGGAGAAAACAATAAACAAATGAAAAATTCTTGTTAAGAGTCGAATTGAATTTTATCATCAAGGACAACAAATGCCCTTGGGCCCTATAATTTTTCAGACGTACACTTTCCCTCCTAAAATTTAAAAAATGAGACGACCCCTGTAAAATATGGTTTTGGTTGCACTTTTCCCAAAAATCCAATCTTTGGTGGGTAACAAAACAAAATTACATTTTAAAGAGACAACACGTAAAACAAAAATAACAATTTTAATGGGGCAACGTGCAAAGCAGTTAATATCATTAAGGGACATTTATAACGTGGCTTCAGTTGTACGAGACAGTGACGTACGATGCGCGGGTTGGTCGGTGTGAAGCTTTAAAATGCGACCGTGGGCGGTGGAAGAGGAAGCTCACGTTGATCTCGAAGTGCTAAACATGGCTCGTTCTCACAGCTGGAGCTCGATTATTCTTGAAGGGGATTGCTTAGAGGTTATCAACACTTTTAAAGATGAAGATCATGAATTTGCACCTTTTGGAGCTTTTATCTACGATGTCGTAGCAATAGCTTCATCGTTTATATTTTGCGATTTGCAATTTATTAAAAGAATCGGTAATCATCTTGCCTATAAGCTAGCGTCTCATGGAAAAATTCAAAGTAAGGAAGGAGTTCATCTTCCTTCGGATTTGACAATTTACCCTTAAAAGATTTTTTTCTAATCTCTTTCTCACATTTTCAATTTCAAATTGGAGCAATTTGCTATAGGTCCCTCAATATTATAATTTATGTGTATAGATCCAAGTCAAAATCTCCATGTTTTAATAAATTAATAATATTTATTGTGCCAAAAATATCTTTAGTCAAATCAAATTAAATCCCCCAAAATCTCTCTATCAAAACAAATTCCCAAACATCTCTCTTCCAAATATTAACTAAGAAAATTAAATTAATTCGTAAAAAAATATACTATTTATTTTACAAACTCATACTCTAAAAACGCCACCGCCGCCGCGCCACCGCTGTCTATGACTCCGTGAAATGCGACACATATGACTCTGTGAATCGCAAATAGCAAATTGAAAATTAGAATTTGTATAATTGAATTGCAAACAACAAAATACCTATGATTTCCACAAATGCAAACATCAAAATGAAAAAAAAAATCCAAAATTTGCATTATTGAATTGCATACAAAAAACTACCCATTACTTCTCCAAATGCAAACAGCAAACTGAAGAAAAAAAATCAGCATAACTTGCATTATTGAATGGCAAGAAATAAACTACCTATGACTTCGCCAAATGCAAACATCAAACTCAAAAAAAAAAAAAATCAACATCATTAAAAACATCAACAAAAAAATTGTTTATGGAACACATTGCAAACATCAAAAACATTAAACAAAGTGTTTGTATAATGTAACTTAAGACATACCTTGCAAATTGTAAACCGAAGGAATTGAATCTCAACACCAAACGCAATTCTTCAATCAATAAACGAAGTTAAACCAACCTGCAAACGGAAATTGCTAACAACAAACGATGGGAAGGTTCCACATACGGAAGACACAATGCAAATTTTGGCTAGGATTTTAGATTTCTGATTTTCTTTTTTTGGAAGGGGGAGTGCATGTTTGTTGTCCCCGTTGATTCTTTCACCAAAAAGTTATCTCATAATCTAAAAAGATTCCTTTTTATTTTTTCCTTCTCTATAATATTTCTTCATCAAAAAAAAATAAAGAAAAAGAAAGAAAGAAAAAATGAGAAGCACGAGAGAGAGAGAGAGAGAGAGAGAGAGAGAGAGAGAGAGAGAAATGAGATACAAGGAGAGAGAGATGATGGACTATATATATGGTGAGAGAAACGTGAGATTGGAGAGAGAGAGAGTGATATATGAGATTTGTTTTCTTAATTAATTGAGAGTGTTTATGTCTATATACTAATTATTTTATTTTATTTATATTATTTTTTTTGGTCAAACACCTATGCCTTTATCCATCTAGCAAATTTCCTCTTTCAAAATATGATGCATGCAACTACAAGTCAATTTATAACATACCTATTAGTTAATTTAACGAATTATATGGTTATATATAAGGTTGCGGCAATATGCAATACTAATTTCACTTGTGCAAGACAAAATTAGATTTTTTCAATGTATAAATACTACAATACCCTTACTTGTTAAAAAATAGAAAAATCCAAATATGCAATACCCAAAAACTCAAAAACACAAAAAATCCTATCACAAAACCACAAGACCAACTCTTATCTTCTTCATATTTTAAACCCACAAAACCTTTCTCCTTCCTCCTGCATAAACCCACAAAACCTAAACATTCAAAATCATCAAAACTCAACAACTCTTACAAATTAAAGATGGCAAGTATGGAGTCAGAAGACATCAAAATAGAATATTCTACTGTGGAAGAACCCAAGAATGTATGCAGTTATGTGTTTTTTAGCTAGAATATCATTTTTCCAAAAAAAACACCCGCACAGACGCGGTCGACATGTACAGGTCGAATTCGATACGTAAAAATAGACAATGCCATGTCGATTTTGTAGTAGCAAATTCGACATTTCACAATCTCGACTTTTCTGCTGTAAACTCGACATCACAGTGTCGATTTTTACCTAACAAATTCTACCAACTGTTGATGTCGAATTTTTTGGGTCTATTTTTCGACGCTTAAGTGTCGATTTCTAGCATAGTTTTTCGACACCTTGGGGTCGATTTTTACTAGTTTCAAATTTATTTATTTTTCTTCTTTTTCTTAAGGTTGAACTAAAATGAGAAATTAACTTTTTTGAAGCATTTTTGGGCGGATTTAGGTCGCTCATGGTTGTGAGCGGCAGGGCTGGCGGCGGCGGGGCTTGGGCGGCGCTGCTGTGGCGACGAGAAGGGTTTCACAGGGAGGGGCTGGGTCTTCTCCCTTTTTTTTTTTTTATTCTACATTTTGTTTTGATTATTTGTTATTTGATCTTGCATGAGCAAACAAAAGCCAATTTAGTTTATGGGTATATGTGTTAATTTATCTTAATAAAATAGAATCTTTTGGAATTTTTCTTCAATTTGGTCTTGCACAAGTGAAATTAATATTGGATATAGCCGCAGCTTACATACAATTTATTAAAGAGTTTATTTTATATACCCCCTAGGTACCAAATAATCTAAGGATAAACTCAAGCCAAAATCATCATTTGACATACCTCATTGGAAAGGCGAAAGTACTATAATACCCTTATATGTAATTTTCAGCCAAACTGCGTTCAACATTTCTGGTTCTGCATTTAGCACTTTCGCTGATATATTTAATATTATTATTATTTTTTAAACCTGTTTGTTTATTTTATATATTTTTTATTATTTTTAATTAAAAAAATAATTTATATTTTTATTTTTTTAATTTTTTTAGTTTTGTTTTTAATTATTTTTGTAAAATTAATATGTTTACAGTACTGAAAATAACTACATGTAATATTTTTATGTCAAAAAAATCCGATCCACTAGATTTTTGTGGGTATCCCCTATGTTTAAAGTCTGATACTGAAATCACGCATGTAAATGATTATATATATATAATATAATGGACTCAACACAATTATGTGCCAAGTGTAGACACAAGATAGGAGAAAAAGCTAGTGTTGACAAGTGTAGAAATAGGTGTCCTTTGCTTTTCCTAGTGTTGACAAATGTCTAATTGTAATTGGGCAAAAAGCCTATAAATAGCAATGTGTGCAAAGTAATAAAATACACTATTTTTGGCTGCACTTTCTCTCTCTATACATATATACTTATATTATATTATATTGTGTATAATATTATATTATATTAATTAGTGTGTGTATTTATACATATATACATAACCGTATATACACATATATATACAAGTTCCATATTAAATATTAAAACTAGTTAATATTGATTAATTAATAATATTCACACCATTAGTAGTTTTAATAAAATATTTAATTATCTAATATCTATTTTGCAACACGTTATCAGCACGAGGTTCTGCTCAAATATACCAAAGGTTTGTAATAATTAAAATTTTATTCTCTTTATATTTTTTAGTTACACTACTCTATATAATGGCTAGAATCGAGAAACAAAAATTTCAGATCCTCGATGTTAGTGGGAATAATTATTTATCCTGGTGCTTGGATATGAAATTACACCTCCAAGGATTAGATCTTTTAAAAACATTGGAGTGTGTAGATATCAAGGAGGCAAATCGGAAAGATGAGGCAAATGCTATGATTTTTATACGCCATCATCTTTCTGAGGATCTGAAAGATGAGTATATACAATTAGAAAGACCATCAGAAATATGGCAAAAACTCAAGGAGAGATTTGATCACACGAAAACAGTAATCCTACCACAAGCTCAATATGAGTGGCAGCATTTAAGACTGCAAGACTTTAAATCCGTTGCGGATTATAATTCAGCATTATTTAAGATTGAGTCTCGTCTAGCACTATGGGGTATAAAACTGCAAGAATTTGATAAATTAGAGAAAACTTTTTTCTACCATGCATGCTTCAAATCTTGTACTCCAACAGCAGTATAGATAACGCCAGTTTAGAACATATTCAGAGTTAATCTCTGTCCTTCTTACCGCTCAAAAGACTAATGAGTTGTTATTGAAAAATCACGATTTGCGACCCAGTGGGTCTCAAGGAGTGCCAGAAGCACATGCTAATAAAAAAACGAACCGTTTCAAAGGTCGTGGCCGAAAATTCTGGCGTGGTGCACGTAATAACAATTGGCACAATGGTCAACGTCGAGATAATCATGGAAATCTCCTAGGTGGACGTGAATATTTCCACAAAAATAATTATATGGCTAAACGAAGACAACTCGGTCATGGAAATCGTGACAAAGAAAAGCATGTTGAGAGTATTTGCAACAGATGTGGGATGAATAGACACTGGGCCAAAGTTTGCAGGACTGCCCAACACTTTGTAGATCTATACCAAAGTTCAAAGAAGAATAAAGGAAAGAGCATCCAGACGCATGCAATAGAAACAGAAAAACCAAATGTTCTTCTTGAGGCCAACACAACTGAAATCATGTCTGATCAAGCTCCTATTCATGATGCAAAGTCTCTTGAGTTGCAAGATTTTCTTATGGATATCGATTGATCGATGATCAAATACTATTAGTTTAATAGTTATTTTGAAATATGTTGTATATACGGTATATAGTCTTACCTCGGAAGTATAATTCCCGAGGTTTAGATATTTTGTATTATAAATAAAATATATGTACATGTGTAATTTCCCTTGGATGATACATTCCCAAGGTCGAACTTGTATTTTGGTATTCCAAATAATATATTGTACTTATTATTATCATTCGGACATAATGTTATGATGTAAGCATTAAATTTATATTATTTAATCAGGATATCATGGGAAGTATCGACAAAAGGGATTATTGTCTACTTGATAGTGCAACAACGCACACAATTCTGTCTAATAAAATATATTTCTTGAGTATGACAATGTGCAAAGCACAAGTTAAAACCATATCAGGTCCTGTTGAAATTATAGATGGCTCCGGGAATGCAACACTTGTATTACCTAATGGTACCACGCTACACATCGAAAATGCATTATTATCCACTAAATCAAAAAGAAATTTATTGAGTTTTAAAGATGTGAGGCATAATGGGTATCACTTAGAAACTCTTTTCGAATATTCCAAGGAATATATATGTATCACATCGTATGATATGAATAAAAAGACTATTCATGAAAAATTTGAAGCAACGACTTCTGGAGTGTATCGTGTCCCAATTCGTGCCTTTGAATCATACGCCACTATGTCATGGAAACTGGTTAATCCTAATATATTTGGGTTATGGCATGATCGACTAGGTCACCCAGGAACAACGATGATGCGTAGAATTGCAGAACATACTAAAGGACATCCATTAAATAATACAAAAATGTTGATGTCAAAAGATTATTTCTTTGAATCTTGGTCAAGGGGAAAACTCATTATAATACCTTCTACTGAAAAAGTTGGTTATGAATCACCATCATTTTTACAAAGAATTCATGGCGATATTTGTGGACCAATACACCCTGCAAGTGGACCATTTAGATATTTTATGGTTTTAGTGGACACATCTTGCAGATGGTCACATGTGTGTTTGTTATCCACACATAACATAGCTTTTGCACGTCAGCTAGCACAAATTATTAAACTTCGTGCACATTTCCCTGATTATCCTATCAAAAGTATAAGGATGGATAATGCCGGAGAATTTACATCAAAAACTTTTGATGATTATTGTGTAGCACTGGGAATTAACGTCGAGCACCCAGTACCATACGTTCTTACTCAGAACGGATTGGCAGAATCTATGATTAAACGAATCCAAATTATTGCTCGTACCTTGTTGATGAGATCTAAGCTCACTAATGTAGCATGGGGCCATGCGGTATTACATGCATCAGCATTAATAAGATTACGCCCGACGGCTTATCACATGCATTCCCCAATGCAACTGACATTGGGATTTGAACCAAATATTTCGCACCTACGCACATTTGGATGCACTGTACATGTGCCAATTCCTCCTCCTCAGAGGACAAAAATGGGTCCCCAACGCCGACTTGGCATTTACGTTGGTTTCGATTCACCGTCAATTATCAGGTTCCTGGAACCAATGACGGGTGATTTATTCACCGCTAGATTTGCGGATTGTCATTTTGATGAGACAATATTACCAACGATTGGTAAGGACAAAGACGTCCCAAATAATGATAAATCAAAACCAACCAAAGATCTTACATGGTATGAACAACGTTTGTGTCATCTCGACCCTCGTACCTCTGAATGCGAAAATGAGGTCAATAGAATCATCCATCTACAAAACATTGCCAATAGACTCCCTGATGCATTTAATGATGCTAGTAGAGTCACAAAGTCCCATATTCCAGCTGTAAATGCTCCAGCTAGAATTAATATTCTCAATGAAAATGAAAAAGTGGATGATGGTCCCCCAAGACAAAAACGGGGTAGACCAATTGGTTCAAAGGACTATATTCCTCGAAAAAGAAAAGGAAAGTTAGACGAAACCACTAATCAAGTGGGTCCTAGTGAGCAAGCTCCAGATGAATCTGTAGAGCCTTATACTTCAGAAAAAGAAATTTTAAATCCCGGGAACACCGAGAATTCCATAAGTTATTACAATGAAATATGGAATAGAAAGAATATAAGCATTGATAATATTTTTGCATTCTCGGTTGCTCAAGAAATCATATATGATGATTACGATAGTGAACCACGTTCAGTAATAGAATGTCGCCAGAGAAAAGATTGGCCTAAATGGCAAGAAGCCATAAAATCTGAATTATCTTCTTTAGAGAAACGAGATGTATTCGGGCCAATTATTCAGACTCCGGATAATATAAAGCCCGTCGGATACAAGTGGGTATTCATCCGTAAGAGAAATGAGAACAATGAGATTGTAAGATATAAAGCTCGCCTTGTAGCTCAAGGATTTTCTCAACGACCTGGAATTGATTATGATGAAACCTATTCACCAGTAATGGATACAATCACTTTTCGTTTCCTTATTAGTATGGTTGTCCAAGAGAAATAAGACATACGTTTAATGGACGTAGTAACGACATATCTATACAGTTCATTAGATTCTGATATTTATATGAAAATTCCCGATGAATTTAAAATAAGTACACCCAATACTCCTCGTGAGTTGTACTCAGTCAAATTACAGAGATCATTGTATGGTCTTAAGCAATCCGGTCGCATGTGGTATCATAGATTGAGTGAATACCTTATCAAGGAAGGTTATAAAAATGATCAAATTTGCCCATGCGTGTTTATCAAAAAATCTGAATCCGGATTTGCTATTATTGCGGTTTATGTAGGTGATATAAACCTAATTGGCACCCCTGAAGAGCTACAGAATGCTGCTGAATATCTAAAGAAGTAATTTGAGGTCAAAGATCTTGGAAAAACTAAACTATGTCTTGATCTCGAGCTTGAGCATAGAAACGACGGCATACTTATTCATCAATCAGCATACACTCAGAGATTACTCAAAAGATTTAATATGGAGAGTGCTCATCCCTTAAGTACACCTATGGTCGTACGCATTCTAGATCCAAAAAAGGATCCCTTTAGACCTAAAGGACCCGATGAAGAAATTTTTTGTCCAGAAGTACCATATCTTAATGCAATCGGAGCATTATTATATCTAGCACAATGTACCAGACCAGATATCTCTTTTGCAGTAAATGTGCTTGCTAGATATAGTTCTGAACCAACCCGTAGACACTGGAATGGCATAAAGCATATTTTCCGTTACCTTCGTGGTACTACAAATTTGGGATTATTATATTCAAAGAAATCTCCAAACTCGGGATTAATTGGTTATGCCGATGCCGGATATTGATCTGATCCACATAAAGCTCGCTCTCAAACCGGATATTTATTTTGTTATAACGGTACAGCTATATCTTGGCGTTCCACCAAACAGACATTGGTAGCTACTTCTTCAAATCACTCTGAAAATATAGCCCTTTATGAGGCTGGCAGAGAATGTGTTTGGCTAAGATCAGTTATAGCACATATAAAAAATACATGTCAATTAAATCCAGTTACAGAAAGGCCCACTATTATCTATGAAGATAGTGCTGCTTGTATAGCACAAATAAGGGGTGGATATATAAAAGGAGATAAGACCAAGCATATCTCACCAAAATTTTTCCATACGCACGAACTTCAGAAAAGTGGAGAAATAGATGTTCAACAAATTCGTTCATGTCACAACCTTGCCGATTTGTTTACCAAATCATTACCAATATCTACATTTCAAAAATTGGTATACGACATTGGTATGAGACGAGTCAAGGTAAATCAAGATTGACAATTATTTTGGGAAATTTTATAGCTCGTTTTCAGGGGGAGCGATAGTGCGCTGTACTCTTTTTCCCTTATGTCTGGTTTTTATCCCATTGGGTTTTTCCAGCTTGAGGTTTTTAATGAGGCAGCTTATGCACACGACTTCAGATTTGAGTAATGCACTCTTTTTCCTTCTGATAGATTTTGTCCCAATGGGTTTTCCGACTTAAGGTTTTAATGAGGCATAAATTTTTTACTCATTTTAAAATCTATATGTATTGAATGTGTTTCGTCCAAGGGGGAGTATTATAATATAATGGACTCAACACAATTATGTGCCAAGTGTAGACACAAGATAGGAGAAAAGGCTAGTGTTGACAAGTGTAGAAATAGGTGTCCTTTGCTTTTCCTAGTGTTGACAAATGTCTAATTGTAATTGGGCAAAAGCCTATAAATAGCAATGTGTGCAAAGTAATACAATACACTATTTTTTGCTGCACTTTCTCTCTCTATACATATATATTTATATTATATTATATTGTGTATAATATTATATTATATTAATTAGTGTGTGTATTTATACATATATACATAACCGTATATACACATATATATACAAGTTCCATATTAAATATTAAAACTAGTTAATATTGATTAATTAATAATATTCACACCATTAGTATTTTTAATAAAATATTTAATTATCTAATATCTATTTTACAATATATATATATATATATATATATATATATATATATATATATATATATATATATATATATATATATATATATATATATATATACTAGGGGAGTCGAACCGCGCTATGCGCAGTACGTAATGCCCGGTAGATATGAAATTTCACAATTTGTTATATATTTTGACGGTCAATTATATTCAATATCATATAGTTAATTTAATGCAAATAGACAATACAATAGAATAAACATAGTTTGACGTAGCATATTACATAAATTGCTTAAGATATTGCCATATGTTGTAAGCAACCACAAAAGAAGTTTTGAGTTCTAGTTTTATACAGAGATATTCAATTCAAAAAGTTGATATAATTAATAGAGGAATGATACTAAAATTACATGGCAATACGTACAAAAATGCTGCCTAATATTGATTTGTTCTACGGCTGTAACCAGCAGTCTAAGTTATAGATCTTTGCTGGTAGATGTTCCACAATCATCTTCGACGGGCAATGATTGATCAACAATATCTATGAAAGAGATACGACAAAAAGTAGCCTAAATAGTTGAATCGAAAAACTAAAAGAGAGAATAGGAAAGTCACTGAATCATATACGTATTAACTTACCTTCATCAAAAAGCTTTCTAGCAACAATTGTTTTCTTAGGAGTCCCAGAATCATTAAGGAAATCATTAGTTGCGGGTGAATCCATGTGAAGGGGTTGCTTGTTCATATCATTTTTCCAATTGTAAGCTAATAACAAGATATTGAGTTTGAGAAACATTTCTCATGACATTTTCTTTTTTCTTTAGCTTCATAAAAAATGTTTCTCCAGCCATTTCAAAGTTTAGTTTTGTTTATATATGTACTATCACCCTGCATGATTAAAATCATCAGATCATAAAAAAAGAAAATGTATTTCAACCAACTTACTTTCATGCAACCATTTTTTATTGCATACCGCATTGTACATCTCCATGCTCATTGTGGAGTTGACTTGAAGTATTTTGGCATCCCCAAAGACAATGACATCAAGTTCTCCACTACCATCATAAATATTGAGGAAAAGATTTGCCCTGAATTATACATATATATAATATAACTAAGATGAAATTACTATGTTTTTTCAATTAGTATTTATTTGTTGTAATTATACCTCGGCTTTGCAAGAGCATCTTCCTTGCAACTTGCACATGTATATGAATGGTTTAGCTCTGCATCGACACCAGAAAAGCATTGATTGCATGCCATGTAGAAAAACTTTTGATCATAGTCTATTATTTTAGCTTTGACCCGAACCACAAATTTGTCTTTCTGTGTGAATAAGATTTGTCAGAAAACACGTAATAGCATATTTAAAATAGTAAAAATGTTTAACGAATAAATTACTTGTTTCAGAGCTACCACATCGATCAAGGGGTAAATTCATTTTTCAATAGTTGCGTGAAAGGAGTCTTCGTGAAATAGATATTCCTTGCTGGCTAAGGCATCATATATTATTGTTTCGTTATTTGCACGCCTACAATTTATTATTTTAAATGAGTTTCTAATTATAACAAAATTGTACAATGTATCTAACCTCCATGTGTTAAAAATACAAATAAGTACTTGTACCAATTTTTCATGTTTTGAGCTTCAACAATCTGGGGATCCACCGTTATAGCTGTTGTTGGAGTTGATGCAAGAGAGAGACATTATTACAATAGAAATAAGTACGTCATTATAGCCTTGGAATATATTAAAATTTTATGGAGTCAAAATTATATGTATTATGCAAAATATTTTTTTATGTACCATAGTACGAAGAAACAGAGAGTCGTGTTGCTCTTATGATTGACATATTTTCTTCTGCCTCCTCGATTATCTTTCCTTCCGTCTCAGCTACACTATTCCATAGGGTTAAAATTACTGGCTTTTTGCTGAAATAATTCAATATTGAAACATATTATTAAAAAAAAGTGTAATATTAAATAATTAAAAAAATAAAATATTGACATAATAATTATTTAGGTGCTCTTGGTTGATGACGGCAAAATCACGAACAATGTGTTGTTTCCCAGAAGCTACTATAGTTCGCATCGCCCGTTTCTCAATAACTATGACAAGAAAATCTGTTTTGAAGTAGAATAAAAAAAAAATAACACATAGCAATGCAAGGAATTTATCACATTTTATAAAAAAAAAAATGAGAATGTCGTCTATACCTTTCAATTCATCATTTTGTGTGCTGCTCTTCAACTGACCAATTGACGCAAAATTTAGATTCATTGCTGATCTAGGGATAGCATGTCCTATCTCGCGACTAATTGCAGTTCTTGCAGTTATGATCCATTGATATAGATATCCAAATTTATTATACTTTTCAGCGAGAGGGGTAATTTTAGCATTGGAATATTTCTCAAGTAGTACGAATTTTTTTCGAACTTTGAAATATCATTATCAAATATAGTAGCCATAGCCTTTTGTCCCTGTTTTAAACAATCAAATTATAATAATTTAGTATTGCAATTATTTTTCTTGAAGTTATATTTAATTGGTATTATGATAGTAAGACATAATAAGAACTTACTGTTCCATCCGCAAAAACAATCCTCTGGTAACGTTTGGGACTTGAGTACGACTGTTGTGGTTTTGATATGTCATGTACCACTACTTTTATGCTCCAACGAGGAATACTTGGCAAGACGTCTTGGATCCGATCTAAACAACTGAAGTCATTCTGCACAAAACAAATTAGCCAAATATTACTAATGTTGTACAAAACAATGTGTACAAAACGTTAAAAACCATGAAAGTATTTAAAAACTCATAAGTTATCAATATAATTTCATTATAACAGTAAATTATTCTGTATAAAGATGGCCTTCAGCTAGATTGTAAATTTCATTGTAAACTATATTCTTCGTATATTGTACAGGTACAAGTGCTTTTTCACATGATGGTTGAATCAAGATTTTACCTGCATCAGCTGATCTAGCTCTTGACAGTGCAACATAAAGTTGCCCATGTGAGAACTGGCTCTCATAGGTAAACTCCAACAAAATCAAGTGCTTGACCTTGAGCTTTATTTATAGTCATAACAAAACATGGTCTAACGGGAAATTGCATCCTTTTAAAAGGAATCAGACACTTTTTTTTATTAGAAGACTCTAAAGGAATCCTTGGTATGAACACGTGACTTTTTTTTATCAAAAGACTTTAAAATCACCTACTGCTATTTCTGCTCCAATAAAATTCTCCCCTAATTCTCGACATATTAATCGTGTTCCATTACAAAGGCCTTCAATAGGATCTAAATTCCTCAATAACATAATCGGACAATTCTTCTTTAACCTCAAAATGTGAGGGGGAAGGCCACTTACGAAAATACTATTCAAATAGTTTTCGTATTCTCCTTGTTGGTTTGAATCTATTGTCTTATTATAACTAACATACTCCCTTAGAGTTCCAGGGAAATTATCTATTAATAGATCATTTATTTCTTCAACACATTCGTTTTTAGGAGTCAAAATTGCCCTATTAAGTAATTTATAATGATCTGTGTGGAACAAATCGAAACTGGGAAAGACACTACTTATCAACATATTAAGAGAAGTCTTTGTATCGACAAAAGGGATAAGCGTATTTTGGGGGATGGTAATGTTGTTTTCATATACGAAAGGCTCATCACCATCGCCAATTCGCATTAAAAACGACCCAAAACAAGGATATTCTTTAGCACGCATGTTTTCTTGTAGTCTAATCTTTGTAACATTTGGCCAGATCACTGAACTGACAATTCTAGCCGCAATCATGGATTCCCTTGATCCTCCAGGCACTATAGGTAAAGTTTGCCTAAATTCACCACCAAATATAATCACTTCCCCCAAAAGGTTAGTCATCAGACATCAAGTCCCGAAGTAATTCATCAAGAGCTTCAATAGAATGACGATTTGCCATTGAGGCCTCATCCCACACCACAAGTTTTGCATTTATTATCATTTTAGCAAGGCTGCATTGTTTGCTGATGTTACCAATTGATTTTCTTGAAGATCAAATGGAAGCTTAAATCTGGAATGAGCTGTTCGCCCACCTGGTAACAAAGAAACTGCTACTCCTGAAGTAGCCACAACTAAAGCAATATTTCCTTTAGAATGCACATATGCCAATAATGCACGGTACACAAAGGTTTTTCCGGTTCCACCAGGCCCATCTACAAAGAAAACACCACCTTCATTGGAGTTAATTTTAGATACAATCATATCGAAAGCTATCCGTTGATCTTCATTTAATGCATGACTTGAAAGCAAATCTTCATTTGATATTTCCAAATTTTGCTCATGCTCATACTCCCGACTCATTTTATCACGAACAGAAGAATAAGAAATTGGAAACCGCAAAGAAAAATCCGATATGGATTTGTCCATAGAGAGCAGGAAATTGTGTATAGCTCTAATTGTTTTCTTCATTATTTCAGCTTCAGACATTCCATCAAATCTAGAGAAATCCTCAGAGAATGCAGAATAATATTTATCTCAAAGAACTTGCAGATTGGGAACGACTCCGTAGACAAGTAGCATCGCAAACAGTCTTCGCAAACTGCATGGCATTTGATAATGAATTGCTTCAGCCAAACAATTATCTATATAATCATCGGATTCCAATAACCCTCTAAATACAGCAGCCTCGCGAAAAGATCCAACTAAGTCATTTCCAATAGACTTCAAATCTTCGAAAGATTGCGGACACCTTACATGCATTAACAATAACCGTTCATAATATCGTTCACCTTCAAATGGACTCACTGTGGATAACCTACCAACAATGACTTGTTTCTATTGTAGCTTCCATTTTTTAAATTTAGAATCCCAGACAAAATGTTCTGGGAATTCCTTATAAAGAAGCTTCAGATGCTTTGCGTTTGAATCATTGGAATTCATCCAAAAGAATTCGGTTAACATAGTCTTTGACGATAAAGGATTTTGCAGAAGTTGCTCCACGGACTGATGGAGGCCGAAGCGCAAAGGTTGCTGATTTGGCAAATGCACTGGCAAAATTATAACGGCAGGGTGTATCTCACTCATTGGAAATGCATAGATTCTCCAATAAGCTTCAGGCGCACATATCTACCGTCCGTCTTGGAAAGCCTGAATCTCATCGTATGAACCATGAGATTTATTTCCAACCACGTGATATGCCATCTTATCATGTCCTTTGTAGATGTATTTGTACAAGTATTTAACTAACTTGATATCTGAACATATCTCGACATTAATGTGACAATCAAACTTTGCAAGCAGATACGGGCAATAAGGAACGACGTGTCTGTTATCCAGACGGACTTTGCGCACGACTACTGTCTTGCCATCATCTCTTCTTTTATAGCATGGATAAGAATTGCGCCCATGAACAGTGACCTCAGAAAATTGTTTAGGATAATGGTTTTTACAAACGCCGTCTCTCATACATATGTTTGATGGATTTGAATCACCACATGGACCGTGCATCATGTGACGAACAACATATTCTCTTAAAAAAGGATGTGAAGTATCTGGTAGTTCAGCACTTATAATATCATCATAGAAATCTGATGAAACTATTTTGTGACGGTCCGTCAAAATAATAACCCAATGGGCGTGAGGCAAACCCCGTTTTTGAGACTCGATTGCATATACATACGCTGCAACTTCACCAAAAAGTTTTTTTCTGACAATTTCATCTTTGAGCTCAAGCTTTGCTTTGAAAACCCTTGCGATTAAATCTAGCCTATCATGCGGTTTTTCATTTCGAAGAAATTTATCTTTGATTTCTTTCCAAGCCGGATTGCAAGTCATGGTCAAGAATATATCTGGTTTTCCATATCTTTGCACGAGAGCCATAGCATTAACATATCGTTTTTTCACGTCCCTTGGTCCACCTATAAATGAAGAAGGCAGCAAAACCTTTTTTCCGACGTTTGCGGGATCATTTTCTTCATCGATACATAAAGAATCAGTAATTCCTTGAAATGATTCGATCCGAAATTCTTGTTGAAGTTGGCCACATCTATAATAATCCAAGCGAGATGTCTCCAACTTAACGTATGAATCAATTGCGTATTGATGAGCCAATCTTCCTGAATGCAATAAATAAGAGGGAACGTGTTCACGCATTTGAGCTCTGTAACACGAAAACTCTCTACATGATACGTTCATACGAGAGTTCTTGTTTATCTGAAGAACTGCACGTAAATAAGAATATAAAACTTACTGTTAGTTTATAAAATTACATAAAAAATAATATTGATAATAAAATTATATTATTAATAAGAAACATAAATGAATGTCTAGTTATATTAGTAGTAACATATTTTTATTTGTACCGTTTTCTTCCATTTCCAAAACTGCTTCAGCCGAAATTGCATTGGTAGGATCAGTTGTATTTTGACCTTGACAAGGTTCCTTTCTTTTTCGCGAAGGAGAAATGGTCTGCACCAACTTCTTTATTCCAGCATGCCACCCTGGCTCTCCGTATGGAAATAATAATGGATATTGTAGCGGGTCATAGCAACCGTAACGATATTTCACCTTATGGTTGTGGCCGCCATCAGTGTATACACGAATATCTCATTCACGTTCAATGGAACACCATCAGAATCGTTCCACACAGCAGCCACTTCATCGGCTGTCGGTAAATTATAAGTTCTCTGATCCAGTTTGCTATCTGATCTAATAACAATGTGCGCATTTCGGAGGTCATTCCAAGTCTGAAGCCTTTTAAAGAAGATGGAATATAGATTTTTTGAGAGAGCCGAAATTAGAAGGTCCATAATATCAACCCGTAATTGTTTTGATTGAAGTACTTGAGGATCCAAGTCTTCAGAGGTGTCGAGGAAAAATAGCTGAAGCATATCTTTTGTATTAGGTGAACCACCAATAGGATTCATAAAATGGTAGACTTGACCTATAACTTTTAAAGCATAAATGCCATCTTTAGCCCACCATGACTGCAGATCGGTTTTAATTCCCATGGAAGTGAATGCAAATGCATTGTTATAAGTTCGAGATCGTCTTCTAAATTGGCACGCAACTTCCGATTGCCCGGTAAATAAGGAATGTAAGATCGGACAAACAGTAGGGTCCACCAAAGAAATCTGGCCTTTAGAAAAACAAAATCCCACAACATCACGAGAGAAACGAAATGCCCCGCAGTAGGAACATGGAGGCGTGATAGAAAGTATCCAAGGTATTTTCGCAATATCAGACATTCTTTTAAAACGGTTTGCAACACGACGAATATTGTTGCAATTTTGTTGCACATTTTCTGGTACATCTGCAATGAGAGCAAGATTTTTTATAATGTAAAATATAAATAGTATGCAGTTTTAAATAACTGAAATTTAGTAATCAATGACTTACTTTGTGCTTGTACATGCAAAAAGGGTTGTTCTTGCAATGGAGTAGAAGAAGTATAAATTTGAGGAATTCTCTGAGATCTTGTCGGCAAGCACGCGGTACTTTGTATTACACCAAATGCATCTTCACCACCATGAATTTGACCAATGGAGTTGGCCACAACAGATGAATCATTCAAGGTACGAGCCCGAGCCAAATCAGATGGCTCATTTATATCCGACCGTGCCCGGCGTGCATAATTCTCCCTTTTTCTAGAATTCAATTTCTCTCTATCTTGAACACTCATTGCAACATATCTTATACGAGCTCTCTGATTGCGAATTTCTTTTTGCTTTGAAGAAGAATCCATGACTATACGTATATCTCAACAATATTTCGACTTGGGTTAACTATTCTAGACTCACATAAAAACAATGACAATGAAATCCATCATAAATTACACACATAATATATTTTTAACAACAAATAAAAACATAGAATAATTATGGGATAATGTAGTTCAAACTATAAAAAGAACAGAGCAAAGGCTTATATCATACAACCCATGGAATTATGAATAATCAAATAATATGCACACAAACCTTTCCAAGTTGAAGTGAATCAATGTGAATATGTGATGTTGCTTCGAGGAATCTATAAAACAAATTAATTTAAATTTAGAAAATGTTGTACCGAATAAAATAGGTAAAATTATCTCTAATACAAATCTAACAACAACTCAACAACTAAATGTATGGCTCATTTTTCTTTCTTTTAAATGAGCAACGGGTGAAAAAAAAATGAAACACTGTAAAACTTGCAGTTAGAGTGTAGATGCCCATAAAATTTAAACATATGAAACTTGCAACCAAAGTAATGAAACTTGTAGAAATAAATGAAACATACAGTAAAGTAAGTAAAGTAAGAAAGTAAAGTTTTTGATATAACCTTAAAGTAACACACAGTAAATGTAATATGATTTCTTTGAATATCAGCCCAGAAAATAAAATTTAGAAATGGATTCTTCAAACAAAGAGCACCAAATGTGAATTTTAGTAAACTATGAGAAATGGTGGTTGTTACAGAAATGCGAGTTGGTATCTGTTTTGAACGAATGAAGGAGAAGCAGAAGTACGAAGAAATGAATAATTATATTTGGTCTATACCATAAGCTATGATATATCATGATGATCCTATAAAATATTATATAATTTAATATTTAAAATTAATAAAAACAACTATGAAGGACAACAATTAATAAAAACAACTATTATAATATAATATAAAAAAATATGATGTGGGCTTTTCCCAGAGGATAGATAGCTGCCAATATAGATTTTTAATACCTATACGTTTTAATAATTTGTTGTGAATATAGCAATATATCTCATATAATAAATTTATGATAAATTATTAGAAGTTTAATTAGTAATAATTTTATATTTATTCGTAAATAAGATATTTTTAATATTATATAGAAGTTTTAATTTGTAGTGAAGATAACAACTTTTATATTTATATTTATTAATAAGTATAAACTGATTATAAAAGAACTATTCAATCTATTTTTATTTTTATTTGATAATTAACGATTCAATTTATTAGTTATTGGAATTTCTGCATAATTATTCCCACGTGGTTTGATGTGATACTGAAAAAAACGGTAGCCTCAAAATTCTTTTGAGAGATGTGAAAAAGAAATTAGACATAAAGAATGTGATGGTGGGTCTACTTTTTAAAGATGTGAAATAAGGCAATAAATGTAGATGTAATTATCTTTAGTTTGCATGGGGAAAGGTAAACATGAACCCAAACGACGTCGTTTTATCGTAGTAAGTGGCTGCAGATAAATGATGCATTAAATGGAAGCACGTGAAGAAAGTTGAGATAAAGCGCGTGGAGGAGTGAGTTAGGCGTAGGAGGAGAGAGGAAATGGGCCCACACAATGTAAGTCTAGTTATTAAAATATGTGGAAAATATTAAATATTAAAATAACAAAGTAAATTTAAGATGTAAAAGAAATTAGGAAAATTATTTCAGCAGATAAACTTTGAAATAACTTATTTAGCTGAAGTAATGTAGAACCATAACGTATTCATAGTTATAAGTTACGATTTTTGTTTTTCTTAGATGTATAAGTTGGCTTAATTGGTTAAATCATGTTTCTACGCACATGATTAATTTTTAATTGCGTCTACCTTGTGACAGGTGGAAAAGGTGAAACAAGACGACGCCCTCGTAGATTTAAGTAATATTTTGGGAGAGCTAAAGAATATGGCTATTGACATGGGATCTGAAATTGAAAGGTTAATTGTATCTTGATCTAGATGATCATATTTTAATCAAAATTTATTAAACCAAATGGATGTTAATTTTTAATTTTTTGGCGAATGCAGGCAGAACAAAGCTTTGGATCATGTTCATGATGATGTCGAGGAAATTAATATCCGAGTGAAAGGTGCGAATCAGCGTACCCGTCGTTTGCTCGGAAAGTAGATGCATAACTCATTGGCTTGAGTTTTTGCATGTATGTATATTTGGTATTCAAACTTTGATATGATGCTATTATTGTGTTCATATTCAACTACATTTTATTATTTTTATTATTATTACAGCTCCTTGTTCAAACAACAATTCAAAGTTTGTAGTGCCGCCCCTTGTATGACTTGTCCAAATACTCTTCCCCTTTTATCAAATTTGATATATTGTTACCAAATTTAATCTTTTTTTTTTACCATTAGCTCTTTATGTTTGGGTAATTATGGTTACTCCCTTTTTTTACGGTTGTGGGTTTTTCATAATTTGACCTTACCTCAGGATGGCCGTAGTTTACCTTTTTTTTTATTACATTCTAATTTACTTAGGGCCACTCCAACCTTCTTGGTTTTCGGAAGCTAAAAGTTATATTTTAACATTTTTACCATTTTCGATCAAAAATACTTGCTCCAGCAGAAGTGGTATAATTTACATGGTCTGCAAAAATTGAAGACTCAACTGGTATATATACCAGTCCCATTTCAAGGACTGTTCAACAAAGGTATCAGAAAATCTTATATATAATAGAAAGAAACGCTAGGGCAACCATAAAAAACCCTTATGGAATTTATGTAATTATTTATCCTTAATATTTTTTTTTCTAATTTCCTAATTATTTTTTCAACAATTATCAAAATTGACACTGAAATGTGACGAATCCTTCCGGTTTCAATCTCCTATTTTTCAATAATATAATATATCTCAAATTTTAAGAGATAAAGATAGAAATTCAATTTATTAAATCTTAACCTATTTGTTTGGATTATAAATCTTACTATGTAAAAATAACTAATTTTATATAAATCTGAATTGTACTACTTTCTTCTATTTTACCATGTTAGTATATATATTTTGTTTATTATGTATTAAATTGATTATTGTTTTATCACTTTTAAAATACGATCCCGTGCATCAGAAAATATGCTAGTATATTATAATGATACTAAACATGCCACAACTCCCCCTAAGGTGATCAGAATTAAAGCCAAGTACAAATACATATTATATTCAAGGGATTATTTTAGGGACCACTTATATGCAAAATATATATAACTAGCGATCGAGGGGATTATACATTGGTGCAAAACCGCTCCTCCATTTTGAACTTAATTTGACAGACCCCCGTTTGCCTACCTTGAAATACTTAAAATGCCATTTTAAAATCAGTTTTAAACACTAGCCAACTCACATCCGTCTTTCTCTTCCTCTTTAACTCTCAGATTCAAATCTCGCCCCCATAGATCTCCAACCGGTGATGTTGCTTCTTGGAGTCATAACTCTCTCTCCGGTGATCAAACTTCGATGGTTTAGCTTTCGTTGGATTCCTCTCATCGAACTCTTTCTTTTGGTGGTGATTTCATCCAGTCTAGAGCACTCGATATGTTTCTGCAATCGTTGTACAGTCGGAGTATATTTCGACGGTGAGTCTTGCCAGAGGAGTAATTTGTGTTCCGACAGTCGGAATTTGACGGTCCCACCGTTGGATTCCTCTCGTCGTAATCTATTTTTTTAAATTAATTTTGTTCAATTTTTTATTTTCACATTTGTTTCAAAAAAAAATTTCATTGCGAGTGTGGAACCTTGGTGGTTGGCGGCGGCTAGATTTTTTGGTAGGAGATGCTTGTGCTGAAGTGTCATTGGCGATTTTAGGGGTGGTAATCGAGTCGAGCTGGCTCACGAATTCGACGAGCTGGCTCGACAAAGGTTCGAACTCGAGCTCGATCTCGAGCTCGATCTCACGAGTTCGAGCTCGATCTCACGAGTTCGAGCTTCGGACGAGCTCGAGCTCGAGCCCAGATTTAGTTGTTCGACAGCTCGCGAGCCGCCTCGCGAGCTCCCTTCTTTTCTTTTCTTTTTTTTTTTTTTTAAATATATATATATATATATATATATATATATATATATATATATATATATATATATATATATATATATATATATATATATATATATATATATATATATATATATATATATATATATATTAACTAAATGGTAAATAGTCTATAATAATAAATATTTCTAGTATTTAAATAGAAACAAATCTATACTAAGATAATTCATAATAATATAAAATATTATAATAATAATATAAAAATTAAAAAAACAAATATAACTAGAGTTTATTATATATTTTATAACTTTTTTCTATTTTCCTATAAATAATTTTTAATAAAAAATTAAATGATTTTAATAAAAAAATAAATAATAGAAATAAAAAAAAAGAGCTCGAGCCAAAAAAAGTTAACCTCGATGAGCTCGAGCTCGGTAACATGGACTCGAGCTCGAGCCGGCCAAAACAGCCGAGCTCGGCTCGTTCATACCCCTAGGCGATTTGGTCTAAAATTCGTAACATTTCGCCGCTATGGTCTCTCTATCTCTCTCGCCTCTTAGTGGTTGTTGATTTTTGAGTGTTTTGATGTTTCTTTATTTTTTGTTGATTTGCACTAAAATATTTATTTTTGTTTTGAATTTGCAATTGCAGTTTAATGAAAGCCATTGATCCTCTCTTTGAAGGTGTCAAAATTTTGGAAGTTACATCTGCTTAAAGTTACAGTGTTCTACAGACTGTTATATATATATATATATATATATATATATATATATATATATATATATATATATATATATATATATATATATATATATATATATATATATTAACTAAATGTAAATAGTCTATAATAATAAATATTTCTAGTATTTAAATAAAAACAAATTTATACTACCTAGATAATTCATAATAATATAAAATATTATAATAATAGTATAAAAATGAAAAAAACAAATATAACTAGAGTTTATGATATATTTTATAACTTTTTCTATTTTCCTATAAATAATTTTTAATAAAAAATTAAATGATTTTAATAAAAAAATAAATAATAGTAATAAAAAAAAAGAGCTCGAGCCAAAAAAAGTTAACCTCGATGAGCTCGAGCTCGGTAACATGGACTCGAGCTCGAGCCGGCCAAAACAGCCGAGCTCGGCTCGTTCACACCCATAGGCGATTTGGTCTAAAATTCGTAACATTTCGCCGCTATGGTCTCTTTATCTCTCTCGTCTCTTAGTGTTTGTTGATTTTTTAGTGTTTTGATGTTTCTTTATTTTTTGTTGATTTGCACTAAAATATATTTTTTTTTGTTTTGAATTTGCAATTGCAGTTTAATGAAAGCCATTGATCCTCTCTTTGAAGGTGTCAAAATTTTGGTTAAAGTTACATCTGCTTCAAGTTACAGTGTTCTACAGACTGTTATACATTACTAGTTACATATAGTAACATGTAGTTACATATGCACATATTTGTGTATTTTCGATTTGCATTTGTTGGTTATGAGGGATTTATAATATAAATATTTAAATTGTAAATTTTTGTTGTTGGGGTTATGAATTCTTTTGTATAAGCCAATATTCGTGTGTGTACATAATTGGTCGACTAAATATATGGGGTAGAAAGAAAGAACATAATTATGAATAACTTTAGTTTACTACAATTACATGTATAGTTATTTTAAGTACAGCAAACATATCAACTTTATAAAAAAAAAAGGTGAAAAACTTTTTTTAAAAAAATTTAAAATAAAATAATTTTTTTTTATTTTTTTTTTATAAAAATATATATATAAAAAGTAATAAATTAAACAAACATGTATTTAAAAAAAATAATAAATAAATAAATAAATAAATGAAAATGCTAAATGCATGCCAGAAATGCTGAATCCAGTTTGACCGAAAATTGAATAGAAGGGCAATATAGTACTTTCGTCTCTCAGGGGGGTATGCCTAGGATGATTTTCCCTTGAATTTATCTCTAGTTTATTAGGCACCACGTGCATATAAAATAAGCTCTATGTTCAAATAATAAAATTTAAAATATATATTAAAATGATAAATTATAAATAATGTGGTTGGATATGGTGGTAAAAAGTACCATGTTAAACCGCTGTTCAAATGCTAAAAAAATTATAATATGTCCCTTTTTGGCTTGGGGTTTTTGTGAATAAGTCTCTGACCAAACATCTTTATTATTCTAGGTTGGGTTATATCTTTTTCGTTAATAAGTTTATCCCTTTAATATGTATTATAAATAATGGGTTTTTATGCATAAGTTCCCAACCAATCATCTTTATTATTCTAGGTTTAGGGGTTATATCTTTTTCACCAATAAGCCCATCCCTTTAATATTTATTATAAATAAAGGAAACATTCATGTATATCCCAATATAACCCTCAACCATTTATACCCAATTCTTAATTGTAACCCCAATTTAATCAATTTTGTCCACAAAAATCCAATTTTGACCACAAAAAATCAACTTTGACTTCTTTTTGGAGCATACTTTAATATGCTCCAATTTAATCCTTAACTTAATTTAATCTCAAATTGACCCCAAATTTCACAAATTATTCAATTTTGACCAAAAACTTTTTTTTTTGGGCAAATTACCAAAACCCCCCTGAGGTAAGTTTGAATAACGAAAATTCCCCCCACGTTCTCGTAATTACGTCAACCCTCCTGAGGTATGTAGACATCTTACAAATCGCTCTAACGGTGTTAAACTCGATAGAATCTTTTTTATTCTCCTTAATATTCCTCTGATAATACCAATTTTGCCCTTGTACACGAAATTACCCTTAGGTGGGTAATTGTAAGCATTTTATTGAATGAGGGAACTGCCAGTAGCATAATCGTCCCGAACACCACCCATCTCATCCCTCTAACCAAATACCAACTCCTCTTCAGCGGCGCGTAGCCCCAACGCGACTCCACAACCACCACCGCCGTCGACAAGCACCACCCCACTTGGATTTAAATCGTCGCCGCCATAAGAAGGACGGTCATCACGACTACTAAGGCGACGAAATTCGGACCGCCGTAGTCCAATTGGACACTTAATTGAAGAAGAACGTCGTACGCAAACGCGATTAAAATCCCGTAACAGAAAAAAATCAACCATAGAATTATCAGGTAGACTAATTTCGTCGCGAAAAGAGGGAGGAACGAGACTGGAATTGATTTGAGCGCGGAGGTGATTTCTACGGGTTCGCCGTAGAAACCGTGGATGGCGGTGTGGGTGATGGACGCGCCGCCGCAAAGGCCGAAGATGACTGCGAAAAGGAGGTAAATAAATTGGATAATAAATTGAGAAGGAACTGAATTTGAATTATTATTAATATTATTATAATTGGGCGGCGGGAAAAGGAAAGGGTAAAAGCCGCTGGAAATTGAGATCGGGAGGAGGAAGAGAATTGAGAGGGCGGAGAAATGGCGGGGTTGGGCGCTGATCACGCAGAATTATTGGAATTTTCAGCCTTTTTCTTTTATTTTTCACATATTTAATAGAAGGATATAATAGACATTTCACGTTTTCGGTTAAAAAAATTCGGTCAACCGTTAGGCGAGGGGGGTTTTCGTAATTACGAGAACGTGGGGGGATTTTAGTTATTTAGGCTTACCTGAGGGGGGGTTTTGGTAATTTGCCCTTTTTTTTAAAAAAAATTTACCGCCAGATTCTGGCGTTGACTTTTCAATTTTTTTTTTCTTCTTTCTTTCGGATTTTTTTGCCGGTTTCCGGCGCTGACCGGCGGTCAACGCCGGTCTCCGGCGTTCACCTTTTTTTTTTCTTCTGGATTTTTTCGCCGGTTTTCGGCGTTGACTTTTTTTAGTATTTTTTTGAGTTTTTTTTTTGGTTTTTTTTACGTCCGCCGCTAAACGTTGACCGTAATTGTGCTGTCACTGATAGTAAATTAAGGTAATTATAGTGTCAATGACAGTTAATTAACGTAATTGTACTGCCGTTGACAATACATTTATTTAATTGTTCTGTCGTTTACAGTAAATTAACGTAATATTATTATTTTTTATTTTTTGTTTTTTTTTGGTTATTTTGTTTGATTTGTTGACAAGTCAACATAATTATATTACTGTCGTTGATAGTAAAATAACTGTAAACACAATAATATTACTGTCAACAACATCAATATTATTATTTTTTTGGGTTTTTGTGTTTTGTTTGAGTTATTCACGGAGTAACGTAATAATATTACTGTCTATAATTATAATATTACTGTAAACACAATAATATTACTGTGGTTGACGGTAATATTACTGTTGTTATAGTAATATTGTTATCAACCACATCAATATTATTATTTTGTTTGGAATTTTTTTTGTTTGAGTTATTCACGGAGTAACGTAATAATATTACTGTCTATTATTGTAATATTACTGTGGTTGACGGTAATATTACTGTTGTTATAGCAATATTACTGTCACTCATAGTAATATTATTTTTTTTGGCTTTTTATTATGTTTACATTTGTTGAACGGTTGACATAGTAATATTACTTTATTACACAATAATAATGAGTTTTGTTGTGTTAATATTATTGTGCTAGAGATTAATATAGCAATATTACTATGTTAAACTATAGTGTAGTTAATTTTACTGTGTTTAACAGTAATATAGTTAATATTACTGTCAATCACAACAATATTATTGTTTAAACGAAAAAAAAAGTTACGGAAAGAAAGCAAAAGAAGAAAAAAAAATCAAAAAAAGTAAATGCCGGAATTCGGCGAAAAATTCCGGAAGAAAAAAATAAAAAAATCAAAAGTCAACGTCGGAATCCGGCGGGAAAATTGTTTTTTTTGAAAAAAAAAAGTTTTGGGTCAAAATTGAATAATGTGTGAAATTTGGGGTCAAATTGAAGTTAAATTAAGTGAATGATGAAATTGGAGCATATTAAAGTATGAGGGGTTATTTCAGTCCTTTTCAAAAATCTGGACCATGTGTGGACTTATGGGTAAAGGAGTTTTTTGTCTAGATCTCTTTATGAATAAATATCCATTAATGGGCTTATTTGTAAAGACCCCTATAAATAAAAGAAAAAGTAATGTATATGACAAAATTACCCCCAACCTTAAACCCAATTCCTAATTGTAACCCCAATTTAACCACAATTTAATCAATTTTGACTTTTTCTTTCTTGAATTTTTTTTTCTGAATTTTTTTTGCCGCCGATTTTCGACGACGACTTTTTTTTTTTTAATTGTTTTATGTCTGACATTTTGAATTGTTGTTAGCAGTTTTATTGGATATTATGATGTGTTTAGTTTTATTCATTATTTGAGCTGGAATTTAGTAGTTATTAGTTTTACTTTATCGATGTGGATGTTCGTATCTTTAGAAAATTATGAAAGTTTAAGAAAATTTCCGCCAAGTTATGAAATTTTAAAGCTTATGCGATTTCAGATTTTTTTTTTTCCGAAATTCCGAAATATTTGGGCCTTTTAAAATTGGAATGAATTTTTAGATTCTAAAAATTTAGGAATCGCAATTGGAATTGATTTTATACTTCCGATTTTTTTGGAAATTTTCCGAAAATGCTAATTTCGATTCGATTCTTCCTACTTTCACCCCTAGTTCTTTTACTCTCACCGCTCAACGCTGACTGTAATTGTACTATCACTAACAATAGTTATACTGTCGCTTACATTAATTTTAATGTCATTAACAGTACATTTACGTAATTGTAATGTCATTGACAGTACATTTACGTACTTGTACTGTCAATGACTGTACAATTAATGTCAACGACAAGAATAATAAATGTTTTTGGCCTTTTTTGATTTTGTTTGATTGGTTGACATGTCAACGTAATTATATTACTGCCGTTGACGGTAAAATTACTGTAAACACAATAATATTACTGTCAACCACATCAATATTATTTATTTATTTGGCCTTTATGTTTTGTTTAATTTGTCGACCAATTAACGTGATAATATTACTGTCTATTTTTACAGAATAATATTACAGTGGTAGACGGTAATATTATTGTGGATGACAGTAATATTACTGGCGACCACATCAATATTAATTCTTTTGGCGTTTTATTATGTTTAACTTTGTTGCACGGTCAACATATTAATATTATTCCATTACACAATAATAGTGATTTTTGTTGTGTTAATATTACTATGCTAGAGAGTAATATAACAATATTACTGTGTTAAACTGTAGTATAGTTAATATTACTGTGTTAAACAGTAATATAGTTAATATTACTGTGTTAAACAGTAAAATAGTCAATATTACTGTATTAAACAATAATATAGTTAATATGACGGTCAACCAAAGCAATATTACTGTATTAAACGAAGCAAAAAGATGTTGAAGAGATAAAAAAATAAAAAAATTCAATGCCGGAAACAGGTGGAAAAAGCATGAGAGAAAAAGTCAACGCCGGAAATCGGCGGCGGAAAAAACAGGATGTAAAAAAAGTCAACTCCAAAAACCGGCGATAACAACAACGACATGCGAAATTGTACTCAAAATCGAGTTTTGGATCAAAATTGAATAATTTGTGAAATTTGAGGTCAAATTGATGTTAAATTGAGTTAAATGATAAAATTGGAGCATATTAAAATTTGAGGGTGCATTGCAGTCTTTTACACACCTCTGGATAATGTTTGGATTTTTTTGTACAAGAGTTTTTTGTCCGGACCGCTTTATGAATTAGTATCCCATGATGAACTTATTTGTAATGTGCCCTTCACAAGGGATTTTGTGCATAAGTCCCTGACCAACCATCTTCATTATTCTAGGTTTAGAGTTATATCTCTTTGGCCAATAAGCCCATCCCTTCATATTTATTATAAATAAAGGAAAAAATAATTTATATGACAAAATTACCCCCAACCCTTTACAACACCCAATTCTTAATTGTAACCCCAATTTAATCAATTTACACCACAAAAATCCAATTTTGACTTTTTTTAAAAATCTTTTTTTTTTAAAAATATTTTTTTAACGCCGGTTTCCGACGTTGAATTTTTCGAATTTTATTATTTTTTTCGGGTTTGTTTGTTCCGCCGCTGGATTTCGGTGTTGAGTTTTTTTTCTCTCGTAAATGTTTATCCATTTTTTACGCTCGCTGCTAAACGATGACCGTAATTGTACCGTCATTAACAATAATTATACTGTCACATACAGTAAATTAACGTAATTATACTGTCGTTGACACTACATTAACGTAATTGTACTGTCGTTGACAATACAACTAGAGTCAACGACAATATTATTTTTTTTTGTGTTTTTGTTTCCTTTTCATTTTGTTTGATTTATTGACAAGTCAACGTAATTATATTCTTGTCGTTGATAGTAAAATAACTGTAAACACAATAATATTACTGTCAACTACATCAATATTATTATTTCTTTGGGTTTTTTGTTTTGTTTGAGTTATTGACGGGATAACGTTATAATATTACTGTCTATTATTGTAACATTACTGTAAATACAATAATAGTACTGTGGTTGACGGTAATATTACTGTTGTTACAGTAATATTACTGTCAACCACAGTAATATTAATTCTCTTGGCTTTTTATTATGTTTACCTTTGTTGAACGGTCAACATATTAATATTACTCTATTACACAATAATAATGATTTTTATGGTGTTTATATTACTATGCTACAGATTAACATAGTAATATTACTGTGTTCAACTGTAGCATAGTTAATTTTATTGTGTTTAAAAGTTAATATAGTTAATATTATAGTCAACCACGACAATATTGCTGTTTTAACGGGGGCAAAAAGATGTTAAAGAAAGAAAAAAAATCAGAAAAGTCAACGCCGGAGACGGGCGGAAAATCAGGAAGAAAAAGAAAATTCGAAAAAGTCAACGCCGGAAACCGGTGGGAAGAAAAAAAAAGAGAAAAAAAGTCAACGCCGAAGACCAGCGGTCAACGGCGGCGACGAACGAAATTGTTTGTTTTGGGTCAAAATTGAATAATCTGTGAAATTTGGGGTCAAATTGAGGTTATATTAAATTAAAGGATGAAATTGGAGCATATTAAAATGTGAGGGGCTATTTTAGTCTTTTAGAAACTTCTGGACCATGTGCACACTTTTTTTGTAAAAGCGTTTTTTGTCTGGACCTCCTTATGAATAAATATCCATTGATGGGCTTATTTTTAAAGTGCCGTATTTATAAAGGGGTCCAAACAAAAAACTCTTGTACAAAAAAATCCAAACATTATCCTGAGGTGTGTAACTACTGAAATATATCCTCATATTTTAATATGCTTCAATTTCATCATTTAATTTTATTTAACCTTGATTTGACCACAAATTTCACACATTATTCAATTTTACCAACTCAATTTTGAGTACAATTTCGCCCGTCGGCACCGTTGTGCGCTAGTTCCAGGCGTTGATTTTTTTTTTCCAGTTTTTTCCGTCGATTTCCGGCGTTGACGTTTTTTCATTTTTTTTTTCTTTACACCACTGTTGACTTGCTGTCAACGCCGATCTCCGGCGGCGTTGACTATTTTTTTTTCTTCAACATCTTTTTTCGCATTTAAACAATAATATTGTTGTAGCTGACCGTCATATTAACAATATTACTGTTTAACACAATAATATTAATTATATTACTGTTTAACACAGTAATATTAAACATACTACTGTTTAACATAGTAATATTGCTATATTACTCTCTAGCACAGTAATATTAACACAACAAAAATCACTATTATTGTGTAATAGAGTAATACTAATATGCAGACCGTTCAACAAATGCAAACATAATAAAAAGCCAAAAGAATAAATATTGATGTGGTTGACAGTAATATTACCGTGAACCACAATAAGATCATTGTGTTTATAGTAATATTACAATAGTAGACAATAATATTATTACGTTAGTCGGTCAACAAATCAAACAAAACAAAAAGGGGAAAAAATAATATTGATGTGGTTGACAATAATATTATTGTGTTTACAGTAATTTTACCGTCAACGACAGTAATATAATTACTTTGACTTGTCAACAAATTAAATAAAAAAAAAGCAAAAAAATAAAATAAAATAATATTGTTGTGGTTGACAGTAAACGACAGTACAATTACTGCCAGCGACAGTATAATTACTGTTAATGATAGTACAATTACGATCAACGTTAGCAGCGGACGTGAAGAAAAGATAAAATTTTTAGGGAATTTTTTAGAAAAAAAAGTCAACGCTGAACTGACGGCTAAAAAAAAGTTTTAAAAAAGAAAAAGACAAAATTAGAAGTTTGTGGTCATATTTGATTAAATGGAAGTTATATCGGGTTACAATTAGGAATTGAGGGTAAAGGGTTGAGGGTAATTTTGTCATATACATTAATTTTGCCTTTATTTAAAATAGATATTAAAGAGATGAGCTTATTGACAAAAGAGATATAATCCATGAACCTAGAACAATAAAGATGATTGGTGAGGTAGTTATTCATAAAAAACCCTAAATAATTTTAGGTTCCAGATCCTTCCATAATACAATTCCTTAACGTCATTAGTCTCTTATACATGTATTTGGCATGTTGTTCTCCAAGTTAATTCATTGTAAAAAAACTAATATATATATATATATATATATATATATATATATATATATATATATATATATATATATATATATATAATCTACATGTGCCTCTATATTAAATTTTATAGTAATAAATCCATCTCATAAGTAGGATTTTAAAATAAATTTATTATATATGTTTTGCAAAAATATCCTTAATAATATATGGAAAATCACCAAATAATCAATCCTCTTGGTATAAACCATGATCCCACAAACCTCTCCTTCAGCTGAAATCCCAACAATTTCTCCTTAAAACAATTACGTAATCCAGCATCTCAAATCCATCACAAAAAATTGGTGTTAATGGAGAAAATTGGCTACCAAATTGCAGTTCGTCTTCCGTACTAATTAGCTCGAAACCTTTCATTGTTTGAAATATTTTGTTTGATCTTTGAACCCAGTTTGCTATTTGTAGAGGTTCAACTTCTCAGATGTCTGTTAACAGCAAAATCGTAATACCTCAAGGAAGCCAAAAGATTGTTCAAAGCCCTAAAAACCCTGGTAAGTAACATTCTTACTACCTAAAAGTTCATATGTAATTAGAAATTTTGTTAGTGATTTAACAACCAATATCTATAGGGTTTTCTTTTCGCAGCGGAGAAGGATAATGACTTCCAACACCACTAGCATGTAAAAAACTTTAGCCATTTCTAAAAATATTGATGTTATGGGACTTTTCTATTTGTTCATTTTTTTTTGTTCGTGTGGTATGCATTATGGGTGTCTTTTTCAGTGAAGTATTTGAAATCCACATATTTTGGTATCATGCCTTGTTGTTGTGCAAGTTGCAAGAATGACTTATTCGCAATATGTTATCACTACTATTTAACACTATTTGTTGGTTTATTTTATTTCTATTGTATGCAATTACTTGATTTCACTTTGAAATTTCTCGTTTCTTGTTCGAGTTCAATTTCGGTTTCGGTTTGAAATTTCTTGTTTGCAAATTTTTGTTTGAAATCTTGTTTGTAGTTTCTTGTTGTTTTTGTATCTTGAATTTTGTTAATTTTTTCATGTGGTTTGCCTAGTGATGTCGTATCACTCACCTTGGGTGTATTAAACGGGAACACGAGAATAGGTCATTGCGCGCGAGTAGGTGATTGGGGTCGGAGTCCCTGCCAAGTAAAGATGAAACCCCTCCGACGCTCAAGTCAAATAGATGCTTAGGGAAGTAGATGGCTAGGTTGAACAATAGAAATCTGGGTATGAGAACTAGAGAATAGAACGTACCTTGTAAAGTGAGGTAGAGGGTTTATTTATAGTGTAATTAGTAGAACCCTTATTTTAATAGAACTCTAAGTAGGATTAATAAACCCTAGTAGGCTTGTAAGAGGTTATTAATGGAATTAAGCCGTTAGTTAATGACCTTTGTAGACGGATCGTGCCTTTTAGATGGCCGAAATACTCATTGGCTTATTGGGCCGATCTAATAAGGTATATCATTAAGACCCCACTCTCGATCGAGTTTTTAGTAGCTAGAGTCATCCGGGAGTAGATGCTTATCAAATGGAGGTTATTGCCCTTTTACGATTTTTACAATCTTTAGGGATTTTTTGTAGATTTTGGATCTTCTGAGACCCTTTGTGCAATTCTTGGAGAAATATAGGAATTTTTTATAAATCCTGTAAACTTGAAGGACTTGCATGCCATTTTGAGAAGTAAATGGGCCTGTTTGTGTTTACAAATTGTTGCTAGTGGCATTGGTGGGATAGGTGTAGCGACGCGGTGTTCGACAAGTTGATTGGAGTGAGGAGGAGTTTCCTGTGAGGTGGGGTTGGGGCTCTATGGTGCTTGATTAGGTGTGGGGACGACGCAGGGCAGCAGAGCAGTTCCCGGGGTGGGAGGGGGGGGGGGGTGGATGGTGACGTTGGCTACGACGCTGATGCGAGAGGAGGTCACTCCTGCGACGCGGCGGCGCGAGGGGTGGGGGTTGCTGGAAACGCGGTGCGAGTTGGCGCCACAATTTAGGAGGTGGAGTTGTTGGCAGCGCTGTAAGGGTCTAGTCACAACGTCGGCGCAACCAGCGGGGTTGATATGTATCATCACGGGGTGGAGGGGAGCGCCGCTAGAGGCGCAAGTGGAGTGGGCCGAGTGGTTGTATCAGCGACGCTAGTGATGGGGTTATGCGTTGCGAGTAGGGTTACAATTTGGCGGCGTAAGGCTCGATGGTGAAGTCGGCGTCACTGGCATGGTTTGGAAGAGAAGGGTTGCTGCCACTTCTAAGTTGATTTTGGGACCGCGGCTCGTCCAGTTCAATTTTTTACTCTGCAACAACAATCAATTTTTTTTTGTTTTGTTTGGAAAAATTAATTAAGAAGTGGTTTGCCAAAGTTAAGGGGAGGAATGATGATTTTGGCGAAATCGCTAAATTCAATAAGGTTGGCTGTCGGAGCTTTGATCGCGGGAGAACTTAATTCAGGGCAAAAGATAGGCGGGGTCAATCATGTTGAACGGGTGTTGTGAGTGTCGATTCTAGACTGGGTGTGTTGAGTATCGCCTTTAGGTTGGGTGTCAATACTATTAAGTTGGGTGGCGAACTTGCTAAGTTGGGTAGCGAACTTGTTGATTTGGGTGGCGAAGTTGTTAAGTTGGATGGCGAACTTGAGCTGGGTAGCGAATTTGTTAAGTTTGCTAGTGCCATGCATCTTCGAGGCGGCGTTAGAAGTGAGCCCTAGACCAGTCGGGTGGCAGCGGAGGAGAGTAGGTGGATCAAGTGGTGGAGCGAGTTGTTGCCTTGTGGGAGTTGTCTCGCTTTCGTAGCACCGAGCGAGTTGTCTCCTCGTGGGAGTTGTCTCGCAACAGGGTGGTAGCGCCGAGCGAGTCTCCTCGTGGGAGTTGTCTCACAGCGGGGTCGTAGTACCAAGCGAGTTGTCTCTGTTGGGAATCAGACACGTGTACGCAGCGGAAAACAAAAGTTTTATGCGATTTAAACTAATTTAAAACACATAAACACATGGCCGATAATTGAAAACAATTAATTGAGTACCTTTGCGCTTCCAGCGAAATTTAAAAACATTATACATGCTTATTTATTTAATCGAAATTAATTCAACTAGCATGCTCGCGTTTAAATCAAATAACATGCTCGTACTAAATAAACAATTTCATGTAGTCACATAAAATCATACAATTATTTTACTTAAACGAACATGCATATTATAATTTAAACGTAACCGAATCTAACGACGATGGATTCGAAAGTTTACCTCTTGAAGCGTGAGGTAGGCGCACTAAGCAAGCTAGATTGCCACGGAAACCAATCCGTGCAATCCAGGGCAGCAACGGCGAAACGGCAGCAACGGCTAGGCGAGCTACGGCGGCGTGTGTGGTTCACACGCTGTATTCGGGCGGCGCGTGGGATTGCGTGCGGCGTCGGCTCGTATGCTGCTCCTCGATTCTTTGATCTTCGATCTTCCTCCTCTCGGATTTCACCTCGTATACTTTGATCTACTAGAATGTGGCACTAGACACGTAATAGTTAGAAAAAAGGATGAATAGAAAAGAGGAAAGAATTACCAAAAGGATCGACCAAGGGGTGGCCGATTCCGGAGAGTTGGCGGCAGCGATGACGGTGGTGGCCGAGGTAGTTATTTGGGGTCGGGTTCGCCATTTACTAAAATAATATAACAATAACACACAATCAATAAGGAAAAACAAAATAAAAAAACCAAAATAAAATCCAAAACATACAAAATAAAAGAATAAACGTAAATAAATTTGTATAAAATGAACATTGAGAGAAAGAAAGAGAGGAAATTAGACATACGTGTAGGATTTGAAAGAGAGAGAGATATGAGAGAGAGAGGAAAGAACAAGGAGGGAGAGGAGAAGGAGAGAGGAAATACAAGATCGGGAGAGGGAGGAGAGAGAGAGAGAAGTGAGAGAGATGAGAGAGAGTGATATGTGAGATTTTTTTGCTCATTATATACATAAATAATTATTTCCATATGAATATTAGTTAAGGGTATTTATGTATATATGCTAATAATTTAAATTTATTAATATTTGTTTTATTGGTCTAAGGACCTACACCTATATTCATCTAATGAAATGGACTTACGCTTATATAAGTTCCTAGTAAGGGGTGTCTAGCCAATTTTCCCTTGTGAATTATGACTCCCTTCCATTCCGGCCAAAACCCAATGTGTTAAAAATAAACATGTAAACTTGTATATGCATATTTATATTGGGATTTTTTTTTCTTCCCAAAATCAAGGGTGTGCAGCTGGATGCACACTCTTGGACTAAGCTGAATCCGCTGTTGAATGTATGCGCTGCCATATTGGAATTGCGTCGAACCCATACAACGGTGAATGCAAATGAGAAAGAAGCACAATATAATCTCTGAGACTTTCGAGAGGAGAACAGTGGTTCGTCAAATTGTAACTTACTGCAGAAATTGCAGTCGCACAATCTATCTCAATAAGGGAATTAACGAAGTCTATTTGTGGCATCCGTGAACATGCTTGTCTGATGGGTTGGACTTCGACCATGGAGCATCTGGAGAAGCCTCAAAGGACTGAGATTTGGCAAGCACTATTCTGCCAAATCCCATCCCGTATGATTAAACCAACTCTATATTTATCATGATGGGGGAATAATGTACTACTAATTAATTAACAATTAACAACATTTTTAATTGTTACTGGCTCCCTAACTCACATACCGAATCTCGTAATTTCTACGCACACTCAGTCTGTACAGTTAAGATCGGAAAACAAGTATATGTAACCCACACCGAATATAATTATTGCACAACTGTTAAGTGTATATTTATACACTTAATTCTATCTTTTAATTGGAGCTTTTGATGTGTTTTTACGATAATTGGTGCTTAATTTGGTTATTATTTGTATTTTAGGTGCAAATTGAAGAATTGGCAACTTTTGGGGTGAAAACTGCAATTTCGGAGAAAAAGTGGGCCAAAAGTGAAAAAAGCAGAATTCTGGAGAATTAAAAGACCGCACGGCCGTGCGGATTTTAGTTAAAAATCTCACACGGCCGTCCGGGTGGACGTGATGGCGCAGTGAAGGAAACTCAATTACACAAGGAAACCCGCCCTATTATAGTTTTGCACCCTATTTAAAGGCCACAAGCACACAATTAGATGCATCTTTTACCTTTTATCTTTATTTTTAGTTTTTATCTTTCATCTTTCTACACGCGATCAAGGAGCACAAGAACGAAGACGAAGACTTGACGAATCTTCATCCTAGTTCTCCTCTTTGATTTTTATTTATAGTTTTTATGATTTTTTGTATTTTTATTATGCTTTTCGTAACGAACATGAGTAGCTAAGTTTTTATTCTAGGATTTTATTGGAACCCTATGTGGTAATTCGAACCTATTTTTCTACTTTTATGCAAGTTTAATTCTTCGATTATTTCTTCTATCTTGGTCTTATTTAGCGCATGAACGTAGCTAATTTATGTTGCTATGTGTTATTGTTAGAATTGATTGACAGATCGTTTTAATAATTAGAACAGGGATAGAAGAGCCTTCGAGTAGTTTTTCACCGAATGCGTGTGTTGATTGCATGTATTATCGTAGACATACAGATAATACCTTAGGTAGCCATTTACGAGACTTGTTATTTAATGCTTTATTTGTACTAGGTTTGCATAGACATATAGTGAATCTTTTATGAATAATAGGCTTATAACGCAGCGACAGCTGGTTATGAGTAATTTCGTGTCTTGGGTTAATAATCGGGAATCGTAACTTGCATGATAGGAGATTAATTGGGTGAAGAATTATCGCATAGGGGGAAGATAAAATCCTAGATCCGTTTTATATTGATATTTTCTCGTGTTTAATTGCTTTCTTAATTAGTTTATTTTATTTAGTTAATTAAATTGACAACCCTGCGTAGGCTGAATAAAAATCATAATTGTTAGGATTTGGTACTTAGGATTAGGTAATTTGCGTATTCCCTGTGGGATCGACATCCGACTCTCACGAGTCTACTTTACTACTTGTTTGCGATACGTACACTTGCGTGTTGGTATTTAGCACCCAACAAGTTTTTGGCGCCGTTGCCGGGGAATACGGCTAAATTATTTATTTATCCTAATATTAAATTTGAGCAATTTTTCTTACTTCAGCCAATTTTTTTTATTTTATTTAATTATTTTATTTTTATTTTGTTTTAGGTACTTTTTATGCGAAGAGGACACGACACGAGCTTGCTACCTCTTGATCCCGAAATTGAGCGAACGTTTAGGCAAGCCAGGAGAAATCAACGGTTAGCCCAAAACACTCCAGCAACGATGGAAGACGAGAATAATCGTGGGGAAGGTGACCAAAGGCAACCACCTAATGTGGCGAGAGAAATCGTCAACGAGCAAAACCAACGCCAGATAATTAATCCACCACCGCGTCAACGAGCCTTGCACGAGTACACCGTTCCGACACTCAATGGGTTCCAATCAAGCATCCAGCAGCCCCCCATTGAAGCCAACAATTTCGAGATTCGAGCGGGACTCCTCACGATGCTCCAAAACAATGGTCTATTCAGCGGACTGGCTCATGAAGATCCACATCTTCACCTGGTCAACTTTCTCGAAACGTGTGACTCGCACAAGATGAACGGAGTAACACCCGAAGCACTGCAACTCCGCCTGTTCAAGCACTCCCTACAAGGAGCAGCCCGAGAATGGTTGCAAACTCGTGCACCGCACTCCATCTCGTCGTGGGCCCAGCTAGCGCAACTCTTTATGAACACATACAACTCCCCAACAAAAACTGAAAGAATCCGGCGAGAAATTCAAAACTTCATACAAGAAGCCGGTGAAGCATTATTCGAGACATGGGAGCGGTTCAAACAGCTAGTAAGGAGGTGCCCGAATCACGGACTACAAGAGTGGCGCCAACTGCAAATATTTTACGATGGACTGCAAGACAACTCGAGGACAGTACTCGACTCTGCAGCTGGAGGTATGTTCATGAGTTTGACCTATGACGAAGCATACGAACTCTTGGAGCGAATCGCTAGAAATAAATACATGCGAGCATCGGACCGGTCGAATAGCGGAGCAATCAAGACGGGAGGAATTTTGCAGTTAGACGGAGTCACTGCAATCACGGCCCAATTGGAGAAGTTATCGAAGCAAGTAGCGGCTTTGCAGACTCAGCAAGTCCACGCAGTCCAAATTCCCGACCAGCGCGTAGAAGAAACGGAGTCTCTGAATTATGTGCATGACACTAACCGACAACAGAGGAACCCGTACTCCAACACATATAATTCGGGATGGAAGGATCACCCTAACTTTGGGTGGGGAGGAACTCAGCAAGGACAAAAGCAAGCAACACCTCAAGGTCAACCGCCAAATCATTCACGACCAGCTCCCGGATTCCAAAATCCGCCTCAAGCTCAACCTCAAGGTGTAGATCTCGCAAATATTTTGGCGCAATTCATGACAACCACCCAAGCCTCCATCCGAAATTTGGAAACACAAATGGGTCAACTTGCAACCCAGCTAACCGCGAGGCCATCGGGAGCACTGCCGTCGAATACGGAAGATCCTCGGAAGAACAACGTCGAGCAGTGCAACGCTGTGAGTTTAAGGAATGGGAGACAATTGGAGGAAGCCCCACGAAAAGAGAAGCAAAACACGGTGATCGAGAAGCCGAGAGTGATTGGGGAAAAAGAAGCGACTCACGAAGAACCACTATCATCTCCAGTGAAATCACGAGCCCCTCCAATTCCATATCCTCAGAAGCTTATGAAGAAGAAGCTCGATACCGAGTATCAAAGATTTTTGGACAAGCTGAATGAAATCCAAATAAATATCCCGTTTATTGAAGCCCTTCAAAAGATGCCAAAGTGGGTGAAGTTCCTCAAGGATCTCGTGACAAAGAGGAAGAAATTGCAAGGGAACGAGATGATCCAACTCACGGAACAATGTAGTGCAATCCTTACACGGCCTCTTCCACAAAAACTCGGCGATCCAGGTAAGTTCACTATCCCTTGTACTATAGGAGGTAAAAATTTTAGGTCGCTCATTGATTTAGGTGCTAGCATTAACCTTATGCCTTATTCGACTTATCAAAATCTTGGGTTAGGGGAAATTGAACCTACGGCTATAACCCTTCAATTAGCCGATAGATCTTTAGTTTACCCAAAAGGTATTTTAGAGAATGTGCTAGTAAAAGTGAACAAATTTATCTTCCCTGTTGATTTCGTTATACTTGACATAGATGAAGATAGGGAGATACCTCTTATTTTAGGGAGACCGTTTTTAGCCACGTCAAAAACTCTAATTTATTGTGCTAGTGGTGATCTTTCAATGACGGTGCATGATCAAACGGTCAAATTTAACGTTTTTAGCACTAATAAAAATCCAAGTGATGATAATGATTGTTATGCTATAGATCTTGTGGATTTTACAAATCATGACGATTTTGACGTTTTGATCTTAGACCATGGGAAAGGATCTTTGAGTGCAGGAGATGGTGGCGGAAAAGATAGTCGGACGGAGCAAGTTTATTGTGCGAGCACAATTTCAACTCCGCCGATGGACAGTCAAAAGAGTTGGGATGATAACAATGATGAACGTGCAAGGTGGATGTGGCCACCTAACGAACCAAACGAGCATTATTGGGGAGAGGAATTCAATCGCCAAGTGACTTCGGTCACGTTAGCTTGAACAAAGAAGCAGACAAAGTCCGGCTGAAGACTGTAAACTTAGCGCTTCTCGGGAGGCAACCCGAGCTTTTGTTTTTTGTATTTTATGTTATTTTAAATTTTTAGTTTGGCTTTTATTTTATTTTATTTTTCAAAAAAAAAAAAAAAAAAAAAAAAAAAAAGTTTTAGGGGCACTAATAGGAAGTTTTTATTTTGCAGGGACCTAATTGCAATTATTCACACGGCCGTGCAAGAAAAGGGCAGGAATCTCACACGGCCGTGTGAGATTTCGGGGAAGCTACTGCCCAAAATAGGAAAAGGGCACGGCCGTGCGGATTTTACACCTAAATCTCGCACGGCCGTGCGAAATTTGAAGAGGCTACTGCCTAAAATTGGAAAATGGCACGGCCGTGCGGATTTTTCACCTAAATTTCGCACGGCCGTGCGAAAAAAAAAAAAAAAAAAAAAAAAAAAAAAAAAACAATTTCCATAATTCCCAAATCCCCTCTCTCCCCCACTTCGAACCCTCGCTTTCTTTTTTCGAAATTTTCCCTTTTCTTTGACAAATTTCACCGAAAATTTACCAACTACACACATATAATACGTAATCAAGGGGGTTTGTTGTTGATTTGCGCAGGGAGATTCAAGAACGGTGCAATTTTCTCGAAAAACCCATTCCACCAAGAACGCCCACAAGGTGTTCGACGATTTTCCCGCACCGATTATTGAGCCGGTACCCGAGCTATTGGAGGATGACGAGGAGAATGATGCTCATGCACATGGTGGAGTTGGTGAGCAACCCGACGATGGTCCCGCCGTTTAAACAAGTGTTTTCTATCCTTAAACTTTGGGCGAATCACATTGAGGGCAATGTGAATTTTAAGTTTGGGGGTGGTTATATTTGTGTTTTGCTTGTTTGTTAGTTTGCTTGCGTTATTTTTTTGCTTCCGTTATTTTTTTGCTTGCGTTAGTTATCGTTTTATTATTCGAAAAAAATAAAAAAAATAAAAAAAAATAAAAAAAAAATAATTCGATGCATCGATGAATTATGATGATGGGAGATGGTCAATGTTTGATGATGAGATTACTTGTTTTATGTTATAAGGAGTAGATATTTGTTTAGCTTTCGATTCAACGGAACGTAGAAGTGAATTATTGCTAGGAATCAGACTTTATGCATTGCTTTGGTTGAATGTTTTGCATTTTAAATTTGGAATTTATTTGTGCTAAATCATGCTTTGTTCGGTTTTAAATCTCACCTTAGGACATTTATGAAACGAAGTGTTGAGTAGTAAGTGATTTGGGATATGATTTGGGCATTCTTTGAACCGTTTGAGCCTTTCAAGCCTACTTTTAAATTTTTATCTTTAGAACCTTGATTTGAGCCTCGGAGAAAAAAGGTGTTCTTTCTTTTAGCCAATATGTAGAAGGTGGAAAAGTGGAGATTTTTGAATAATTATCCCTTGGAAGTCGGTCGAAAAATTCTTATAAGCTCTTTCTTCTTCTTCGAAAAAAAAAAAAAAAAAGTTATAGATATATATGTGCATCTTCATATAAATATATATATATATATATATATATATATATATATATCTAAATTCTTCGATTAAAAAAAAAAAAAAGAAAGAAAAAGAGAAGAAGAAGAGACTAGAAGGGAGAAATAAGGACTAGATGTTGAATTATTTTTGAAAACTCGATCCATTGTCTCAAAAGCAAAAGTGGAGACTTTTGAACTTTTGAGAAATCGAGTTTATTAAAGTCCGTAGAGGTGAATGCATTGTTTCAAACGCCTATCTTTCAAATTTTGGCATAATCACCTCAATTCAAGAAAATTAGCCACACATACCCATATTACCTACCTCGGACCAAAGAGCCTAACAATTGAAAGCCACAAAGTCCCAATGATCCCAAGAGCTTATTGTTCAATATTAGTTGAGTAGAATAATTTGGTGAGTATTTGGAGTCAAATATATGCATGTAAGTATAAATTCTTTCTTTCTTTAACTTGCAAATATTGGATACTTGAAGCAATTGTATGATTTGTGGTTTTTTGTAATAGTGAGTGACTAAGTGCCGTTGAATTTTAAGCTTGCGAATACCTAGGAATTATCATCATAATTGCAAGTTCTGAAAACGCGAAGTTGACCAATCGATCTATGTGATGAGATGTATAGTCGTGTTTTGTGTTCTTACATTGATTTTACATGAGGACAAGCAAAAGTTCAAGTTTGGGGGTGTGTTAAGTGTATATTTATACACTTAATTCTATCTTTTAATTGGAGCTTTTGATGTGTTTTTACGATAATTGGTGCTTAATTTGGTTATTATTTGTATTTTACGTGCAAATTGAAGAATTGGCAACTTTTGGGGTGAAAACTGCAATTTCGGAGAAAAAGTGGGCCAAAAGTGAAAAAAGCAGAATTCTGGAGAATTAAAAGACCGCACGGCCGTGCGGATTTTAGTTAAAAATCTCACACGGCCGTCCGGGTGGACGTGATGGCGCAGTGAAGGAAACTCAATTACACAAGGAAACCCGCCCTATTATAGTTTTGCACCCTATTTAAAGGCCACAAGCACACAATTAGATGCATCTTTTACCTTTTATCTTTATTTTTAGTTTTTATCTTTCATCTTTCTACACGCGATCAAGGAGCACAAGAACGAAGACGAAGACTTGACGAATCTTCATCCTAGTTCTCCTCTTTGATTTTTATTTATAGTTTTTATGATTTTTCGTATTTTTATTATGCTTTTCGTAACGAACATGAGTAGCTAAGTTTTTATTCTAGGATTTTATTGGAACCCTATGTGGTAATTCGAACCTATTTTTCTACTTTTATGCAAGTTTAATTCTTCGATTATTTCTTCTATCTTGGTCTTATTTAGCGCATGAACGTAGCTAATTTATGTTGCTATGTGTTATTGTTAGAATTGATTGACAGATCGTTTTAATAATTAGAACAGGGATAGAAGAGCCTTCGAGTAGTTTTTCACCGAATGCGTGTGTTGATTGCATGTATTATCGTAGACATACAGATAATACCTTAGGTAGCCGTTTACGAGACTTGTTATTTAATGCTTTATTTGTACTAGGTTTGCATAGACATATAGTGAATCTTTTATGAATAATAGGCTTATAACGCAGCGACAGCTGGTTATGAGTAATTTCGTGTCTTGGGTTAATAATCGGGAATCGTAACTTGCATGATAGGAGATTAATTGGGTGAAGAATTATCGCATAGGGGGAAGATAAAATCCTAGATCCGTTTTATATTGATATTTTCTCGTGTTTAATTGCTTTCTTAATTAGTTTATTTTATTTAGTTAATTAAATTGACAACCCTGCGTAGGCTGAATAAAAATCATAATTGTTAGGATTTGGTACTTAGGATTAGGTAATTTGCGTATTCCCTGTGGGATCGACATCCGACTCTCACGAGTCTACTTTACTACTTGTTTGCGATACGTACACTTGCGTGTTGGTATTTAGCACCCAACAACAACAAATTACATAATCACATTTATTTTATAAACATGCACATTCTCAGTTTTAGAAATATATGATGCTAGAAAACATATTAGATTGAAACTTACAGTATGGAAAAATATGTATAATGTATACAAATAGTTTGTTTTTATCCTATATAGTTACATGCTTTTGAACTAAAAGAAGTTTGAGAGACATAATTTGAGTATTGTTATGCCATTGACTTTTAAACATGCAGATTAAAAGCATAATATATATACATCGAGATAATTTGCAACAAAAAATACATTAAGTCGAGTATGATCTTAAAACTAACATGAACTATTTATTGTTCTATAATGTCAATATTTTTAAAGGATTGCAAGTCTCCACTTCAGCCTATTGTCACGGGCGCTCATTTTTCCATGGAGTTAAAGGGCTAAAGTTAATCCATCAAATATGTCCAATGGACGATGACTCAATTAGTCTCAACTGTAGAGATTCTTAGAGGATTCTAGATGATGTTCTAGGATTCTCCTTTATATGTAGAGATCCTTAGAGGATTCTAGTAGATCTTCTAGAATCCTCCTTTGTATATATTTGGTAGGAAACCGTAGGAGTTGATCTTAGCCATTAGATGAAGATGATCACAACCGTTCCGTGAGGAGGTGGAGTTGTATAAATAGGGTTTGTCTCATTCATTTTTAATCCTCCAAGACTCCAATAACCCAAAGCAATAAAGTATTATTTAGTACTAGTACCTTACCCATGCGATGCACGGTGGTCAATTGTATAATAAAATTGCATTAATGTACAAAATTAATGAACTAAAAATGGCGTGGATGTAAAACACATACGATCGAACAAAAAATAAAAAAAATGCGTTTTATTTTATCACCAAAAATCTACATAAATATAAAATGACAATGTTGCAACCATCATCTACGCCGAAAATCCACAACCAACTCCAAGATAGAAATTAATGTGTTATTAGCATAAAGTAACGTACATTATCTTAAATGCAAATAAACCTAGCACTGCAAGAAAAAAAAATGAGTTATTAAATCACTATACATAATTTTAGTGATGTACCTTCATATTCACTTAAAAAAAATTGCAGACAAAATCGCTAGTAAAATCAGTTGCCCGATTTGGACTTGAAGAATTTCTTAATATCTCCTATACTCTTAACTCTCGGCATTGCGATGTATAATTGTCCATACCACCTCTAATATTCATACTCATGGTACAATTAACATTAATATTAATTATAATACTAATACTAATACGAACTGCAATTTGCAGTTTGCAAAAAAATCTACTGTTATAGGTTGCTATTTGCAGTTTGTGTTTAATGCTTTAATTTGATTTTCTGTTTCATTTTTTGTTTGCTATCTGTTGAACCAAAATCTATTAGAAAATACAAACTCACATCATAAACTTACTACAGATAGATACAAAACGAGATAAGCGAAAAAACTCACTTTTTTCAAGCAAGGAGCGATTTATGTTTGTTGTCCGCTTTTAATTATTTCTCTGAAAAATCATCTAATAATGTAAAGCTCCTATTTTTTTCTCCTTCTCTAAAACATTATCCCAAAAAAATTAGAATTTCAAAGGGAAAAAAAGAAAATCGAACAGATGTGATTGAGAAAGGTGTATAGAGACAAAAAGAAGGTGATTGGAAAAAAAAATGAAAAGATGTTCATGAGAAGAACAAAAAATTAGAAAAAAAGGAGAGGGACGCGAGATGGAAAGGGAGAGAAAGACGATAGATTATATAGGAAAAAGAAACGTAAGATTGGAGAGAGAGTGTGTGATATATAAGATTTGTTTTCTTATTAATTGAGGATATTTATGTCCATATACTAATTGTTTTATTTTAATTATCTTATTTTTTTTTGTCAAAGGACCTATGCATATATTCATCTTGCAACTAAGATCTCCATCTATATAAATCCAGAATAAGGGGTGTCTAGCTAATTTCCCCTAGTAGTAATAATAGCTACCACCATCATCATTATCATCATCATCACAATCATTTTTTTTTTGAGAAGAAAATATAATATTTTCATTCAACATAGAAATTAAGAGGATACAATATCCTTAATAAAATTTGGAAGAGCATTAGAGTTACAAGGACCCAAGCATATAGTTTAGCGATTTCACGAGCTGCAAAATTCGCTTCCCTCAAAATATGGTAAATATGAAACTCTTCAAAAGTAGTAGCTAGCCGTTTAATGTCGTTGATCAGATTTCCATATCTTGTGTATGAATCGTTTTCCACACGAATTGCTCCTACAATAATACTTGTATCACCCTCTAATGCAACTCGACAAAAATCATGATCGCGAGCAAATTCCAAAGCATTCAAAGCTGCCATTGCCTCAGTTCCGATTGGAACAAAATATTGTTTACAAGTAATAAAATACAATCCAACACATCTGAAACACATGGATTATTTCCACATTTTGTTTTTAATTTTCTTATTTTTTAAACTAAATTTTAGTTATGGAATAAGTAGTGCTTAGTGGGTTATAGTGCTTAGTGGGCTAAGTAGTGCTTAGTGGATTAAATTATGAATTTTATTTTAACTACTAAACTAACCCACTAACCCATGTTCTTGAGTGCTCTTGTAGTTGGTTTTCTTGCAGATCATGGGCTGAGGAGTGGAAGCTTAAAATGTCTATAAATACCGATTTCAATACTCAAGGAAGTTGATCGTTTCTAAGAAATAAACACCGAGAGCTGAAAAGAATACATGAGTGTTTTAGTGTGTTTTTAGAATCGGTTGGTTGTACTCCTCATGAGTACAATCTTTACGTACTCCTCATGAGTACATTCTTTACGTACTTCTTATAAGTACATTCTTTGTAGTCTAGATTGTTTAGTATATATGTTTCTAGACTTGGTTATAAGAATGATCAAGATAGTGATTCATTCATAAGAAAGAAGTTCTTTACGTACTCCTCACGAGTACATTCTTTGAAATCTAGAATTTTTAATATTTCTCTTTTTGTTTCTAGATTTGAATGTAAGAATGATCATGAGAATGATTCATTCATAAGGAAGAAGTTTTCGTACATCTTCTATTTGTATTCTTGTAATACTATTTTAATATATTTTTCCGTCCTGTAAAGGGCAAGTTCACAAGTTTTTACTTGTGAACATTTTTTTCAGATCTGAGTATTGTTTTATATTTCCGCTGCATGTTTATTTAAGTGTCATAACACTTAAGACAACATCTCTGTATTAAAAGAATTCGGGACCATATATTCTTTCAACATCTTCCATCAAAATCTCTGGCCAAACCACCCAAACCACATCCATTGTCAATAGAGCGCAGAGAAGCATCAAAATTGATTTTCACTACACCCCTACGAGGTGCCTGCCACCGAATAGTTGATCTTCTACTAAAGTAAAGTGGACGTGGACTAAGAAATACTGAAGACAGACGACGCATATCCGGTATAAACTTTTTCGGAAACAAAATAATGTCCATAGCGGATCTATTCATGTCCTCGAAAAGTTTCTTATTTCTAGCGTTCCAAATCGCCCAACATAGTACCACACAATACTCAATGCCCAAACACCATTCAATAACCGATTTCTTCTTCGTCCAATGGATCAAATATGGTACCCCACTCAATGCCCAAACTTGTCCAGTGAAGGTGCAGAGAGCTAGGCAATGTAACACATCCTCATCGCCTACATTGCATAAATCACATGATCCTGAGTCAATGATCCTACGTTAAATAGAATTTAATAGAGTAGGAAAGAGATTTTTACAACATTGGCACAAAAAAAAATTAATTTTACTAGGAAGTTTCAAAGGCCATAGCCATTTCCAAGAACCCGATAAATTCGACGAAGCGCTGGAAGCTAAGTTGGATCCATCTTTTTCTTTCTCCATCTGAACAACAATATAATAGGCACTACGAACGGAAAACAATCCGTTTTGATTATAATGCCACATAAGTTTATCCTCGTTGATGGAACTTCTAAGCGGAATTGACAAAATACAATTAATATCTTCTTCGATGAAGATTTGAGATAGTCTATGCGGGACGCACTGCTCGGTGACACTGTCAATTAGGCTACTAGCCTTCATATCTCGTGGCCACTGACCCCGTGGAGTGAAATGTTTGAAAGTACTGCCCCTCGGAAGCCATCTATCATCCCAAATTTGCACATTGTCTCTATTCCCGATTCTCCAACGAGTGCCTTTTTTCAGCAAGTCTATAGCACCACAGATACTCCTCCACGTGTACGACGGATTTGACCCAAGAGATGCATCAAGAATATTAGATAGCGGATAATACCTCGCCTTATAAATTCGACCCAACAAGTTGTGAGGAGAGACCATTAGACGCCACACTTGATTAGCGAGTAGGGTTGTGTTGAAAGCATTTAAATCACGGAACCCCAGGCCCCTCAAATCCTTGCTGGAACACATATCTTGCCATTTAGCCTAATGAATTCCCTTTCCCTTTATATTATAGCCATATGATTTTGCATCTCTTCAATAAAATATTGAGGTAGACGAAAGCAGCTCGTAGCATAAGTTGGAATTGCCTGAATCACCGCCTTAATAAGGATTTCTTTGCTGGCCCTTGACTTTTGATAGTGCACCATCTGCCCGGAAGCTTCTTCATAGAATCGTAAAATTTTCTTCACACATGCAGCTGAGGAAATATTAGCATTACATAAATTATCGTGTCGTCGGCAAAAAAACAAATGTGATATCGCCGGAGCTTCCTGCCAGGCCTGCTATATTGTCACAACGCTCCTTTTGTTTAATCAAGGCACTCAGAGTCTCCGCACAAAATAGAAATAGGTAAGGACATATTGGATCGCCTTGACGTAAACCCCTCTCCGGCTCAAGAAAACCAAAAGAGCGCCCATGGAACAAAAGAGTACGTAACTATTGACACACATAGCATCACGGGATCAACAAAATTGCTATGAAAACCCAACCTCGACATCAGCCCACGCAAAAACGACCATTCAATACGGTCATAAGCTTTACTCATATCCAATTTAATGGCCATATGCTCCGCCGTACTCTTCTTTACGTAGTGGACAACTTCGTAAGCAATAAGAATATATTGTCTGAGATCATCCTTGAAGGGACAAAAGCGGATTGAGAATCCGAAATAATGGAATTCATATGCGGTTTAAGGCGGTTCACAATCGCTTTGGAAGCAATTTTATACACCACTTTACTAAGACTGATTGGTCTAAACTGAGTCATATTTCTTGGATTATCGCATTTTGGAGTAAGAACAATATGGGTGTAATTACCAGCTCTAGAAAGCTCTCAACGATTAAGAAGTGCACCCATTTTTATACATCACTGCCCACCACACTCCAAAATCGTTGGAAGAAGATCACGGGAAATCCATCGGGACCTGGGGATTTTAGGGGGGGCATACCATCGAGCGCTTTTTCAACCTCATCCATTGTATACTCCTCAAGTAAAATTCGATTTAACATGTCGCTAACCTTGGGCTCTATTGCATCCAAAAACTCCTTCATTACTGATGTTGGTTGATCTTTTGATGTAAAATTGTCACTAAAATGATCGGACACAATTTTTTCAATATCTGCTTCTCTCTCGCACCGCACACCTTCTGAGTTACATAAACCCGCAATTGTATTCTTTATTCTTCAAGAAGATGCTTTGGCGTGGAATTTTTTTGTGTTTTTGTCACCTTCCCGTCTCCAATGCGCCTTGGCTCGTTGCCTCCATATAACCTCTTCTTTATCGAGAAGCTCATCCAACTCACGTGACAAATCCTGGATTTCAGATCTTGTCTCTTCTGTTAAAACTCTTTTTTTTAAATTCACAATTTTTTCCTTAAGTTTATGGATTCTATCTCGCACGCACCCAAAAGACACTCTGCTCTACCTCAATAACCCCAATTTGCAATTTTCTAAATTACTCTACTGGTTAGTTGAAGTTTGTTGGGATACATTGGCATGCCAATTTTCTCTAATAATTCGTTCACACTCTTGGGATTTCAACCACATCGCTTCAAACTTAAAGCCTCTGTTTCGTCCCCCCCTGCCGAGCAATAATAGCACTTCTCCACTCAATTAGTAGTGGAATGTGGTCTGAGTACAACACATCCAAATGTCGAACACGGTAATTTGGAAATAACTCCATCCACTCATTATTACCGCACGCTCTATCCAAACGTTCTTTCGTGGTATGTGGAGCTTTCCTATTATTACTCCATGTAAAAGGGTACCCAACAAAACTCAAGTCATTGAGTTTCGTATCCCTCAAACAGTCAATAAATTCCTGAGTGTCTTTAAAGGATGCCAAATTTCTTCCACTTTTTTTAGAATTCGATAGCATCGCATTAAAGTCACCCGCACATAACCAAGCTTTGTTAGGTAATTTCGATAATTTTCTAAATAGGTTACACGACTGGTGTCTCAAAGTCTCATCCGGGTTACCATAGAAACTTGTGAATCGCCAACCATCGTTCAAATTATTATAATAAATAAATGCATCAATGTGGTTAACAGAGAAGTTGTTTAGAGAAACAAGTAAATCCTTTTGCAAAAAAAGGGCCAAACCCCCCGACTTTCCGTTACCTGCCACACACACACACCGTATAAATCCAGAACAATTTTTATTGATTCAAATTTCTTAGATGACGATTTAGTTTCCGACAAAAAAATAAATTGGGGGTTGTTTATTCGAATGAGCTCGCGGAGCTCATGATCAGCCCGAGAGCCCCTCAACCCTTGGTAGTTCCAAACTAGTCAACCCATTGCGATCGGCGGGGCTAACCCTCAGCTAGCCTCCGCCGTTAATGAAAATTTTTCTGTCCAATTTCAATCCCGAATCACCAACTGCTTCTTCGGTCTCTCCTCTTCCAAACTATCCACTTCCATTGGAACAAAAGTTTTCGTCTTTCCTTTGATCAGAATACGCTTTGGAGAAGAATTGGAATGCCCACGTTTCCGTTACATATGAGTCTGAAATTTCCACCTTTGTAGTACGAGGGGACCCTTACTGGCCTTTGGTTAAATGATGATACTGTTAGTTTTATTTTTATTTATGGCCCACTAACCTTTTGAATTTAATTTATTAAATGTTGGTAGTTCAATTATGGAATTTATGCTGATTTATGGTAATCTATATAATATATAAAAGTTGAATTCCATAGCTAATTGATTGACATTTGGCAATTTCAATTGATGACATGTCAACAATTTTATCCCAAGTGGCGAATTGATTGGTGGAAATAAATCATCAAAAAACATGTCATCATTTTCCAAAATTAGAGGTTATTAGATATATTTAATTATTTTATTAATATATTTATATCCTACCATTTATAAAATGCTCTAAATATATCAACTTTCTTGGAAACCCTAAATAAATTTATTTTTGAATTTCATTTTAAAATTAATTTAATTTGAAATTAGTCAAATTTGAGTTAAAATCTTCCCTTATTATAATTGCATGATTGGTGGCGTTACGAATTTTTTTAATTTTAATTCCTAAAATTGGATTTATATTAAAAAAAAATATTGCAGAATAAATTATTTGATATTATACATTTTACATGAGCATGACTAGAGAATATGTATTTTTTTACTAATTTAATATTATATATTAATATTATCTGTAAAAAAAGAAAGATACATGTTTGAATTTACTATCTTGCGAAAATTGACACTATTTGTTATGCCATGTGTAGAGTAATGTACTCACAATTATTTACCATATTGAAAATTATACTACATGAGTTTCATGTTATTATTTAAATAATTTTTTTTTCTTCACTGAATCCAGTGACAATAAATTTTACGATTGATTTAACTTTTTAAATTATATACAAATTAAAATACAAATTTTATCATGATTATACTAATAAATTGAATAACCTAAGTTTAGTTTAATCAAATCATAAAAAAAAGAATTGATTATATATATTTCAAAATATAATAATTCTAAACCTTTGGAATTAAATTCGTTTATCCACCTTATTTAATGACTAACATTAAGAATATCAATTGTTTTGTTCAAAATGTATAATGATCGTATACACTATATATTGTATTCTATTAATAAGTATTTCATTATAACTCTAATAAATATAAATAAGTAAATATCTACAGCAACTCCAACCCAAAAGTATCAAAATGAGTTTGCAAATATTTATGTGCTATTTAATATTTTATTTTGGTATTTATCTAAATGTATTTGCTCCAACCATATGTATTAAATAGTTGTTAATTAAATATATCTAATTGCCACATGTTATTTTCTAAATGGACACTGAGGTGGTTAAATTCATAACTCATGTTTGATATTTTATTCTGCATGATTGCATAATGTATTTTTACATTCTAAAAGATGAAAGATCAAAATACCTCATTTCATAACTCTATTAGAATTAAAAATTACTGTTTTGGAGTATAAAAATGGTGGTTAAATGTTCTTATAGCTCATTTAATAATCCCACTCGAAGTGCTCTTGCCGTAAATAGTTTATATTAATAATTCCCCTAATGTTTGTTTACGTCTTACATCGACCCCCTTATGGTATGATTTTTCAAGGAATTTTTTTATTACGTGGAATATTCCAATAATGCTTATTATACCCTGCACACACGACATTTGTTTATGGTATTTTTTAAAGACAAAAATTACTCTCAGGTGAACTTTACACGAAATCTTTATTCTTCTTAAATAACACTTTCACAGATTTTTATTATTACCATGACCACCCCGAGGGTAATTTTTTAGTTTAAAAAGTACGATAAAAGAAATGTCAAATTTGCAAGGGTAGACTCCATACTTTTTGGGACATTACATGGAATAAAAAAGATTCCGTAAAAAAAACATACCATAAGGGGGTCGTGTAAGACAGAAACAAACATCAGGGCGAATTTTGGTATAATCACTGATAAGTGGGGGTGTTTTCTGTAATTTAGCCTAAGTTCAGGAGGATTTTCATAATTTATCTTATTAACAAAGATTATTGTTCTTTTACGTCTTAACGTTTGCTTATACCATTATAATATTTTAATTAATCTTAATGCCAGTTTGATAATATAATTAAATATTAATTTCTGATATATTTAATATGTGTTTTTTTATGCTTCAGCTACCACACATAAAAAAATTGATATAAAGGTTTGAGATTGAATATAATTGTTTTTTTTATATTAAATAATAGATCATTGCAAAAAAAAAATTATTGCAAAATCAGAATTTGTGATTAATATTAGTATTAGAATTAGAAATATAATTAAGATTCTTTGAATTAGTATTAGTATTAATACTAGAAATAGGATTCAGATTGTAATTAGGATTAATATATATACTATTAGGATTATGATTAATATTAGTATTAGAATTATAATTAAGATTATGATTATGCTTAGTACGATAATTAGTGACATGCATTAGTATTAGGATTATGATTAGCATTAGGATTGGTATTAGAATTAGAATTACCATTAGCATTAGCATTAGCATTATTAGTATTAAAATTATTAGGCTTATGATTAGTGTTAGGAATAGGATTATGATTAGGATTACTATTAGAACTATTATTAGTGTTATGAATAGAATTAGGAATACGATAAGGATTTGGATAATATTAGAATTACAATCATAATTAGCATTAGCATAATAATTAGCATATCTAGATTATATTAGCATTAGCATCAAAATTAGTATTAGCATTAACATTAACAATATTAACATATTAGTATTAGTAATAGCATTAATAATAGTATTAGTATTAATATTAGTATTAGTAATAGTATTACTATTGGTATTAGTATTAGTATTAGTGTTAGTATTAGTATTCGTATTAATATTAGTATTAGTATTAGTATTAGTATCAGTATTAGTATTAGTACAAATATATATTAGTATTAACATAAGTATAATTATCCGTATCAATATTATTATCGGTATCAGTATAAGTATCAGTATCAGTACCACAATATGTATCCGTACCAATATCGCTACCACTATCTGTATCATTATTAGTATCGGTATCAATATCGGTATCGATATCAGAATAAGTATCAGTATCAGTATCAGTATCGATATCGGTATCGGTATCAGTATATATATATGTAACATTAGCATTAGATCATTAGCATTAAAATTAGTTTTAGCATTTATATTAGTATTAGTAATAGTATTAGTATCAATATTAGTATTAATATTACTATTAGTAATAGTATTAGTATTTTTACTAATATTAGTATTAATATCAGTATAGGTATCCGTATCAGTATTAATATCGATATCAGTACCAGTATCGGTATCAGTATCAATATCAGTATATGTATCAGTATCGGTATCAATTTTAGTATCAAAATCAGTATGAGTATCAATATTAGTATGAATTTCAGTATCAGTATCAATATCAATATTAATATTTGTATCAGTATTATGTGTATAATATTAGTATTAGTATTTTTATCAGCATCAATATCAGTGTGAGTAACAATATTAGTATCACTATTAGTAATAGTATTAGTATTAATATTAATATTACTATGAATGTCAATATGAGTATCAACATCAGTATCACTATCAACATCAGTATCAGTATTAACATCAATATCAGTATCAATGTCAGTATCAGTATCACTATCCGTATCCGTATCAGTATCAGTATCAGTATCAATATCAGTATCAGTATTTGTATCAATATCAGTAAGTATTAGTGTTAGTATTAGTATTAGTATTCGTATTAGTATTAGTATTAGTATTAGTATTAGTATTAGTATTAGTATTAGTATTAGTATTAGTTAGTATTAGTATTAGTATTAGTATTAGTATTAGTATTAGTATTAGTATTAGTATTAGTATTAGTATTAGTATTAGTATTAGTATTATAATTAGTATTTGTATTAGTATTAGTATTAGTATTAGTATTAGTATTAGTATTAGTATTAGTATTAGTATTAATATTAGTATAAGTATTAGTATTAGTATTAGTATTAGTATTAGTATTAGTATTAGTATTAGTATTAGTATTAGTATTAGTATTAGTATTAGTATTAAGGTTAGTATGAGGATTATAATTAATATTAGTATGAGTACCCGTATTAGTACGAGTATCAGTATTAGTATTAGTATCAATATTAATATCAGTATTACTATTATTATTACTATCAATATTAGTATTATTATTATTATTAGTATTAGTACTAATATTGATATTAGTATTAGCATTAGTATTAGTATTAGTATTAGTATTAGTATTAGTATTAGTATTAGTATTAGTATTAGTATTAGTATTAGTATTAGTATTAGTATTAGTATTAGCATTAGTATTAGTATTAGTATTAGTATTAGTATTAGTATTAGTATTAGTATTAGTATTAGTATCAGTATTAGTTTCAAAATATTGAAATCAGCATTGGTATTATTATTGGTATTGGCGTATACATCTTTTCTAGCTTTTTTGTAATATTTATAAGTTGTGTTGTTGTTTGAGTAATGTGCATCACTAATTGAATGTTGTTAGTGATAAACTTGCAGGTTATTTGAATATCTATTGTGTTACCTCTATGCTACTGTGTTTGTTGTTAAGTTAGTTATTTTGGAGAGGATTCACATGGTATAGTAGATTGCATTTCATGAAATAGAATTATACCATATGTTTTAAATTGTTTCACTTAATCTTCATATCGTGCTTTGCGCCATTCGCATATTTTTCTTACTAATATTTAATTGAATTTCATATGTTACAACTCTGAATTAAGAGATAATTTTTTTTTTTATTTCCTTCCATTTTGTTTTACTTGAATTGGTGTTGTTATAAAGAGGTAATCGTTTAAATATTATTATTTTTATCATTTTAAAACTGATATCCGTGCAACGCACGGGTGAAGTACTAGTTAATTTGTAAAGTATGATGGCAATAAAAGATCACGATGAGTGGGATTTGTCTTCAGCAATTACAAAAGAATCGTGACCGTCTTCTCTCATCTATTAAAAAATCCACAACTCTTCTCCTCAACAACAGACGCAATTTGAGAATTCCATCACTTACAGAATAATATTGAGTTGTGATATTGGAGAGATAGGGAGAAGAAGGTGTGCCTATGAATAAGGTCCATTAACCAAGTGATTGCCTATAAAGACATATAAGGAACATGTTATTAGAATTGGTCTTTTGAGCAATCCATGATTTGATGAGTTGTAATTATATAAATGACACTTAATTTATTAAATCAAATGTTTTTGTTTTCCTATTTCCAATTATGTGTGCACATATTATATTTGGAATTAATATAATATGATTTGTCCTAACAACACAAAATTAAAGAGGCTATTATGGATTGGAATAGTAAGGGTTATTAGTGGCGTGATACATAGAAGGAATTATGATGAATGAATCATATGACCAGTACGATTTTACATTAATAACTCAAACTAGTTCTAATATTAAAGTACTCTATATTTTGTTTTCTTTTTCGGCCAAATTTTTTTATTATTCCATAATGATAAAATGTCTGGGGGCTCGTTATAACCTTGTGGGCCTAACACAAGGAAAAAGAGTACCCCTACAATGGTAATAAAAAATTCGAAGCGACCCTAGCGAGTCTATTACAATGCAACTCCAAAATGGGTTAAAAAGGAAATAAGATAGAATATCTACTCCTATGGTGGCAACAACTACGAAAATTGCAAAAAGTCCCCAGCGGAGGTTAAAACGTAAATCCGCGAAATAGACAAACTTCTCCACTTGGCTCCATGGAGCAGGCTCCAAAATGATCCAACATGCAACGCCCCTACTCCACCAAACAAAAAGAGTATAATAAATGTGATTTATGTGGTTCTAGATCGTCTACGAAATTGAGGGATTCTGATTTTATCTAATGTCAATAAGGATTGGATATGCCAAGGAAAATCACCGATCTCTCGATATTGCTTCATCTCTTTGTGACCATGAGCCAATTTAGCTAGACCATCCGCCACTTTGTTCCCCTCTCTTAAAACATGTTAAATAGACCAAGAATTCGGTAGGAGTTGCCGGATTTTATTAATGACGTACTGGATTTCCCAAGCAATCGAAGCCTTGCCATTAATCATATCCACAACGAGTTTGGAGTTTGACTCCAAATCCACCTGATCCAAACCAATCGCCCTACTTATAGAATTGCCCTCCAAAATAGCATGGGCTTCCGCAATCAGTAGAGAACTCGATAATTTTTCCTTCATGCGTGCGAATAATGCTACCTCATGAGGAATACTCCCCTTTATGAGAGCAATCAATGTTAAGTTTATAGTTAGGATTTCTAGGAGGAAGCCATTGAATCCACTGCCCTCGCTTAAAAAAAGGATCCTTGAGGCGGAGGTGTAAATGCTAAATAAATACTTTTCCCACAAGTGTCTTCTTACTTGTGGGATCTTGTGCGTCGTTTAATGCAGTAAGGGATAAATGAATTTGATGAATTTTATAGACGTAGTTCATTGGTTTTTCTTAGAAAATGGCTAGGAAACGACTTTTCCATATTTCCCAACAACCGAAGAATAATATTCCCAGCGAGATTAGGCCTTCTTGCGAGTTAATCGACCCCTCACCCGCCAAAGTTTTAAGGAGATATTGCATGGACCCATATGAATATGTTTTTTGCCAGATTTCAGGGTAGTGTTTTCACACCCCAATTGTGACATCCGATAAAACAAAAAGATGGGAAAGACTTTCCAGTTGTGGCGAAGCACAACAGTGACATTTCGATGGAGAGGTGCAACCCCTTTTTCTTAGCGTCATATCAACAGGAATAGCCCCATAAGCCAGCTTCCAAAAGAAAGCACAAACTTTCAACTGGATTTTTGGGTGCCATAATTTGGATGAGAAGGAATAATGAGCACTCTTTGTACGGATATTATCCTAGTATACACCAATTGTAAACACTCTAGTGGAGATGGGGTGAAAACCAACCGATCTTCGAGTTCCTCATCAATAGAAATTAGCTCAAAATTTTTACATTGAGCCCATGACGAATTCTCTGTATGTTTGCTCTTGCTGCTTGGCTTCATAAAAAGTGAGGGTACAGGTCTCGTTAAGAATATCGTCATCATGCCATTTGTTTCTCCAAAAATCGATAAGACCTTTTCCAATGATCCATGGACAATGTAACTCCAAGGTTTTAAAAAGAGGCCAAACTTCCCGATAAAGCAATGTAGAATGAAGAGGCATGATCTGTGAGGCGCCATATTTAGCATGGATGAACCTTTCCCACAATTATGTGCCTTCCAAAAATTTCCATGCAAGTTTGCCCGCCAATATAGATTTTGTATCTTTCAGAGAACGAAACCCTAATCCTCTTTCACATTTAGGCCTGCAAATTTCATCCCAACTTTTCTAATGTATCCCAGAAAACTAACCTTGGGAATCACAAATTCAAAGGGAAGAAGGCCCAAACTCCAAACCCTAAACCGGTAGCGCCAACGCCAAAACCGACTTGCTCGAACTGTGGAAAGGCACACTTTGGGATCGGCGTAAAAGACACCGAATTGTGTTTCCGATGTAGAAAGTCCGGCCACAAGGCGAGAGACTGCCCCAAAGCTCAAACTCGAGTCCCCGACCGCGCATTTGCCATGACCCGAGAGCAAGCTCAACAATGATCGCAGGTACCATTTTTATTCTTGGAGAACCCATGTATGCTTTGATTGATTCCGTCTCTAGGGATTCCTTTATTTCCTCCAATGTGTGCGTACGTCTTGGCCTGATACCAACACAAGTAAGTCACGAGTATCGCATTTCCATACCATCGGGTGAAGAAATGATGACTGACAAAGTGGTAAAGAATTGTCCTATTCAAATCCAAAAACAACCAACCCATGAGCTTCGATCTCATCGTCTTAACAATTGAAAATTTCGATCTCATTATGGGGATGGATTGGCTAACCAAATTCAACGCCCAAATCGATTGCGCCCTAAAAACCGTGAGCTTTTCTCTCCCTGATAAAACCCTTTGGAAATTCCGAGGCAGTACCAAAACCCTAGTTCCCATCATATCCGTAATCAAAGCCACCAAACTTATTAACAAAGGACATGTCGGCTATCTAGTCGACGTTCTAGAAACTAGATCAAAACCTCAACCAATAATATCCGAGTTTCCCGTTGTTCAAGAATTTCCCGACGTTTTCCCCGACGAACTGCCAGGACTACCACCCGATCGCGAAATTGAATTCGAGATTCATGTTATTCCTGGAACGGAACTAATCTCAAGGGCCGCGTACCGCATGGCTGCTGTGGAACTCAAGGAATTGAAGAAACAGATCCAAGAATTACTCGATAAAGGTTATGTCCGCCGCAGTCATTCCCCATGGGGAGCTCCGGTACTATTCGTTAAGCAGAAAGACGGATCTTTCCTCCTTTGCATTGACTACCGAGAGTTGAATAAAGTGACCATAAAGAATAAATACCCCCGCATTGACGATCTCTTTGACCAACTCCAAGGGTCATCCATTTTTTCCAAAATCGAACTTCGGTCAGGTTACCACCAACTCAAAGTTAAGGAAACCGATATTCCTAAAACTGCTTTCCGAACCCGATACGGTCATTATGAATTCACAGTAATGCCGTTTGGATTGAACAACGCTCCTGCCGCTTTTATGGACCTTATGAACCGAATCTTTCATCAGTACCTAGACAAATTTGTCATTGTCTTTATCGATGATATTCTTATATACTCCAAAAACCAAGAAGACCATATCTCCCAATTAAGGAGAGTACTTCAAACACTCCGAGAGCATCAACTTTATGCCAAGTTCAGTAAATGTGAATTTTGGCTATCCAGAGTAACTTTCCTTGGTCACGTCATTTCCGCCGAAGGACTCTCCGTCGACCCCGGTAAAATAGAAGCAGTCTCAAACTGGGCCACTGTTAAGTGTATATTTTTACACTTTATCGTATCTTTTTATTTGAGCTTTTGGTGTGTTTTAACGATAATTGGTGCTTAAAAAGTTGATTTATTGTATTTTAGGTACAAATTGAAGAATTGGAAAAGTATGGGGTCAAAACTGCAATTTTGGCTAAAATATGGGCCAAAAGTGAAAATATCAAATTTCAGAAGATTTAATGCTGAGACCCCCGTCCCAGTTTTAGTGCAAATCGTGGGACCCCCGTCCGAGAATCCGAAGTTGCGCAGTAAAGGGATTTTAATTGTACAAGGAAACTGCCTTCTTCCCCAAGTTCTTCACCCTATATAAGACCAATCCAAGCACACAATTGGAGATTCTTTTTTAGACAATTTCAAGAGCAACAAAGCAATAACGAAGACGAAGAATTCGAAGACTTCAAGCATAGATTTATCGTCTATGATTTATTTTATTTGCGTTTTTCCTTTAATCATGAGTAGCTAATTTTCTTATTTCTAGGATTTTATTTGGAACCCTATGTGAGGTTTATGAACCCAATTCTATGATTTTATGCAAGTTTTAATTCCGGATTATTTCTTCTTCTTGTTTTATTAAGTTCATGAAACTGACCACTTTATGCGCTTTTATGTTATTGTTAATCGCATGAATCGGAAGATCGGGTTTATAATTAGAACTGTGGTAGAAGAGCCTTTGTGGTATTAACATAGGAATATAGTTAATCTCTTAGGTAGCCATTATTGAGATTTGTGCTTAATGCAGTGTTCTAGAATTAATTGCATAGGAATACAGTAATTGAATCTAGAGTATTAGAATCGTAATACACGCGGAAGCGGGTTATGATTACTTTAGCATCTCAGGTTAATAATCCGGGTTAATTGCTTGCATAATTGAAGGAATTGGGGGAATAATAATCACATAGGGGGAAGAATAAAATCCTAGGCTCGTTTACTCTGATAAATCTTCGTGTTTAATTTGCTTTCTTGCTTTGTCGTTTTAATTTTCTTTTTTTAGTTTAGTTTAATTTAGTTTATTCTCTCAAAACTCGACTGTGTAGGGTGGGCTTTATAATAATTGGTAGAATTTAGCGTCTAGGATTAAGTAATTAAATATTCCCTGTGGGTTCGATATCCGGACTTAATTGTCCACTATATTACTTGTACGATACGTGCACTTGCGTCTAGGTTTTCGACCAACAAGTTTTTGGCGCCGTTGCCGGGGATTATTTTAATTATTTATTTTATTCTAGCTCTAGATTTGAACAATTTTCACGATTCACCCATTTAATTTTTGTTTTATTTTATTTTTGTTTTAGGTACGGTGTATGCCTAGGAGACTCGATCTTGCCAGAGAACCGTTTGATCCCGAAATCGAACGCACTTTTCGAGCCGCTAGGAGACGTCAACACGCAACCAATACAATGGAGGACGAAGAACGCATACGCGCAACGGGTAATTTACTCGGGGCCAACGGAAACCAAGTCCAAGACCCACCCCCTCAACTTCCAGTACAGCCAGCAGTTAGGCCACGGGCACTTCAAGATTACATAATCCCGACTCATGACGGATTCCGCCCGAGCATCCAATATCCACCTATTGAGGCGCACAATTTTGAGATCAAGCAAGGCGTATTGACGATGCTCCAAAATAACGGGCTATTTAGTGGATTGGCGGGTGAAGATCCCCATCTTCACATTGTCAATTTTCTAGATACCTGTAATTCCCACCGTCAAAACGGCGTTTCCCAAGAGGCGCTTCAATTAATTCTCTTCAAGCACTCTTTACAAGGAAGAGCTCGCCAGTGGTTGATGTCCCAAGCCCCCCACTCTATCTCGTCGTGGTCTCAACTCCTCAACCTTTTCATGAAAGTTTATAGCTCACCCGAGAAGGACGAGAGAATCCGACGAGAAATTCATAATTTCGTCCAAGAGCAAGGCGAACAATTATACGAGGCATGGGAAAGATTTAAAACTCTTTTGTGGCAGTGTCCAACACATGGAGTCGAACAATGGCGGCAAATCCACATCTTTTTCCAAGGGATCAACGAGAATGCACGAACCGTCTTAGATGCATCAACCAGAGGAAATTTCATGAGTCAATCGATACCGGATGCATTCATCATGTTGGATCAAATTGCTCAAAATCGGTTTGCCAAGTCAAGTGGGACGGTTAGTGGAGCCAAGAAAGTTCCCGGAGTGTTGGAGTTAGATGCAATTACGGCCCTTCAAGCTCAAGTGACCCAAATTGCTCAACAAAATCAACTCCTTCTGCAGCACATCAAAGCAAGTCCACCACAACAAGTCCAAGCCGTTGAGTCTCAATGTTGTGAAATTTGCGGTGGAAATCACTACACGCTCCAATGCCAACAAGATGCAGAGTCGCTCAACTACGTCAACAACGCGCCTCGCCAGTTCCAAAATCAAGGGTGGAGATCACAAGGGCAATATGGAGGAAATCAACAAGGCCAAGGATATCAAAGACCTCAAGGTCAATTCCAAAATCATGCCGCTCCTCAACAAAGTTATCAAGGCAACAATCCACCGGCCCAAAAATCAAACACGGATGAGATATTGGCCCAATTCATGACCGCTACCCAAGCCTCGTTGCGAAATTTGGAGAATCAACTCGCTCAATTAGCTTTGAAGCAAGAGAACCGCCCGCCGGGAGCATTGCCATCGAATACGGAAGATCCTCGAAATCAAAAGTTCGAGACGTGCCAAGCTATCGATGTCAAGAGCGAAAAAAGGGAAGAAATTCAAATCAAGCCGCAAGTCACTGTAGCCGAATGGGTCGAGCCAATCCCATATCCACAAAGATTGCTAACGAAAAAGATCGAGGTCGAGACATGCCAAGCAATCACCTTGAAGAACGGTAAGCAATTGGAGGAAGCCCCACGAAAAAAGAAGAGAAGCACGGTAATCGAGAAGCCGAAAAAGAATGAGGAAAAAGAATCATCTCATGACGAGCCACCATCGACGGTGCCTTCACAAGTCCCTCCAATTCCTTATCCACAAAAGTTTATAAAGAAGAAGCTCGACGCCGAATATCAAAGATTTTTGGACAAGTTGAAGGAAATTCGCATAAATATTCCTTTCATTGAAGCACTTCAAAAGATGCCAAAGTGGGTGAAGTTCCTCAAGGACCTCGTGAAGAAAAGTAAGAAATTGCAAGGGAACGAGATGATTCTACTCACGGAGCAAATTAGTGCAATTCTTACTCGGCCTCTTCCACAAAAACTCGGCGATCCAGGTAAGTTTACTATTCCTTGTACTATAGGAGGTAAAAATTTTAGATCGCTCATTGATTTAGGCGCTAGCATTAATCTTATGCCGTACTCTACTTTTAAAAATCTTGGGTTAGGAGAAATTGAACCGACGGCTATAACTCTTCAATTAGCCGATAGATCTTTAGTTTACCCAAAAGGTATTTTAGAGAATGTGCTAGTGAAAGTTAATAAATTTATCTTCCCTGTTGATTTCGTTATACTTGATATAGATGAGGATAGGGAGATACCTCTTATCGTAGGGAGACCGTTTTTAGCCACGTCGAAAACTCTCATTGATTGTGCTAGTGGTGATCTTACAATGACTGTGCATGATCAAACAATCAAATTCAATCTTTTTAGTGCTAATAAAAATCCATGTGATAATAATGATTGTTTTGCTATTGAGCTTATGGATTTTACAAATAATGAAAAGTTTGATGTTTTGATCTTGGACAATGGGAAAGCATCTTTGAGTGCAGGAGATGATGGCAGAAACGGGAATCGGACGGAGCAAGTTTATTTCATGGACTCACTTTTAAATCCTCCGAGAGAAAGTCATGCGAGTCGAGGTCTTAACGACGATGAGAATGCAAGGAAGATGTTGCCAACCAAAGGCTCGAGCAAGTCACGAAAGAAGGATGAGTCAAGCTATTGTGGTCGAAAGGAGAAAATCAAAAAGGAATTGCCCAAAGGACAATTGGTGTTATTGTGCAAATCCCGTGTTTGGTTATTTCCAAGGAAGTGCAAATCAAAGTGGTCGCGGCTGTTTATTGTCTAAGAAATTCTTCCTCACGAGGTGGTCAAAATAAAGGAGCGCGATTCAAATCGTACGTTCAACGTGAAGCGGAGCCGGCTCAAACCGTATTGGGAAGCGAGTGAAGATTGCCAAGTGACTTCGGTCACTTTTTCTTGAAATTAAAGAAGCAACGTTCGGCTGAAGACTTTAAACTTAGCGCTTCTCGGGAGGCAACCCGAGCTTTATTGTTTTTCGTATTTTTCTTTATTTTTTCGTTTTTTTTTAATATCATAAGCATGCATTCTAATTTATAATTTTAATTTTACTTTTCAGGGTCGAAAACGTGATCGAGAGTCGACTCAGACGTCCGCAAAAAAAAAAAAAAAAAAATTTGCACCACTGCCTGTGGGACGGCCATCCCAAAATATGCCTAAAATGTGGGACGGCCGTCCCAAAACCAGTAAGGAGAAAAAAATTTCGGACGGCCGTCCGAAATTTAGCACAAAAACCGGGACGGCCGTCCGAACCTAGTTGAGGCGTCTTAAATGTTTAAAAATCAGATTTTCTCCCCCATTATTTCCTAAACCCTCCTCTTTCCTTCTCTCCAACTCTCACACACAAAAGGAAGCTAGAGTATCAAACCAAATTCTCCAAAATCTACTCTTTCAAGGCACGCCCACAAGGTGTTCGATAATTTGCTCCAACCAAATTTTGAGTTCGATTGTCAACCAATTCTTACCGAATCTATTCCAATCGCTCTCCCAACTTTCTTGTCCAACAAAAGAAGCCGCACGAGTGAAGCTTCATCTTCTAAAGGCAAAGGAAAAGGCAAGAAAAGTGCCACCAAAACGACGATTCCTCTTCCAAAGCTGCTCCTCAAGCCCGAGACGACCCCGAAGCCTCAAGCTCCCGTGCCGATCGACGATTCCAAATGAAGATGGAGCGAGAGAGCTTTCCGATGATGAGAAGCATGAGAGAGCTAGGGAGGAGCACCCCGATCACATCGACTCCGACTAAATCAGGTGTTTTCTATCCTTGAACTTTGTGCTAATTTCGTTGAGGGCAACGGAAATTTTAAGTTTGGGGGTGTTGTGCTTATTTGTTTTAGTTTGCATGCATTAGGTTTTATTCGTTTTTATTGTTTTTCTCGTTTTTCCGGAATAAAAAAAAAAAAAAATTGCTTGAGTCGAATGCATCTATGATTTATGATGATGAGAGATGATCAATGTTTGATGATGAAATTGCTTGTTTTATGTGATAAGGATTTGATGTTTGTTTAGATTTTGATTCAACGGGACTTAGAAGCGAATTATTGCTAGGAATCACATTTTGTGCATTGCTTTTGTTGAATGTTTTGTATTTTAAATTTGGAATTAATTTGTGCTAGATCATGCTATGTTCGGTTTTAAGACTCACCTTAGGAAATTTATGATACGAAGTATTGAGTAGTGAGTGATTTGGGATATGATTTGGGCCTTCTTTGAACCGTTTGAGCCTTTCAAGCCGACCTTTTTATCGAAATTATCCTTAGAACCTTGATTTGAGCCTCGGAGAAAAGGTGTTCTTTCTTTTAGCCAATGTGTAAGGTAGAATAGGTGGAGACTCTTGAAAAAATTATCCCTTGGAGTTCGGTCAAAAAAATTTTATAAGGTCCTTCTTCTTCTTCGAAAAAAAAAAGAAAAAAAAAAAAGAGAAGACAAATATCTATGCTTCTATATATATATATATATATATATATATATATATATATATATATATATATATATATATATATATATAAAAAGAAAGAGAGAAAGAAAAAGAGAAGAAGAAGAGACTAGAAGGGAGAAATAAGGACTAGTTGTTGAATTATTTTTGAAAACTCGATCCATTGCCTCAAAAGCAAAAGTGGAGACTTTTGAACTTTTGTGAATCGAGTTTATTAAAGTCCGTAGAGGTGAATTCATTGCTTCAAACGCCTATCTTTCAAATTTTGGCGTAATCACCTAAATTCAAGAAGAATAGCCACACATACCCATATTTCCTACCTCGAACCAAAGAGCCTAACAATTGAAAGCCACAAAGCCCCAATGATCCCAATAGCTTAATGTTCGATATTAGTAGAGTAGAATAATTTGGTGAGTATTTGGAGTCAAGTATATGCATGTAAGTATAAATTCTTTCTATCTTTAATTTGCAAATATTGGATGCTTGAAGCAATTGTATGAATTGTGGTTTTTGGTAATGGTGAGTGACTAAGTGTTGTTGAATTTTGAGCTTGCGAATGCCTAAGAATTGTCATTATAATTACAAGTTCTGAAAACGTGAAGTTGGTCATTGATCTATGTGATGAGATGTAATAGTTGAGTTATTTGCTTATTGGTAGATTTTGCTTGAGGACAAGCAAAAGTTCAAGTTTGGGGGTGTGTTAAGTGTATATTTTTACACTTTATCGTATCTTTTTATTTGAGCTTTTGGTGTGTTTTAACGATAATTGGTGCTTAAAAAGTTGATTTATTGTATTTTAGGTACAAATTGAAGAATTGGAAAAGTATGGGGTCAAAACTGCAATTTTGGCGAAAATATGGGCCAAAAGTGAAAATATCAAATTTCAGAAGATTTAATGCTGAGACCCCCGTCCCAGTTTTAGTGCAAATCGTGGGACCCCCGTCAGAGAATCCGAAGTTGCGCAGAAAAGGGATTTTAATTGTACAAGGAAACTGCCTTCTTCCCCAAGTTCTTCACCCTATATAAGACCAATCCAAGCACACAATTGGAGATTCTTTTTTAGACAATTTCAAGAGCAACAAAGCAATAACGAAGACGAAGAATTCGAAGACTTCAAGCATAGATTTATCGTCTATGATTTATTTTATTTGCGTTTTTCCTTTAATCATGAGTAGCTAATTTTCTTATTTCTAGGATTTTATTTGGAACCCTATGTGGGTTTATGAACCCAATTCTATGATTTTATGCAAGTTTTAATTCCGGATTATTTCTTCTTCTTGTTTTATTAAGTTCATGAAACTGGCCACTTTATGCGCTTTTATGTTATTGTTAATCGCATGAATCGGAAGATCGGGTTAATAATTAGAACTGTGGTAGAAGAGCCTTTGTGGTATTAACATAGGAATATAGTTAATCTCTTAGGTAGCCATTATTGAGATTTGTGCTTAATGCTGTGTTCTAGAATTAATTGCATAGGAATATAGTAATTGAATCTAGAGTATTAGAATCGTAATACACGCGGAAGCGGGTTATGATTACTTTAGCATCTCATGTTAATAATCCGGGTTAATTGCTTGCATAATTGAAGGAATTGGGGGAATAATAATCACATAGGGGGAAGAATAAAATCCTAGGCTCGTTTACTCTGATAAATCTTCGTGTTTAATTTGCTTTCTTGCTTTGTCGTTTTAATTTGCTTTTTTTAGTTTAGTTTAATTTAGTTTATTCTCTCAAAACTCGACTGTGTAGGGTGGGCTTTATAATAATTGGTAGAATTTAGCGTCTAGGATTAAGTAATTAAATATTCCCTGTGGGTTCTGTTGGGGACCGTGCATGTATACGCAGCGGAATTTAAAATTTTTATATCGAACTAGTTTCGATTACATGCAAAACTAATCATATAGTCAACGTACCTTAACGCTTCCGCCATACATATGGTAATTTTTCGATTTAATTGAAAAATACATAAAACCGAAAATCACGAAACATGCTTATTCATCATTTAATGAAATCGAAACATGTAATCACATATTACTCATAATCGTAAATCATAATTCATACAAACATGCTCGAATAAATTTACGATAGTTTCGATTCATTTACCTCTTGTAGCGTGCGATTTCGACGAATCGAAATCTTAGAACGAGTCACGTACAAGCAGCTATATACCACTCCTAGGGGCTGCAGGAACACCACCAAACGGCAGCTGGACCGAAGGTGTAGCGACGGCGGCGCGTGCATGACGACGGCGGCGGCGCGTGGGCGGTGCAGCGGCGCGTGCGGCGGTGCAGCGGCGATGCGGCGATTCCGTCGGGGCAGCAGCTCCTCTCCAATTAGGTTTCACCTCGAATAAACGGATCTCCCCCTACTGTAGCACTAGATACAAAGGGGTTAGATAACAAGGGAATACGATAGAGAAAGGAGAGCGAAAAACCGGCGGATTCCGGCGACGGACGGCGGTGGCGCGGCGGAGATGCAGCGGCCGAGAGGGGGGCTGAGCGGCTAGGGTTTTGTGCTGAAAAAATCTTATCTCAAAACTCCTTTTGAGGTCTATTTATATCTAGGGTTTTCAACCCTAGCGGGCTTAAGTCATTGGGCTTGACCCACTGATGCATTAAGTCCATTCCCTTTACGGCCTCGTTTCTAATAAACGATCGTCCACAAAATTATAACAAAATTATATTTGTGACGAGCTCAAAGTCCTCGTCGATACGAGTGCCTCTTCGAAATTTCCAATTTCCAAAATTGGAAACTTCCAATTCAGTGGACTTGCTAAATCGGGAAACTTCCCAATTTAGAAAGTTCACTAAATTCCGCATTTCTCCTTTTCTCCACGTTTATTCCAATTCGCAATTCACAATTACGAATCTTGGATTCAATCATATCGACATCCAATCGTTCAAAGATTAACACATTAATCTATGCTTGTTGTTATCAAGGATCTATATTACACGAGAAGTGTGACCCTCAATGGTTCAGGTGTATGCTAGCCGTGGGCTCACAACTCTTTGTGATTCGAACAACACATTGTTCTTATACGAACTCCTCCCAAGAGTCCCGATTAGAGTAGAACTCATTTTACCTAATCCCGATCAAATCGGTGCCCAACGAATCAAGATTGGCGTCTAGCAACTACGCATCATGATTCCCTAGATACAAATGAAGTGCCTGCAAGAACCTTATGATATAGTTAGCGTACAGTACGATCCCTTCGTAGCACATGTCCCGATTGAACTAGAGGCATTGGTTCACCGAGACCTCTTATAAAGTTCAATAACCGTGCGAACGTTCTAGGTATTATAAATCCGTTCGTGTGCGACTTAGGGAAACACATTTCCCTAATCACCCCACTATCAACTCTGGCCAGAGATTCCATGGATTATAAACCGTCAGAACACACACGACATCCATGACTACTCAAGCGCTCGAATCCCCTACTACAATGCACAGACTTCACACTAGATTTCGGATTGCACGAACGTTGGCCCTTGGAGCGGTCCGCGGTGGGACTCGGGGACAGGTCACGATACAATCGGTCCTCTAGTGAAGTCACGGTGATGTCTGGGTCTTAAGGACTAATGGTGTACAACTATATCTTAGAAACCTATTACTCGATGAATGAGAACCACTTATAGATTTCTAGGGCGAGGGAGTTCAGTGAACTCATCCAGTATGAGCACCCACTCAAGTATGCCGATGTCACAACACCGAGGACTGATGAGACGCAGTACACATACACTAAGTGCTAGTCTCAAAAGGGAAAGGCCGGTATCCTCATTATTGGCGTAACCCATCGACTAGGAACAAGGTTTAAAAGTTACATTACATTGCTGAGTTATCTCATGATTCTACTAGATCAACTCACAGTAATACAGTAACTCGTTAGAACTATATCTATGCTGTTTGCATGGGATAACAGATATAGAATGCCAAATAAGATATTTTATTATTACGAACGAAAAACGATTGTTTTATTACAAAGAAAAGAGAAAGACCACAGCCACAAGTTGGCTTGCCGGTCACCTACTCTAACAATCTCCCACTTGACCTAAAGCCAACTACTCATAAATCTAAGTCCCATCGACTCTCGATGTTTCTCGTGGACTGATCCTGACAATGGCTTGGTGAAGGGATCTGCAATATTGTCCTCCGAGGTGACTCTGTCTAGCTTGACTTCACCTCTCTCTATGATCTCTCGGATCACATGGTATTTTCTCAACACGTGCTTCGACTTCTGATGAGCTCTTGGTTCCTTAGCTTGTGCTACGGCTTCGTTGTTATCGCCGTATAGCCGTACTGGATCGTTAGCGTTCGGAAATACACCCAACTCTTGGATGAATTTCCTAATCCATGACCCTTCCTTTGAAGCATCTGATGCTGCAATATATTCAGCCTCGGTGGTGGAATCAGCCGTCGTGCCTTGTTTGGAACTCTTCCAACACACGGCACCCCCGTTGACCTTGAATATATACCCCGAGTTTGACTTCGAGTCATCCACGTCCGATTGAAAACTAGAATCCGTGAAGCCTTCTATTTTCAACTCGGTATCCCCATAGACCAAAAACAAATCTCGAGTTCTTCGCAAGTACTTGAGAATGTCCTTCACAGCCTTCCAATGGGCTGGGCCGGGGTCGGACTGATATCTGCTTGTGACGCTCACAGCATACGCAATATCAGGTCGTGTACACAGCATGCCATACATTATGCTTCCTATAGCGGATGCATAAGGTGTCCTTTTCATCTCCTCGATTTCCATTTGTGTTTGAGGACGCATGGATTTCGAGAGACGAACCCCATGGGACATTGGCAAGAATCCCTTCTTGGATTCTTCCATGCTAAACCGTTTAAGAACGGTGTCTATGTACATGGATTGGGACAAGCCAAGCAATCTCCTCGATCTATCTCTATAGATCCGTATTCCCAATACGTAGGATGCTTCTCCCAAATCCTTCATCGAGAAACGTGTGGATAACCATACTTTAGTCGACTGCAACATCCCTACATCATTCCCAATGAGGAGTATGTCATCAACATAAAGTACAAGAAAAGTCACTGCACTCCCACTAACCTTCTTGTAGACACAAGGTTCCTCCGGGTTTTTCACAAATTCAAACTCTTTGATAGTTGTGTCGAACCTTTTGTTCCAACTACGGGATGCTTGTTTCAATCCATAAATGGATCGCTGGAGTTTGCAAACCTTTTGCTCATCTCCAGAAGATATGAAGCCTTCCGGCTGCGCCATGTAAATTTCTTCCTCAATGTCCCCATTAAGGAAAGCGGTCTTCACATCCATTTGCCATATCTCGTAGTCATACCACGCAGAGATGGCCAGCAAAATCCTAATGGACTTAAGCATAGCAACTGGAGAGAAGGTTTCCTCATAGTCAACTCCTTGCTTTTGATTATAACCCTTCGCTACCAATCTAGCCTTGTAGGTCGATACCTTTCCATCTACTCCAATTTTCTTCTTATAGATCCACTTGCAGCCTATGGGAACAATTCCCTCGGGTGGATCTACCAAGGTCCATACCTTGTTGGAGTACATAGAGTCCATTTCGGATTTCATGGCATTAAGCCAATGTCCCTTGTCTGTATCCGATACAGCTTCGTTGAAAGTTCTAGGATCACATCCTTGGTCAACTTCATCAACGAGGAATAACCTATCGGGCGCTCTCCGAACTCTTTCGGATCTATGCAGCGACGGTTCAGGAGGTATGTTAGTGGTTTGTTGAATTGGTTCATTATCTGACTGTTGTGCTTGAACTTCAGATTGTGGTTCTCGAACTTCTTCGAGATCAACTACACTGCCCTTTCTATCCGATAGAAATTCCTTCTCAAGGAACACGGCATTTCTCGAGACGAACACCTTAGCCTCGGAAACATAGTAGAATTCGTATCCCATGGAATCCTCGGGATACCCCACAAAATAGCATAGGTCGGATTTTCCATCCAACTTATCTCCCACTAGCCGCTTCACGTAAGCGGGACAACCCCATATCCTAATATGTTTAAACGTGGGTTTCTTGGAGTGCCAAAGTTCATAAGGTGTGGAGTTAACTGCTTTGGTATTAACCCTATTCAGCAAATACACGGCAGTTAGGAGTGCATGACCCCACAGGTATGCCGGTAGCTCGGTGAACCCCATCATAGATCGAACCATGTCTAACAGTGTTCGATTCCGACGTTCGGAAACTCCATTAAGTTGAGGAGTTCCAGGAGGAGTCCATTGAGACAGAATCCCATTCTCTTTAAGATAGTCTATAAACTCAGTACTCAAGTATTCGCCACCACGATCGGATCGTAGTTTCTTAATACGTCTACCGAGTTGGTTTTCTACTTGGTGTCTAAAATCTTTGAACTTTTCAAAAGTTTCAGACTTATACTTCATTAAGTACACGAAACCATACCTAGAATAATCATCGGTAAAGGTAACGAAGTAGTTAAAACCACCCCTAGCACTAACGCTTAGTGGACCACACACGTCTGAATGAATCAAATCCAAAAGACCCTCGGCCCGCTCCATCTTCCCTTTGAAGGGAGTCTTGGTCATTTTTCCTTTAAGGCAGGATACACAAGTTTGAAGTGATTTAACGTCCTCCAAGGAGAACATTCCTTCACTAACAAACTCGTTCATCCTTCTCAAGGAAATGTGACCTAGTCGAGCGTGCCAAAGTTGTGCGGGGTTAAGACTTATATCTTTTCGTTTTGCTGATATAATGTTAATAGGTATTTCACTTGGATTCAGTTCATATAAGTTGTTTATAAGTTGTCCCTTACAAATCATATTTTGTTCCTTTTGTATAATGCAAATCGAATTTCCAAAAACAAAAGTAAAACCTTCATTATCCAAAACAGGAATAGAAATAAGGTTTCGAATAAGTGACGGAACAAATAAACAATTGTTCAAAACAATGGAAAAACTAGAATCCAAAACAGAAAGATAAATTGTCCCAATGGCTTCAGCAGCAACCCTTGCTCCGTTGCCCATTCTTAGGTAGGTCTCACCCACATTAAGCTTCCTACTTCTTGTCATGAGCTGCAAATCATTACAAAGATGTGAGCCACAACCAGTATCCAATACCCAAGCAGAAGATTTAACGGACAAGTTAACTTCAACTAAATACGTACCCTTTTCAGAACGTTTCTGATCGAGGTAAGCCTTGCAGTTGCGTCGCCAATGGCCCTTCTTTCCACAATGATGGCAAGCGTCATCAACTTGCTTGGTGACCTTGTCATTCTTCACTCCGCTCGACTCGCCCTTCTCAAGTTTCTTGCTCGGGCCGAAACTCCTTTCTTTCCTTTTCTTCTGGAAAGAACCTTTCTTTGCAGAAGGAGCAACTAGGAGAACAGATTTCTCCTTCTTGATTGTGGACTCATAGCTGATCAACATGTTCAACAACTCATCCAATGGTGGATCGAGCTTGTTCATGTTGAAGTTCACTATGAACGATTCATAAGAACTAGGAAGGGAAAGTAGGATCAAATCCACCGAGAGCTCGGCCGGGAGGGTGACATCAAGGTTCACCAACTTCTCAAGGAGAGTGATCATCTAGAGACCGTGTTCGTGGACCGAAGCCCCTTCACGCAGCCTCATGGTGATCAACTCCTTGGTAGCTGAGTACCTCGATGCCCTAGTATTCTCACTGTACATGCTTTCAAGATGGTGCTTGATATCATAAGCATGCACATGAGACTCATACTTCCTCGCGAGCTCTGGCACCATGGATGCTAGCATGTAGCACCTCGCATGGAGGTCGTCCTTCTTCCATGCCTCGAAAGTGGCAGTCTCGTCAGCAGTAGCAGTCGCAGGAAGAGCAGCGGGGGGACGTTCATTGAGCACATAGAGACGCTCCTCGACTTGGAGCACAAGTTTCAGATTGCGAAGCCAATCCAAATAGTTTGGACCGGTGAGTTTGTTTTGGTCGAGGATTGAGGAAAGGGGATGTTTGGACATTGTTGCTGAGAAAATTTTAAGAAGACAATGATTAGAGTTTAGTTCGTAATAATCGTTACAATTAAAATTTTGGACTTTTATGTTTTAATTGTTCTCCCACTAATTTTATCGAATTCCACCACCCTCTAGGAGACAATCGAGAAAACTTATTTTTCTTTAATGGGCTTTAGGTCCAATAGCGCTAATGTAACCCGTAGTTAATCTATCCCGATTACATAAGCCTAAAGGTAGAGTACTATCAATCACATCACTATGTGACCCTAAAGTTCGATTTACCTCACACTTGATAATGACCTAAGTTAATCTAGCGAATATCAAAATCTTCGTGTGTCAAGTCTAGCCTACCAATATGAGATGTCATAGATCCAACTATATCAAACTAATGCAATCCCTAGTTAATCTAGCCGACCACATTAATCCAACATAATTTTATCTATGACCGTATCTCCATCTAATGTCAATTAAATTACAGCTTATCCCACAATAGCACTCCCCGCTAACACGGCTTACTGCACTATTATGAGAGGCTACACATAATTTAATTGTTGGTAGAAGGAAAGAAAAAATCAACAATTTGGTTTTCCTTTATAGCTTGATAATTATTCTTGATTAAGAATGAGGGATTTTATTTTTAAATCTTATTAGCTCATCGGAAGTTTTAGGTTATGATCGTTTGTGATTCCTACAACTATGTTCTCTAGGTATGTGGAAACGCATATTGATCCTAAGAGAGACATACGATCATCATCGTACTTAATCACAATTATTCATCTCATGAATTAATTAATAAATACGATTAATTGCAAATATAATTAACGGACTTCTTTCATTCATAAATCATTCAAATAAGAATGAAGTCCATTAATTGTTTGCCATCTAATTTGTGTTCCATTAATTAAACTAATTTAACGATTAAATTAAATAATTAATCCAACACTATTCTTTGAATTCAAATTAAATTAATGGATCAATTATCTAATTGGGTTTAATTGATAAATAATTTCAAAAATTAAAAATCAATTAATTTTAATATTAATTCTCAGAAAATCAAATAAATATATATATTTTTTTTTTTTTTTTTGTGCTGACCGGACCGGTTCGGTCAGCTGGGGAAAAACAGCAGAAAAACGAGTTTTTTCAAAAATTAAAAATTTTTATATTTTCTGAAATATTCAAAATATTTAATTAATATTAAAACACCCAATTTGATAACACCAATAATTCAACAATTCAACAAATCGAAGCATGCTTTCGAAAACGATAAACACGTTGACAAATAAACGATTAACCCGTGGCTCTGATACCACTGTTGGGGATCGTGCACGTATACGCAGCGGAATTTAAAAATTTTATATCGAACTAGTTTCGATTACATGCAAAACTAATCATATAGTCAACGTACCTTAACGCTTCCGCCATACATATGGTAATTTTTCGATTTAATTGAAAAATACATAAAACCGAAAATCACGAAACATGCTTATTCATCATTTAATGAAATCGAAACATGTAATCACATATTACTCATAATCGTAAATCATAATTCATACAAACATGCTCGAATAAATTTACGATAGTTTCGATTCATTTACCTCTTGTAGCGTGCGATTTCGACGAATCGAAATCTTAGAACGAGTCACGTACAAGCAGCTATATACCACTCCTAGGGGCTGCAGGAACACCACCAAACGGCAGCTGGACCGAAGGTGTAGCGACGGCGGCGCGTGCGTGACGACGGCGGCGGCGCGTGGGCGGTGCAGCGGCGCGTGCGGCGGTGCAGCGGCGCGTGCGGCGGTGCAGCGGCGATGCGGCGATTCCGTCGGGGCAGCAGCTCCTCTCCAATTAGGTTTCACCTCGAATAAACGGATCTCCCCCTACTGTAGCACTAGATACAAAGGGGTTAGATAACAAGGGAATACAATAGAGAAAGGAGAGCGAAAAACCGGCGGATTCCGGCGACGGACGGCGGTGGCGCGGCGGAGATGCAGCGGCCGAGAGGGGGGCTGAGCGGCTAGGGTTTTGTGCTGAAAAAATCTTATCTCAAAACTCCTTTTGAGGTCTATTTATATCTAGGGTTTTCAACCCTAGCGGGCTTAAGTCATTGGGCTTGACCCACTGATGCATTAAGTCCATTCCCTTTACGGCCTCGTTTCTAATAAACGATCGTCCACAAAATTATAACAAAATTATATTTGTGACGAGCTCAAAGTCCTCGTCGATACGAGTGCCTCTTCGAAATTTCCAATTTCCAAAATTGGAAACTTCCAATTCAGTGGACTTGCTAAATCGGGAAACTTCCCAATTTAGAAAGTTCACTAAATTCCGCATTTCTCCTTTTCTCCACGTTTATTCCAATTCGCAATTCACAATTACGAATCTTGGATTCAATCATATCGACATCCAATCGTTCAAAGATTAACACATTAATCTATGCTTGTTGTTATCAAGGATCTATATTACACGAGAAGTGTGACCCTCAATGGTTCAGGTGTATGCTAGCCGTGGGCTCACAACTCTTTGTGATTCGAACAACACATTGTTCTTATACGAACTCCTCCCAAGAGTCCCGATTAGAGTAGAACTCATTTTACCTAATCCCGATCAAATCGGTGCCCAACGAATCAAGATTGGCGTCTAGCAACTACGCATCATGATTCCCTAGATACAAATGAAGTGCCTGCAAGAACCTTATGATATAGTTAGCGTACAGTACGATCCCTTCGTAGCACATGTCCCAATTGAACTAGAGGCATTGGTTCACCGAGACCTCTTATAAAGTTCAATAACCGTGCGAACGTTCTAGGTATTATAAATCCGTTCGTGTGCGACTTAGGGAAACACATTTCCCTAATCACCCCACTATCAACTCTGGCCAGAGATTCCATGGATTATAAACCGTCAGAACACACAGGACATCCATGACTACTCAAGCGCTCGAATCCCCTACTACAATGCACAGACTTCACACTAGATTTCGGATTGCACGAACGTTGGCCCTTGGAGCGGTCCGCGGTGGGACTCGGGGACAGGTCACGATACAATCGGTCCTCTAGTGAAGTCACGGTGATGTCTGGGTCTTAAGGACTAATGGTGTACAACTATATCTTAGAAACCTATTACTCGATGAATGAGAACCACTTATAGATTTCTAGGGCGAGGGAGTTCAGTGAACTCATCCAGTATGAGCACCCACTCAAGTATGCCGATGTCACAACACCGAGGACTGATGAGACGCAGTACACATACACTAAGTGCTAGTCTCAAAAGGGAAAGGCCGGTATCCTCATTATTGGCGTAACCCATCGACTAGGAACAAGGTTTAACAGTTACATTACATTGCTGAGTTATCTCATGATTCTACTAGATCAACTCACAGTAATACAGTAACTCGTTAGAACTATATCTATGCTGCTTGCATGGGATAACAGATATAGAATGCCAAATAAGATATTTTATTATTACGAACGAAAAACGATAGTTTTATTACAAAGAAAAGAGAAAGACCACAGCCACAAGTTGGCTTGCCGGTCACCTACTCTAACAGGTTCGATATCCGGACTTAATTGTCCACTATATTACTTGTACGATACGTGCACTTGCGTGTAGGTTTTCGACCAACAGCCACTCCAAAGAATGTAAGATAAATAAGGAGCTTCCTTGGCTTAGCCGAATATTATCGCAAATTCGTTCAAGATTTTTCAAAAATCGCATCACCCCTCACTCAACTCACGAAAAAAGGAGTCAAGTACCAATGGACCCCAGACTGCGAGGCTAGTTTCCAAGAACTGAAGAAACGCTTGACCACCGCTCCAATTCTTTGACTACCAGACGGATCCGGAGAGTTTGTGATTTATAGCGACGTTTCCAAACTTGGATTGGGTGTTGTACCTATGCAGAATGGGAAGGTTATAGCCTACGCGTCTCGCCAGCTTAAGGAATACGAAAAGAACTACCCAACTCATGATCTAGAACTCGCAGCAGTAGTCTTTGCATATAAAATCTGGCGTACACTACCTTTACGGCGACAAGTGCACCATCTACACCGATCACAAAAGCCTAAAGTATTTCTTCACGCAGAAGGAGTTGAACATGAGGCAGCGAAGATGGCTCGATCTGGTTAAAGACTATGACTGCGAATTCCTATACCATCCCGGAAAGGCGAATGTTGTGGCAGACGCCCTTAGTCGAAAATCAATAAACACTCTAGTGGTTCGATCGGATCTCAGAGACCTCGTAAAATCCGCTCAAGACCAAGACCTTCAACTTCTAAAAATTCGCGCAAATCTCTAATCAAATCCTGAATTCCAAATTTCCAAAGGTGGGCTTCTACAATTTCGAAACCGCACTTGCATTCCCGACGATGCAGAAATCAAACAACTCATCTTAACCGAGGCACAATTCCAGCATTTATTGAAGGACAATTTCAGGTTTTAAAAGGTTTTGCAAGAAAAAAGGATTTTTGAACTTCTAGTGGTCTTGCATGAATAGATCTAGAAATTTTTGGGGTGAAATATGTAATTTCCGAAATTTCTGCATAAAGTAACTTTCTAACTTGGTTTTCTGCATTTATTGAATTAAAATTTCAGATTGTTAGGGGTTTTTCATGAAAAAAGTGGATTTTGAAATTTTAGTGTGGTTGCATGTGTAAATCTTGAAACCTTGGGGTCAAAACTGTAATTTTCAGAAACTGCTTAGTATTTTTGTTGAATATTTAGAATCTATTAACTTGATATGTTTTCTTGATCCTAGATAATTAATGGAAAATTTTTGTGTAAAGCATTTTTCAGAGATGGTAGAATTTAAGGGGGATTTTAAGTGTTTTTGTTATACTTCTTCTATTTGTGTTAGAATCCCTCGAATTTATGAATAACCGAGTACCTCTAATTAAGAACCTCAAATTTGATGAAAAGAGTATTATTCCTCTCCCTTCAACCTCAAACTATTGATTAAAAGACATTAATAATTGTTGAATATATGTATAAATGTTTTTCCCCATCTTGGTCGAATGTTGAAGTGTCTGCATGTGTGTGATAACACCTTGGTAAGCTAGTTGTGGTTTAATTGTTTTAAGCTTTAATTAAGGCATTATGATATTTAATACATACTTATATATATATATACATAGGTATAGGTTTGTATCTGTTTAAATGTACGAGTATATATATATGGAATATGCATATTAGAATATAACATTAACATGTTTGTGTGAGTGCATCAGTGAGTGTGCATGTGTAAAAAAAAATGTAAATCTTATATGTTTTAATTATTCTGATAATTGATATAACGTGTTTGGGTGATTATTTGTCACTTGATTGATATTTGGAGTAAACTGCAAATACTACCCCTGTGTTATCTCGAAATAGCAAAAACCCCCCTGTGATAAATAAACTAGCAAAAACCCCCCTGTGAAATTTATTCAAAGGCAGAATCCCCCCTAGCTGATTTTTTAGACTTGAAATGACAAAATTGTCCCTCAAAATGTATTTATATATATACATATTATATGTATATTTATTCTTTTTAATTTATTTGTTTAGAAATTAAAAAAATAGTAAACAACTAAATTGATTATTTTTTAAATAAAATAATTAAAATATTTATAAAATATAAGAATTTATTAATTGCAAGACTTCAGGGGTATTTGTGTCTTTTTATATCAAGTCAACCCTCAAATAGTTCCACAGGGGGTTTTTGCTATTTAAATAATTTCACAGGGGAGATTTTTGCTAGTTTATTTATCACAGGGGGGTTTTTGCTATTTCGAGATTATACAGGGGTAGTTTTTGCAGTTTACTCTTGATATTTGTGATGTCTTATGGTGACTAAAATTCTTTATGGGTTCTGGTGAGATTCTTGTATATTTGTGTACCTATGTGGAAATTTTAAAATACTTCAGCCCTGCCACTTTTGAGAATAAATAAAATGATTCGGGGAGCTTAATGGAATACTTAGAAATATTAAGAAAGGATACGGGGGGCCGGTATTCCAACCATAGATACTATAGTTAGGTGGTTTGATTCCATCGAGAACAGGCTCAGAATAAATTTCTTATTATCTAAGTAAAGAAATTAATTCCTCATCGGATCCGACAAAATGTTTTCTAGTGTTTACGATTTAATAGAAACCCAAAATAAGTGTTTTATATTTGATTCTAAATCTTTCGTATACGGTACAATATAATATATACGTAGTAGAGAAATATTTTCAAATCTCGATACACTTCGAGATCCTTACTGAGCTTCGTTAGCTCATATAGATATTCTCCGTTTGCAGGTGCTAGTAGAACTAACTCCACCGGATTGGACTAGTCGACGGTTCGAGAAGCCGACTCCGGATTTTGACTCGTATGGAGGATCTACTTATGATGCTTTTTGTCTTAGATTTTGTTTTTATTGTCCTTAAGACAATTTCAATTTCCATAGTAGGTCATGTGTATTATTACCCTTGGTAAAAGATAGAGCTCTTCCTCGTATGGGCCGCTTTTGATAGCCCCGGTCCATGTATAATATCATGTTAAATTAACGTATTGTTTTCAGTTTTATTTATGTGGATCTTCATATGTTATCATCATGTTTTTTTCGAGGTGACACCCAATATAGACTCTCCGAAAGATTATTGGGGTTGTTAGATAAATACCCCTCAATTCCACTTAAATCCTTGGTCGGTAATTTCTTCTGAAACCTCACCTAGTCCCTTAGTCTCCAGGTCTTCTTAATATATATATATATATATATATATATATATATATATACATTGCCACATGATTTTCCCATTCTAAGAAGACTTATTATTTAAAAAAAAACACGCTTCCGTTCACTCTTTCAACGGTGAACCATATCGGTTTACCATACCTTTCCTAGGGGTGTCACAGACATGCTCTTACCTTCCTTTTTACCCCATATAAGAAACTCCAAAATAAGGCTTCAATTTGGTTCAAAATTTGATTCGGGACCACTGCTGAAGACAAAGTGTGGGTTGGGAGACTAAATAAAACTACCTTGATAGGTGTTATTCGGCCACCAAAACTTAAAAGTTTTGACTGCCATCCTTCTAGCCGTTGTTGCACCTGTTGGAGCATATAGTCAAAATGCTTTGTCAAGCAACGACCCTTATAAATTGGCACCCCGAGATATTTAAGAGGAAGGGGTTTATGAGTGCAGCCCGTCCACTCTTTGAGGAGATGGATCTTGTTGTTTGGAGTTTTCGTATGAGTGTGGAAGGCGCCTTTGTCCAAATTAATAACTTGACCAGACGACTTTTTATATTTGTGCAGCATGCGCATTAATTTTTTCACCGATCTCTTACGTCCATTGGTGAAGATTAACATATCTGGAGGCCATCATGTGCTTCCAAATGTTTGAGATTCTGAGAAATAATCTTTTGAACTATAATGAATAGAAGAGGCGAGAAAGGATCACCTTGTCGAACCCCTCTAGAAGATTTAAAGTGCCCATAAGACTCACCGTTGATAAGCATAGAGTACTAGATGTTGGAAAACGATCGATACATGAGATGACCGACTCGGTGGGAGAAGCCAAGAGACTGGAGGGCTTTAAGGAGAAATCTCAACTCCATCCTAGCATAAGCTTTCGACATATCAAACTTGAGTAGTAAATTACCTCCCTCAACTTTACGGTCAATATCAGAAACTAATTATTGAGCTAGAGCGATGGACTCATGAATGTTGCGATCCCTCAAGAAACCTGATTGTTCTTCAGAAAGAACCATAGGGATAAATTTATCCAATCTAGAAGCAAGAATTCAAGAGATTAGCTTGCTGGAGAAATTTCCCAAATTAATTCGACGAAATTGACTTAGGTCTTCAGGGTTAGGAATTTTAGGCAGAAGAACGAGCAGATTAGTAGTCATGCCCTTCGATATATAAGCACCCTTGAAAAACCCTTGAACCACCTCCATACGATCATCTTTTATAATTTGCCAGCAACACACATAAAAATGACCCGTGTAACCATCTTGACCAGGAGCACTGTCGGGAGATTAATATTTGATGGCTTGGAACACTTTGGTATCTGTGAGAATATCAAAAATTTGTTCGTTTATAGAAGCAGAAACCTTGGTCTCCACGTGGTCAAAGAGGTCCATATCTAGATGGTAGGGAGTGACTTTAAACAATTCTGAGAAATATGTTACACTTTGTCACCAATGAGTCGACCCTCTGACGTATAAGATCCATCGTCAAGTTTAAGAGAAATTTGATTACGCCTCCTCCGTTCTTTTATCATCGTGTGAAAATATTTGGTATTCCGATCACCTTCTTCTAATCCACGAACCCTAGCTTTACTAGCAAGCATCTCACGCTCCCAGTCAAGATATTGGGTCAGCTCCTTCTTGGTTTGGAAGTATGAATCTTTGGTGTCTTGACTCCATTTCTGGATAAGATTGCTTTCCGTTTCCACCGACCGTCGTTGTAACCTTGTTATATTATCCTCAAGTTTCCCAAAACGTTCCCAGTTCCATTGTTTCAAAGCTTTACGAAGGATTCCAAGTTTAGTTTCAAAACTCGTCTTTTCGCCTAGAGAACTGGTCTTCCACACAGTAGTAACAAATGGTAAAAGTTCTGGATGGTCAATCCACATACGTTGAAAATAAAAACGGGATTTCCAAATATGTGGAGGCTGAAATTTGAGAAGGAGAGGCGTATGATCCGATTCTATTCTCACCAGGTGTTCAAGTTTTATATTTTGTGAAAGAGCAATAGCCGTCGAATTAATAAGTATGAGATCAATATGTTGCCAAATTCGACGGTGTCCAATTTGATTATTACTCCAGGTGAATTTAATGCCCTCAAAACCCACATCAGTAAGTCTAGCGTCCATTATGAATTCATTAAATTCATGCATCCCCGGTAACATAACCTGAGATCCTCCCTGCTTTTCTTCCAGTGATCTAATCGTGTTGAAGTCACCTTCTAGCCGCCATGGAACAGATGTAAGCTTCCCAAGTTGGGTCAAATACTCCCATAATCCCATACTCTCATGCCTATTACATTTAGCGTAGATGAACATCATTTGGCCAGAAAAGATAGAATCGAAATTAACTTCCACGGTAATACATTGATCATGTATCTCCTTGACTTGCATCTGCACTTCGTCTTTCCAAAAAATCCAAATGTATGCATTAGTAGGACAACCATACATAAAACTCTTAAAACCAAGTTTTCGGGCAATTGTAGCAATTTCCGTTTCCTGTTGTTTATGTTCTAGTAAAACCACAACATATGGCTTATGTTGGATAATGAGTTTTTTTAAATAAAATAGGGATTGTGGGTTCCCTATACCCCCTATGTTCTATATGATGACTGACATCAAGAATGAATATGATTGGAAGGAGCCTCGACGACACTCTATTTTCTTGGCCAACCTAGTCCTGCGCGGTAACCTCTTTTCTAGGACGACTTGGTTCTCGTTTCACTTTAGAAGTCGTTTTATGTTTCTTTGCCGGAGACTTTTTCGATTTCTGAATCGACAGTTGGGCTGCTGCACGAAGATGATCTCCAATCTAATCAATGGGTGGCTTCAAACGAAGGATTTGTTCTTTGTTATGATTTGGTTCTTCATCAGATGCTTCCGACTCGTATTCATCACTGTCGTTTTGCTGTCCTTCCGATAAAGAACCTTTGTCAAGGTAATGACCCTTGAGATTTGCAAGAAATTCCTCATCCGTTTGGGGGTTTTCGCCGGCCTAGGAAATAAAATTTCCAATCTTCCCGGCATCGAGATTAAGAGAAACATGAGTATTTCCATTGTTTTCATTAGCTACCTGATGATCTTTTTGTCTATCCTTCGGAATACGATCCTCCACCCTATCAATTTCGTCCAGCATATCAAACCTGTTGCTAGTTGTGACCTTAGCCATGATCATCGTTAGGAGGAGAATTACTATCAAGGTTATTAGGGTTTGTAAAGGGGTCATCCTCCACATTAATGACTTCTTTATTTTTATCCTTCCGAGGTAAAATGCGTACGTCCCTTTGTTGCCAGACTTGGTTCTGAGGAGCTCGATGTTCCTTTGGATTGCCAATGTCGGAATTAGGATGAGGTTGAGATTGAGCTCTAACCATCTTCTTCCGACAAGATTCAACTATATGACCCAATATGCCACAATGAGTGCATAATGCTATATTACCTTCATAGTCCATCTTCTGCCAAAAACCCTTATTCTTCGATTCACCAATCCAGATTCTTTGAGTGAGATACAGAGACACATCGATCTCTACACACAGGCGCACGTGTAGCAAATTTTGTAAATTGATAGTGCGTGCATCTGCTCTAAGCAAAGTTCCAATCTTATTATTAGTTTTTTCAAGGAAGGGTAAATTAAAGTAATAAAAAGGTAACTTGGGGAGCCAAATCCATGCAGCAATGCGGGTGTTATCTTTATCAAATTTAATGTCTTTTGTCCAACGGGAGATGCATCTCACGAGATGAGAAGAAACAGGCAGGGGCTTCTTCTATCGAAAAATATTGTTGAGGCGGAAGCCATAAAGTTAGTGGATTAAACCAGGAAGGATGAGGTTTTGGAATTGCAGGGGCTGTCAGCTGAGCGAAAGTACGGGCCGTGGGTAGAGTTGGAGATGGGTTGGGGGCTATTGGAGGCGTGTTCAAGGAGGTGCAGCCGGAATCCGCCAGCGGTGTGGCGGGGGTAGCCATCTGACGCCGATTAAAGAGCAAGAATATAATCTATTTACCTGTTATGGTAATCAACTTAATTTTGTTTTAAAATCGTGATCACGTATCAAATATTTTGTATGAAGAACCCACTGAGTCAAATAATTTTTAAACTTAGTTTTCTTAATCGGTTCAGTGAGCCAAGTGGGAGAATGTTAGTTTTATTATTATTTATGGCCCACCAACTTTTTGAATTTTATTTATTAAATGTGGATAATTCAATTATGAAATTAATGCTAATTCATGGTAATTAATTTGTAACTTATGATGGCATTAAAAGACCATGATAGGTGAGATTTGTCTTTTGCCGTTACAAAAGAATTGTGGCCCTCTTTTCTCGTCTATAAAATAATCCACAACACTTCTCCTCAACAATAGATGCAATTTAAGATTTCCATCACTTACAGAACAATATTTGAGTTTTGATACTGGAGAGATAGTGAGAAGAATGTGTCTACGAATAAGGTTCTCACAAGGAGATTCGGAGGAGGCTTCGCTTGTAGATTGCTATCGTTCTCGTTCATCATCTTTTTTGGAATCCATGGCGAACGGTGTTTCGATAATCCCAATTATGTGATTATGTTCTTAAGATGAATTCAATTTCAAAATTCAGTTATTAGGCTTTTCCGCGTAAAGTTAAATAAAAGTTTTTTAGATACCACTTGTAATTTATGTGCCATGATTAAACTTACTAAATAGATGTCTATTAAGCTGGAAAGGGCTCATTGAGCCGTCCATTAGGCCCGTGGAAATGGAAGAGGAAAACTGACCCACATTAACCTCCTGATTTGGTGGAGATATTTTTACGTTAGTAAAATGGGACCAAGCTGCATCGATGTATTAGGATTATCCATGTTTAGTGCATTAACTCCGCCAAACGGAATTATGCTCTTATTAATGTCATTAATATCAAAATCTCCGTTTTACCGGATTTGAAAGGGATCCTTGAGGGAAAATACCGATTTTGCCTTACCATGAACTCCCAAGTCAACTTCCTCCTCCAGACATGCCGTTAACGATGACGCGAGATTCTGGCATCCACTCAATGATCCTCCAAATCGGAGATTGAACATCGCCTCATGCACGAACGCTATGAAGTAGACCAATAGTAGCTTTCGATGGGGCTGTCGCTTTCAACCATATGGGGTATCACCATTTCGTTCCTCAACGGAGAGGGGATACTGCTTAGAACATCCCCACATATATGATCCATTAATCCACAGAAATAACAGATGTTCGGAAGTCGTTCATATTGGAGGCTGACTACCACAAGTTCCCTTTTTTAGTTCTTCAGTCTCGCTATTCGCTGCAAAGGCTTATTAACGGCCCTAACTCGAAGCACATCTCCAAACACTCTCATGTCGTCCTTGCATGTACCCACTTTAGATATTCCTATCATGTCACCAATATGGTTTGCCATAGCTCTATTTCTCACTAGTAGAAAAATTTCTTTTTACTGCGATCATTAACCGTAGCAAAAGGTATAAAATTCGTAGTAAAACGTCTTTTGCTACGCATTTGCTACGAATTTACCCCATAGCATATACGGGCGTGACAAAAACTTTGCTACGGTAAATGGCCGTACCAAATATTTTTTTGCTACGGTAAATCCTAGTATATACTACGACTTCAAAATTGTTCCGTAGAAAAAAATACCTTTTATTACGGTTTTTCACCGTAGCAAAAAAAAATTGTAGTAATAAGAAAATTTTCTACTAGTGTCTCTTGGAGAAAGGTAAACCTAATACATGAACATAAAAATCATACCAATCCAGACTAACTCATTTGGGGTTCTCCTCCACTTCAATTTTTTTGCAGCACAATTAGGTTCTTATCAAAGCACCAAGGTCCCTCCTCCATAGCCTTAATTTCGCCGATCTATCTCATGCTTAAAAATGTAAATAAACCGCCCTTCTCCGTTTTTATCCACCTGGATTCCATGGACTGGGCTCCAAACCTTTGACATAGTTCGCTCCAAAATCCTCTCAATTAATCTCTTTTCATGTCAAAAGGGGCCCAACCAATATGAGATATGTATTTAGCTCCATATTTTCCCAAGCTTCCATAGGGGGCTTACTTTCAATCTCCTCGTCATCTGTTAGTTTAAGACTAGATCTGAGGCAAGTCAGGACGTCGTCCATAGCCATAATTCGCTTCAACAATGTAGTATTCTCTCTTTTTTTTTTTTGGATGAAAGATAATGGAATTTTCAGAGTATATGTTTTATTTTCTCATAAAGAAAGAGAAGGCTCTCATATAGAGAGAGAAGACAATGCGAAGGTGTTGATGAATTGAACAATATCATCATCACAATCATACCCAATCATATATATTATATTTTTGCACGTACTTTCGTGTAGAAAACACACAACCAAACATATTCTCATTTTTACACCTATATAAAACTAAAATATTTACTTCATCCAAATATATTCTCATTTTCTATACAAAAACCAATATATCTACTCTTTCCATCAAAAAATTTGAAAACTAAACAATCCCATTAGAAACGTAACCAAACCTCCCCATTATCTTTAAATATTTAAAAGAAACGCACTCCACCATTACTAAGGTGGTGTTTGCAAACGCTTTTCAAAATAGTAGACAATATGTACCAACTCTCCTCATCAAGGACGAATGGTTAAAAAAGGAAATTATTTTTGTTGATGTGGAAGTTACGAAAAATAGTGAACTAATTTAGAATCACGGTCCTTACACTATTCATTATTTTGTTTTATCATAGTCTTTTAAATATTGGGATGATTATTTGAATATTCATATAAAATTCTAGGAATTAAAGGACGGTAAAGAATACATTACAGATTAAACATTTAATATATATTTATCATTCATCTATTTTAATATATATCTTACATTAAAAAGAACACTACAAATTTCTTATTACCAGTTTCACTAAAAGATAGATAATTTTTTATTAGTATTATTATTAGTATAAGAATTACCACTAGTACTAGCATTACCATTAACATCTTGGTATTACAATCAGTATTTCACAAACGTTGCAGAAAATTCATTTGGATTTCCAGAATATATTCATGCATTTGAATTGGAGATTTTAAAAAACGAGTTATGATGAAATTACGAAAGGGTGCCAGAACTGCGAATGCACATTTTCATGTAACATGCAACCGTTCGTGACTAATGTAACTCAATGCTCGGAATTTTTGGTGAAATAAAATTGAATCCAAGAAAAATGATGGAATCATACCCTAAATATGATGATGTATTATATTATTCTCGATTCATGAATATTATTTAATATTTTATGGTTCCATTGTAGGTGCAATGTTACACTGCACACACGCTTTCACTTGGAGGCTTAGATTGATCATGATCCAGCTCGAATCTACGAAAACGTGAAAGACGAAAGTTGTAGGAAATTTTGTTGGCTATCTAGATCATATTTAATCAACATAATCGGAGATTGGATGCAAAATATATTATTAAATGTTTCCATGCTGCCAAAAGTGTCGATGCATTCCCTACGCGAGAATTTCAAATTTGTCCCAAAAGCTTGAAAACGAATTCATAATTCGTTCGGATATGCCTTTTAATTAATACATTTTAATTCATGCAAATAAGCAATAATATTATAGGATATATTACAATATCATATTGTATAAAATATGAACATGGTTATATTGAAAGACTTTTATTTAATTTTATGCGGAAAACCTTAATCACAGAATCTTAAAATCAAATTCATCTTAAGAACATAAACACGTAATTAGGATTATCGACATACCGTTCGCCATGGATTCCGACAGAGACGATGAACAAGAATGATAGAAATCTACAAGCCGAGGCTAGCCAGGCCTCCTTCGAATCTCCTTTAGAACTTTATTCGTAGCACACCTTCTTCTCTCTATCTCTCTAATATCACAACTCACTAAGTATTTCTGTAATTGATGGAATTCTCAATTTGCGTCTGATGGTTGAGGAGAAGAGCTGTGGATTTCTTTTATAGACGAGAGAAGAGGGCCACGATTGATTTGTAACGGCAGAAGACAAATCCCACCCATCATGGTCTTTTATTGCCTTCAACGTTACAAATCAATTACCATAAAATCACCTTAATACCATAATTTGAATTACCCACAATTTAATTAATTAAAATAAAGATTAGTGGACCAAAAAATAAAAAGTTAAAAACGTAAAACTAACATTCTCCCACTTGGTCCACTGAATCGATTAAGAAAAATAAGTTTAAAAAATATTTGACTCGGTGGGTTCTTCATACAAAACATTTGACACGTGATCACAATTTTAAAAGAAAATTAAGGTGATTACCATAATAGGTAAATAGAGTACTTTAATACTAGAACTAGTTTGAGTTATTAATGTGAATCATAGCGGTTACATGATTCATTCATCATATTCCCTTCTATGTATCACGCCACTAATAACCCTTACTATTCTAATCCATAATAGCCCCTTTAATTTTGTCTTGTTAGGACAAATCCTGTTAAATCCAAATATAATATGTGCACACATAATAGGAAACAGGAAAAACAGAAACATTTGATTAAATAAATTAAGTGTCAATTACATAATCATAACTCATCAAATCATGGATTGCTCAAAAGACCCATTCTAATAACATGTTCCTCATATGTCTTTATAGGCAGTCCCTTGGTTAATGGATCAGCAACCATAAGAGTTGTACTTAAATTTTCTATTGACACTTATTGTTTCTGGACTCTTTCTTTAACAACCAAGTACTTAAGATCCATGTGCTTGGATCCACTTGAATACTTTCCATTCTTAGAGAAGAAAACGGCTGCGGTGTTATCACAATATATCTTCAAAGGCTTAGCAATTGAGTCAACAGCCTTAAGCCCTAAGATAAAATTTCGCAACCACAGTGCATGACTCGAGGCCTCAAAACATGCTACAAACTCAGCCTCCATTGTGGAAGAAGCAATGATACTTTGCTTTACGCTCTTCCAAGTGATTGCTCCACCAGCTAGTAGAAATACAAAGCTTGATGTGGACTTTCTACTATCTACACAACCAGCAAAATCGGAGTCTGAATAACCAATAACCTCTAATTGGTCCGATCTCCTATAAGTAAGCATGTAATCCTTTGTTCCTTGAAGATACCTCATAACCTTCTTTGCTGCTTTCCAATGTTCTATTCCCGGATTACTTTGATATCTACCAAGTACTCCCGTTGCATAACTAATATCTGGCTTGGTACAAGTCTGTTCATACATCAGACTTTCAACTGCTGATGCATATGGAATCAATTTCATTTTCTCATTTTCCAAATCATTCTTTGGACACTGCTTTTCACTTAATTTATCACCTTTCGTGATAGGAGCATTAATGGCAGAACAAAACTGCATATTAAATCTTTCAAGAACTCGATTGATATATCCCTTCTAAGACAAGCCTAACAATCCTTGAGATCGATCTCTAAAGATCTCTATCCCGATAACATAATTTGCCTCACCCATATCAACCATCTTAAAATTCTTGGAAAGATAAGTCTTAGTTTCGTGAAGCAAACCAAGATCACTACTTGCTAGTAAAATATCATCCACATACAAGACTAAAAAGATAAACTTGCTCCCACTGACCTTTAGATATATACACTGATCAACAGTGTTTTCCTTAAATCCAAAGGAAGTAATGGTATCATTGAATTTTATATACCATTGTCTAGAAGCTTGTTTAAGTCCATATATGGATTTCTTTAATTTACAAGCCAAGTGTTCCTTTCCTTGTTTCGCAAATCATTCAGGCTGGTCCATATAGATATCTTCATCTAAATCCCCATTCAGAAAAGCGGTTTTCACGTCCATTTGGTGCAACTCCAAATCATAATGACCTACAAGAGCCATAACGATTCTAAGAGAGTCTTTCTTAGATACTGGAGAGAAAGTCTCTCTATAATCAATGCCTTCTTTTTAAGTGAAACCTTTGGCCACTAGTCTAGCTTTAAATCTTTCAATATTGCCTTTCGAGTCACGTTTGGTCTTGAAGACCCATCTACAACCGACTTTCTTACTGTTCTTAGGCAATTCGACAAGATCCCAGACATCATTATGTTAGAGTAGGTGACCAACAAGCCAACTTGTGGTTGTGGTCTTTCGTATTTATTATGGTAATAAACGAACCTTTATTCGTATTAATGATAAAACACCTTGGCATTCTATATCTTTGTCCCTTTGTCACAAGCATAGCTATAGTCCTTACAGTTATTACCAGTACTAGTAATTGATCGTTAGGATCGTGAGATATTTACTTAAGTATTATAACTGTTAAACGTGTTCCTAGTCGAAGGGTTACGCCACCAATGAGGATATCGGCCTTTCCCATTAGAAGACTAGCACTTAGTGTATGTGTACTGCGTCTCATCAGTAAACGGTATTGTGATATCGGCATGCATAAGTGGGTGCTCGTAAGTTGACGAGTTCACTGAACTCCCTCACCCTAGAAATCTCTAAGTGGTTCCCAATAATCGAGTAGAGATATCTATGGTATAGTTGTACACCATTAGTCCTTATGACCTAGACATCACCGTGACTTCACTAGAGGACCAGCTGTATCGTGACCTGTCTCTGAGTTCCACCGAGGACCATCCCAAGGGCCAGTGTTCGTGCAGTCCGAAATCTAGTGGGAGGTCTGTGCATTGTAGTCGGGGATTCGATCGCTAGAATAGTCTTGGATGTCCTGTGTGTTCTGAAAGTTTGTAATCATTCTAAGTCTCTGGCCAGAGCTGACTAAGTGATGATTAGAGAATTCGATTCTCTAAGACATGCACGTGACGATTACAACACTTGGAACGATCGCACCGTCATCGAACATATAAAGAGGTCTCGATGAACCAATGCCTCTAGTTCGATCGGGACATATGTATCGAAGGGACCGTACTGTACGTTAACTATATCTGAAGGTTCTTGCAGGCACTTCATTTGTATCTAGGGAATCATGACGCGTAGTTGCTAAACGCCAATCTTGATTCGTTGGGTGATTAAGGTGAAACGAGTTTCATCTTAATCGTAACTCTAAGGGGACGAGTTTTGACCACAAAGGGTTGTGGGCCCACGGCTAGCTTACACCTGAACCATCGAGGGTCACACTGCTCGTGCACATGAGATCTTTGAATAAACGGTCAGAGATAAAATGGTTTATCTTTGCATGATTGGAAGTCAATATGATTGGGTCCAACATTCGTAATTTGGAATTATGAATGAGAATAAGAAAAGGAAAAGAATAGGCAAATGTATTAGTGGACTTTCTAAATCGGGAAGTTTCCAAATTTAGAAAGTGCACTGAAGTAGGGTTTCCACTTTTGGAAAGTTGGAAATCGAGAGTTGGCACTCGTAATGACGAGGACATTATAATGATTCCGAAAATGTAATCGTTACAATTTTCCGATCATTGAATTGAGAGAGACGAGCAAGTAAAAGAACTAACGAACTTAAGTTGTTGGGCCCTGTCCAACTTAAGCCCGTTAGGGTTTTATGCAAGACATATAAATACTTGATTTATAGGTCTTACACACACACAACTAAGAGAACACACGTTCATAACCCTAGCCGCTGCCTCTCTCGATCAGCCACCCTCTCCCACGGCCACCACCACCGCGCCGTCGCCGGAAATTCGCCGGAATCGGCCACCCGTTGGCCGATCTCTTTCGGTATTCCTTTCCTTCTTTCTTTTCTTCCGTTGTTCTGACTATTACGTGTCTAGTGCCACGTGTTTAGTAGATCGAAGTATACGAGGTGAAATCCAAGAGGAGGAAGATCGAAGAATCGAAGATGCGAGAAGGCAATTCCGAAAAACTGCTCTCGGATTTTCTGCGCTGCCCAGCGAGAAAATTCGCCATAAATCAACCGGTCATCCGATGGACGTGAAATTTTGACAGCAGCTTCACGACTCATGAATCTACCATCGTACAGAAGGAATTGTTAATCCAGTAAATACGCATGGAGATACTGAAGTCGGAGCAAGGCTGTAATTTCAGATCAGCAAACAGGTTGGATCAATAGGAGTGGGAAGAGCAGCTAGCCATCTTCTCTGCGCGTGAATCACATGCGCTGCCGTAGCTCGGATCATCGCCGTTGCTACCCCGGATTGCACGGATTGGTTTCCGTTGCAATCTAGCTTTGCTTAGTGCGCCTACCTCACGCTTCAAGAGGTAATGTTTCGAATCTATTGTCATTCGATTCGGTTACGTTTAAATTAATATATGCATGTTCGTTTTAATAAGAAACTTGTATGATTTTATGTGACTACATGAAATTGGTTTTATTATTGCGAGCATGATTATTTGATTTAAACGCGAGCATGCTAATTGATTTAATTCCGATTAAGTAATCAAGCATGTATGTTGTTTTAATTTCGCTGGAAGCGCAAAGGTACGCAATGTATGTTGTTTTTAATTTCGCTGGAAGCGCAAAGGTAAGCAATTAATTGATTTAATTATCGGGCATGTGCTTATGTGTTTTAAAGTTGTTTAATTCGCATAAAATTTTTGTTTTCCGCTGCGTACACGTGCCCGAAACCCAACACATTATGGTCCATTGATTTCAACTCTTCATTCATAGCATCAATCCATTTACTAGAATCTTTACTTTTCATGGCTTGTGAATATGAAACTGGATCATTTTGAATACCAATATCAAAATCAGATTCTTGTAGATACACCACATAATCATCAGATATGGCATATTTTCTTTCCCTTTGAGATTTCCTCAAAGCTACCGGTTGTGGTGGTTCTACAGTATTGCCAATGATAGCATCTTCATGAAGTGGTGAATGGAGTGGCGAATCATTTGTTTCAACCGGTTTTGTAGGTTGAAGATTAACTTTATCTTGAGGGAAATAAGATGGTAAAATATCCACCCTAATTTCCTCAAGTTCTACCTTTCTTGATTCAAGACTCCCACTAACTTCACCATTCTCTAAGAATTTGGCCTTTCCAGTTTCAACTATCCTCGTAGTATGGTTAGGACAATAAAATCTGTACCCTTTTAACTTTAGTGGATAACCAATAAATATCCAGAAATTGTTCTAGGGTCCAATTTCTTTTCATTTGGATTGTATATTCTAGCCTCTGCCGGACAACCCCAAATATGTAAATGTCTTAAACTAGGTTTCCTACCAGTCCACAACTCGTAAGGAGTTGTTGGGACTGCCTTACTAGGAACCTGGTTTAAGATATACATAGCGGTTTTCAAGGCTTCATTCCAAAGTGAAATGGGTACAGTTGAATTACTTAACATACTCCTAACCATATCCATGAGAGTACGATTACAACGTTCAGCAACTCCATTCTGCTGTGGTGTTCCAGGCATTGTGTATTGAGAACAAATACCACGCTTTTCTAAGAATTTTAGCAAATGGGCCAGGATTTTGTCCCGACTCATCATATCTACCATAGTATTCCCCACCCCGATCTGATCGTATAACTTTAATTTTTCTATCTAATTGTCTTTCGACTTCCGTAACAAACACCTCAAGCATGTCAACGGCTTGAGATTTTTCATGAATTAGATAGAGATAACCATAACGAGATAGATCATCAATGAAGGTGATAAAATACTTTTCTCCACTAAAACATGGAATAGGTAGTGAGCAGATATCAGTATGGATTAACTCAAGAAGCTCTTTACTTCATGTGGCACCTCTTTTATTGTGTTTGGTTTGCTTACCCTTAATGCAATCCACACACATTTGAAAATCAGTAAAGTCTAGATTTTCCGAAATTCCAGTTTTTACCAATCTTTCGATTCTTTCCTTGGAGATATGCCCCAATCGTTTATGCCACAAGATAGAAGAATTTTTGTTATTTAGGCTTCGCTTTACGCCAACTTCTGAATGAGTGGTTAATAATGATTGTTCAAACTCATGGTTCAAAGATATTTTATATAAACTATCACATAAAATACCGGAACCAATTATTATTGAATTAAACATAAAACTGAGTTTTCCACAACCAATTAAAGCTCATTCAAATTCCACTTATCTTTTTGAGTATTATAGTGGATTTTGAATGGGCCGAACTTTGATGGAAGTGAGTTAAGGATAAATTGTACAAGGAAGGACTCTTCCACTTTCATGCCAAAAGCTCCAAGTTTGGCAGCCTTATCAGTCATATTCAGGATGTGTTCCTGAATTCCCTTATCACCACCATATTTCATGGTAGTCAATTCAGCCATGAGTGTCCCTGCTAACGACTTGTCCGCTGATTTAAAGCGTTCTTTAATAGCCGTTAACAGTTCCATAGCATTGTCAACCTCAGGAAGAGAAGTCTTAATATTATTAGCAACATTCATTCTAATAAGCATAAGACTAAGCCTATTGGACTTGGTCCAGGCTTCAATTAGGCTAACTTCTTCCTCACTGTTAGCATCCGTTATTTCCCCAGGTTTTTCAGTAAGCAATGCTAGGTCCAAATCCATAACACCCAAGGTGAATTGAATTTGTTCATACCATTCGGAGAAATTTGACCCACTGAGAGTCTTAATACCCGAAGCATGCGAGTACAACGAAGTAGGAATAGCAACTGGAATAAATATAGCAAATATAATAATGTAAAGATAAAAGGATGCTCGAATAAGGCCTTGAGTCAAGTAAGATGAACTATTGATATCACTACAAGTTCGCCTTTGGGTGAAATACAACATACCTATTGTTCACTCTATGTTGGTGTAAAAGATCTTTTATAACACCTAAGTAGGGTCTAACATAATTTGTCTCACTCGTCAATTATTCATGTTACCTTTAGGTAAACAATTCTAATTGCTAAGTAATACAAATTATGATACCCTACCCAGTTCATAATTAATTAAAATTGACTATCCTTTGAGCTAGTCTCAATTTCTTAATTATGACTGCAATTTGAGAATATTAAAATCTTTAATATCATGTAAATGATTAAACTTTCATATAGTTCTTATATTTATTAGATTTTACTAATCTAGGTCACTTTGCAACTACAAGATTAGTAAATTTGCATAAATATAAAACTAATAATATTCTCGTTATTTTATTTGAGTGGTGTTTAATAATGAACGAACTGTACGAAATATGTACCGACATATGAATCATATAATTCAGCGCATACAACTTCATATACTAAAATTATTAAACAAATTTCCATTCACAGAATACATACAATTCAAGCACCAAAAGGTTGCACATAATTAACACACAAAATACATGCTCTCGGCCATACTCATATTTTGTTGTAATGATGCATATGTATTTATACTTTGGTAGTTCATGCAAATCAGATATAATGCATATGCTGACATAATAATAAAAACTGTCAAATCCACTATCACATTCAATTAATTAGTATTAATATCTTAGGTGGTGTTTGCAAATGATTATTTAAAAGCAGAAGTTAGTAATTGTGATTTAAGTTAGTTTTAAGTGCTTATTCCTAAAAGTTGGGGGTGTTTGCAAAAATTTCGGAAAATGAACTAAACTTGAAAAAGCAGGGTTAGGGGTGCTTTTAAAAAAATAGCTTAAAACAGATTATTTTAAGAGAAGCAAAAGCAAAAGTTGATTTTGCAAACACCTAAAAACAGATTATGAGCAAAAAAAAATGCATAATCACTTTCAAAAAGCATTTGCAAACACCATTAGCATAATGAATCAGTTTCGGTATGCAGGAATTAATTTTTTTTTTTTTTTGAGAATGTCACGTGTGTACTCATATCACACACACATCACGCCATCACGCTGTACTATGTATTTATATAATAAATATAAATTCAATCAACAGCCATATACATCTATAATACTGGGCTGGTACAGCTTTGATAGTCACGAAATTGTGATTTTTCGGATTTATAGAAACAGAGACAAATCGATAAAATCATATAACAAAATATTCATAGAAAAATCTCTGACAGATTCATCAAACATCAATTCGTAGGGAGAGTTTTGTTTTGCAGAAGACTACCCACAAATAATAATCCAATTAATTATCAAAACAAAAATATTATTATTATACTATCAATACATCAGTTCAGATTTCTAATTCATACGAACACGGAGATAGAGAATCAAACATCACAATAATAAAATCATCTCAAATATTTTATTTCATGAAATAAAAAATCCGTATAATTAACATATAACATATTTGAGTTCTAAGATGAATCGATTTCAAAACTTGGCTCTGATACCAATTGAAAGACTTTTATTTAATTTATGCGGAAAACTTTAATCACAGAATCTTAAAATCAAATTCATCTTAAGAACATAAGCACGTAATTAGGATCATCGACATACCGTTCGCCATGGATTCCGACAGAGACGATGAACAAGAATGATAGCAATCTACAAGCTGAGCCTAGCCAGGCCTCCTTCGAATCTCCTTTAGAACTTTATTCGTAGCACACCTTCTTCTCTCTATCTCTCTAATATCACAACTCACTAAGTATTTCTGTAATTGATGGAATTCTCAATTTGCGTCTGATGGTTGAGGAGAAGAGCTGTGGATTTCTTTTATAGACGAGAGAAGAGGGCCACGATTGATTTGTAACGGCAGAAGACAAATCCCACCCATCATGGTCTTTTATTGCCTTCAACGTTACAAATCAATTACTATAAAATCACCTTAATACCATAATTTAAATTACCCACAATTTAATTAATTAAAATAAAGATTAGTGGACCAAAAAATAAAAAGTTAAAAACGTAAAACTAACATATATTGCATAATTGAATTATGGCATAATAAGATCAGAATATATGTTATAATTGACATGATAACTTCATGAGAGCATGATGCACATTGATATGATTTAATATATATTTATGTTAAATACGAATATTTATACTATGGTTATGAATGTTACTCTTGAAGCATAAGTTATGCGTAGTCGTTATGACGTAAGTATGTGTTATCGAATTACAATTTATTATTCATTAATGAGAAGAATTAGTTATTCTATATATGTAAGAGTATGTAATATGCATTAATTAGATGACTATTTATGCTATGAAAATGAACAAATATGGGCATGAATAATTATGTTTAGTGAAAAGTATGATTATTGAATATTATTATTCTTTAATGTGTATTCTTTATTGATAGTGAAATGCATAATATATGTTATATGCATAAATGAGACGATGTATGTGAAAATTTCAAATTGTGGTAATTATGATAACATGCATGGATAATGAAGAAGTTTGTTTCTTGTTTCATGCCTGCTCTTTTGTTTCAAATGTTATGTTATATAATTATATAATTCATGCTATTTTGGAATATATTATGTCTAAATTTTATGTTTAGCATATTCAAAATCAAGTTGATAGGCACATACCTTAAATACGATAAATTCATGTGTATGAAATTAGAAGCATGAACTATTTCTAATTGATATGAATAGTGAAAGTCAAGAAGCTCAATTCTTGAGGAATGTTTGAACAGTTGTTATTCAACATAACATCAGATATAATCGAGCCGTTTGATCGTCTTGATTTTTGGATATTGTGTTCACTAGACACAAGTCTCTATGATAAACGTTGGAGATCGGACTTTATGGTATTAAACACCTGATCCGTTTATAATAAAACATGCTATTTTCTTAAGAAAACTGAAAGGTTGTTTTGTACAATTGTACTATTGGATTTGACTGAAAATTGGTCAGCAAGTTCAAAACAAATATTGTTGCATTGTGAATGATGGATATAAAAATTGGGAATCTCTAAACTTTAGATTTGAATTGTGTACAAACTATCACAATTCAATAAGAAATTTCTTAATTTGAGTATCGTGAGAAGTTTCTTATAATGTGTTCTATTAAGAGAAAATAAACACAATGTGTCAATAAAGTTAAATCACATTGGTGATTTAAAAGATTCTACAATTTATGGGAAAAGTATTTGTTACTTTTTTTGGTATTTATACCAAAAAATTTATTATGTATCTTTGTTAAGTAACAAAGATGAGGCCTTAGAAGCATTTAAATGATAATGGTCATGACATATGAATAAAACATTGTTATTCAAAGTGATTGAGGTGGATGATACAGAACTTCATTTGACGAGATTTGTGCTTATGAAAATAAATTGCTGCATTTTCCACAATTGAATAGTATTACAAAATAAAATACTCGAACTCTTAAAGAGTGACAAAGCCATGTTGATAAATTCCGGAGTAAGACGCTAGAATTTTTGGGGGAGATATGGCTCACCACGTTCTTCAAATTGTACCGCATAAATGTATTGAATCTTGGAAACGTGGGGGTGTTTTGACAAAGTTAAAAGTACCTAAGTTAAATAAGTTCAAATGACTTAAAAATATTGAATTACTTGTTATTGAATATGTGAAGTACTGTAAAGTGCAGAAGTGTACAAGATAATCATTCTTAATGCAAGTGATGCAAATGAATGTACGACCTTTAAAATTAAATATGTTTAGAAAATTGGATTCTGACCCAAAGTTGACAAAAAATTTAAGTGGATTCCATTTTACAAGTTATGGAATTAAATTCTAAATTCTACATTTTGACTAGACTAGATGAATCTAGTGTATGTAATTTCTCAAAATCAACTTCGTATGAGTGATAAATTAATGTATAGGGAGGTGAAAAGTCACAATCCCATATTGAAAATAAGCTATTTAATGCACTCTTAAGTGTAAGTTGTGAGCTAAAGATATATCTCTAAGGGGATGAATTGAAGATTTATTAAATTAATAAATAACCAAAGATCAATAAAAGAACTCAGAAAATCAACAATTTGGTTTGACTTTCAAACTTATGAGTTACAAAGTGACCCTAGAACAATTGGTGTAGTATTGTCCACTTGGGGGTTAATTGTCTTTCAGACAAAGAAAAATTTATTGAAATTCGTATTGTCATATTTGATAAAAAAATGTTATCAAATAACTTTAAATTCAACGAGTTTGAAATTACGCGTATAATAAATGGACAAAATATTACATGATTATATATGAATGACATGTTAATCATGGTTGTAATCATCATATTATCATGAAAATTAAGGAAATATTAGTAAAATATTTCAATATTGAAGACATGGATCAAACAAATGTAATCATAGAGATTGAAATCACTGTGATTTTGATGAACTTATTGTAATCAATGTGTTGAGGAATAGTCATCTAGTTAATGCTATAATTTTTCACCTAGTCAAGAATAATGATCAACAATAGTTCCACTTAAATATTCTTGAAGATATGGTAGCCTATTGAATAACATCCATCCAAATATTGATTGACTCAATAAGCAAGTCAATTAAATAGCTATTGAATGGATGAGTTAATAAGGGTTCTTAGAAGTTCAGATTCCCCATAAAAGTGGATTATGCTATATAAGGTATCCAATTGTACTAAGAATAGTACATACAAATTGGATATGTGAGACAGAAGATACTAAGTCTAGTAATGATTATGTATAATATAATCAAAATCCTCAAATAAATATGTATAACTCAATTCACTATGGAATTCGAGTTAAAGTTTGGGAGAAAGCTAAAGAATAAACTGAATAACTCCATAAATTTCTAGAGGATATTATGTGATCGACTGAGTTGGTGTTTGTAAATAATTGTAGTAGTCATTGACTATACAAACAACACAAAATGGTAAAGTCTCGACCGAAGACATAATACCATTAGGCAGTTGATCTCAATTCGAACAATCTCTGTTGAACATGTGAAAATCGAAGAGAATTAATTTAGTAAATCCATTGACGAATGGACTACCAAGAGATTAAATAAACTGTATATCTAGGGAAATGTGATTAAAATCCACTAATATAGAATGTTCATGATGATAACCCAAACTTGTTGATTGGAGATCCCAAAATCTTGGTTCAATGGGACAACTAAGTTATGAATATTCAAACGAGCACTTGGAACAAATCCAACTCATTCCTCTAATCCAAGTGCAAAACTGCAAAGTGTGGTGATGTTAAGTCAAAGGACTTTTAATGATTCTTATACCTATATGGTAGAGTAGTGCGGGATACTCTTAATAGGAAGTTACCTATATAAGTGAGAAGTCAGGCCGCTTCAAATGAAAAACACTTATGAATTCGAGATATGGTCTAAGGCTGAATTGGACGTAACATGAGAACAAAATGAGCTAGAATTATTATTGTGTAAGTATTGTTGACTTGGTTTACACAAAGAACTGATTAGCTCAAGACATTGTGTTCACTAAGCAGCAAGTAAATCCGACAACATTGTACTAAAGAAGGTTCAAAGCCACAAGCTACCTCGCCCCATACAATAATAGTTCGTTTGGACTTTCAAAGTGTCACATGCCTGCATTAATTTCATTCACGTGGGGGATTGTTGGAAATTTGAGTGTTAGAGACAATTTTGGTTCATTATTTAAGTGGATTAATTTTAGTTTCTCAAAATTAAATTTAATGAATGAGAAATTAATAAAATCACTTAATATAATATATGGAAAATTAAGAAGTGAAATTCCACCATTGAAAAAGATGGAGGTGTGTAAGCAAAACACCTATTAAATGGAATAGGTGTTTAATTAATGAGAAAACGTGTGATACATTTTCATGAAATTATTTACCTAAGAGTTGTCACTTGTGGTCATAACCTTTGAAGATCTATGAATAGATTCCAAAATCCACCATTTGAATCATCCATTTTTTCACATGGAATTCAATACATAAATTGAATTCACCTTTCATCATAGCATCTCATTGGATATTATTGCAATTATGAAGTCCATTTTTTCGTGTCTAGAAAGTATTAACAAGATATAGACGTCATTAAAAGCAACAGCTTAACCTTTTTGAACGTCGTAGGTTGCACTTATTGGATCATAGGAATAAGATGGAGTTAAACTCCTAAGTGCTACGACTACTTAAGTTACACAGAACTGGTTTTCCTATTGAATTTGGTCCTTGGGATCTCCAGTCGCTAAGTTAAGTTTTCGTATAAGGTAACTTAGTTCTTTTTAGGCTTTAATCCCATTCCCCTCGATGCACATTCAACTCTCTCACTAGATAAACCTTTAGTAAATGGATCCACTAGGTTATCCTTAGATTTCACAAAATCAATTGAAATTATTCCATTAGAGAGCAAATGTCTCACGGTATTATGTCTACGACGAATATGTCCGAGACTTACCATTATACATAAAGTTATGAGCTCTATGCATTGCTGCTTAATTATCACAATGCATACATATAGCCGACACAGGTTGTGGCCATAGTGGAATATCTTCCAAAAAATTATGAAGCCACCCAGCT